>NW_021941229.1:3586375-4186375 GCF_902148845.1 Salarias fasciatus | reverse complement strand
AAACAGGAGACAGAATACACAGAATCATTTGGACCAAGGTCTGAATAACATTTCCTCCATGTACGTGCACGAAAATAATTAGTTCATTCCTGTTTTTCTTCTCAGTGGGCCTAATCAGCGCAGTGTGTGGGAGAACGGTGGCTCCTGTTATGTGCCGTCGACTCCATTCATTCTGCTGGAGCACAGAAAGGAAGCTGTTAACTCTGGCTTTGGAATTAACACTGACACTTCCTCCGGTGTTGACTCCAGCCAGGCCTGTTTCTGCCCACTTTGTCGTAATGGAGCTGAACCGGCGTAACAGTCTGTGTCTGTGTCCGACATCAGCAGAAAACTGATCCCGACGAACTGAGCGTCATTGAATCTAACAATTCAATCCAGCTTCTCTCAGAACCTGGAAACGCTGATCTTTTCCCTGAGACAGGCCTGGAGTAGACGGGACAGACGCAGACACAGTAGAGCTCACCAGTGGAAGTTTGAATACAACGGAATACAACGGTTTGAATACAATGGACCTCTGAGAATAAAGTAATACAAAAGGAGCCACAGAGGGAGGAAAGTCAATTTAAGTGACTCTAAGTCTGATTGTTCGCTGATGATACACTATTGAGACTTTAGGTTTAGTTGAGTGCTGTGTTTCTCTTGCTTCATTATTAACTTGGTTCCAGTCTGGGATAATCAACAAAGTTATCACCATTATTACACTGAATGTACCATCTACACTTACATTTTTTATTACTCAGGATTAGGCCAGGTCTTGTAATTCCAAGGCAAAAATACTCACCACAGCTTGACGCTGTTGTCCCAGTCAGAAATTTTCAGTGTTACCATCATTAGATGAAACGGGGAAGAAAGGTTTCATGAATTGTTTAGGAAATGGGTTAAGAAGAATAAAGAGCTTCTTTCCACAGACAGTGAGTCTGGAAAGACGTAATGAGAAACTGTGAAACTGCGAGGCAAAGCTCAGGCTGGAAGGGAAGGAGAGCTGGGACTGAAACCCAAAGTCTGCGTCAGACAGAGCGAGACGGAGAGCCAGACGGCGGAGATGAAACGTCCGACTCTGAACCTTCTAAATCCTGATGATGATTTCTATTTCTAAACCTGTTCCTCTTCCTCCATCCAGGCCGAGGAGGAGACCACACCTTCTGGCCATCAGACACCAACCCGATTGACAGGAGCAGCATCAACGGTAAGGACATTTCATCCTGAACCCGTCCCGTCCTGACGGGGCTCTGATTCACCGTCTGGCCTCCGGCTCCAGGATTTAATTAGATCCACTTTCTCAGCATCAGTCAGAGTTACTACCAGCCATCTTCATGGAAAAACTGGATTATAAGAAAAGTGTAAAATCAATCATCGGCTTCTGGTTGTTAGGAAAATGAAAAACAACAGCATCGCAGAGTGAGGGAGGGAAATATTACAATTTAATGTTTAATGAAGCAATAAAACAAAATGTAGCAAAACTTAAATTATGTTCAGGATAAAACAATTACATTTTCACTTTTAGAATATCGATGTAGCTTTAATTTGTGCCATTTTAATCACAGATATCCTAAAAATCACTATTACTGATGTAATGGTCATGTTTTTGGGATCTTCTGAATGGTAGAATCAATGCTGGAAATGATTTTAATGCTCTTGATGGGAACAATAAGTTATAAAAAAAAATCCTCATGTGAGTCTGAGTGAAGCTGATTCTGTACAAATTCTCATCTAAAATGAATAGAGCGTCATATCGTTTTATTTTATCTTATCTTACAGGTCTCTTTTTCCATACTGACTTTGTGGCTCACATTAATTCCAGTACACACGTTATATCCATTGATCAGTGTTTTCCAAAACCAATAAATGATTGGCTCACCTCCCTTCATGTAACGTTGAGCTCATTTTAACTGCATTCCTCAGAAATTCCTCTAAATTGCTGTGCTGAAATGATCAAATAAGTGTATATTGATTAAAACTGGAGACATGCAGTCGGTCCTCCTCGATTAAATGCAGATATAATTCCCTCTTCCCGTCAGGCACAGTGATGATATGGACCAAAATGTGCTTCAAGCAATGTTTCATGAAAAACATTCACATTTTCTTTTTGTAAATATGTTCTTGTCCACAGTGTAAGTCGTAGCAGAGCGTTACCGGGAGGCACAAACGCTCCAAACACACAAACCTTCACAATAAAAGCAGTGGGCAGGTTTCCAAGGTCAACTCCAGATATGATTTTCTTTAGCACATGCGCAGCTAATGTTGCTACTTTTAGAGCGAAGCTGTCCCTGACGGGAACGCTCATAACTCCACACACACTGGTCTCCTACTCCACAGAGGTCAGAGGTCAGGGTCTGCATCAGACGGTGATTCACTATCAGTGGAGGACAGTGCGGTGTGTGTGTGTGTGTGTGTGTGTGTTTAGGTGACAGTAAATCTTCCCCAGCTGACCTTTGACCTCCACTGGCCTGAGCTCGCAGCCTCGTTCATCAGTGCGACGGTATTTCATTTTAAAGGCGGTGTCGTCGTTGGTGTCTCCGAGCTTCCTCTGGCCTGACAAACGACCCGCGCGGCCGCTTGACCTCCGACCCCACCTGTGCAGGTCAAACGGCGACGTGGCTCTGTCGCAGCGCTGTCAGAGTCTTCACCTTCTCGCTTCCTGTCTGCAGAAAACAGGCTGGAAAGATTCTCCCACCCGGTTCTGCCGTCTGTGAAGGAGAGTTGATTGGTTTGGTTTGCAGCGTTGAGCAGAATTTCCGTCCTCACAGAAAGCTTTTTACCCAAAGGCAACTGGAGAACAGTACAAAGAGGCGACGTGCGCGAGCGTGACCGTCGTTCTGCGTGTGAAGTTCACATTAAAGCCTCGGTGATGTGAACTTCCTTCCTCTGATTCCTCCACAGAAAAGGTGTGTGGATTTGTGCGGATTTGTCTTTTGTTTGTGGATTTTACCCCGGTGATCGACCTCGTGTTTGATTTTTTTTTCCTCTCAGAGCTTCGTGCTTCTGTCCACAAAGAAAAAAATACATTTGAAAAAAAAAAAGATAAAAATTAGTGGGCATCACGTCGTCTTCTGCTGACTCTGTTTGTTTCTGTTTGTGCTCTGCTTCGTCTCCCGGCTGGAATCTCAGGCTTTGTGAGCATTTCTGCTCTTTCTGTCATCCTCGTGTTGATTTGTTGCTTGCTGTCGTGGCTCCACGCCAAACTGCTGCGAGATTGTGATTTATTCCGCGCGCACTCCCTCCGAGCCATGGGGGCTTTCGCTGATTTGCTCAAGGGCATCTCAGCAGAGGTTGTTAACATTGCCTTTCTCGTCGCTAACACGCTTTTAGCTGGCGGGTCATTTCTGACTTGCTGTCAGATGCTGCTCCCGTCGCTTATGCTTGTCATGTTCAGCTGCGTCTTCATCAGGACTTCACACACTCCGAGATCCTGGTTAATCATAATAAACTCTGAATTCTCACTCACAGTAATCGTACAGCAACAGATTCCATGCGTAGGTGAGGTTCACTGTGGGCTTTTCATTATGGAAACAAACTTGAATGAGGCCGTGCTGAGAAGCTGCTTTACATGTGAGCCCATGTGTCTCATCTCCTCTCTAATTACAGTCAAATTGCATAACGTCTTCGCGGGAAACCTCGAAGGAATTTCTCAGAAAACAGACACACACTATCACTGGTGAAGCTGACTTCCCAGATGAAGTGTGTTTGAAAGTGTTCACTCCCTGACCTGAAACATGTTGGAGGTCTGAAAACACATTTTTATGTGTGATAAACATTATAAACACATAAAATGCCAAATCAATCACACAAGACTTCATTTGAAATATAAAGAAAACACCAACAATTCCACATGAGTGTCTGAGGCACGAGCGGACAAGGAGGGGATCAGTCAAACGAGGAGGAAACCTGCAGACACACACAGTAGTAAAGGTCTCCAAGAAGTCTAAACCTACAGCAGCGTAATGAGAAAATGGTTCAACTCAACTTTATTTAACATATATAGCACTTTATAAACAACCACAGATGTACATAAATAAACATAAAAACTAATAATCAGGGCAAATGGATTTCAGTTAGAGCTTCTGAAATGTCCAGCATCTGAAATGCCAGTTTGACATTTGTGTCCCTTGTAATTGAAATGCTCATAGAATCATGCGGTCAGGATCCAGGATGCCGATGGCCTTTAATGCAGCCAGCAGGGGACAAAAGAGGAAGATGTTATCTCAATGATTCCAGCAAGTAACAGCAGATTCTGCTGTGTACGAATAAATCTCAACATGGAAATATCTCCAGAGGTCCAAACACTCAGTCCATCCAACAGAGGTTATGGATCTTCCATTTTTAACAGCGTGGACTAAACCCGATGTGTTTATGAAGGCGGGTTTGAACAAACAGATGAATAAACTGCGAGCTAACGCTGAAGAAACACTGACGTGTCAGATGAACACCGGTGACCCGACTGACCCAAAGACTCATGTCACGGAGTCCGCGAGCAAAAGAGCATCAGTTTAAAATGCTCTCTTCTGATTTTATGAGACGCCAAGTTTTAAAAAGAATCTGTAATCAGGAAAAATCAAGTTCTGTAAAAAATAAACAACTCAGCTTATACCTTCTGATGTTTGGTCTGCTTGAGGCTACAGAATATATGGTAACGTGCTCTGAAGATTCCACCAAGAAAATCAAGGTTCTGCTCATCAGTATTTCAGTCATCAGTGTTGAAAATCTTTGTTTAGTTGGAGGCTTTTTGAACGCTCAGCAGTGTTTGATCACTCTTAAATTGCCCAGTCTGCAGTTTCATTCTTGGAACTGGTCATGTCTGACTTTTTCACTGACACTGAATTATATTCATCGACGCTATAAATAATCCTGGTTTGAAG
Organism: Salarias fasciatus; assembly: GCF_902148845.1. Lineage (NCBI taxonomy): Eukaryota > Metazoa > Chordata > Actinopteri > Blenniiformes > Blenniidae > Salarias > Salarias fasciatus. Next base: position 4,181,519 of record NW_021941229.1, on the reverse strand, counting down.
GATATTTGGACCAAAACGTACAGATGTTTGGACTCAAATGTCCAGAGTCAAAGTAAAAAAGCAAAAACACTAAACACCGAAGTACAGATACCCGAGAAACCTGGAGAATTCCAGAATCCCTCCCCACCAGCTGCAGGTCCTTCCTTCTCATCCTCCTCCTCCATACAGCAGGACTTGAGGAGGTCTAGTCTCCATTCCCTGCTCCTTATTCTTTAATCCTGTTGTTTGAACTCAGTATTCATCATTTTGGACTGATTTTCATTCAGTCCCTGAAGTGAGATTTCAGAGAACACATTTCAATAAACTGGGAACCCAAAAGGGTCTCACACATACCTTAATGTGCACACACTGTTCTCAACACTCGGTTTATGGTTTTAGATTTTTACCATCAGCCTGGGTATAAATTTGTTGATAATTCAAGTATAAAATTACTATTTTGGTCCCAAAACACCGAGGTGCCAATTTAATGTGAAGCTATTGAATCAGCAGCCACAGCAGTCCTAATTCTTAATCACAGAACAATTAGAAAGGAAGACAAAGCACACAAACATCTGTTTTAAAATTCATGTTTACTTCCACCAATCAGTATTCCTGGTGCGAAGGAGTAAATCCCAGTTACAACATTTCAGTGAAGGGATGCCACAAAAACACAGGAAAAAAGGAGAAAAAAGTATTTTACCGCAACAAAATGAGCTAAAAAAATGCTGTTTCATAAGTTGAAATATCAAACACGGGAGATCAGGTCAGTTTTGAACAGTTCTAGTGGCCTCGGCTGTGCAGGTTGTTGCCTTTTGGGAACAAGCGTTGTTATCTGGTGGGAACAGGCCACTTATTTCAGGTTGTTTTGGGACCGCACAGCAACCACTTATTCATGTTCTCTCCCTGAGTGGCAAGTGACGTTAAGTGGAAACCAGCGATTTATTTTCCTTTGAAAAGGTGAGTTTTCATGCTGGAATGAAGTGTGGATCCTGGAGGAGCGGCGGCGGTGAGCCATTGATTCGGTGGGAGCGGAGGAGCTTTTCAGTTTGTCATGTCACTTCCTGCTGACAGCAGAGGTCAGACCCTCGACTCGGTGACCCTCCGGCTCCACACTGGAGGCAGAAAAACATCTCCAAAGGCTTCAAACTCACCTGCAATTTAATTATTTACAGGGAAAAAAATCGAGAGAGGGGGGAAAAGAGGGAGATGATGAAATCTAATGTTAAAGAGGAAAAAAATGAGTAACTGTGGACCTGAGCTGCAGCTGAAAGAGGTGATGGATTGTACTGCTCATTGAGGGTGACCAGCGAATGGAGAGAGAGAGAGAGGGAGAGGGAGGGAGGGAACAGGAGAGAAAGAGCGAGAAATAAAAGAGATATGGGGGGAGAGGGAAAGACAGGATTCCTGTCCTTTCTTGTCTTCGTCCACCATTCCCGCCCTCTTTCCTTCTTCTTCCTTCCTCTCTACTCAATGCCAGGCTCATGTCTCCAGGTCTGTCTTTCTTCCACACCACGCTTCTCTTTCTTTCTTCATTTTTCTTTCACTCTTTTCCTCTGTTCGACTCCTCTCTTTTCTTCCACTCGTCTCTCGTCTCCATCCAGAGCTCCCTCATGTGTCCCAGTGTTGTCTCTCTGCTCCAAGGTCGTCTTAATGAGTGTGTCATCAATTCCCTTCTTTCCCTGTTACACCTGTCACACACTCTCTTCACACACTCTCACTCACACACACTGTCTTAACTCGCTCTCGCACACACACTCTCACACACACAATGCCTGTTGATTGGTGAAGCAGCTTTGTGTTCCAGCCTGTTCAAATGATAACTTCGCTCACACAGGTCGAGAAAAAACACTGTATAGAGAAAAGACATGAATGAAGTTGAAATGCTGGAGTCCATTTAATTATGCGAGGTCCACCACGTGAACCCAACTGGTGTTCCCCAGGGTTCTGTGTTGGTGCCACTTATTTTTTATGCTGTATTAACTAATGATTTACCGAAGGTTTGTCCTACCTTATCTATTAGAGCAGATACACATCCTGTTGTTCTGCTGAATAAACGTCCTTTATGTACATTTGCTTTACATTTTATATTTATTTTTTTTCCTCTGGGGCAAACAGCTAATTAACACTGATCAAGCGTTTGTCTTCTTTTCATTGTCATTCAGCTTATTAATAGAGATCATAAGGAGCTCCTTCTCTACAAAACAAATACAACTAGTCAACCAATAATTTTTAATGTGAACAACGTGAAATATTTTGAATTGCATATTTATAATTATCTTTATTACGGCTCAGACGTAACAGGTTAAAAACGATGAAAAGTTATGAAATTATTTTCAGAAATAATGTTGAACTTTCAATTTTCCAGATGCATCAGTGAGCGATAAGCTCAAAATGAGTCAGACAGATGATTTATTAAAAGTGATGAAAGTAAAGTGGGCTATAATAACTGCTTTTTAAAGAAGTGACTACTTAGCCATAGCATCTGTTCGATACGATTTGAATCTTTTCAGACTGAATGAACTGAACCTGCGGTGTGTTTTGTGTCCAGGCTCCCCCATCGGCCAGATGCGTCCTCCTCACGGCAGCGCCACGCCGCAGAAGAACAGCAACCTGCTGGTCATCATCGTGGTGTCGGTGGGCGCCGTCACCGTGGTGGTGGTGGTCATCGTGGCGCTCATCTGCACCCGCCGCTCCTCCGCCCAGCAGAGGAAGTAAGACCGCCCCGTTCCCAGGCTCCGGACCAGGGAGGCTGGTCAAACGTCTGATACCAGAATCATCAGTTCTAGTTTGGTTCATCGTCCTAAAATGTTTATAACAAATTTATAAAATACATGATGTAGTGAGTTTAAGGATAATAACAGTAGTTTTAGTCTGGATGTCTGGAGGAAATAGCTTTGATCTCTGTGAAAATAATCTGCTGCCATCAACACCACATTCACAACAAACTGCACCCGAAGGTCCTGTTAACCTGAAGATGCTCTCATTAAAACTCAAAAAAAGAAAACTTTCAGAAACTTGTTTTTAGAAATAAGATGAGAAAAGAAAGAGACAGTGTCACCCCAATCATTTTACATCACTATGGTGCGTTCATGACCCAGCTCTGAAAAAAATCAACTCAGGGAGTTTACTTTAAGTTTATCCAAAATAAAAGTGTTTTTTACGTTAACATATATTTCTAATGAGGTAGGCAAATCAAGGTTGATGAAGATATTGTTTTTGCTTTCAAGTAGCTAAAAAAAAGCTCATTCAACCAGCACCTGGATTTGGCGCTTCTCATCAGCATACAGCATACCTTCATACTTTGAAAATAAAAGCAGTTCCCCGTGTCAAAATCCAAAAATGGCAGTACTCCAATAAAACACCGTCCTCCTGGTCTCTGCTCACCAGCTGTCAAAGTAACTAATTACAGATATTTACACTCTGTTAACTGAGTAGTATTGTCAGATAATTTTGAGTGCTTCCTACTTCTAGAATATGATTCTACTGCTATTTTACAATATAGAATAACATCGCTGGTCAAAAGCGTAAGAGGAATCGGACTGTTATTGAGCTAACCAGCTAGTGATGGCCCGGTCGGTGTTGCAGTACCATGATAGGCCACCAGATGGTACAAAGAGTCGCATCTGTCATCCTTCAGGCCATGGGTGTAAAACAATGATTCTGACACAGGAATAGCATAAACTGTATGTAACGGCTCACTACTGCCCCCCAGTGCACACAAATAGTATTACAGATTCCTGTTCTTACTTTTAAACTGTAAATGTAAATAAGTGGTGAGATTAAATGTGGTAAACGATCACTTTTACTTGTATTGGCGAATATTTCGAGCTCAGTCAGTGTGAGGGTGTGTGAGGTGTTTGCCCCCTCTGAGCGTGTTGTCCTGGTGGTCCCGGCAGGAAGAGGGCCAGCCACAGTGCCAGCAAGAGGAAAGGCAGCCAGAAGGACCTGAGGCCCCCCGACCTGTGGATCCACCACGAGGAGATGGAGATGAAGAACATGGAGAAAGCTCCCAGCGTGGCGCCGTCAGGACACGAATCGCCCATCCAGTCCTGTCAGGACCTCCCCCAGGTGGCTCACAGCCAATCAGAGAGCCAGATGGGCAGCAAGAGCAGCCACTCAGGTACGAAGGATTGGACTTGCTTCACGTTAATGTTCATTTATGTTTTATTATAGCTCCACAAAGTGCACAGCACTTTTTTCTGACGGTTTTTCTTCTCTGTCATGGTGCCGAATAACTCATTTATACCTGTTATGAGCCTGGATTAAATTAGTTGTATAATGAACCCTGAGTCATCAATATTGAAGAACAAAACAAATGTGTCGAGTGGAAATGCATCAATAATCCATTCTCCTTGAGGGAGAATGGCTGTGCTCATTTTTAAAGTTAGTGTGTTTCGCCAAAGACGCAGAGAGGGAAAAAAAAATGCCTTTCACTGATTTGCTGTGAATGTTGTGCAGGAGCCGACGCTGACGAGGCGTCCAGCTGCATCTCCACTCTGGAGCGCTCCCTGGCGGCCAGGAGGGGAACGCGAGGCAAGATGATGATACCAATGGACCCCCAGCCCAGCAACACGCGTAAGTGTGTGTGTGTTACATGTTGAGTGGTTGAGGTTAAACACAGGTTATTGTGTAATTTCTTCAGTTCATGAGTCATCATTTTATGAAATCTGGCGTTGACAAGCGGTTTGTACTAAAGATGCCCCAATCGGATTGATAGATATCAGAATTGGGCCGATATTGGTGATTGTTGATCGATCGGGTATCGGCAAATCCAGCTTTATGAGACGTCTTCAGGTGCCTGCAGGAGGTTTCTTCTCTCAGCGATGATTGTTTCATTGGACTCAGCTGGAAGGCTGAGGCTCACTTCAGTGTTGTAACTCAGTGTTTTCAAACATGCAGGAACATATTGCAACATGTCAAAAAGCTAAAAGGACAGTACCTGCTCTGAGAACCAGAGGTCACCAGCAGGAGGCAGCACTGATCAGTGCTGCCATGATTTCATGGAAAGATGCTAAAAACTTGCTGAGGCTCCAAATCCTGCTAGAGAAGCGACAGGTGCAGTTCCTGTGATGGATTTGAAGTTATTTGCCCTTGTTTCTACCTTCATACCTCTAAAAGTCCTTTATGAATGTTACTCCATACCTCCACTGGGGGCAGCACTGAGCGAAAAGCCCCCCGGAGACCATTTCCCCGGTAATGTTGGAGAAAAACAGTTGATAGCAAACAGAGAGACTGTAGTGATGTATGGAGACTAGCACAGAGGAGGAAAATGATCAATACTTGAAACTGTCTACAACAGTTCAGTATTTCACATTTTCCACCAAACCTTTTGAAGAGCTGCCTGCTGAGCGTCCCCCCGCATCAGGTCAGAGGTCGTGAGGCCGAGCTCCCTTCCTGCAGGATGCAGCCTTTCAGACGCAGCTCTGCAGCTGAGTGCTGCGCTGTCGGGCAGGAGGATCTCACAGTGCAGATCACATCCAGGACGGGTGTGTTTCATGTCTCAGCCAGTTACACTCAGTGGACACACACTGGCCCCCCATGGTGGCTGCTGGTACTGCTGCATCAGCACCTCCTGTCTTTCTCCTGTCCACTGATCAGGTTTCGCCCTGCTCTGGTTACAGCGGCTTTAAAAATGAGGGGAAAGTTTCCAGTCGAATACCTGATCCTTACATGCGTTGTGGAAGGATTCCCATGACATGAGCCAGTGCTGCTGGTTCTGTCGGACCGTGTCAACATGACGCGACTGCGGTTTGGGGTGTCTTCAGGTCAAGCCGACTGTCTCCCCTCTGTCTTTCTGGGGGAGAGTGAAGATGTGAAAAGTCTTTCAGGCAGTGACAGAAGTGAAGTTGAAGAGACACACTGAGAAATTATGCACCGACGCAGACTTTCATACAGGGGTAATTAGCCCGCGTGTTCCCTCAGAAGGACTCGGAGGAGGGAGAAGATCTGAGGACGGGGATGAGCAGGATCCAAAACAAAAAGGAATCTGGGGGGTAGAAAAATGAAAGTGTGGCTCTGAGTCAGTTCACAGCAGTTCTATTCAGGTCCGCTCACATGCGAGGCCTTACGTCACGCAGCAGAGAGAGCTTTCAGTGAAAACCGCAGTGAATCGGGGTGGGTTTCATCAGCGCGATCCGGACTGACCCCGTCCATCCTGCAGGCCTCCAGACTGCAGCGAAGCCCCTTTTGTCAGTAGAATGTTACCCACTCAGTAAATAGCCTCTTTTATCACTGCTGCTCCCAAAATGCATTGTTCCTCATCACTGAGCTACAATGGAGCTTTGCTCAAAGTGACACTTAAAACTCATTAAAGCTACTTTATCATCATTAAAAAAAAAAACCAGTGTTCAGAATAAAAATTGAAAAATATTAAGCCCACTATTCTTTTCTCATATGTGTGTAACTGATTGCTCTTTCCATCCACCTGAGAGCAGACGAGCAGCGGTCGCTGTTAGCTTTAGCGGTAGCATTAGCGGCTGCATTGTCTCAAATGAAAAGCAGTTCTGTTATTAGTTGATTAAACGTGTGTTTACTGAAGGACCTCGTTAATCTGAGTCTGGCTGAATGTAACAGGAAAGCAGCTACAGTGAAACCTCGATTCACAGCTGCGATTAGCATTAGCATTAGCATGTTGGTTTGTCTGTTTGTTTTGCTGCTGCTTTTTCTTGTTATCATTAGTTCATAAATCTTTCTTCAAGAAGAGCAAACATCCAGATTATAGAGCATCTTCCTCCACTAACACTGGCAGTTGAGCGTGTCTGTCACACTGAACAACAGGCTGTTTTGGTGTGAGCTGATGTGAAGCTGCTGTTTTCTCTCATCACATTGCATCTGAACGTCTGCAGCTGGTCTGTGACTCAGCATCACTGCCATGAACTAGCTTTGGGTCTGTGCAGTCTAGTTTGGATTCTGCAGAGTAGAACCGGTGACACATCTGGATCAAGCTGCTGCAGCTGCTGTTTTCACCGTGGAGGTCCAGAGAAGCCCTCATCATAACGCTCTGTCTGCTTTTTACTATATTCCCCCCTTTGTTTTTTCTTTTTTTCCCCCCAGCAATGTAGTTAGAAAAGAAGTATTGATCCAGAAATAGTAAAATATGTATGATTTCAGTCAAGTCACGGATTTTTTTAAGAGATTTGACAGAATCTTTACATATTACTTTTGATTGTTCATGCTGTTTCTTCAAAAAATCACAAGAAATTATTTTAAAAAACGTCTTGAAATGAGAGTCCAGTGAATTCAGCTCAGTATGAAGAGCTGAAAACGCCGTGGATCTTTTCTGATGTCTGCCGAGATGAACAAGTCGTCCAGTCTGAGAAACACTCAGAGTAAATCCAAGAAAAGCTGCAGGCAGCCTCTGCTGTGGAGCGGAGAACATCTCTGATGGTGATTCTCCTATCTGCATTTATAAACACACACACACACACACACACACAGCCATTAACCTGTAGCTTTCTGCCTCACTGCATCAATATTGTCCATCAGTGAACGTATTGAACAGCGCTGCTCATCTCACAGACCAATCGAACCAGCCTCTCTTTAAATGGTCACAACACAAATACAGTAACTAGTACTGCACACACACACACACACACACACTCACACTCACACAGAAGCACACACACACACACACATACGACTCGTAAAGATGCTGATCACAGCTCTGCTCTCATCGATACTTTACGATCAATGGCAGCATCGATGGGGTTTTAGTTTAATCAGTTCTGCTTTTTTCAGAAGAGGAAGAAACCAGAAGCAGGAAAAAGAAATGATGCGTTTCTTATTTTTGGAGTTCATTCTGAATGGAACGTGAACCACAATCGTTGAGGTTCGGTGTCTCTTCACTGTTTCCTGGTCGGAGCTGGAAAGTTTTCCATCGGTGAAAAGGAGCTAAAACTAAAGTATTGATGAGAATCTGCTTGGATATATGTAGTTATTTAATCTGATCTATTTAACATTGCAGACAGACTGTAGATCTAATGAAAAACAGATTTATTTAAATTGAAATCTATTATTCACGACAAACGGTTTGTTCTGAGATAGTTTGTTCATAACAAAAGGTTGTCATGTAATGTTGGCAGTTAACTGTGTTAAACTGCAGAAAAAAATGTGTTAATTTTTCAACAACCATAAATTAAAAAAATATATGCTAATAAAAGAAACGGGATCAAGATGTCACTGCTTGTGAACTCCATTTACATTGGTTTCATCATTACACAGACACAAAACTTGTAGCCTGGCTTCGTAATCAGTCTGCGACATGAACCGAACTGGATGCAATGACATATTTCATCTCAACACACTTCCTGTTGTTCCAATCAGTCTCCCAAACTGCGAAAAGTACCACTCCATTATCCCCAAACCACAGTGATCAATTATTTAAGTATGAACTGTGAAAACAACTCAAACAGATTATGTGTGTGTGTGTGTGTGTGTGTGTGTGTGTGTGTGTGTGTGTGTGTGTGTGGCAGACTCTCAGCGTTGCTGGATGGCTGATTTACACTCACTGTCCCGTCTCCAGCGCGCTGACAGATATTAGCTGAAGTGTTAGCATCGATCAGCAGGTGTTGTGTCTGCCAGCTGGCCTGTTAGCATCTGTAACAAACCGGCTAAACCCAATGAGGGCCGCAGCCACACACAGCTGCACTAACGAGGCGAATCACAGGCTAACGTGCACGCCTCGTGCACGCCTCACCGGAATGGCTGTAATGGCAGCATCGCAGCCTGGTTGTCTGGTTCCTGTGGGTTTGTTTTAAATCCCTTCCTGTCTGTCGCCTCTCTGCAGCAGCATTCGGGCCTCTTCCCTCTCAGCCTGTCGCTGTCCTCTCTGCTTTACGCTGTGTCCTGCCGCCGCCTCGGGCCTGCTGTGCTGACACACTGATACATGTGTCGGCCGTGTCGGCCGTGTCGGCGGCCCGGCCGGGTGGATTTATGTGCACGGCGCCCGCCGCTGACGGACTGCTGTGCCTCTTGCGTTTCAGCCGTGGTCAGCGCCATACCGGTGCCTGCCCTGGACTCCTCTCAGTACCCCGGCATCCTGCCCTCGCCGTCCTGCGGCTTCTCCCACAGCAAGTTCAGTCTGAGACCGATGCCGTTCCCCAGCCTGACCGTGGACAGAGGATACACTCCAGGTACGACTCCGCTCCGCTCCTCCTCCCGGTGATGAACCCACAGCGACACACAGCAGGCGACAGCAGCTCGCCGCCTCCTGCTGCTGCTGCTTCCTTCTATTTGTGACAAAAACTGATAAAAAAAAAACCAAGATTCACTGAAAGACACATTCAAACAAACAACAACAGCCACTAGAAACTCCAAAACAAGCTGTAAAAAGCAGTAACTGGAGGAGGTTGTTGACCGTGGGACAGCAGATTTCAACGGATGGTGAAGATAATCTTCACATCATCCATCAATGAAGCATTCAGGTGTTTAAGCAGCTGTTTGTCCTGCAGGCTGTGCTCAGGTTGAAGTGTTGAGAATAACGGGTTTCAGATCCATCAGCTTCCAGAAGTCCTTTTTTCCCTGACAGGTCTGTCACACTGTCATGTCGAAGCGTCTGAAACTGTGTTAATTCAGCTGCTTGTCGAGTCTGGTTTTAATATCTGTTTGGTCAAAATCACAAGCTAAAGTTATTTTTGTGGCACAATTTTCTTTATTGAACTCCATCAGGTTCTGATTTATCACTTGAAGTGTTCTACTGTAAACAGATGTTTGCTATAGAGATAGACCTATATTGTTTTTTTCAGAGCCAATACCGATTATCGGTAGTCAAGGAGGCCGATAACCAATATTTACAGCCGATATTCATTTGTAGTTAAAGTGAAAATATTAGTGTCAAAATTTTGAATAATACAAAGCCTCTTAGGCTTCCATAGCTACTTCCTGTTTGTGTTTTGTAGGCTAACGGCAGATTTTTCCGTTTTTCATTGTTGTTCGTCTTTTTCTGAGAGAGGAAAATATCTGCCTTTTAGTACTTAAACAATTAGGATTTGTGTTTTGTATTTAGTAAGTGAAATGTTGCTGAGTTTATTTGGTTCCAGCAAGTTCCATGACTGTTGTGCTAACTGATAGCATGTCAATGGGTTTTTCCATCCAAGTTAGCATTAAGCTAGTATGACTTTTATTTTTTCTTAAAGGGATACTTCAACATTTTGGCAAATTGGCCCATTTAGCACAATTCCTTAGTCATTTCGAACAGTGTACTTACTTTTTTTGTGAGGGCGAGCTGTTGTTTATTCAGAGGTGAGTCGGGGAAGGTTTTCGGGACGGACACAATGGAAGTGAATGGTATTTTCGGTTCCCCTCGTCAAACTCATCAAATACACAATCCAACAACGCCAAAACACTTTGGTGAACACGTTATAATCCACACATTCACTACACTGTGGAACACCAACAAATAATATTGTAGCGTTACGACACTGAAGCAAATACTGGGAACTACTTTTTCTTTTGAAATCACTACGCCCAGACGCCATGTTTAGTAAGTAGTTCCGTCTTAGCAATCTTGGCATTAACAACTCAATCTGGTAATTTTGCATTAATATTTCACAGCGTAGTGAATGTGCGGATGTTGTGGTTTTCTGTGTTGTACGGCATGACGTCTGTGTGGAAAGCAGAATTCTGCCAGTCAGGAGACAAATCTCTTCTCTTCACAGCTTGTCTCACTGATAACGCTTATTCCCTCGTCTGTGCACATATATCAATGGCCAGAGGTGGTCAGTAACGAAGTAAATTTACTTAAGTACTGTACTTAAGTAAATTTTTTAAGGATCTGTACTTTACTTGACTACAATTTTTTCTGAGTACTTTTTACTTTTTCTCCACTACATTTGGCAAATAAATATCATACTTTCTACTCCACTACATTTTAAAAAAGGCTCTTCATTTTTTTCTATTTAAAATCAACCACAAAGCAGTGTTATTCAAACTCCAGACTAGAAGGTGGCACTGAAACATGCAGGAAGTGTTGCCATCTGGCTCAAGTGCCCGCTGTTATGCTGGATGAAAGTTTTAGGAACCCGAAGATGACGACTTGTGTTGTTTTGGTGGTGCCATTTAGTGAATTGTTTCATTTACTGATGTAGAAGACTCTCCTGCTCTCTGGCTTTATTTTTCTTTTAGCCTTATTTTGCAATGTGTTGCACAAAGTTGAAGGTGGGTTATCTGAATGTGATTACCACTGGCTGGTAACTGACAAAATATAAATAAATTTCAGTTTACAGTTTACATACATTTCTTCTGTTCTTAATCTTTCTTCTTTCTTCATATATCTATGAATTTAAAAAGTGCTGAATTATGATTTACAGTATTAAACGATTTACTTTTTGAACTTAAGTATTTTCTAAAGCAAATACTTCTTTACTTTTACTTCAATAAATGTTTGATTTGTCAACTTTTACTTATTTCACTGGTAGTATCTGTACTTTTACTCAAGTAATGAAATTGAGTACTTCGACCACCACTGTCTCTGGCTCTATGCACGTATATCCGTGGCTCTGCAGGTACTTTGCTGTAGCTTTCACTGCTGATTGGCTGTTACTCCTGCCAGCTCTGAGTGTGACCAATCAGACGGTGCTGTGGGCGGGACGATGCTGGAGGCAGAGCAGCGACCCCAGGCAGAGAGATGCAGCTTAAAATAATCCCGTTTCATATTGATCTCTTATCAGCCGTCGGATTAAAAATGAAGCTGATGCCGATATGCATCAAAATGCTGAATATCAGCACCCATAATCGACCCGGCCGATGATTGGTCGATCCCTAGTTTGCTGGAACTGACAAGAGGACAACTGGGTCAGAAGCAGATGGCACATGTGTTTCCTGTACTGTCACACAGAAACAGGTTATTTGTTGCCTGAAATTTCAGAGAAAATTTATATCACACCAAAATAAGTCAAGATAAATTCACATTCAGACTACAAAGTGGCACCAATGTTCTTTATTTCACACTTAAGTGTCAGATATGGCTGTGAGAATGTGAGTTCAAATCTCATAATTACTTTTTATCAGACGGATTCATTAAAATGATGCTCTGAAGCCTGGAGGAAGAAGAAGAAGAGTAATTATTCAAGCAGCTTTAAATAGTCTCTGGCGAGATACACAGCGCTATTAAAGAATATCAGCATATTTAGATGGAGATGGAGATTAGACAAGACGGGTCGGGAAGTGAAACAAAGGAAATTAGGAGTAAAAATCTCAGCAGAGAATGAACCTTCATATAAAAATTTCAAAAGCAAACCACATCCGAACAGACCACTCATGATCACATCCATGGACAAAACTTCACATTTCATTCTGTCTTGAGAAGATGCTCTGTAATGGTTTAGTTGTTCTTGAAGGTGAACATTTTTTTTTCCCTGCATTGCACACGTCAGACTTGATTAATCCATCTGATCCAGGTTTATTCCCATTGACACCATAACTTTACAGTGTTTTCACTGTATTTCTGAAGATTATGAAGCGTGGATTCAACAAAAACAGCAGTGATGTGGGGGATAAATCAACAAAATATTAAGCAAAAGGACAGCAGCACACACAATTACTGTGAACAATTTCCACAGTTAAATGAATCTTCCTGCAGTGTGATTAACGCTCCTTCAGCTGCAGACGGGTAGAAAACGGCTAACCCTGAGGCAGCAGAGCAATTAGAGGCCTTTAGTTTCAAAATAAAAGCTGAAGCTTTCGCTGTGATCTTACATGTTATTTAGTCTCCGTTACATCATTAACACATAAATCATTGATCACACCATGGAGCTGCAAAGCTTTGATTAATTAAATGAGGATTATTTTCACCCTCAGTCAGCTTTCTGCTGATTTTCATACAGTACCGCGGTTTGGTGTCACTATAAAAAGCTGTAGACGGAGGACTGTGACCTTTGCAGCTCTCTCCGTCTCCCACATGAAGCCTCAAACTGCTCCGGAGCTAAATGCTTAACGCCACGGTGGGGAGCGGTAATTCAGTGATTCAATAATGGTGGAATTCCTGCTTGGCTCGTATCAGTGATTTCACTCCAGCAGAGACGCTTCAGAGTCCCTGAACCGGCCGATCGCTGCTGGCTGTCTGAACTAACGGGGTGGAGGGGTGAAGGAGGGCAGAGGAGGGGTGAAAGAGGGTGGAGGAGGGGCTAAAGACAGTCAGTGAAATACTGCCCATCAGGGAGGCTATCCCACCAGCTTCAGCACCGTCTGCTCATTTCACATCGCTTCAGCTTTCATTTTGTCATGTTGCATTCTCATGTTTTCTGTATTCGTGTTTCATTCTGGACTAAATGAGATTCATTCTTCTAAATTCTGACAAAAATGTAGCATAAATGAGCTTTTCCAGGTTGGTAAGTGAGCACTTGTTTATTCTGGAGATGAATCATATCTGGATGAAGCAGAACTGGAAAACCAGCAGTCTAAACCTCCAGCAGCTTCACTAGAAAAATGCTCCAGACTGACCTGAAGCAGCTCTAAATGTAGGTTTTATTCAGTGGAAAAGCTGGTTCCTCATGAGAGGAACCTGATAGCTGAAAGCTCTGCCTCCCATTTTACTTCTGCATAATTCATACTTTTAAGGAGCGAATTCATTTGTCTTCCATTCAGTGGGTGTTGAGAGTTTCTTTGTAGGAAATGTGTGTTTATATTGGAAAAGTTCCTTTAATTGATTAACCTGGAGTATTCACAAAGAGCCAGAGAAAGTTTGTCTGTTTCTCTAAGGAACACTTTTAACAAAACAACGATTTAAAGTGAAAATAAACAATTGTCAGGTGGTGTGTTTAGACAGCAGCCACTGAAAACGCAACTTTTTGGAACAGTTCCCAAAGTGGAACTCAGGGAAAACACTCGGGCTCTGTCACCATGCACCACTAGTAAATAGTTTTTTTTTTCTTCTTCTTCTCTTGATTTGACGTCTTTATTTTGAACATGTAAATTAAAAAGCATGCTCTGTCTTCAGTATGAACTGATCTGGATTCCTACTTGAGATGTGGAGACTCTTGAACCCCCGGACTTCACATCAACACATTTATTAAGTCGTTAAAAGACGACAACATGACCTGATCGTTTGTCTGCACTCCGTCTCCCAGGAAGCACTGCACAGGCCAAAGAAAGACAGAAACTAAAGGGGGATTGAGATGCTGCTCCGCTAATTCACAAAGACAGAGACCGAGTTTTAATGATGTGGCAGAGGGTGGAGGAGGCGCTCTCCACCCGGCTGGCGGAGCGATCGGCGGCTCTCCCGGTTTCCAGCAGCTTACGATGAAAGAGAAAAACAGCAGAGGTGTCATTTAAGCGTGTTATTTTCTGCCTCCCATTTCTCATCTCCGTCACCACGGGATGGAGGGTGGTTGTCATGTCTGACTGCTGCCGGTGATGAGATGTCTGCGTGCCGAGGATGGAGGGTGCAGATCATTATTCCCCCCATATCTATGACCCGCCATCGTTTCTCCGCTGTTGCTCCTTCTTAATCTCTCCCCCTCCCCGACGATCGCAGCCCTGCCACCGACACGATGCAGAGTAGTTGTTGGATCTCAGTATTAGTGTGAGTCCAGTGATTTGTTGACCCGAGTGCCGGGCGGGAGGCGGAGAATCCTCCCTCTCCCGGCTTCCTCTCGTCTCGGCTGGTTAATGAACACACAGCGACCTGCAGGTAATTACTGCCTGTCTGCTTCCCCTCCCATCACACCCAGCAGCTAATAATCCCAGCCTCTCATATCGGCCCAGGTTATTGTGCCTCTTTTAATTCTCTGTGATGTGCTGCTAATGTTAGCAATTTTCCTGCCGGAAGAGGCGACATTTGGCATTTTGTTTTGCTCTAAGTAATCAGTGTTGTATTCTCGCGGCCACGGATATGTGACATTTCATTCAACAGAGCTAATTCTTTGATCAGTCGATATCACGTCCAATCAGAACCCTTCACAACCTCCACATCTTAAGAGGCTTTAAATAAACACTTTTGACCTGTTTTGAATACGTTTCAATGAGCTGAAACCTCCATTTTCCATGTTTTTCAGTGCATATAAGAACTTAACATAATCGGAAGGTTTTTTTTAGGAGGACGGAACTTTTCTTTCAGTATTAGCAGTAATATTATGTATTCTTTCCTTCATGTGGTGCGTTTTATTTCTTTACTTTCATCTCCATCTCTCAGCCTGTTAATGTAGTTACAGCTGTTCTTCTTCTCGCTCTTGAACATCAGATGCACGAAGAGTTTCATCTCTTTTGACGCAGGTTTCAGAGCAGGAAGTTCCTGTTCTTTTCCCTGACTCCTGTCATCCGGCGTGTGAGATGAAATCAGATTTCCCAGGCTGAAGAAGTTCACTCGGCCCACGCCGTGTTGTGACTTCATGTTGTCACAAGACGTGACAGTAGTGACGTTACAGAAAAAACTCCACCATTTTTTTTCTATTGTTGCAGCGAGAAATTCCCAGTTTCATCTAACGAGGAGAAAGGTTCTGAGCTGACTGATAGGGTCATGTGTCAGTTAATCGATCAAAGCTTCCAATGCTATGCACTGATCAGCTCGCTCTGCTGGTGTTAGATTAGTGCGGCGCCCCCCGGACGCCATTGGCGCCTTTAGTATTTGCCTGCATCACCTAATGGACGAGCCGGCGCTGATGTTTATACATGATAATAGCCCAAAGTGTTCAATAAGATAATATCAGTCTTTCACTGCCATTATGCGATAACTCTGTTTTCTTCTAATACAATACAGTAAAATCAGTGTTTATTCCCCATTTGACGATAACTGCATCTCAGATTTCATTTAGCTCATTACACAGTGAGCTTAGCAGCCGCATTTCATTAAAAATTGACATTTCAATTTACCTGTAAACCCAAAATATCATTTTGATGGGTTGTTGATGAAGAATCAAAAGTTGAAAATCATCCTTCTCCTCAGGGACGCCTTCTTTCTACATTTAAAGTTGGATTTGTACATATTCTGAAACACGGCAGGTCATGAGACACACATGAAAGCCTTCATGTCTTTCCGTTCCTGATGGAAACGTGTCTGATTCTCGCCGTCCTGCAGCAGCAGCAGTGATCTCTCATTGTGTCTGTATTACTTCCATCATCAAAGCAGAGACCGCCTATAAAAACAACCTCCTCTCAGAATATTCACACTTTTGAAGTCAGGTTGTTTGTTTTCCCGTGTAGGCTCGTCTTTTCATGTCTTCCTCTAAAGTGAGTGTTCACTCTTTACTGTGTGATTGGGACTAATTGGCTGTTTTGTCTTTTGTCCTCCCTCTGCCCGTTCTGCTCATCTTTCATCTCGTTTCATCCTCCCGCTGCTTCTGAACCCGCCTCCCCGCGATCAGCCATACCCACGGACTCCTCCACCAACCCCCTCCTCCAGCAGCAGCCCCCGCCCCAGCAGGCCCCTCCGCTGATCCCCGTCTCCGCCGCCCCGCCGGGGGAGCTCGTCCCCACGGTGGGGCCGGTCCCGGGGGCCCCCGCCGCCCCGGCCGCCGCGGAGGACGCCCAGGCCGGGGGCAGCCGGACCATCCCCACCGCCTGCGTGCGGCCCAGCCACCCGCTGCGCAGCTTCACCAACCCGCTGCTGCCTCCGCCCATGGGCACCATCGACCCCAAGGTGTACACCTCCATGCTGCCGCAGTCCAGTGAGTACAGCCGCTCGAGAAGACAACCGTGAGGGTGGTGTTCAGCAATGTAGTTTTCACCCACGCAGGATCAATTCATATCGATTTGATTTGTATCGATACAACACAGACATCTCAGAGCGCTTTAGCAGCCGGCGGAAAGCAAAGGCTGCCTTTTCAGAGAAAGAAACTTGCAGAACCAGGCACAGAGTAGCAGACTTTCTGCTGTTCTCTTGGGAAATGTCAGAGTGAAACATCACAGCCTGCAGAGTGAGCGAGGAAAGAGGCTCCGTGCAGGTCTCTCCCAGCAGGGCCTCCAGAATCACAGGGTGGAAAGAAATCGGTCATATTTCCAGATAAGAGAGCTGCACCGTCCACACTCTGATGGATCCCGTCCCTCCTCATCGCTATTTTGGGGACTCCACCTAAAAAAACCAAAGAATCCAGCAATGTGTTTGCAGAATCAGAGTCAGAATCAGCTTTAATGGCCAAGGTTGTGCATGACAAGGAATTTGACTCCTGCTTTTGTTCTCTCTCAACAAACTACAACAGGATAGAAGAGAATTATAAATAAATATAAACATTCTGAAAAACAGGGAGTCCCAATATTTACAATAGTATGAACATTTATAAAGGAAAGAGCCGGAGAGGACAGTATATACAATACCAATTTTAACGCAGTATTTACAGTGATGTGCGACGGGCAGGGTTCTTGGGTAGTGGAGTATTTTTAAGTGTAATCTTGACTGACAGAGACTGTTTACTGAGAGGTCATCAGGGTCATGGCCTTGTGGAAGAAACTGACTCTGTGTCTGCTGGTTTTGGCATGCCGTGCTCTGTAACGCTGGACGGCCAGAAGGAGTTTGAAGAGTGTGTGTGGGGTGTGAGGGGTCTACAGAGATGTTGCCGGCCCATGGTCTTGAGCGGGTTCAGGTCCAGGTGGTTGTGGCGACACCAGAGGACCAGCTGGTCAACCTCCTGTCTGTATGCAGACCGGTCATCCAGGAGTTTCTCAAACGGGTCCCTTGAGGTGCAGTTGTTGGTGCAGTGGGAGAAGGGCAGTGGGGAGAGGACACAGCCCTGGGGGGTGCCAGTGCTGGCTGTGAAGCTAATGTGTCATTAACCACTGTGTTGAGATATTGCTGAGGCTCTTCCATTTTTAATCAGTCATGTTGTCAATAACAATGTCAGAGACGCTCATGCTAATGAGCCGTTTTCATCCGGAGGTAAGCAACCCCTCCTTTGGGTATTGGAGCGACCCGGGTGTGAGCAGGTGAAAGAAAACAGAGGAAGTTATTGAATGTTTGACACGTCTGACAAATGACTCCACAAGTCACGACGTGTGAGTGAGAACAGGGTTGGATTAAGCGTCAGACTGAAAACTACAGCAGGAAGGACAGCACTGAAACTCTCCATCAAGACAGACTTCAGCTCCATGGGAAGCGCTCAGCCATCAGGAGGCGCTACGTCGCTCTGCTGAAGCTACTGTTCCTCCTGCTGGACCTCAGCATTTCTCTAGACCAGGTGTCTGCGACCTCAGTGACCCACAGAGACACTTTGACCTCCCCTCTACCACATGAAGTGTTTGGAGCTGCAGGATTTAACCTTTAAAATGAGACGACATGTTTCATGAGTATAGTTTAGAACATTGGACATTTTTTTTAAGGAGTTAATTCCATGGTTTTATCTTTTTTGTCTGTTTTAGTGATTTTAAAGTGTTATAATTGTTTTTGACAATTCTACATATTTTGTGAGTTCTGTTTTTTCCACTGATTCCAGGGATTCAGGACCTTTAGGGGACATTTTAACCAGTTGAGCTGCTCTAAAATTTTTAGCCAGAAGATTAGGGTTATAGGAATAAAACAAATCATAAAACCTGGTAGCTTTGCGGAGCCTTTACAGAGGAGATGAGGAGCCACAGGTTGTAGACCCTGGAGCAGATCTGGACCAGTCTGTTGTGTGTGGTCAAGTCCACAGTGAGCCTCCTGGACGTCAGCGTCTCCGACTGCTCCAGGATTTTGTGTTGGTTGGTGTAAATGCAAACATTTTTTTAGGAACGTAGCGGGGGAAATATGGGTTTTTGTAAATACTCAGCCATGTGGAAAAATGGCCTTACATCTATTGCTCAAACAACTCCCCCCTTCTTTTTTCTCATTCACTGTGTAAATGTCAGAGATGTTAGAAAAAGTTTTGTTCCTCGTTGCCTGCATAATAATACAACTAACACAAACTCTGCAGCAGTAAAACGAAAAGAAACACGTTGGCCAGTTTGTGCTTCGTGTTTGGCATCGACTTTGTTGTTAAGTATCAGTTTGTGCATTGTTAAACATGTAGATTTAACAGGCAAGAGTTCTTCTATCTACTGCATTTTTAACTATATTTTTGTAGTTTTTTCTTTATGTGTTTTAATGGCTTTGCTTTTCTTCTATATTAAACTGTGTATCTTTGCGGCGTTGTACGTACATGTGACTTTGGAGTCGATCTCACTGACGGGGACGTCGCTGCGACTTCCATGTCTTATCACCGAGGTGTCAGGTGGCTCAAGCAGCGTCAGTCAGCGTTGTGGAGACGTCGCCGCAACGTCTCCTCAGTCTCCTTGTTACAGCAGGTCTGAGAGACGTCTCTAATGGAGACTTCAGTCCCCACCTGGTTTCCAGGCCAGTGAGATACGAGGCCCTTTAGGACTTGTTTAAAACTTGCTTGGCATTTTGTGTCCATCTTTGCCTCCGGAGTTGCATGAAAACACATAAATGGCGCGTTTTCGAAACTTAAACCGGGCCTCAGATTGACATCAAGTATTTTTCTGTTCTTTCATGTTTTCTCTGATAGCTGGAATAAAATCATGAAAAAGTAGAATAAATGTTCAATGAGGCTCCAAAAGAGAAATTACAGAAAGTCACGTTTCATTTTTTTTTGAACTGATAAAAAAGGAAACAAAGGGACTATAGTCTTGTTTTTTCCTTGCATCTCATCTCATAATTACATTTTCATTTTGTAGCCGTGACTTAAAAGTGCTGTAGGCAGGATTCCGCATCTCCGCCATCTTGCTTAGGGTTACCTAAGCAAGATGGCGATTTGACCCATCTAAGATGGCGATTTGAAACCCAGCACAGCCAATCCTGTCCTGTTTTCTCTGACATCACGCCCTTACGCAAGTTAAGCCCCTCCCACAAGAACGTGCGACGAACGCCCCTCGACCAATCACGGTTAGAGCCTCAGGGGCTCTTCTGGTTGGTCAAAGATACCTGGAGCTGTCGAGATTCCTTTTCAACTCAGAACAGAGACAGATGGAAACGCTGCGCCCTCGCGGTAGTGCAATTATGTTACACTCCTAAAGGATTATCAATGGGTACTCTAACATTTAATCCAAAGAAAACACAGAAAAATTAGCATTGACTAGCAAAATCCTGCCTACAGCAGCTTTAAGGTAGATCCAACATTTCCTTCCTATCCTGATGTTAAACTGCAACATGGTTACTGTTTGAAAAACTATACGTTGCCAGTTTGTAATCAGTATTTAGTTTTCTTTTATTGGCTTCTGAGCGCTTTCAGCAACATTGATGAATCCATTCACCAAATGTAAATTTAATTAGTGTGAAAGCTGACTTTTACAGCAGACACACTACAGTGGGCCTGTTTCATGACTTAGAGACACTTTTCTTGACTGGACTGCTCCTCTTGCAATCCAGATTTTAATCGTCTGAATATCAAACCGTGCTGCTAATTACACTTACATTAAGCCACTATCTAATACGTGTGTTTAGATAGCAGCCTGACCACCAGGCTTCACAGGCTTCACTCTCAATCAACTTCTGTTCATAGATCCAAACTGTCACAGCAGGTTTTTCTTCCTCTTTTGACTGGTAGAAGTCTTATTTCTGGACCTCATTCCTTTTGGGATATAGTTTAATCTATCATCCACATAATGTGAAATTCTGACACTTCTGTTTCAAACCTCGCCTTTCCGTCATTTAATGTTCATTTAGCTTTACTTGTACTGAATTCCTCCTGGCTGTTACAGAATTCAGCAGAAGAAAAGGACAGAAAAGTGTGATTCATATCACATAATGACAAAAATATCCCCAAAACCAAAACACAATGTTTTGTTACCAGTCCACCTCTGCTTCCTCCGTCAATGTCTGGCTTCTTGTGGATTATTCATGATTTTCTGCTTTAAGCTGGATTCTCTCTACTGACCACGCATTGTTTAATATTTTATTCAGGAAGGCTAAACGCATTTGCTTCAGGCAATGTGAGTGTGTGTCTTTTGTGTGTGTGTTTGTAGAAAAATATACAGTAACCGGGCCTGACATTAGCCAGAGGGTTGGATGTGATCTGTACTGACCTCCCTCCATTCTCCCGCCGTCTCTTTATGTTACCTGTCCGTCTCTCCATATATCCAGTCCTCTCCGCAGCCGTCCTTCAGCTTGAAAGGAGCCATTATTATTCAACAAAACACCTCTCTGCCTCCTGGAAATAAGGCTCTCCTCACTTATCTGTTGTCTTTCTCAGCCCCGCTCTGAGTCATTTCGCCCTCTCGGGCACAGATACCGTAATGAATTTGTGATGGTTGCCTTGAAATTTGATGGAGATATCCAGCTGCCCCGGAGAGGAAATCTGTTGGTTTTAGCTCACTCCCTGGGTTTGGTAACAGTTTTCTCCAGGAGCCCCTCGGCTCCTCGCGGCTCTGCAATCATCCGTGATGGCCTGTTCATTACAGTCTGAAGTACCCTGAAGAAATGACCGGAAAGAACATGCAAACTCCAGAAACATCTTCCTTTAAAGAAACAGTGAATGGCAGGTTGATGCATTCAGGTGCAAACAGGATAAAGTGTGTGTGCATCCATTGATTGTAGGCTTATATGGATGAAACCAGTCATTTTTTCAGGATTTTCCACCGAAATTTTTTTAATTTTTTTTTTTTTTACGGAGCCACAAACTATGCAAATTATCTGAAATTCAGAAAGGGAATAGAAGAAATATGGCTACATGAACAAAAACTGAGTTTGCATTCATGAAGTGTCATAGGTACAAATTAGACCTATTTTATTGCATTTAGTTTGTGGCCATTTTTTGTTTGTGACCTCCAGTTTGTAGAGCAGTTTGAGCTGTACTTGCCATTTTTGAAGTTTTTTCACCTTTTTTATTTAATAAGTTTTCCTTTCCTTTTTTTTCATCCTCTTTTTTTGTTGTCCTGAAAAAAAAAATCTTTACTAGCCATTTTAATCATTTCAGTCTGACTGTTCTTCCTGTGACCAGATGAAAGCAGGTTTGTGATCAGGTTTGTAAACACCTGATTATAGATGTAATTGTTGAGTTTATATTGCTTTGAGGAGTGAATAAGTTTATAGTTCAGGAGATAAACTTGCAGAAATGTTCTCCTGCAGTTTGAGCCAATTAGCAGAAACTTCTTCCGCCAGGTGTTGTAGAGACTTGATAATCGGTGTTTCCAGTGTCGCGGCTCCAGATCGGGGTCAGACACCAATCAGAAGACGCTCCGGCCTATTTACAGAAAGCAGAGCGCATCTTCAGAGGTGTGGAGGTGTGAGCGTCCCTCAGATGTTCTCCAGTCTTCTGTTTTCCTGGAAGCAGATGTCGAACAGCGGCGGCGGGATGTAAAGCCGTTCAGGGCACCTCTTTTTAAATTGCTGAAGTCAGGCACAGCGCAGACCTGATTTTCAAAGCCTGGGTGTGTATTTTCCTGCGTTGACCTTCGAGCTGTGGGTGGGATGAGTTTCCAAACATGGCCACTTCCTGTTTACCCCTCCGAGCTTCCTCCAGAGGAGCCCAGCTACAAGAAGAGGAGCTCGACTGGAGGGAGGAACAGCGCTCTTGTTAGATATTCCCTTATTCCCCGGCTGTCTCCTTTACTGTTTTCCGTCTTTGTCCTTGTATTTTCTTCTTTTACTGTCTCTCTCAGATCTCTCTCTCCTTCCCGTCTCCCTCGGCGGCTCATCTTGTCGTAGCTTCTCTGATAGCCTGCAGCCATGTGAGCAGAAAACGAAACACTCGGCTGCAGTTCATGTGATCCCTGAGCAGTGTGTGTGTGTGTGTGTGTGTGTGTGTTCCTTGCTCTCTGTAGGTGTGTATCACCTCTGTGTGTGTGTGTGTGTGTGTGTGTGTGTGGGTGTACCCAGTTCCATTATGGCTGTGTTTACATGCCCAGGTGGCCTCAGATTAACATTGATTTTTGGCTCCTGGAAACCTTTCGCTCTGAAAAAGTGAGCCTGAGGCGACAACTCCCAGAGACCCCCCGCCCCCCCCCCGCTCACCCCGTGACCCCACCCAACCCATTCAGCACGCAGCAGCTACCTCCATCAGCCCCCCCTCCCCTCCCTGCTCCCCCTCCAGGGAGAGACGAGCAGAGCCGGCCTGTGAGTGATGGTGTTTGATGTTCATTGTTGGTGCTGTTTGTGTGTGTTTATCCAGGCCTGAATGGCTCCCGCAGTTCAAAGAATGAGCAGTTTTCATGCTTTAATTGGATTGTTTTGGTGGGAGACAGAGTGTGACTGAAGGACGGTGCAGATACTGTCCTGCCTCGGTTATCCGGACCTCGGTTATCCAAATCTGCTGACGGAAGTGAAGCCTTTTTCAAAATAAAACTCAGTGCAGACTCATGGAAATTTAAATGTATATTTTCAAAATAAAACCTGTTAACTGTACCAGATGATCCTGGTGATTGGGGAACCCCGATGTAAATTATACACATAGGGAACACCGTATTGTTACATGCACAAACTTATTTTTTTATTTAATTTTCATCACATTAAAAGTATAAAAGGAATAACACACCATTGCTGAATGTGCTATACATGCGGTATTGGAAAAAAAAGACATATTGCAGCACATAAGTTTAGATTTACAACACACTGATTACAGTAACCAGTTCTTAAGAAGATCAGTGGTTATTTACATCAGTACTGTAAACTGACTGATGAACCAGCAGCAACAAAATTGAAGGTAAACTTACAACATGCAGAAAGAAATTACAATAAATAAATAAGTCAACATATATTTTCTGGTCCCAGGCTAATGCTAATGTAATTTACACAGTTCATGTTCGTGTCAGGAAGACGGTGTTTAGTGAGGAGTAATGGTCAGTATGTAGAATTCATTAAAGAATAATAATAATCCTGAAGCTAAAGACGATCCAATAATCAAAACATTGAGCAACGCAGACAGATAACATCTCTACTATCTGCCTTTAAAACGATGAATAAAAATAAGCATTGTTCAAATCAGTGTGCTTCAGTCATTGTGGTGTACCTGTCTACACTGTAACAGTCCTGAAGCCTCGAACGGGAGCGTCTGGTGTAGAACGGTGTTTGTTTACCTCATGATTACTTTAATGACTTGTCATGAATCCAGAAATGAAGGGGGCAAGAAGGTCATTAATCACTTCTACTGCAAGAGTAGATTAATCAAATAATCTACAGCTCAGAAAATCTCCTGTCGTGACAGAAGAAAAGACAATTTCACACTGAAAAAAACACCACTTGAAGTAATGCAGTAACTGATGATTTCTATATGTTCCCTCATATGATTCTCCACGATCCTCGTGTGATCTCACTATGATCCTCATACCACATGATCCCCCTTTGATCCCCATATAATCACCCCTATGACTCTGATACGATCCCCATGACATTCCACACCCCTCATATGATCCCCTATGACGATCATAATGTATGATCCCCCTCCGATTATATATTATTCCCCTATGATCCGCTATGATCCCCTACGATCTGACTTGTTGTGACTTGTTGTAACCTGAGCTGTGAGTCCATGCTGTCTGGACGGCTCAGAGATGGACTGATTAACTAGTTTGACCATCACCTCCTCTTTCGGGCTCCAGACCACACACGCCCTCTCACGTCTCGCCTCCTTCCTTATTTCCCATCACTTTACAAGCGGAGACCTTCCTCCCGCTTTAAATGGAGTCACCAAATCCCATCTGTGTGGGGAAGCGAGACGGTGGGCAGTCACTCACCCAAATTGGCTTCAACGCTCGCTTTAATGCTGGAAGCTGTAATGGGATTGTCTGACTCAATGTTTGATACTGAGAAAAGACATTACAGCCACAGCTGGAGGCAGACGCAGGGCCAGCTGTGATGGATGTTTGTAAGTGCCGGGCCTGGGAAGAAATGCATTATTACCAATGAAAGCCTTAAGATGGTTTCAAATGGTTATCTGCAGCATTTGGATGACGACATAAAGACGGAGCGAGAGCGGCTGAAGCTGCCCGGTGTCTTACAGTCTCTCCTTATCCTACTTTCAGCTCCATCTTTACTTTCTAAAGGGTGCAGTGTTCATTGCGCTCCCCTCGGCGCCGACCTGTTACTTCATCCTGCACGTGCAGTGAAAGTCATGAGGACTGCATACATTTCATCATCTCATTATTAATGAATCCTGACGATGAAGCTCTGATCTCCTCATCTTCACATGATCTGTCAAGATGTTCGTGATGGAGAGATGGGGGAAGAGGAGAAGACGTTCCTCTGACAGACTTTTGAAAGACTTGGCTTGATGGAGGAGGGAGGAGGGAGGAGGTCACCATGTCCTACTTTACATCGACTTCACTTCAGAATCCAGAAAAGGGCTGAAAAGCATGTAGATTTTCTAGATCAGATGTTTTTAGAATGCGGATTGTTTTCAACATTTTAAATGTTTAATTAGTGTCCAAATATTGTTTTTATTCAGGATACGTGGCCTGTAGAGTCCAGAGCTCAGCTCAAAATAATCCCCTTACTGTTTGTTTTGAAGATTGAGATCACCTGTTGACCGTCTCAACCCTTGACCTCTTCCCATCCTGTTAAAATCGCTTTTTTTTAACAAATCCACTTCAGCTTCAGAGCCATTTTTAACTGAATGGTAACAGAAATCACCCTCTGAAAACCCTCTGGAGCTCTTCTCATCGACATCAGGTAGTAAAGTTGGGGAAAGAAGCGTGAATGTGGTTTTCTGCTGCTGCTCTTCGCTCGAGCGGGTCAGACGGAGGGAGAGAGACAAAGAGACGAGTGGTACAAGACGTCATCTGGCTCCCCGCGGAGACCCGGCGCTTCTTCATCTCACTGTAATACTTCAGACTGCTCTCGGGATCAATACCCCCCCCCCCCCCCCCCACTCCCCCACCCCCTCCGTCTTCATCTCCTATCACTGGAAATCTTTCCGTCTTCTCCTTCCACCCTGAAACAGACTCGTCTGATGTGACCCCCGGCGGGCGTTTCACACCTCCTCTCCAGCACGTCTGGTAAATATACCCACCTCCCCTCGCCTCCTCCACCCCCCTCCCCCCCACCCCCCACCCCCGGGGGGAGCCAGGCACCGTGGAGCTCTCTTTCATGGCGTTCTCCGCTGTGATTCTGTAACCTTTGCTGCAGCTCTGTGCTGCTGCAGCTCGTTGTTTTTATATTTCAGTTGTTTGTTTTTTTTTTTTTCTTTCTTTTCCTGGAGCTGAGTCTGGTCTGGAATCAGTCTGACAGCAGCGTGCCGAGAAGTCATACAAACACATTTGGTTGTGCTTCAGTGGGAAATGAAGCTGGCAGGAGTTTTTACACCAGATGTACACACAGTCAGAGCCACGCAAGGTCAGCGCTGAAAATAAAAGAGTGGGACTGGAAGACCGGGAGCGCCGCGGCGTCTGGCTGAGGTCAGGACGCTCCGCAGCGAGCGCCCAGAACCCAAACTACACACAGTGTTTAACGTCGCTCTGAGGAGGCCAGATTAACTTTTTAAATGTTACCGAAGTCAAGGAGCTGGGAGCTGAAGCCAAGTTAGCGCTTGTTTGTTTACACGAACAGGCTTCAGAGATAAAGAAGTACAGCGAGCAGGAGAACCTGAGGACTTCCTCGACCCAGACAGTGAACTCAGCACATCCTCCATACGTTACAAGTAGAGCGTCCGCTCCGAGTTCACCAAGTTTTGTCCTTGTGTTCGTTCTTTCTGCCCCGAGCTGAACACAAAGACTGGTGCTTTATTGGAATTCTGCCCCCCCTGAGGCGCCTGGAAAGCAGCGGTCAGTTTGCTTCAGCTCCAACAGGAAGTCACAAAGCTCATATTCTTATTGACGCTGTAGGACCGAACGGCGTTGTCCAGGCTAGGTGGTTTTTTTATTTCACTGTAAAAGACACACTTCTCTGCACAGGAGCAGGTGCTCTCTCAGCCTCTGCGTTCCGTCCTGGTGACTCTCCTCGGATGAGTTCCTGAGACGGCTGCCGGGTTCCGGCCGGCCGTCATGATTCTGCTGCAGCTGCAGAGAATTCCCTCCACCTCCTCCCTCTCCTGCCCAATCCGCCTTTTATTGAGGCTGTTACCGCTGTTTTTGTTTCTGGAGGAGCAGAACGGATGTTTATTGATCAGGAAGTGAAGTTGTGGAGTACAAGCAGTGGAGGAGGGGATTATGGGTAGAAGAAGCCTCGGGACACACTCCGACATGAGGGAGCTGTCCAGGAAGTAAACAATACCTTTGTACTTTCTGTTTTCTGTGGATTGTCGAGCTTGTCCGCTGAAGCATCCCTAATTTACCTTTTTTTTTTGTTTTGTTTTCGCTAACACAGTGAAGCACTTAGAGAACTTGTACAATAAGTAAGATGTTTTGCTTAACTTGTGGAAAGTGGTCTGAATTACAACAGTTTGTGGAGTTGTTGTTAAGACATCAGCGTCGTGCTTCAGGGATTTAAAACTAATCTAGCCTCAGGTGCTCCAGACTTTTGCCACTTTCCACCACGACTGCTATTGAAAACCAAAGCTCTCGGCTCTCTACTGCCACCCAGTGGATCTTTCTACCATTACGTCCATCGTACGCCACCCAGTCCGCACATTTTCTACACTGAATTTGGTTTTAGACAAATGTGGGACGAAGCGACGCTGAGGTGTGACAGAATGGTCGCCGTCTGAAAGAGGTCGGTGTCGCAGTCCGTTTGAATCCCTGGCTGGATGCTCAGTCAGCAGTGTGAAGTGGAAAACGCTGGACTCGTGCTCCATGGACCATAATTCAAAGTGCTTCAGACTGTTCAATGCTTCAGTTTAGCTGCATGCCGACACTTTATTTGGAACGATCAATAGCAGCTCTGATCAGGTCAAACTGGCCGTCGGTGGCGGTACTGTCGTCAATATTAAACAGCAGTTTTTAGGATTGGTGTGTTTTTTACAGCACAGTGAAAGTGTTTCCAGTCGCCTCGGGGCCACCAGACCTGTGGTCGAAGTTTTCATACTGACAAACAGAAAAAAACCCATTAGAGCCATTTAATTCGTCGCTGCCATTTATTTTTGGAGCTAACGCCGTCCTTTAGATATTGCTCCTGTCAGGCTTCATCATAAAAACCGTGCGAGCACAATATGACCTACATCACTGGAATGTGCCTGAAAGCAGCTCACAGAGGAAACCGTGTGTGTCAGAAAAAAAGGGATCACACCAACGGTTTGAGCTCTTTTAACAAACTGCTTCCAGTGGTGGCCAGAAAGAATGATTCAATTGGAAATGGCTTTAAATGTGGTCATTTTGCACGTCTGGGATCATCAGTTACTTCATATCTACGCTCGTGATGATCGTGTCTTTGAGCTGAAAGAACCAAACTTGCTCCTTTATGATTATTTCGGTGCCAAAATGTTCAAATTTTCCAAACAAAGGTAATCATTGTGTCTGCTGGAGCCTGAGTGTTCGTGCTTTAACCAACATGAAGAATCTCAAGTGTAGCCAGGATGATTTGTCGGTTCAAACCTTTTTTACCTGGAAAGCTGAGGACCTTTCCTAAACATCCACTAAAGCCAAACACTCTCGCCAACATCCAAAAGAAGGGACTGAAAATAAAAGCACTTTTCGATAAAGCCAGGTTGATCCTGAAAAATGTATGTTCATGGTTTCAGCATTTAAGGTCTAACTCTGACAGCTCCGGAGCGGATTCGAACCCCCGCCCCGACCCCCGCCCCTCTGCCCCCTACAATCTTGTTAATGAACAGCGTCGCTGCTCTTTGCCTTGTTCTTCACCACTTGAGCAGCCGCACAAAGACGCCAGCTGTCAGGAACAACAAGGTCTCATTACACCTGAGGTTTTATATCCTGCTTAACTCATCAATCAAAAGTAATGATACGCTTCCTACAAAAGAAATCAGTGATGGCATTCTAGCACTGACAATCTCCCGAAGATGTTCATTATGCTCACCATTGTGTGTGCGCGTGTGTGTGTGTGTGTGTGTGTGTGTGTGCGTAGGTGCGAGCCTGCCGAAGCCTCAGGTGAAGACGGCGTCCCTGGGTCAGGCCGGTAAAGCCCGCTCGCCTCTGCTGCCCGTCTCGGTGCCCACAGCGCCGGACCTGCCCGAGGAGGGCGGAGCCAAGCCTGCCGAGGACTCAGCTGCCAACGTGAGTCGCTTCACGACTTTTACTCTGATGAGTGTCTCATATTACTTATTGTACATGTCAGTACATCAAAATCACATGTCCGGGTCCACAGGATGCGTCAGGTTCTCGCTCCCCTGTCATTGTCTGTGTGAAATACACCGTGGTGCCTGCTCAGTGGGTTGCATCTCATTTGCATAAAAAAGAATCCAACCAACTTTATGCAAATGAGGTGCAGGGAGCACCTAAACTGGCTGCAGTGGAACCGAAACAGGACAGATTCAGGAACTGCACAGCTTATTTCTGACGTTTTCAGAAAGACTTCTCTCCGAATCGCGGATGTCGGTCCAGTTTGAACTCCATTAGCAGACGACGTGCTGTATACCTCTGAGCCGTGCTACATGCTACATGCTACATGCTACATGCTAAAGACGTTCAGGACTCACACAGGTGCTAACATGATTAAAGCGTTACTAGTACACTCATCACATGAAGGAGGAGCCCCTCAGCTCACAGTGAAGAGAGACTCCACAAGACCCGAATCTGTCTTTTGTCTCCAAACTCCGACCTTGTCGTCCCCCCCTCCACCCCCCCACCCTCGGAGTAAATCCAGAAGTCAGCGGGGACGGAGTGGGGGTGATAATAACTGCCCCCCTCCACCCGCCCCGGGGCTGCAGGTGATGCCGGCCTGGACGGACGTGTGAGAGATTCACTCAGCGGAGACGAGCCCAGCTTCCCTGACAGTTCACTGTCGACACTCGGCGCCGTTCGGCTTCACGGACAGGGTCCAGATATTGGAGGGTGTTTCTCTGAGTAAATGAAACGAGAGCGAGCCGGTGTGAGGGAAGGGCGACGCAGAGCAGAACAGCATGTCTTTTTTATTTGTGTCCTCGTGTTGACTTCTCTCTCAGGAGACGGACGTGTCGTAATTGACTCCATTCAAATTAAACTGAGCTGAATTCAATTCGATGCTGTTCTCTCTGGAGGGCATTAATAATGAATTCATACATTAAATGGCCACATGAAGGGAGCCACTGAGCCTCAGAAAGCAGGAGCACAATTCACACTGATTAGGTCAAACCACGCTGAAACAGATTGATTTTCATTGATACCCTGTATAATGTTCCAGGCCATGACATCAATGAAAAAAATAAGGAAAAATATTAAAAAATATGCAAAATGCACATATTAAAGCCCCTGAACAACCTGAAACGGAGCATACAGTAGTGATTAAAGCACACAAATAAGTTCCAGGAGCTGAAGTTGCTGCTTGTAGTAGTTGAAACTTTCTCAGACTGTTGGAGCGGCAGATATTTTATCCTGCTGCTGTGATTACTTCATGGTTTATTATTGATTTATCATGAAATTGTTCCTGAAATGCCAGTTCATTTAACACCTCTGTCCCGATCTGCTGCCGTCGCTTGTTTTTCAAAATGGCACATGGAAGCTGTTTGTTTGTCACTTGTCAACAGTGTTGTTGGCACAAACATTATTTCTCTGCCGTCACGTGTCTGATCCAGAAATAGTTCTCTCTGAGCAGAGAAATGTCCCTTTTTTTTTCTACTTTCAAGACTGTTTAGAGCTTTGCAGCCTCTTTAAGGACTTTAGTATTTTTTTTAAATCACTAACAACAACTTCATGAAGACCATATGTGTCATAAAGTACTGGAGCGAGGCTTGGACTGACAGCTGCGTGGCTCAAACGGACAGACAGGTTCAGTCTTCGTCAACACATGCTGCTGCTCTCAGGGTTTTCATCAACACTTCAGCCGTTTTCATCTGCAGCGCTGCTAATAAGCGAGTTGTTTATAGACACTGTTAAACCTTCTGTATGGAAAACATCACACGCTTCATTACTATCCGCCGTACAGCGAAGGGACTGCGGCCTTTGCACGGCCGCGAGACGTGACGAGGAGAAAACTGAGCTGATATAATGAATTTACATGAAATATAGTCTCCGAGCTTCGGGTTTGAAATGCAGACTGGCTCCTCTCTGGTTTACTGAATGAGATTTATGTTAAATGCTGCTCTGTAAAAAAGTACCAGTCCCTCGGAAAAGTAGCCGAAGGAAAGAAGAATCACACAAAGTCGATGTTTAAACTTTACAAGCAATTGATTTTTTTCTTCTTGTGAATTTTTTTTTCTTTCCTATCACAGAAAAAAAAAATGTGATGAGTGTGGATTTTATTTAAGCAGATCAAACTCAGAAAGTTTGGCTGTGGTTAACTTGGGGGTGTAATTAAAGTTAAAAAGCACATACATCTTCCTGCTGCTCATTACTTCTGTGAAACTTTCAAAGAAAGACGACAAACCTGGAAATCTCACCCAGACTTAAAACCTGGATTTGTCTTCATGACTTTTCAGTTTTTTTTTTATTTTATTAATATTTTTTTATTATTTTATTAATATTAGGGATAAATAAACAGCTTTCTTTCTCGTGGCTGTTTAGCTAAATATTGATACAACACTCCTCAGTAGATCAGCGGCTTTCACTCACTTCGTTTTTAATCTTCCACAAACAGACGTGCTGGTGATGAAGGTGGAGTATTTATCCAACATACATCACCTGCTCACGTCTGACTGCTGCTGTTTTTCTCTTCACCACTGACTCCCTGCATTCTCTCCATCCTCGTCCTCTTGTCCAGGTTAAAAGGAGAATATCTGCGTAAACTTTGTGTGTACACATATGTGTCAGTAACAAAGTATTTAGATTTAATGTCTTCTCATTATAGTGATAAAATAAAGGCGGTGAAGCTCCAGTCATCTGGAAAAATAATGTTATATCAGAGAATTCTCGTGCCATCGTGGCACGAGAATTCCCACCTAACTGTTCTTTTAAGAAGCTTTTCTCTTTTAAATAATTGAACGTCAGACACGTTGTTAACAGTGTGTACTTTTAAACAGAGCCTTGACATTCTGATTCTACCTTTAAAAGTCGAGCGTCTCTTAGAGTGAAACTGGCTCGATGTGTGGACTTTAAACTTCTTTTCCGGGTGTGTTTTAACATGAAGCTTCAGTATGAAGCTGCAGCTGTGACTGAGCAGGAAAAGAACCGAAAAAACAACGAAAGGAGAGAGCGAGAGATGACAGATCAAATAAATGACATGAATCAGATTACACGAAAGAGATGAGGCAAAAAGAGAGGAGAGGACGAGGAGGAGAGGCTGATGTGACCCACCTGACGATGCAGCCATTTGAAGAAAGACACTGAATGAAGGAAGGAAAGAGAGAAGGGTGAAAGTGTAGCAGAGAATAGAAACAAGCTGAATATCCAGAGAAGAGAGCAGGGGGGAGGAAAAGGACCTGGGAGGAGAAAGAAGTCACGTTAAATAGAATTAAAGCGATGATTAAAACCAGTGAAAATATGAGAGGGATGAAGGAGGAGGAGCGAGGGAGCTGAGGCAGTGAAGATGATGTGAAGGGATGTCAGAACCTGTTAAATATTCACATGTTACTCAATGACAATAGGGCAGGAGGAGCTGTCACCACGGCAACGGGAGAGGAGGAGGAGGAGGAGGAGGAGGAGGAGGTGAAGCCAAACAAGTAGCAATAAGGTGAGAAGGAGAGGAGGAAAAGAGGGATGCTTCAGAATGGAGGAGAGAATAAAAGAGACGTAAACAGGAAAAGAATATAAGGAGGAGCAGAGGAGAGCGTTGCCAAGGCAACGGAGGGAAAAGGATGCTTTGGGGGGAGAGAGACAGAAAGAGGAGAAAGAAAGGGGGATGATGAAAATGAGAGGAAAGGGTGAGATGGAGAGAATCAGAGAGGCTGAAAAGAGCGAGAGGAGAAAACAAGATGGAGGGATGACGGCGAGAGAGGGAGGGGTGGAGGAGGAGAGGGGGGGCGGGAAAGGTCAGCAGGTCTGTCCCTTCATCTGAGGCTCTATCTCTGTAATTGATCTAGTCTTCTCCCATCAACCCCCTGGCCTATCCATCACACACACACACACACACACACACACACACACTCACACACACGTGTGCAGTTTATCTGGCGCGATGTCGATGGGCCGGTTCAGAGAGAATGAGTGTGTTTGATAAATGTTGCTGCAGCAGCAGAATGACTCAGTGTGTTTTCCTGCTTCTGGATAACAGCTGTTCTTTGGGGAAAGATGCACGGGGCTGAAAACCATCGTGTCATAGTTGTCTGCTTTGAAGAGGGCACAGTGGAGCAGTGGTTTGCTCCGTCACCACACAGTACAAAATCTGTCACCAAAGAAAACAAAATCTGAGTCATTTATTGTGAAGCTGCAGGAGACTCTAAAATAAACCATCTTTTCATTGCATTCAAAATTCTCTCTGGGGGTTTTGATTGTCTCTGGATTTCATTTGATGCTGACTCAGGAATGTTTCACCCTTCATGTGTTAACAGCGGGAATTATAACAGAATCCTAGTGGTGTCACATGATGAGCACTTGCTTAAGGGTCCAACATGTCAGCAGCACATCCCTGAAGGAAGCTACAAACAGAGCAGATCCTGTCAGACCGCACGGGACGAAAACTTCAGGGTCGTCCAGTCAGTCAGCTGTTAGCTTAGCCACCGGAATCAGTGGCTGTTAGCTTAGTGACTAGCGTCAGAAGTGTTAGCGATCCGCTCTTTCTGCACTATGTTATAAATCTTCAGGGTGGGGATGGAGGAACATAGATCTGACTCCTCTGTCCAGCGCGTCCCTCAGATACAGAATCAGACTGAGTTCCTGCTGAATTCGGAGCATGTCAGACTGGTTGTCGTGTTCCCTACATCTTTGTTGTGTTTCTGCAGCAAAAAGCAGCAACAGGTGCAGGAATAATGTTTCCGTGTGAAGGATAGCACGTTTTCCAGTGACGCTTCAGCAGACGGCTCGTGTCAAAATGATTTAACAACAATCATCCATGTGATCTCAAAGGAAGGCGTCAGACCAGGACTTTTTCTGTCTGTGATCCACTTCTTACATGCCAGTCGCTTTCAAATGATTTCTTACTGCAGTGGAAACCATCTAGTGACCATTATGGAAAAAAAAAAAAACACACTTCAGGCACAGTTAGGCTTTGACAGCTACATTTCCATGGTTACAGATGACTGTGTCGTTCTTACTGAAATGTGTCTGGTCAGTCGGCTCTGTAATCTGCTCCATTCAGTTCACACACTGTATATTTATCCGGCACCAACTGGAGTACAGCTGTCTTTTATCTGGTTTACAGAGAAAACCAAACTATCAAATCTTATTTGTATAGCGCTTTTATAAAAAAAAAAAAAAAAAAAACTGAAGGTACTCAGAGTGCTTTACATAAAACAAAACAGGAAATTGGTACATAGAACGTAAGACACAGGTCACCCGACTGTTTGAGTCTGACGGATTGCACTGTTTCATAACTGAGTAGGACGTATGAAGAGAGCAGAACAGTCCAGAACCACCGCCATCGGCGTCAGGGTGAGTTTACATGTTGCGTCCTGGCGCTCCGCGGCGTTGGACGGCTGACAGACGAGAGAGCCGTGAGAATCCGGGTCAGCAGGTCGGCGGAGATAACAGGATATCAGAGAGGAACACGGAGCATTGACGGGCGGCTGATCCCATCGACGGAGCGTTTACTGACTCACTGAAACTGCTGTTACGGGTCGACACACCAGATCAAGAGGTCACGCCGGCTTTTTGTCGGGTTTTTATACACTCATGCAATCTTCGCAGAAGCTGTTTTGTGCAGGTAAAGTGGAAAATCTCGGTTTTTACGGTCTCATTCGCGATGGAAGTGGAAGTTGAAAAGGTCACACAGTGTGTATCAGAGCGAGGGCAGCCTGGCAGAGTCCTTTTTGTTCTCCTTTAATGTGTCGATACACAGCCACTCATATCTGAAGAGAGATTAATCCAGACTCTTCTGCTGCTGCACAAGCAGAAGTGCACACAATGTCTCAGTATTTTCATTTTCTAAATGTTGTTTTTCATCCAAAAGTAGCTTCTTTTTAATACTTTGTCATAATCTTTTTAAAACAATGAGGAGTTCGGAAATATAGACCGCGTTTGGTGTCATTTAAGTTCTCAAAAACATTTAAAATTAGAATAGAGTTTGTTTTTTTTTTGTTTTTTTAGCCTGAGATGTGTTGAAGTTAGTTGTTTGAGAACACACACACACACACACACACACACACACACACACACACACACGTCTGGATCAGGATTATATGAATGCTGAAACACTTCATTCGCCATGAAGGGGAAGCTCAGCTGCTGGTTTCCAGTCGGACGGCGGTGAGGTGAAATGAGCGATCCATCACGCGGCGCCGCCTCTGATTCCACCGGGTCGTGAGAGCACATCGAGGAGCGAGCGCGGCGCCGGCTGGTAGCAATAACTGAACCGTGGCGCGGCTCAAACCAAACGTGACGCTTCATTGTGATAGATGAGAGGTCTCGCTGCGGCGTACTTTGTTCTGCATGTTGACTTGCTGGAAAGCGACCGAACGAGCAAAAAACCGGCGTTAAAAGCCGGCGTGCGGGCGTCAGGGAAAACGCCGTGATTGATACGGTTTGGGTGCCGCGGCCTCGGCGAGCGTTTCCCACGCTCCCCTAGCCACAGATCCCAGCCACATCCGTCTTCTTCTGTCACCACCAGCAACTGCAATCAGTCCACAGCAACTCTCACGTCACACAGAACTTCGGGCTTTGAGTCGCAGTCAGACCGTTTGTCAATTAGTATTTTGAAAGTTTTCTCATGAATTTTACATGAAGTTTGCGGAACGCGGTGTGTTTAACCTGATGCCTCACACACTGCCGGAAGCTTTCAGGTACTCGGTGAAGAACATCATGAAACATTCACAGAGATTGGAGAAGTGCCGGAGCGAAGCTTCCCGCTGCGACGCGCTCAGCCGGAACGCCGTGGCGCGTTTTGATGAAATGAGGGAAAGATTGTACAGCCCACCCTGCTCCTCGCCGCTCTAACGGCGGAGGTGTTTCGTTCCCTCTTACCTTCGTTCATTCGTTGTTACGTAATGTACTAATGAACAGGAGAAAGTCATGGTGCTGCGTAAAAGGTTTCTTACATTAGGGACATCTGGAAGCCTGTTAAGAGGGTCTGAATGTGGCGAGTAATGAAAGCCTGGCGGAGCCACACGGCGTTCCTCTCGGATCGCTGCTGCCAGGAGCAGTTCGCCAATTTTCAGCTCGATTCCAGCGTGCAGCGCAGACCTGGGGCCCGCCGGCAAACGGCTGAGAGGAAATAGCATGCAGACCGTGCTGCTCCGCACTGTGACTACGTCTCAGTGTTTTGCTGCCATCACAGAGCCAATAACACCTCCCGGAAACGCCGTTTAATGAAGGGCGTTCGGCGAACGTGTAAGAATCCTGAAGTCCCGGAGTGAGGCGGCCGTCTGGAGACATTCCTCCTCGCTCGCAGTTAGAATGTCACTGGTTTCCATCCAGCCGTGGCTGCAGAACATGAACTATTCCAGTCATTCTGAGTCTTGAACCAGTGGTTTGAAAAGTTATTTTCAAAGGTCCAAGGCCTCAGTAACGACCCGTCATTCCGTCAGGACGCTCTGGCCGCTCTCACCCGGCATTAACGTGTGTTTCTGGCCATCTGATGATAAGCGGCGAGCGCGTATTTGCATAAATTATGAAGATACTCACTTCTTCTTGTCTTTTCTCTTAGGTTTATGAGCAGGACGACCTGTCGGAGCAGATGGCCAGTCTAGAAGGGCTGATGAAGCAGCTCAACGCCATTACCGGCTCGGCCTTCTAGCCTCCGCGGCGTCCCGGTGAGCCCGGCGCGGCGCGGCGGTCCCGGTCCTGAGCCACGGTCCGGTCCAGAAGCCTTCCTCAAGCCCGGATGTCACCTGCCGCCCCGGCTCAGGTCAGATCCGGGTCTGAAGAGGCCTCTGTGAACTCAGACCTTCTCAGCAGGATTTGGATCAAGGGAACGAAATCGAGGACATTTTTACCGCAGCACAGCATCCAAGAACTCCGAGAACAGGACTTCCCTAGGAGTGGAACCCTACCAAGGCTTCGACCTCACACACAAGACTAGAAAAGCCAATGCTGAGCGCCTCGACCTGATGGAACAGGAGCCAAGATCGTTCACAAAAAAAACAAAGCAGACGACGTTCTGAGATCCTTCTGTTTCTCTGTGGTATTTATTAGCATCCCTGAGTTCTCCTGACTGTACCTCACTCATTCCTCATGACCGCTGTGGGAAGGTTTCGTTTCTTTACACTCCGATTTGCAGGATGTGTGAAAGGTTTTGATAAAGTGGTCCGAAATTACACTCCAGAACACAAACACATCCTTAACCACCAAAGTTTCATCAGAGCTTCTTTTTTTTTTTCCCTCCATGCAGACTCAGTGTTGCCGTCTCTGGTATCTTGAAGTGATCCTCGCTCATGGAAGCGTAAAGCTGTGAAGCAGACTGGATGAACCCTCTCACCAGACCCGGAGCCCCTTCAGTCTAGTCTAGTCACACTGCAGTCTCCACAAGCTTCCCGTCTTTCTCCGTCTGCTAGAGTCCCGGTGAGGGGGGGGTTAGAGTAGACCTGTTTACCGACGCCTGAACCACGACGCTCAAAGAACCAAAGTCAGAGAGAAAGAAGACGTGATCACAACACAGCAGTCTGGGATCCTTCATTAATCCTCTCTGGATCCGGTTTCAATCACACTGTAGCCAAACGGGGACTGTTGACTAGATTAAGGATCCTGTTTCTGGACTTTATGCTCGTTTGATCTCAGCGAGAATTAAAAAGACAAAAAATTCAAAGATTTGATGCTCTATTGGAAATCCGGGCCGAGGAGAGCGCACTGAGCTGTTTGGTTTATTTTGTGAGATGATGTGGAAGTCAGTGAAATCATCCTTTGTCTTACTATTGTTGCTCATTAGGTGTGTGTGTTTGTGTTGGGGTGTGTGTGTGTGTGTGATGTGTTTGGACTTCTCATCAGAAGAACTCGTGTACCTCCGTCCACCCACATGGATATAAAAACAACAACCCTCCAGCTTCACTTTCACGTCACTTCAGGGGCTTCACTTTGTTTTCTGACGTTTTTTTTATACAAAACTGAAAAGACAAACACAAAAAAAACTTACTCCACAAAGTCTATTTTTACATGAAGTGTCCTGTCAGAGCTGTGTCGGTTTTCTTTAACAAAGGTGTGCAGAAAGAGAATTTACCCACAAACACGGATCCTCCACCTTTAAAGGTACAGTGTGTAAAGATCCAGACCGAGACATTAACGGGCAGGAGAGAGACGCTGCGGCCGCCGCCGAGGCCGCGGTGCGTTTGAACGTCTGTCCCAGCGAGCGATGCGAGGGGGGCGGAGGCAGCCGCAGTACGGAGGCCAATTCGTAT
The DNA here is from genome assembly GCF_902148845.1 of Salarias fasciatus. Lineage (NCBI taxonomy): Eukaryota > Metazoa > Chordata > Actinopteri > Blenniiformes > Blenniidae > Salarias > Salarias fasciatus. The sequence continues at coordinate 4,143,327 of NW_021941229.1, read as the reverse complement.
GCAGGGGAGGTTTGTGCGCGCGAGCCTCAGAGGAACCAGGCCGTCAGTTCATTACAGTTTCAGATATTAGGATTCAGGCTCACGTTCGCCGAGCCGTTACACCGGCAGGAGAGAGTCCCGGGATGGAGGAGAAGGAAAGGTAACGTCTCGGCGGCCGGAGTGCGGGGAGGGGGGGGGGGGGGTCGAACCTGTCGGCTCACAGGATCAACCCACAGGAGAGCGGGAAGACGCTCCACTCTCATCCGATCCGGAGGAAGTCAGATTCTGGCTGCCAGCGCCAGATGAAAATTGGACTGAGCTGATTGGCTCACTGTGCCACCTTGTGGTCTGAAACGGTATTGCACAAATTTCTTCAATTCTGTCGATCCTACCATTTGATTGATCATTATTCATTTGTTCTCATGAGGTTTCTGCTGCTTTTTTCGTGAATGAGTCGTCCTTCTATTTGACGCGGAGACAGAACAGATGTGGTTTATCGCGGATGTGAAACATCACTGTAGTTTACAGCCACTAAACAGTCGACACATCCTTGAGGATTTAAAGGTGAAGAGCAAACAGCTTCACTGAGTCATTTACAACAGGAAGCAAAAAGTTTAGTTTTTTTTTTCCTGTTAAAATATTGAAAATACAGCAGCTTTACACAACTGCTGTTTTCAAGAGGAAAGAACCATTAAAGGGTCTGTTGACATGAGCGAATGTTCTTGGATATTGAAAGAAGTCGGTCGTTACTTAAAGGTGCAGTACACACAGTTAGAGCGATCATTTCAGTTCCTCTGAGTGTCTTTGCGGCTCCGTTCCCACTGCAAACAAACGCGAACAAATGCTGATTCCTTCACACCGGACGTCATGCCGTTCATCATGTTCGCACTGCGGAGATCCAGCGCTCTCTGTTCCTGCACCACCCTGTGGCAGATCGTGGTATTACAGGGCTGCTGCTGTGAGTTTTAGACTGAATATTTTACACACTGTACCTTTAAAAGCTGAATTTATGGCAATACAAATGTAAAATGCTTTCATTTTATTATTATTTTTTTTGTTTCTGAAAACAGAAGAATGCTTCTCTCTCATTTCATGACCCAGCACACGCAAAGTAAAAAAGCTTCCAGGTTCATTTCCTCGACTGTCACTGAAGCTTCATCACAAAGGGAAATCAAGGGATTACGATTGAACTATTCTTCCACTGTGATCAGTGCACTCCTGTGTTTTTCGCTCCGGTTAGTTGAGGTTTTCTCCCCCTCCTGCTCATCGCCACAGGTTGTTGTTTTTAGTATTTTCTTCCCTTTTGCTTCTGGTTAGTTCTACATGTACATTTTACTGTGGAGAAAAGCGCCGCCGCAGCAGAACTACATTAAAGAAAAGCTGCTTTTTTACAGTGTACAGTTGCCCTAGAGTAGTAGTAACTTTTTATAATCAAATTTAATATATTATTATGATTATTATGATTATGACTTTATTTCCAGTGCTCTTTAAAACCATTATTTATAACCATGTAATATTTTTGCAAATGTAAATTTAGTTTAGCAAAGAAGAAGACGAAAAAGAAGACTGAAGCGCTGTTTGGTTAGTTTTTCTTTTTTGTTTACTGCCTTAAGAGTTTTCTGTATTTTTCAATAATACTGTAGGTGATTTACATTTGTAAATGAAACCTGAAAAGGGTCTGCTTCCAAACTGCTTCACTCTGAGAGACACAGTCACCACTTTCTCTTTAATTTCTGTCAAAAAAACAACCTGTAGATCGGAGTTCTGATCGCATCTATGCACTTCTTTTTTAATTACAGCCTGTATAAACAGTCTTTATAAGCTCTGTTCTGTTTCCACACTTTGTTCACCATCAGCCAGGAAAGGACAGGGACCGCTGGACCGAGGTGGACCGCATGGAACCTGAGCAGTGAATAATTCCCATTGGGTGAAATGCAACTGAAAGCAGCTTGTTTGCTCCGACATCAGAGTTTTAAGGGTTGCAGAGAAACTTTCTTTTTACCATTTGTTTTTTGAATGTAGCCTGATTCTCCAGAAAACATATCTGCTGTGGAGAAACAAGTGTTCCCATCGTTTCCATGAGTTATTTGTCAGTTTCAAAATGCCCTTTAGATGCCTTCGTGTTCCTTTATTAATGTCTTCAGAATGGCATTCTCACTAATCTGTGTCTGTGAGAGTCAAAAGCCAGAATTCATCCTCAGAGTCAGCGTTTCGGACATCGACACTCTTTACGTAGCATCTACAACTGAGCAGCTATGAGAAGGAGAAGACGGAGAGGAAATAGAGAGTGCGGTTAGGCCTGGCTGCAGGTAATTAGTTCTGATGGTAAATGTGCAGCAGCAGTCAGTAGTTTATCTGGAAGAAGGCAGCGCGGCTCTCTGAACCTGAATATTCACCAGTCAGTCGTCCCGAAAGTGACGCACAGGAACAGTTTGTTTGTTCGTCTGAACGGGAAACGGCCAGTTTGGACATTACAGGAAACTTGGTTTATCCAGCCTGAAATATCCGTCAGTGTTACTTTGTGAATATTGTTGAAAAGGCTGACAGGACTGGCGTCAGTCGGGCCGGAGAGTCCCGGCTCTCGGCGGGGCACATTTCTCAGGTTCCTCCCGTGTCGGAGTGTCGCGCTCTCTGTCACAGTGTAGAGCAAGTAACGAACGAAGGAATCCACTTTCGACTGCTTTCAGCTGCATTTCCCGCGTGACGTCAGCTCTGCGCCGACAGAGGCCGGACTAATGTGAGAAATCAGTGTGAAAGCTGCCGCGACACGGGAAGGGGAGGTAAACATACTTAGCAGTTAATGGAATGAAACCTTTAGAAATGCACCTGAAGGCTTTTGTTTAAAAAAAAAAAAAAAAAAAAAAAAAAAAAGCTCCACCTCGTCTTCTATCAGTAAAGACTCTTTGTGAACTTTCCCTGTGGTGACTGTGTGAGACTCAGAAACGGCGAGCAGACCTGATAAGGCGGGAGCCGCGGCGGCCCGGCCTCGCATTTCAAAGGGAAACTCCACTTCATTAACTCCTTTCTATGGCCGCTTCGCTCCTGTGTGCGAACCGTCGAGGATCAAAAAAGGGACAAATTACATGGGTGGAAAAGAAAAAAAAAAAGAAAAAGCAGGGGTAGAAAAAGGCGGAATGAAGTTGGGTTGGAGGGGCTGACGTGAAATCCACGGTCGGCTCCGGCACAGCTTGAGGCCGGCGGCTTAGACAATTACAGCCAGAAAATAATGAAAAAGAAAAAGACGGTGATTTGGACCGGGGTGAAAGGGGCCAAATTAAAACGGGCCTTATCTCCTCTCACACAGACAATTACCTAATTTCCAGAACGTGGCGGTGAAAGGAGCCGACAGATGGATGATTCACGGTAAATACGGCCGGACGCCATCCTCTGAAACACGCCGCCCCACGCATTACGACCAAATTAGCTTAGCGACTGCAATATTTAAGTACGTTCTCTTCATTTGAGTGAAAAAGGTGACGAGATGATGATGATGATGATGATGATGACGATGACGATGAATTTCAATTGAAGTAAAGCGGAGTTTCTATCCACAATGTTGTATACAATTGCTGGTTTTGTAATGCACTGTAGAGCAGTCCCATGGTCCTTTTTTATAGAAATGTTATTTCAATGGTGCATTCTTTTTGTTTGATAAATAAAGTTTTGATACAAAAACAAAGAAACGCGCTGATTTCTGGTTTCCTTTGCGTGTGTGTGTGTGTGTTTGTGTTTGTGTGTGTGTGTCTGTGTCTGTGTGTGTGTGTGTGTGAATGTTGAGAACGCCACTCAGAGTTCTGTAGCGAGACGGTTTTTCCCAAATGTGTCTTTGAAGTCAGCGAACAGTGTGACTAAATATCACAACATATTTTACACAAAATGGATCAACTCAATACAGGACAGCTGCCGTCGTTTATATGTGAAGAGACTTTTCTTTCACTGTTGCTGCTCAGTGCTGCTGCTTCAGTGTGGCTCCTTCCATACCACACAGGCTTAACCGCATCAATTGTGATTAATTAATCAAGGGCTGTCAAAGTGTTTTTTTTTTTAAATTGTGATTAACCGTAGGGTTTGAGTTAGGGTTATCATCTTGCTCAAAGGAAAGAAGTAAGAGATGAAACTCATCTTACCGTCACTGGGACAGTGTTTTGTTCTGTGCCGTCAGGTGAATTATGAGGATTAGATTCTTCATTTGAAGTTAGAAAAAAAAGTTACAAACATCCTTCTGTAGGTTTTTATGTTGTGAACTGTTCAACCCCGAGAGACTGAATGGAACTGGCCTTTTCTTGAGCATCTCAACGTTAAATGGATGGTTCAAATCCCACATTTTGCTGTGAAACTGCTCCACTTCAGTATTTATATTGGTGATTTTTTTTGTATTGATTGCAAGTTCACAAATGATACAACAAATCGTGATTAATTTTGCGATTATTTAGTTGTTTTCCACTGACTTACAGTATTCCTTGTAATGTTTTGTTGAGTGTGACACACTGAGCCCAGTGCTGTAAGGTTTCTTCGGAGGGAAATCAGTTGGATGAATGAGACTGGTCTTGCCAGCTAATGTAGAAAACAAAATTCCTCGTCAAGAATCTCAGAAGCACCGGGGAAAATACAGTTGCCAAAATGAAAAAGGAGTCATGAGCAGCTGTCTGCTGACAGAGTCTGAGGTTGAAGGATCAAGGTGACTTTACTGCTTCCTGTAGTTAAGATCTGTTAAATGCATGTTCTCCCAGAGCCTGAGTGGGATTTATCTGATTAAGATGCTTGTTAGGTTAAGTGATGACTCTAAATTGGCCATTAGCAGGATTGCCTGTCTCTCTCTCTCTCTCTCTCTGATCGCTGCCTTTACCCTGCCGTTCGCTCGGATTCGCTCCTGCACCTGTAAACCTCACCGGCAGAGACGGAAGACGAGGATTGAGAATGCCTCCTGCTGCTTGTTGTTGTGTTTCCACTTCCTGTCGCTGGATGGCCAAACGGGCGTCTGAACAGTGGAGCGGCTTGACTCTGGCTTCATTCCTGCGCCGCTCGATAAGGAAAGTTTCTCCATTAAAGTGAATGACTGGAGCGGAGCGGCGAAGAGGAAGTGACAGCGGCTGCTTCCTCCTCTGTTGGTGTGCAGGAGCCGCCCACTCACGATGCCGAGGAGAGTTTGGATCCACACAGACTGCAAATGAAACATTGGAGTGACTGTGGATGTAATTAGATTAGCTCCAGCTGGAGCCGGCCTCAGATCGGTTTTGGAGGAGAGGAGAGGCTCACCTCAAGAGGAGGAGCAGAAAGCTGAAAACAAAAAGCTGCAGGACGCATGGATGTGGTGATGATGAGACTGGTCTGTATGTACATTATGATTCACGATGGGATGGTTCCTGTTCAGTGCAGAGGGATTTTTAATTGATTGGGTTTGGGCAAATCCAGTTCAATAAGTTCTTACATCTTTCTGAGAGGAATTCTGATTCTAGAAGTGAGTTCTACAGAAATCCTTGATGAGCAAAGCAATGAAGCGTTTTGATTCAGACGGCTCAGTAGCTGTTATAATATAGTGCTAGTATATTTGCAATGAAGCAACAGTGATAAAATCAAATCAGATTTTATTTATAAAGCACTTCTCATGCATAATGCAGCACAAAGTGCTTCACAGGTTAAAAACACAGGATTGGAAAAACAAAAACACACCACCCGCTGTTTATCCACTGTAAGCAAGCATTGCCCACACTCATCAACACACACTAAGACAGCCCACACACCGACTGCACAACAAACTGTGGTTTTAATCTGTATCATGTGAACTCCTTGATCTACCTTCAATATTTTTTTTCACATGTAAAGGTGCCGCACTACACTGTAGATGCTGTATTTATGGAGTTGAGGTAATTAATTATTGAACTGAGATTAGTGGAGGAGGTGTGTGTGTGTGTGTGTGTGTGTGTGTGTGTGTGTGTTCTGTCTTTCTCGTTTGTTTTCTCTGCAGTTGACTCTCTGGACAGTTCTTACCTCTGTTGCAAATGAAGAGGCCAAAGCTAACTTATGTTCATGAAAAGGTTGGCGTGGTCAGGTGTGACAGTACGTTAGTAAAGTCTTGACAGATGATCCATGATCCGCCTCTTCACGTCTGACAGAAGAGTGATTTCTGGTCTGATCAGCCATTTGTAAAACCTCCACATCAGCCAGTTTCAACCATCTGCTCCGATCTTCATGAATCTGCCAGTATTTTCACTTTCACACATTACTACCAAGTTTGTTCTCAGGCGTTTGTTGGGTTGCTTGAAGAAATTGACAGCTTTTTTTTTTTCTTTATCCGGGGTCGCTCCAGCTCCAGAATCTGTCAAGCAGATATTTTTCAAGTCATTTTAGTTTATTGAGATCTGACTGTAGTTTTTATCATACTGTCTAAATGTGATTCAGCACAACTGACCCACAATGCATCAGTGAATAGAAGCTTCACACAAATGGAAAATATTAGGTTTTTTCTTTCTTTTTTTTAACTTAGAAAAAAACAATTCCCAGAAGTAAAACTGTACAAACAGAAAGATGGCCTGGTCTCCAGAAGGAGGCTTTAGTTGGTGTTTGGTGACCTTCAGTCTGGATGAAGGTGGCGCCTTTTAAAACATCACTTCTGCCTAAATAATGGAGATTAAATTCTTGACCACGTGGAGCTGAGGTGTTGATGTGCTGAAAACAAACGCAGCTTAAAGAAAACGATCAAACAGGTGAATAAATACAGATTTTCAGAGGACTGAAGCGATTCTAAGAATAATACACCACCAGAGCCTGAAAGGGAGAGTTTTAAATTTCAAAAAAAAAATTCACTTCCAACTTTATCCATAAAGAAGGCAGAAGAAAGCACCTTTGTATGTTGTAAGAAGATGTTTTTGTTGAGCATTGCTTGCTGTGCGTAGGTGGGAACAGATTAATGGAGACCTTAAAGAGTCTCTGGTGGTGACTGATTATCTGCTGTGTGTTCAGCTGCTCTGACTTCATGTTTACAGACTCCATCCATCGCTCCTCCTGCTCTTTAACGTCCTTCTGGGAGCCCTTACTGTCAGAGAGCCTAACCCGGCGTGGAGTTATTGTTATTATCGCTGCTGCTCGACCCGCTCTGACTGAATGATGGCCGCCGACAGCAGGGACCCCACATTAACTCTTAGCTTTTTATTACATGTGTCCCAGTGTGGCGCGTCAACGAGACAGGCCGGATCAGAAACCTCAGCAGCAGAGGGGAGGCTGGGAAACTCCTGACTGTCTGCCTGATTTTATTTGAAGGATTTATTTCAAACATGCAACAAAAAAAACGACACAAAACATTTAAATGAAAAAGACGAAACTATATAAATCTGAACTGTACATGAAGGAAAAGGTGTTTATTCGTCATCACACAATTTAACATTACCAGATATGTAATGTTACTCCCCGCGAGTTTAAATCAAGCCTCAAAAAAGTTCTTGGTTTTTTAAACGGGCATTTATTGCTGGACCAGTCCTGCACATACTTGAACAAGCTGCTTTTCTTTAATAGCCAAAACAACTGCTGCTAATAAAGCGACAGTCTTGTGGATCAGCCTGTCCAAGTGTTTTACTGAGCTTCTTCCTGTGGTCATCTAATGCATTGTCGCTTTGCGTACATATCCATCCTCAGTTGGATGCACTGCTGTGACTTTCGCGAGTCTCCAGTTGTTTCTGGATGCTGTGTCATCTTGTATGATCACTATGTTGGTGACCTTTGCGTTTCTTTGTGTTTTCTGCCGTTTCTGTCTTAACAGATGTGGCTTAACAGGTATTCTTTCCTCCATCTGTGCCAGAACTCATTGGCCGGGCATTGAACTCTTCGCCATCTCTTGTGAAGGTTCAGATCCTCCCTGACAAAGTCTCCTGGTGGTGGTATGACCGACGACTTCAATGAAAGCACAAACTGAGCTGAGAAAGGCGTCAGTCAACAGATCCTTGAGTAACTCCATATGAAATGTACGTGAACACAAACACATCATAGTGCTTCAACTCTTTCCTTCCTTCTTTCACAAAAAACGGACCAAAACAATCCATTCCACAGTACATGAAGGGAGGAGTCGTTTCTGTTCTCGCACTTGGCAGGTTTGCCATTTTCTGCTCTTCAGTTCCTCGTCTGAACTTCCTGCATTTTAAACAGCTGTAAAGGATGATACTGCTTGACTGCATCCAAGTATTCAAATGCAGTTTGCTCTTAGTTTGTTTATTTCCATGCCATGCCTCGATGTTGATAGTGATCAGTCAGTAACCTTGAGATGTGGCTGGTTTTTGGTAGTATTGCTGGGTGCTTGACGTGTGGATGTAATGCAGCTTGCTCTACTCTACCTCCAACTCTGAGGATGACTCTTTGGTCCAGGAAGGGATTGAGTCGATACAGCCTACTTGTCTTGTCTTTAGTTAACTCCTTTTTGGACTGAAGCTCTTTGATTTCCTCAGAGAAGGCTGTTCTTTGTGCAGTAGCAATGACTGTTAGCTCAGCTTCTTTTCTCTCTTGAAGACTTGTTGTTTTCCTTTGTTTGTTCTTGAACTTTCACAATTGTGATGAGCCTTGCAATAGCTTTGACTAGTCTTGACCAGCTGGAGAATTTCAGAGTTCTGCCAGAGAATTAATTTGTGTTAATGTGTGGTGTACAACAACCTTGCATGCTTCAGGGTCCTTTGTGTCAAGTTCTCCCATCTTAATCTCTCCGCTCAGCAGCTCTTCCTGCCAGAGAAAATTTGGTCCACTGAACCAGTTCGAAGCATTGAGGTCTTTAGCATCTAGTCCACACTCTGTTGTTTCACTCATGAATTTATTGTAGTCTTTGTGATACTGTTTCTCTTTATCAATTCTTTTCTTCAGACACTTGAGTCAGTGTTCTGCACCGCTCTTGTTGTTCAGTAGTCTTGGTCTGTCCTCTTTAAAGCGCAATGGAAACTGACAGTATCCATCTTCTGGTATTTTCACTTTCCTTTCATTGAAATCAGACTCAAGTATTTTTGATCACATCTGATGGTGGGACTACTTCCTCGATCAGATGGTGAGATGAGTGTCACTTCCTTGACAATGAGCCTGTGGCTGCATCTAACAGCATCTCCATAGTCCAAACAGGGATCAGACCAGCCGACTATCAAGATCTGTGATTTGGGCGATGGCCTCATTGTTTCTTCCTGACACAACTTCTCTGGGTACCAGCACCTGTGAACAGTTGTAACCAGCAGACCAACATCGTATTCAGTCAGTGGAGCGACCTCTTCAGGCTTTAAGTGAGGCCATGCTCTTGCTGTCTTGGGTTTAGGAATATGGCTTGCATTGGCAGGGATAGACTCTCTTGTGTATGTGTTGGGAAGAAGGATTCTCTTTGGTGAGTAGAAGCCTCTGACTTGTAACCCCGATAACCTTTGACATGGAACAACTGCATCTTTGGAGGATAATGTGGAAAGCCTTAGCTGCACATCTTTGTTCTCTGTGTCTAAAGCATCGGCCTTCTCTTGCAGAATAAATGTGTTGTTTTGACTAGAAGGACGTACACCAGTGTTTGCTGTTCTGGGTTGCTTGCTGTGTGTAACTAGCCTGGAACTACGCTGTACGATTATGACCAAAATGATTTTTATCCAGAAACACAAGCCTGTCAACAATTCAGGCTTCATTGAGGACCGAAGGCAGGTCACTGAGTTTCCCTCGGGACTGAAGACCCACTCGGAAGGGGCACTTGTCGCGGGTATGCTCAAATATTTTTTGGCCAGCTTTGACAGTCCTGGGCAGACTCGCTGGAGTTCCCTCCACCAGTCCAGTGGGTTTTCCTCACTGTCAAGGTCAGCACATTGCAGGTAGGACTGAAGTTCAGTGGATACAACTTGTTGAGGAGGATGAGATGGGCTTGATTTCTCAGTGATCTTGAAGAAGCTCCCCAAAGTCTTTCTCTTTGTCCCTTGTGAGACATTCAGTCTTCAGCCCATGTTCTGGAAGCTTCAGCTCCTTCTGAGCCCATGCGAGCTCCTTTTTACGTCTCCAGCTGTAGGAGTAACTGCTCACAAGTTTTTTGCAGCTCCCTACTGCACAGTCAATCTGTGGATCTTTCATTGCATTCTCTGTAAAAGAACATGAGATTCATAATTAAAATAGAACAAAACCTTTCATTCACTTGCTCTTTTATTTTCTGATGTAAGTTTGTCCCCGTAATGAAATAAAAGTTCAAAACTGCACATAAATAAATAAAAATCTCATACAAACACACACACAGTACAGTTTTGGTGTGTTAAGATGCACAGATGTATGTTTATCTAGTTCGTGTGTAAAGCATTTTGAATATTATCTTTAATTAATTTTATTTAAAATAAAAAAAATGCCTTCACATTTGATGACAAATATCAATCATATTAGCATAGAATACATACATACAAGGAAAAATTAAAATATGTTTAGTTTTTAAAATTGTCATTTTTATTCGTCTTGCTAGATGAAGCCTATGGCCAAAGCACTGGAGCCTCTTCCAGTTACTGTTTTTAGAGAAGCTGATTTAACGATGTTAGCCCTGTTGTCTGTGGTGATGCAGACTTGTCTCTCGAAGAGGCTAGCGCTTCCCGCAGTCCCTGGGCTATAGTTTCTCCTGTGTGATCTAATGACGTCTGCAAGCAGCGACTCTTCATTGTAAAATCATCGCCAATATAGTGAATTGTCAGAGAGATGTTCTGCTGGACCATGTGTCAGTCGTAGTTGTGAAATACTTGACTGCTGTTATTTCCCTCTTTATTTGCCCCCGACATTTTTCATAGAGTGCAGGCAGTGCCACTTTGGAGAAATATTTGCGCGAAGGGATCGCATATTTCTTGTCCAGTATTTTGATCATGTTTTTGAACCCTGCGCTGCTTACAGTATTTATTGAACACATGTCGTTGGCCAAATAAAACGTTATTGCGTCCGTTATTTCAGCGTGTCTTTGAGAGGTGGATGGATATGGTGTCGCCGGGTGCAGAGTTGCTGTTTTTGTTGTCTGCTTTGGCGCTGGACCAGGCTCGTTAGCTTTTGCCTTCACGCATTCATCATATTTGGATTTGTGGTGTTTTTTCAGGTGGTTGAATAAGCTTGTTGTGTTGCTCTGTGGAGCAGACGCAACTCTGTGGCACCCTTTGCATATGACGTCCTTTTGGTCAACATCACTTTGCCCTCAATCCAAAAAAACCTCCATACATTGTTGCTTCTTCACGAGGCACTAGCGGCTCCTGACCTCAGCACAGTCACTGCCTGCTGCTCCCGACATTGCACTCTCTCACAGTTTTTTCATTTGATGCTGCTGCTGCTGCAGGGTTCGCTCGCTTGCTGTTTAGACAGTGAAATGATGAGGCCCTAACCTTGGTCGCCCCCTGGTGGTTGGCTGACTATTGAGTTGAGAAAGTGCTTGATTGTACGCAACAGAGCCGCTTTTTCAATTTTAAAATCACCGACAATCAACTAAATTTCATCGAGGCAGCCAAAATCGTGATCGTGATCAAAATTTGATCAATTGTGCAGCCCTAACTGGAACTACTGTAGATGTGAACTCACTGTTATCACTGTGGATTACGCGATTTGAGACGGCCTCATTTAATGTTTCTTTACCTTCTTCTTTAGGGTGTTTGGTTTCCTTAGACTCTTTCATCCCTTTCATTTCCTTTTGTTCTTTGTCACGTTGGGTGTTTTCCCTTGCATGTGTTACGGACACTTCTCTTTTCACATTTCTTGGAGAGTTGTCCAAAACTGAGGCATCCAAAATAGAGTCCTTTTGATTGCACAAACTTCACTCTTTTAGATATCGGCCTTTCCATGAACTTTCCACACGTCTTAATGTTGAGGTTTGATCTCTCACAGAACATTTGTTTATATCTGTTTTCTCTTCTCCGTTACCTGCAAACGTCTTCGCTCCAGCACTTTGAGCTTTTGGAAGTTTTACTTTCTCTGAGTCATTTGCTTTGAGAGCGTGCAGCCATGTCACTGGGTTGTGTGCTATCTTGGCCTCTCTGGTGACAAAGTCAACAAAATTGCTGAAAGTTGGAAATGAACCACACTCCTCTTCAATCTGAATGGCTTTGCTATTCCATCTCACTGTAAGCCTTTTAAACTGAACAATTAAAATAATGAACCGAAATATGGCAGATATCTCTGATGGCAGCTACATGTAATTTTCTCTATTAACAACTTTTACTGCTCTGAAACGTCTGATAATAATTCATGAATCAAGTACTTTCCATGAATCAATTCTTTGTATTTCTTTTTAAAATGAATTATGTTTGATATTTGTTTAATTTTCTCACACAGGTTGTTTCACAGTTTAACTTCGAAGGTTTTTAATGTTGTGTGCGCTTTCTGAACCTTGAAATTAAGCTTTTCCCTTTAATATTAGCCTCCTTCTCTTGTTACCTGGCAATAAGCTGTTTTGCTTTTTACATTATTTGAAAGTTTTTGAATGCAAGATTATCAAATCTCAAGGTTATAGATTGCAGAAAAAGTGGATTATTGTGTTTCCAACAGCCAACATAGTAGACAATTCTTCCTGCTCTTATTATCAGGGTAAAAAATCTTTGAAATTAGTTTGAATATGTGAATGCAAACTCTTCCATTAACCTTTGAGATAAATAAGGTTACACCAGTGAGTCATAAAGAATGTGAAGTGATTGCTGATCGAACTTGTCTTTTGTTTTCAACATGTTTTGTGTGAGGCTTCCAGACAATTTTCTCTTCAGTTATTACTCCCAAAAACTGGTTATGATTCCCCCTTTCTATATCTATAAACTCTATTTTTGCATTTACCTGAGTGATTGTTTTACATTTTCTAAATAGCATTTTTTTCGTGTGTGTTTAACACAGGTTTATTTATTTATTTGTTTATTTTTTGTCCAACTGTAATTTAAATTAGTTCTGATGTAATTCTGTTCAACAGTTGCTGTAAATCCTCACCAATTAATTTCTGTGTGCAGTTTGCATGTTCTCCCCGTGTGTGCACGCGTTCACTCCGGCTTCCTGCCACAGTCCAAAAACATGCATGTCAGGTTAATTGGTCACCCTAAATTGACCCTAGGTGTGCATGGTTTTCCGTCTCAGTGTGTCAGCCCTGCGATGGATTGGCGAACCAGCCTCCCGCGACCCTGAAAAGGACCAGTGGCTTAGAAAATGGATGGAGACACTTTACATAAGTTATTGATGTATATTATAAAGTTATTGATGTATATTATAAACAGTTTCGGGTCCCAACACTGAACCCTGGGGAACGCCACAATCCAGGTACTCAAGAGTTGTCATGTTCACACTCTTAAACACTCCTCTCAATCCAGTTTATTGATTAATATGTCATATTTCATGTTCATTTGAAGACATCAAAGCTATAAATCAATGAGAACTTCTAAATGTCAGAGTAATTAATGGGGTGTGGGGTTTAAGGTAAGAAGTGTTCCTAACTCAACACTCCTGATTGTGAAGTTTGCAGTAAACCTGAAAATGACACATATCTGATGAATCCATACGTGCTGGAGTGTGGATGCATCGTGATTATCCTGTCGGTCTCTGCTAAGTGAAATGTTCAGGCTAATCAACAGAAAGGTCTCAGGCTCCACGTGCACGCTTTTCGTGTCAGACCTGAAAGGAATTAATCTTAATCAAAATGAACAGAGAGACGATAGATGGAAGTGTATTGGTTTTAGTCTTTTTTTTCTGTCTTGTTGTTTTTAATCAGTCTCGGCTTCCACACAGCAGCGTGATCTGAAAGACACTCGACACAGTCCAATCAGCGCACGTTGAACAGAGGGAGCCCCGCTCGAGACAAGGCTGGTCTCCACACTGTCCCTGGAGCAGATGTCCTCGTGTCCCCGTTCAGTTTCACCACAGATTCTGTCGATGTAAGTGTGAATGCAAAAAAAAAAGAAAAGAAAAAGACTTAAAGTTCTCCTCCCTTATGTGCCCTGATAGGGATACAATATCAGTGTGATCAGTTTACATCAGGTAGTGCAGACAGAGAGGACAGGGATTCAGGGATTCACCGATTCACTGCTGATTTGGACAGATCTGAACATCCAACTCATTTCTTTTTAATAGCGTGTATTTTAAAGTGTTTACAGCTTCCTCCTCCCTTTTCATGCACACTCCACCAAGATTCACTTGTTTTTTTTTTTTTTTGTTTGTGTACTTTAAGAAGATTTATGCATGAAGCAAAGTTTGTAACTGGCATTCTAAATATGACCCTAATAATTCTAATTTGAATGATGAGAGAAGACGGAGAGAAACATATAGCCAGAGAGAACAGAGGTGACGGTTATAGCGAGGCGCCGTGACTGCCTGACATCTGAGCTGATATTTTCCAGCTCCCGTCTGCTGGCAGGTCGTCCCTCTGTTTATCTGCCTGTTTTCCCTTTGGACAGGATGTAATGAAATGTGGCGAAACGCTGAGCAGGAACAAACACACACCGAACGCACGGTGGAAGAGAAGATGACAGGAGGCAGCCGAAAGTCCTCGTTTGAGTGAGTGAATCAAACTGTAAATCTTTTACCCTCTCACACATGCACCGCGTGTTTACACAAATCACCGTCTCCTAGCAACCGGCGGCACGAGGGGCCACTAACGAGCTGCAGGAAGCAGAGAGCCTCCTCGTGTGTGTGTGTGTGTGTGTGTGTGTGTGTGTGTGTGTGTCTGTGGCACCAGTTGCTTGGTAACTTCACTGTGACAACAACCGGCTCACCAATTAGCCACTGACCACAAGGACTCGTGGTTGAAGCTTGACTTCCCTCACTTCACGCAGGTCTGAGTGTCTGAAGCTTCTTCGCCAGCAGAGACGATGAAACTCCAAAAACTGAACTGATACATGTTGACGACAATACCCTCGATTCATCCTCTGGACCTCAAGCCTCTTCTTCTGAGCATAGATCCGATCATTATTTGATGGAAACCCGATGTTTACCAATCAGGGTCTGGCTATTTTAATTCTTTTCTATTTTTTGCTTCTTCTTTTTTTTTTTTTTTTTATCTAATTCTGATTATTTCATGTTCTTCTCATGTTTGTTTGGTCAGTGGAAGAGGGACGAGAGGGAGGAACTATTTATATTTGTTTTTTGGATTTTTGCTGTTTGATTTGCAAGCAAAAAAAAAAACTAATAAACACATGAAGGAGAAAATCATCTCAATCTAAAATCCAAGTGAGGCAGAGTCTCCACCTTTCCAGCATCAGCAGTTAGAAAGTTAAAGCTGTCAGTGTGCGAGTGATTGACAGACTGAAGGTTCACTGCACCTCGGTTTATCTCAGCCAGGAAGCATCAGCATGATTTAACGGCTTCATTCAGTTCAGTCCTGATGAAAACTCAAAGATTGTCAGCATTTTAACCCTTTAAGGTCCAGTTCTTCATAAGTCCTTTGGAAGTTGGTTTTGATTCCACTGTGAAAATACAACGAGAATGATCAACTCTCGATCCTTCACCTCTGATCGGAACAGGCCTGGAAACACCGGTGTTTCACATGAGTGTGTTCTCACACAGCTGCACTGTAGCAGCATGTCTGCAGCATTCAGAGCGTCTCTGGATGGAGGATTTCTTCGTGTCACAGAGACGCTGCAGAGTTTATAGACATGCAGAGCACACCAGTGCACACATGTATGTATGTCTGATGATAAATAACGGCAGTAAGATGAGTGTGTGGAGGATCCACTGCAGATTATCTTCAAATTTCTGTTTGCCCTCATGCATCAATGAAAAACCCTCTGATCACGACAACATGATCACAACATCCAACACACAAAGGCACAGAACAGCAGCGACATGATTGCGAAGCGATGCACCTCAGTAGAATCTAATCCTCTGCAAATGTGCTCAACCTCAGGTGATAATGAGTCGGCGTCGGCCGCCGAGCCGTGACTTGTATGTTTGGAGTCCTGATGAGTTCAGCAGTAACTGGCAGCAGCTGAACGATCAGAAAGATTCTCCATCCGGCAGCTTGTGGGTCTGACGGTGGGAGTGGGGCCGCAGAGAGCATTGTGGAGGTTCTGCCGCTGCCGGCGCTCCGGAGGAGGTCCGGCCTGCTCCTAAATTCACCACACCGCCGTCTTCAGAGAAGAAAAGGAAGGTCAGGTCTCAGCCCGTGCTTTCCACACCAGCTGTGCTCGTCCTTGAGTTCCACTCGCTGTGCAGTTTAACAGCAGAACACACACGCCAACGACGAGCTCCTCAAAGAAGCAAGAAAAGACTGACGTGACGAGTCGGCTTCGTGGTTCACACCGAGGACTGCTGCTGCTCAGGTTTGTTGATGAATCAACCTTGAAATGCTTTGATAATAAGCCTGTTTTGCCTTGAATCTACTTTGGGTTTTTAATCTGTTAAAGTGCCTTGAAATGACTGTTCTATCTGGAGTTATGAAAGTAAAATGAGCTATAATTGAATTGAATTGAATTGAGTCAGGAACAAACATCAGAATACAAACAATCAGAAAAACCAGTTGAAAGACAACAGCTGATGGAAAAGCAGATTGATTATTTCACATCCACACGATGAGGTGAAATGGAATGTGTCTGTTTTTATGTGCTGGAATTCTTAAAAAAGCAAAAGAGAAACCGAAGCATTTTCACACATTTTGGGTGAAACTCTGAAGAAAGCAGTGAAGGAGATCAGCTGGAGCCACACTGACCTCCTCCACAGTCCACACAGAAAAATGGACCAAAACGTTGGGAGGCAGATCGTGTTTGTGGAGGGGAGTTAGAGCCTCATCGGGCCTGATAACCTCCCTGCTGCTCTCACTGGAGAGGAGGGATAAAAGGCAGAGGAGCCACCAGGGAAGGGTCGGAGCTGGCGCCTCATTTGTGAAACATTGTGTGGGATCCATAGTAAAAGTGTCCATGTGGCCAAAAACAGAAAGCGACCTGTGCCAAAAAAATATTTTTATTCATAAAACCATACGAATGAACATCTGTCTGCACCTTTCCCTTTATTAATGGAAGGTTGTGCAGGTCCATTCACCTCATGTCCCACGAATTGTTTGTAGAAATTGTCTGCATGTCACGGTGTTTGATTTTCTACACTTGCGGACATGGAAGTGATTGAAACATTTGAATTCATTGATTTGGAAAAATGGGCAAATACTCCTGATGACAGTTTATTTTCTGTTATTTTATACTGTATGCTACACAGTACTTGATGTTCACTTCAGTTGGCTTTGAGGTTTCTCTTCAGAATTTCATGGAGTTGTTTAAAGAGGCTCTGAATGTCCTGACAGTCTTGTACACTTCCAGATATTACAACTATCGAGTCTTGGAGGCTCCAGGATTATATACGCTGTAATGAAACCAGACAGCAGGAAAAATCAGACCGATCAATGTAATGATCCATGGTACGGTTCCTCTGGTGTGTTTTTGCGTCTTTTTTCAGTTCCAAGACATTTTAAAATTTGTAATGATTGACAAAATGGTTGTTTTTGCCAAAGTCTATCATGTTTCGGATTTCCTGTGCAGCATGAATCAGATGTCAGCTGCTCACTCACACAGACGAAAAACAGAGGAGTGCAGAGAGGAAAGAGAGAAAGGCAGACATTATGAAATACAAAGACAGACTGACGCACAGAAGAGAGAGCGAGCGAGTCAGAGAGAGACCCAGATACAGCAGAGGAGCTCAGGTCACAAAACTTGTTTCAGAAGTTGGTGTTAAAGCTGCAGTGAAACGCAGAAGGTCCTGTGAGCTCCTTCCTCAGGTTATTCCTCTGAGTACGTGAGAGTTCTGGCTTCTGATCCTCAGTCCAAACTCCAAACAACACTGAAAACGACCCGTCTCAGTGGTCATTACAGAGTGTCGGACAGAACAAACCCTTTTATTTCTGACCGCTGTTCCCACTGGGAGCGATGGAACCATGAAAGACATTTCTATGTTTCCATCCAAACACACAATAAACTCGCACTGGCTCTCTGTGAACGTTAGATTTAGACTCATTAACCAAGAGTTTACTCAGTCTGCCCGGAAAGTTTACTCTAAAGTGTACTTGAAGAAAATGTTGCGCGCTGTAATGCCACAGCCTCTTTGGAGAATATTTCGAACATGTGTGACCTTTTGTATTTTCAAACGCTGCTAATAAAACTGGCCCAGCCTTTACCCACACCTCCAGCGGCCTTTATTTCAGAAGCTATTTACACACAAAGATGAATTATTCATGAGCAGCCTGAGTCTTCTGTTGCTGATGAGGATGAGGATGATGAAGACGATGAGGACGGTTTGTGTCGATCAAAACTGAGCTCATTTTTAAAACACAGCCAGATATTAAAAACCACTGTTCCAGGTTACTGGCAGTGACTGATTTCTCTGAAAACTGAACTGAATTTTCCCAGAAACATAATGTGTGTCTTTAAATCCATTTCAAGCCTTTAATTGGAAACATCAGCGACTGTGTGAGGTTTTAAAGTCTGCTGAAGTTGGAGGCTCTTTGCTCCCAGCAGGACTCTGGAGGTTGGCATTTAGCCTTTCTCTGCAGTTTGTATTCAGACTCAACATGATTTCCTTTATTTTTTGTTTTTTCATTTCTAAATTTGCACTTTTCGTGTCTGTATACTGCGGTGAGGCTGATTTCACTGTCAGTTCTTTCTCTGTGTATATATGTTTATTGATTATTTTATCTTTAAAATATTAATATGTCCATGTACATATTAATATCCACTTATTTATAGTAATATCTCATTCTCTATTTTAGCATTGCACTCGATTGATATTATTATTGTTAAAGTTCAGTGTGGAGCAACTGTAAATCAGTTTCCTCTGAGATTTATAAAGTATTGTTGCACGATGTGTTGATGGAGAAGCTCACATTGACGTGATGTTGTGACACATTTGATGTTTTGACCTAATTTAGAAATGATGATCAAATTATCGCTCATATATTGTACAGCATGTCTTCAGAGTGTAAATGAAGGACTGCCCTTGTCTTTCTCCGTGTACAGAATGCTCATGTGAGAGCTGAATCATAACTCATGAACTGCTGCCGATCGGATGTTGGTGAATCCACTCTGCTGGGTCAAATGTCACGTTGTACATGAATTAAAACTTTAAGGAATTACTTTAATAGTAATTCAAAAGTTAAAGGGGACTTTGGAAAGTAGCTTCATTTTGATTGTTTCTCTCAGGAAGTTTAATCTTTTCTTTTACTTCAATCTATCACTGTAAATATTCAATACTACTTTGTTCCTAATGAGTGTTGTCGTCAGCAGGGAGGTGTCTGTGTGTGTTAGAGCTGCTCAAATGAAGAAATTTCCTGTGAGAAGGTCAATAAAGTTCTGTTCTCTGGAATCAAATTTGATCCTAGTGATGGTATTATTGTTGTGGCTCATCAGCGGATCAGTCCACTGCAGCTGTTTGAAATGAAAGGAGTGACATTATTATGGTCTGGCTGGCTTTAGATTGTGAGATCAGATAAAGACGATGTATAAATAGACAAGACAGTAATAAGACGTCTACATGTTGACATGTTTTCTAGCTCTTGTCATCCACACTATAATGTGAGCAAAACTCGATCCAGTTTTCTCTGCGTTGCTAAAAGTGTGTGTAGCTTCATTCTCTGGCATCTCTTCCACACACAAGAAACAGAATCTCATATGAGAAAGAGACAGCTGTGTTTACAAGCCGTGTTTCATTTGATATTTATGTCAAAATAACGATCAATAAAGATATGTGAAAAGTGAGGAGAACTGGAATGGAAAAAATCCCCATGTGATGCTGTGCGTGTGAAGTTTTCATGGATGTATTCATTGATTGGCCTCAGAGTGTTCACCGTGCTCGTGTCTTTGCCAATTCAGAGATAAACATTTATTTCAAGACAGGAAAGATGAGGAGGAACCCGTCTCACTTCTTCATTCAGCTGATCTGTCTGCTCCTGAGCTGATGGAGGAAGAGTTAAACGGTGGATCCATCAAGAAAAAAACACCCTCTCAAGTGCCTCTTCCCTGTCGTCTTGAGGACTTTTGAATTTTTTTTTCTTTTATCCCATGTTGGAATAAAGAGGAGTTCCTGTTCCGCCTTGCTGTCTGGCTACTTGAGGGAATGAACCAACCTCCTCCTGGACTCAGCCGACCCGCCGTCTCAGCCAGAATCAGCTGAGTCTGTAGAGGATTGTGTGAGATTCCTGGAGGAGCAAACTGTTGCTGCTCAGAGCTGCCGTCTCACATCGTGGGTAAGCTGGCCTCCCGGTGGCCTCCACCCAGTCTGGAGCCCCCCCTCCGTGGTTCCCCAGTAGGTTTGCCCCCCTCCTATTAGTCCCCAGCCCGTCTCTGAGGAGATCCTGGACATCAGCTCACTACATCCCTCCCCACGGGACCCCAAGGAAAAGTTTAAAACTCTGAGTTCGGTTCTGCAGAAAGTCTCTTTATATGGACATTCACAGCTCGAAGGCTTCTGTAACACAGGATAATGACAACTAACATAACTCGAAATTTTCAGAGGACATTTTCTCACGTTTTGAACGCCCCAGTATTGTATATTTAATGATTTGTGCATGTGGAAGTTAGCCCGAACACAAGGATGCGAGCTGTTCTGTTGGAGGTCACAGGTTCATAATGAGGCATGGAAGCAGTCAGAATTCATTTCCACAGACGGTCCCTGACGGCCGCCGTGGGAATGGATTAGCATCGGTCGTTCAGATTCACTCCGACTGACATGCAGCTCGCGGTGTGATGAACAAAATGTGATGTGAAAAAGAAGGGTGAAGGTTGGCGCCGCAGAAATGAAGCAAGCACACGGCTGAAGATTGTTTCAGAGAGTTCCCGCATCTGTTCGCTGGCAGCTATTTATTTTAGACTTTGTGATATTCAGACTGTCAGGAACACGTGTTCTGCTCTCAAAGACAAACCTGTTCTCCTGCTGTAAACATTCCTCCATTTCCCCCTGAATAAATGAGCTCGAATAAAACATCACTGAGGATACAAACAAGAAAAACAGCATATTTTAATTTATGTGGGATGAATCGCTTCAGAATGGCCTTTTAGCTGAGTGAATTTGCATGAAAGTGCAGTGGACATGTTGAAATATATGTATGTTTTTTTCTGCATGAGCTGGTTTTGAATCTGATCTGCATCTAACTTACAAGCTTGATGTTTTTGGTCCGGTCTAATCCAGCTCTGGTCCTGAGGACCGTGTCCTGCATGTTTTCAGTCTCTCTGCTGCACTGAGATTCTCCTCTTTGGGGGTTTTATAGGAGACTGGCGACAACGCAGTCATTATTCTTCCTTATATCTCTTTCTGTGTAGAACTGTGGTGATCAACCTTCAGATCAACTATAAATACGATGCATATTTTACACAAACGAGCAGTTCGTCTGATAAAATTAATGATTATGCTCACTCAAATCTTTCAGTAAGGTAGAATATATGAATAGAAGGAAAGGTTAAGCATTAATGTTTTCTTTATGAAGCAGTAGTTCACGGCATCAAAGGACGTTAGAAAACACTGTGGAGCGACCAGATATGTTCCACACACAGTGCTTTCTTCTGCAACTTCTTCTTTAGAACTTCAAACTTACGACTCTGATTCGATTCAAACAGGCTATCCGACTTCCTCAAAGCATACTTGAAAGAATGGTGAAAACAGAGGGGAGTGTTTTATCGTGACATTCCTCTCACTCACAGCGTCACACGGTTCACACAGCACAAGACGATAATGGTGCAGGAAGGATCAAGAAAAGGCAACACTGGATCAGGTGTGGAGCCAGCGTCACATTGCAGAGAGGGTGGAGACTTGTAGTGGGCCCGAATAGTGATTCAATTTCTTAACAATTCAAATGGATCTGATGTGTATGTCAGCTATATTTGGCCACTGCCAAAAAGGGACAGAATGGATGGATTTATCTTAGGAAATAAAAAGAAAGTCTCACACGTATGAAATAAAATCATTGATCAACACAGAGACTCCATTTGCTTCAAAAACAGCCAGACATTACATAAAACAAAGTCAGTCTAACATTAGTCACAGCCTGTCATGACACAGCTGATCTATTAGAAGCGTTAATAATGGGAAATGGAGACCAGACAGGCAAAGGGAGAGAGCGTGAGGATTACCATTAGTTGTGCAGCACAATTTGCACAATTTCAGCACCTTGGACAGCGCCATGGATTCATCATTAAACAGCGACATCTAGCACCACCGCTGATTGGCTGTTTCAGCACCATGGACAGCACCACAGCGACCTGTTGATAACCTGGCACCACAACCGCTGATTTCAGCACCATGGACAGCGCCATGGACTTCAGAAAGGTTAAAAAAGGTTAAAAAGAAAAGCAGACTAAACCAAATGAAGGACAGAAGGTCAGTGACATTCAGCGGTGAAGCATGCTATACAGTCTTAACAGCCTGCATGACCAAATCACACAGGATCAACCCAGACAGGACAAAAAACAAGTGCACAATTAACAGGTGTGGCCTGCCACTAATGCAATGACCAAGCAGCCCACAACACAGACAGCAGTGAAAACAACGCTATTCAAGAAAAAGGCCAGCATCTATAAAGAGCTCAGCCTATGTCATCTCAAACAACTTCCTGGTGATGTTTTCATCCAGCAGTGGAGAGTTCGAAACTGATCCAGAAAAAAAGCCAACAAAAATATATCTAATCCAACAAAAAGAATCCAGTGCAACCAACACGAAACACAGAACATACAGAACAACAGGGAGATTCAGGAATAAAGTCCAGCAAAGCAATGTCCCATAATCATTTCCTTCAACAGAAAATGTCGAAGAATAAATACACTTTTACAGATGAACTGCAAAAAAAAAAAAAATTCACCGTGATAATAAATGATAGTAAAAATCTGGGAAGATCAGCTCTTCAGCAAAACATGCATGAATGAGAAAAGGAAAGACCGAAGATAAAAGCAGAACATGCCGCCTCTCATTTTCTCCTTCTTTACTTTTTAGAATCTTTACATCAGCCCAAACAAATCCAGAATGGGTGACCTCTACTTTTCTTTTTTCTGGAGCATGAGCATGTTGTCAGATATTATTCATGTTTACGTCTTGGAAAGTTTTCAACTTTTAACAGGAAAGGAACATTTTAAATAAATGTTTTATTTATAAAGCTACTTTGTCATCTTTGAGGCCAGGTCGGGTGTTCTCTTTCTGGGTTTTCAGAACATGCTCAGCATAGTTTATGTGGTTTCAAACCAGAAGGAGTTGAAGCCATTTTAAAGCTGCAGCTGGAAGAGAAGCTGCTTCATCGCTGAAATCTCTAAAACGAGCCTCTTGGCTTTAATCTGAGGTGGAGATCATTCTGCCGAGCTCATTAACATACATGCTCCCCAAGCTCTCTGTCTCTCTCTCTCCCACACACACACACACACACACACACACACACACACACACACACACACACTGTTTATGGAGGGCCCTTTACTGTTCTGGATGTATTGTTGTGTAGAATTTTGCATTTTCAATTTAAAACAAAAACAAAAGCGTAATCAAGATGAATAATTCATTCTCCATCTGCACGTGCATGTGTGCATGTGCAATTGCATGTGTGTGTGTGTGTGTGTGTGTGTGTGCGTGCATGCATGCGTCCGCGCGCGCATGCATGCGTGCGTGTGTGTGTGTGTGTGTGTTAATCCCTTCAGTTTTGCTGCTGATTTTCTTCGTCAAGCGTGAGAGGGTAATTAATCAGATCTGAAATGAGATTCTGGAATTAAAACCATCGTGTGTGTGTGTATGTGTGTATGTACGTGTGTGTGTGTGTGTGTCACCAGTTTCGCCCTAATGAATTTTGACAGGCAAATTATATCAGCTTCCTCCTCCTCAGCTGCATCTCCTGTGCTTCCACACTTCTCTCCCTCCATCTTCTTCTCGCGGTTTGGACGAGCAGGCTGCCAGGTTTTCAGCTTCACTTAAAGGATGTGAGCAGGTTTTAATTAAACGGCACTTTTTCCTCTCATTTCCTGTGAGTCACCATCGCCTGCATGGCAGGAGAAGCACTCTTCATACAACATGAAGGTTTCCAGTGTGAGCCACTCGCAGGCACACACACACGCACACACACACACACACACACACACACACACACACACACACACACACACACACACACACACACACACGGTGCTGCCTGAGTTACATCAGAGTATTGAACTGTGAAATTATTTCTTATTAGAGGACATTCATTTATCCGTCATGCCAACATGCAAATGAGAGTGTTTTGAGTGCAACAGTTGAAGATAAACAAGGATGAAGCGAACAAAGTTCCTCCTCAGAAGATCCTCATCAGTGGAGGAAGATAGATCGATAGATAGATAGATAGATAGATAGATAGATAGATAGACAGATAGATAGATAGATATTTTATTCTTCAGTTCATGAGACTTCTGATTAGATATTCCTGATAACTTTATCCTCAGCCGAGCTGTAAAAATGCATAAAACGTAAATCTGTCTCAGACCAGAACACACTAATTTTCACAGCAAACAGTATCAATCCAGAGACATGCATCCCTCGACGTGACTGCGTTGTTGTCATCAGATGTTCCAGCCGAAGCTCTGGGTCCACACACAACCCTGGTTAGAAATGTGCTTCTTGTTTGTGTGCGTTTCCAAGAAAACAGGACACTCTGGAAGCATTTTGACAGCTGAAACGTGCCACACCGATTCACAGTCCAAGAATAGTATGGATGTAATTTCTGTGTGGAAACTGGGCTAATTGGCTGTCAGTTCCTGAACAGAGGGCTGTCAAATCCACTCCCTGCTCATTTTAGGCAGATTAACAAACAGCGAGCTTCTGCTGCAGCGACACAGCTGATCCTCTGATCCTCTGACCGGAGAAACGCCACACATCATTCCTCAGCATAATGAAGATGGCTGCAAAGATGCTGAACAGCCAGTTAAAGATATAATCACCCTCCATCCATTCATGAATTTAGACGTACGCTATACAGCTTGTTAATATTCGATGTAATCTAAACCGAGCTCATCTAATGTAATCTAATAATTGACTCTTTTTGGAGCAGATCATTGATTAAATTAGAAGTATCAGGCTCCTAAACAAAGATGTAAGACATTCTTAAGTGAAAGAAAGTTTCATCATCCTTAAAGCTAAAAATCCTCATCCCTCTGGAGCCAGTCAGAGCAGGACAGGCGAGCAGAACTCAGATTCACACAAAATCCACTGCACAGGAAGAACGTGCGAACCCAGTGAGATCAGAATTGAGTTGTGTGCTCCAGCTGTACGAGGACAGAGCAAACCACTACACCAATGTTCAGACTGAACGTTGCTCTTGTAACAGCCTCGCGCAGCTCTAATTTGACATAATATTCATTAGACAAAGCCGTTTCTTCACTCACACACCTGTTGCAGCGCTATAGAGAGCGTTGCCATGGTAACCTCAACTCTGGAGCGTCTCAGGGATCACTTCTTGACCTTTTACATTAATGTGTTACCGAACGTCACCGCGGTGTGCGGCCATATGCTCCACATCCGGAACCCACCACCAACTTCTGCTCGCAGCATGAGTGTTAAAGCTGCTGTAGGCAGGATTTTGCTAGTCAATGCTAATTTTTCTGTGTTTTCTTTGGATTAAATGTTAGAGTATCCATTGATAATCCTTTAGGAGTGTAGCATAATTGCACTACTGCGAGGGCGCAGCGTTTCCATCTGTCTCTGTTCTGAGCTGAAAAGGAATCTCGACAGCTCCAGGTATCTTTGACCAATCAGAAGAGCCCCTGAGACTCTAACCGTGATTGGTCGAGGGGCGTTCGTCGCACGTTCTTGTGGGAGGGGCTTAACTTGCATAAGGGCGTGATGTCAGAGAAAACAGGACAGGATTGGCTGTGCTGGGTTTCAAATCACCATCTTAGATGGGTCAAATCGCCATCTTGCTTAGGTAACCCTAAGCAAGATGGCGGCGATGCCGAATCCTGCCTACAGCACCTTGAAGACGTTTTTTTTTTTTTTTTTTCAAAATTCAATCTTCAGTCTTACATCCTCGCAATGATTTTGTTAAATTCAAGATATTGTAACGATATTTTAATATCGATCGTCATTTGCAGGAACCATTCCTGGGAAACATTGCTTCACCGAAATCTAGACGAAGACGGACTTTTCAAAAGTCACATGGTCAGATGTACAAACACAGACAGGCGGATTGATGTAACCCAGTCAGAGCGGATCCTGTGAAGAGCACCGTTCACTGCTGTGGTGACTCACTGCGAGAGAAAGATGAGATTTTATTCAACAGTAAATACTCTTTAAAAAGCCTCGGAGGAAGGTCAGGACCAATCACACTCTGAGTTTCTGAATGAGAGACACTGTAACCGAGTGGCAATATGTTCTCTAGACCTTCAGCACACCACACCTCTTAAGAAACACTTTTAAAGAAACCAGACCGACACTGAAGGAGCCTCATGGTGAAAGAGCTCTGGAATTCATTTTACGGCCTGCTATCAGCTGACAGTTACATCACGTTAAAAACAAATCAACACTTTACCAAAACTGGATTTTTTTCATAATATTTCACAGTTCATTAACATTTAATTTCTCCATTTCGATCTTGCTGTCCCGTTTTTCACATTTAACCTTGACTGTAACCTGATGGGTCAGATTAAACAGCGGTGAGAATTTTCCTCCGCATTTCAGGAAAATGCTCTTTGTACTAACCAGTTAAACTGGCAGGACCACAACTAGCTACCCAGCGAGTCGACAGATTTGCTAGCTGTCAGGTAATTTCATTAGAATGATATTTCAACAATTGAAGGTCAAGTAATTAATGAGAAACCTGTCCCAGCGCTGTTTCGGGACCGTCTGGCTCCACCTGGCTCTGCTAGACCAGTTTTCCCCACAGTTCCAGACCTCAAACTGACCAGGTGTGCTTTAACAGTCTCAATCTGACAGGAAAACACCAAGGCCTGTTCTATTCGTCCTCCAGCTGCAGAGTCTGAATTTACATCTGAATGGAGTTTCTCTGAACTGAGCTGAGATGAAGTCATTATAATTAACAATGACAACCTCAACATTGCATTTAGTTCATTATTTGATGAAATTGGTGAATAAATCGACTCATTATTTCAACCATGCCCTTTGATCTTGTTCTCACTTATGATGTTAACGTTGATCAACTGCTATTCCCCACAATCCTCAGCTGTACAATCACTTCCTCATATGGTTTGAATTTGCATTAACTTCCTTCACAGTACCTGGGAGGAAACTGAGACATAGAAGATGTCTGTCAGACAGTGCTGGTGCAAAATTGAAGGAAATAATCCATCAACTGTTACTTTTAATTCCATCTGTGGATCAGTGCAAAGCGGTTGTCTGAACATTAGCATTAGCATTAGCATCAGGCTGGTTTTGGTATAGATGGGGCAGCAAGATAAGCGCAAAGTCACATGTAGAGATTTTACAGCTGAGATCTTATGTTTCGGCAAAATACTGAATATTCTACATGTGCTCAAAACCCAGATGATCATCATTCAACTATTGTTCTTTAAAAAATATTTCTAGAGGGATGAAGTGCTATATTCCTCCTTTCCCGCTCATCTTCTCATCCCTGTGACACGGGGAGGGAAGCATCAAAATTTTTTGAGTAAAAAACTTTATTGATGCATTTGAATGCAAGTTCTATTCTCAAAAGCAGTTGTAAAACAAATCGCTGCAACAAATGTCTTGACTGTTCTGGAAGAAAGAACATGAAGAACAGAACTCTTCATAAAACAGCTGATCAGCATCACTGAAGTCACAAAACTCGGTGTTTTCACTGCAGTCAGCTTCTACGGCTCCGTCTCCGTCTTCTCTCCACTTCCCTCATCGCTGCAAACTTCTCCTGGCTGAGCCGACGGCTCACCGAGGGCTGGCAGAGGGCAGATTTATGACAGCGCCGGCATAAATTAGCCATGACAACAAGAAATAAATGAGTGAAGCTTTAAATATGGAAAGTGCATTATCATTTTATTGACCGGCGCTGCCAGTAAAGACGGTCAGGTCAGCGAGGACACGGCTGGTTAAGTGAGGTCTGCTGGCCTCATGGTGGCGCTGCCGAACGTGTAATCCCATCAAAT
The DNA here is from genome assembly GCF_902148845.1 of Salarias fasciatus. Taxonomy (NCBI): domain Eukaryota; kingdom Metazoa; phylum Chordata; class Actinopteri; order Blenniiformes; family Blenniidae; genus Salarias; species Salarias fasciatus. The sequence continues at coordinate 4,115,371 of NW_021941229.1, read as the reverse complement.
CATGACTGCTAGAAAAACATCATAAAGTGACGATTTCAGAGGCGGTGCGAACGAACAGGGACGATGGAGGAGGGAGCCTGGCTCTGTTTATCCCTCTGCAACAGGGACTCCAACTCCTCACACTTCATTTAAGACCCGGCCATCTGCCAGTTGTTCACGTCCCAGCTCCCAGCTCCAGAAACCAGGTGCAGAATAGACCGGGTGTGAGGACATCAGCCTCCTTCACCCATCAAAGGGGGACTGAATGAAATCCAGCCTTGAAAGGGTGTCGCTGATGCTGCGATATCTGGACGGAGCGTCAGATTAATTTCCTGCTTGATAAAATGCTAATTAGCTGCCCAACGTTCAGCAGGGCCCTCTGTGTTTATCACACCTGCAGAATATTAAAGACAGAACCTGCTGCACACACGGCTGCAGCCCAGCAGCCAGAGAAAAAGTCCTTTCACCACCTCTCTGGCAGAAATGGGAGAAGAATGCGGCATTAAGAACCACCAGTAAAACCCAGAGACTGAGTCCTGTTAAGGACGGCTGGTCAGGAGACTCCATCCTTCACTGTCATCCCAAAGAAAGACTGTGTTTCAATTAACTGAAGGAAGTGTAGGATTTATTAAAATATAAGAATTAACAGTATGTCTGAATGTGGCAAAGCTCAGAGAATATCTATGGGAGCCAGTAGTTTCCACAATACAGCAAGCATGGCACGATAAAGACCCGTCACAACAACACAAACCAGCAAAACAAAGAAAAAGAGGTTTAACATAAACATTCAGTCAGTTTAAAAATCAAAAAACTTTTAAAAACACCTTTAATCCAGTTCTACCTGATGTGACAAAGTCTAATCTAAAGTCTAATCATTAATTTGTGAATATTTAGATACGTTTTCTAAAATCCCAAGTAACATGTTGTTACCTGACCTTAAAGGTGCATTAAGGAGTTTGCACGTTTTATGCGAAACAACGGCCCCTGCAGGCCTTCGGCGTAACTGCAGCTTAGTGAAAGTGCCTGTGGCTTGCATCCATGTACGTGCACGGAAGAGGGGAACTCCTTCCTCGCTCTTTTAGTAGCGCTCAAGCAAAATTTAAGTTTCTTTTGCCTGGTGGGGTCTGTGTGGAGCTGTGGCAGTGCTAGAAGCCGGTCTGGTCTTACTTTCTGGAAGCTCCATCCTCAGTACTGCTCAGTTGTTGATCACTAAGCATCTAGCGGAGTAATGGCGGACAAAAGGAAACCTAAGCAAATTAGGCCGGCCGGATCGCGCATTACGTCACATCATCTCAAATTCTCCCCAAAAAAATTGTGGTGCCGGACCGGCACTGTGACTTTCAAAATGACAATTTAGCGCTGTTAGCGGTGCTTACAGTGAACATGTCAGGGCACATTGTACACATCACTGAATATTTGTAACATATGTATGGTGGAAAATAAGCATTTTTAAAGTTAGAAAAACTCCTTAATGCACCTTTAAATAGAAATATTCATTGGTGCATTTTGAATGTTCACTGAAAAACATCCAAAATGTTAACTTGTCAACTTAGGATCTCATGTTGAAGCAGTAACTATTCAACATCTTTGCAGACAGATTTACTGACGGCTTCTTCAGAAGAGTCTGAGACAGAGTTTTTTCAGAGGACGTCAAGAATTTCACATTTACTGATTAAACAATCTATTTCTTATGTTAAACTAGTATCTGTATGAGGCTGCTGTCATTGTGGACATTGCTGTGAATTAAAAACGAAGAAGATATTTTTATCAAGCTCTATGTAAAATCAAAACATATCTTTTCAAGAATTAAACATGATCTAATTCCAGACTTTAGTCATAATAAAGCATATAAGCTTGGAAAATCTTCTCTGAAGTATCTGAAGTTTTTTTTTTTTTTCAGAGCAAAACTCAAATAACTTCTCACTCACGACTTGCTCAGCTGGTTTATTAAACATGTCACAGGTTGTAATGATAACAATTATCTTTATTTCACGAACTCTGTTTAAACAGATTCATTCAGCGTTTGATGGGAAAACAGCGTAGATCTGTGTCTTCTGGTTAGTGAAGGTCGACTTCAGTAATTTGTCAAAACTACTGTCAATTCCTAGGAGGGGATCTTTATCATGGATAATTAATGTGGCCTTAATATTAACTAATTCTAACTAAAAATGTAAATTCCACCTTTAAAAATGCATAAATAAAACAAAAACCTACAAAAAAGCAGAGCACTGATTGAATTATATGCAAAAGAACAAAAATGAAACATAAAACAAGAGTTATATAACAAAAGAATAGTGTAATACGTCATTGGTTTCACAGTGATGTGTAGAAAATATAATACTCTTACTGTGAATATTTTAGACTTGACTTTTTGGAATTCCGGTTGTTTTTCTCGTTGTAAATTACAATGTAATTTTTCCACCTTCGTGTGATGAGAGTCGGCTGTTACAGAGAGCATCATTAAGCAACGTCAGATTTTCTTCTCAGAGCTCTCCAAACTACTCCCACTGTGAATTTTTATAGTTTTAAATCATTCAAGTGTATTTTTCCCACTCAGAAACGTTCCACTCTCGCTAATGAATGCTCCACGAAGCCAAAGAGGTCATCATGAGTCAAGAGCTTTTATTTGAGTTATAGGATTCTCAGTGTTCGCTCGTCTGGGTTTGTCAGGATCCGCATTCAGGTCACGTCTCATCGGAGGATTTTTAACGGTTGGATTTTCTGTCTGGTCTTTTTCCGTTTCGTATCGGGTATCTTCTGGTTTCATGTTCCTGTTTAGTGCTCATCTTTTCAACACTGTCCTCATGCTGTGGCTCATTTTGATGGTTTAATCTCTTCAGTTTGTCTCATTTCTTTGGTCACATGAAGTAGACGGATCATCGTTTGACTTGTCATAACTTGTTCATATTTTATAAAACAAAGCTGAAGCGCCTGATGTGCTGTTTATATTGTGTACCTTACTGAGGATCGTCTCCCTCCTGTCTTCACATCAAGACAGGTGGTGAATTATCTTCTGTTCTTCTTGTTCTGGTTTTGACCCTCACTTCTTTCAGTGATATGATATCTTTACATTATTGGACTGACGATCCATCGTTTTCACTCTGAAAATGCGCTAAGCCACAATAAGAACAATAGTACAACCCCTGACTTACTAAGAGCTTTTGGGGGGGGTGGGGGGTACTTTTTATGGTGAATTATAGCATAGCTCCACTGATGATGGCCTCATTATACTCATCACAAGCTCAGAGTGAAAAACCTCAAAGGTGACTGAACAAGCTCTGAAATCAAAACCTGATATTATTCAGATAGAAAACTGAGCTAGGTTCCACTCAGTTTGGTGCAGATGAATCTGAAACAGTCACTTGGTTGATGGTTGAACATTTATTCACTGCATCTCTACAGGCAGCAGCAGAAAGTGTCTTAAAAGCAATTAAAAGAGCTCAAAGTTAAATTATCCCCTCAGTATTAGCCCGTAAGAGAATCTGTTTTGTGACTAAACGAGACCATTTCACTGAAGCATGAGACTGCTGCTCTCCTGTCTTTTTCTCAGTGGGTAATACTTGTGCTGGGCAGAGGGCAGACTGATTGGCAGGCTGAACGTCATGATGGTGGAATTACTACTCTTCTGTTTCCTTCAACTGTCAGACTTATTGGACTTGGACCTGAGCACTCAATCAACTGCAAAGTTGAAGAATTTATTGAAACCATGAAACACCAGGGAGAGGGTTCACTGGATGCGGAGGCTCATGGTTCTCAGAGGCGGACAACTTTCTGCAGAATCGACAGCGACGTGTTCTTCAGATGAGCTCCAGAACAGTGTGTAGAGGGTCGGGTCCAGGTCTGAGCAGCTGCTGTACCAAGCGTAACATTTGGCGGAAAGGCGGTTCTGGCATGAGCTTGATAAGGGGGAGGTGGATTCGGCCTCCTCAGTTCCGGTGAAAGAGCTCTGAAAGCTTCAGTATACCAAGACATTTTGAACCATTTCATGCTCCCAACTTTAAGTTAACAGTTTGAACAGGATCTCTCTCAGCCTTGTCATCCCACGTCAGTGTCAGACCTCACAAGTACCCTCTTGGAAGAATCGTCCATAATTTACAAAAAACACACTCCTAAAGTTTATGGAAAGCCTTCCTCGACCGAGGAAAGCTGCAAAGGGTGGATCCAAATCAGATCAAATCCTCCGGTTAAAGAATGTTCATATGTTTACATCAAATATACTGGCCACGAGGTCTTCAGAAAACAGGCAGAACAAAGCCGTGGCCTTACAGTCTGGACATGAGAAACAAAACCAGAAACAATTCAGTTCAGTTTTATTTATATAGCATCAAATACAAGAAGGCACCTTTACAGAGAAAAACTCAACCATTCCATATGAGCAAGAAAAGAAGTGCCTTTCAACAGGAAACACTCGGACTGAAGTGGAGACTTTCTGCTGTTCCGGTTGGTGTTTAGAGGCTTAAAAGAACTTCTTTAGTAAAGTCATTTAGAAAATAACATGAAACCACAACACCAGCAGGGAGCTGCACCATAATGTAGACAGTTACTATGTCACTGAGTGGATTTTAATTTCAAATTAAAGGTTCTCTGACATACTTCTGGATGTGTTCTTCTGTTTTATTCATCACTTTATCTGCATTTTTGCAAACTCATTTTCCAGCAGAAATGACCATGAAACCAAGGCCAGCTCATCATCATCCTGCTCCGTGTTTCAGCCTCCACTGCATTCAGCTGCTGACTGTTATTCCAGGATAACAATGATGGAAGTGAGCCGGACATGTTAATCACTTCATTAGTGGGTGAAATCAGCGCTCCAGTCCACACAATCACCCAGAAAGAGGCTGAACGCAGCCAGAATTAACTCTCTTAAGAGAGAAACTCTCTGAATCATTTCAAGACAGAATCTCTGTTTCCTGAAAGTCGGCACGCTTGTTAAGACAATTAAAAACATGTGGTATAGGCTGTTATACAATATACAGAAAATGTCTCACACTGATCAGATTTTCCATGAATAAATGATTTATATTAAATGATCGAAAGCTGTAATTAAATATCTGTCATGTAAACCATGCAGTCATTCACCTCACCTGAATCTGACGAAGCTCCTTGTTCTAATCAATAAAGCCGCCTCCGGGCGCTTCATCACAGCTCACATTTCACTCAGCCTCAAGCAGGTCTTAATAGCCAGGTTTATTCCGTCTACACTCGTAACTACAGTTTCTATTGTGCTCTGACTGCTCCCCAAACGCACTTACAGCACTTTAATGTGTCTCTCATTGCGTCCCGTGCAGACAGTTTGGAGCTGCTGTGGCTTCAATGGGCGTCTCATCCACAGGGAAGATGACTCGTGAAAAATGGGGGTTATTAACTGAAGTCTGATTGTATTCCATTCCAATTAAACGAGTCTGTGAATAAGCGCTGTATAAATATTCTAATCCCCGTATTCTGCGTTGCAGCAGTGGAAGATAAGATGCATGTCAACAGTGTTTAAGCAGCACTTGAAGAAGCTCTCATCCAACATTCCTGAGAGTCCATGCAGGTCTGTAACCTTCAGCAGAGCCGTTTGTTACTTCCCACCAAATAAAAGCAATAAAATAAAGCATGTTTAATCATAAAAGATCACACAGTTTATAAAGTTATACATGGAGTTTTGTAAAACACATTGATGATGTCTCATGACCATGAGGTTTGCTGGAAAAGACACTTTAAAATGAATCCAGCTCATGCTTTAATATATTTTGTCTTTGCTTCACATAGTTGTTGATCAAGAGCTTCTGGATAAATTTGAGTTCTTCTATATTAGGATATCTGAACCGTCACAATAAAGTATCTGAGGTGTACTCTCTCATGCATGTACACTGTGGTAACTTCCTCACGGTCTCTGACTCCTTGTGGATATGGATTATATTTTGCACCGTGGTTACTGGTCCTCACAGACTCTTCGTCGCCTCTTGTCGTCCAGTGAGGGTCATAATGTACTGAACGCGTCTGCGCCGAGCCATGACCAGCATCGGAGCAGAAAGTCAGACTGTCTTCAGCTCAGCTTTGAGTTGCTGACGTGATGCATGAAGACTCGCGTCTCCACCGGTCAGGGAACAGTGTTATTCATGGTTACACACATTCACACATGCACGAACCAAATCCGTGCAACATGCTCCCTCCATCGAACCTGGAGGGTTTATAGAAGATGTATTTTCCCATGATGCTGCTCTCCCATTCACGACACACACTGTTCACACTATAATATCAATGCCATCAGATCACTTCAGGAAGAGGTTTGAGTGAAAGTGATTTAACGCCTGTTGACACTTGTTTTCAGGCTCACAAGTCGTCGGTCCGATTAATCGAAACGCAGGTTAGTGCCAGATGTGAACGAAACCAAAAGGCTTCCGCATAATGTGAATTTCAACCATCCCAGGTGAAAGTGTGAGAGAATGGTGGAGTTATCTTACGTCTTGGCTCTAAATCAAGAAACGTTTTGTGGGATTTACACATCTTTACACAGCAGGTTTCATGCGGTGCTGAAAATTGATCAGATTTGTCCAGCATGGCTGGCTGTGGACTGAGAAGACCGTTAGGATCCCACCGCTTGGAGGAGCTTTAAGACAGGCACTGAGAATAGATATGAATGTTTATGCTGTTGCTAAGTCAGCACTTTTATATACTTTGAAACTTTACTTCCTGCAGCTCACCTCGCTATCTCTCCTCTAATATTCACTGCAGCACTCGAGTTAGACGGTCGCCCGGTCGCTGGTTAACGTGCACATCATTTCTTTTGGGCGGGGGCTAACTGCCAGGTTTAGCTGAAAATCACTGAGTTGAGCCGTGAAGAATTATGTGATCTTCTTGGGCAGGGCTCCATATTAACACTTGTCTGTTCGTCCCTGACAAACAAAATGTCTTAATGGAAAAAACACTAAACTCAGCTGATCGTGCAGGAGATGCTACTGATGCAATCTGGTTTAAAAAGGAGATTTCCTCTTGTGTTGTGTTTATTTACAGCTTGCATGCTGAACATGCGTGCTCCCTGACTTCTTCTCCGTTTTTTGGTGTATTTCCATGCCAGAGTGACAGCACCACCTAAAGGCCTGGCAGATGTACTACATCGTTAAGAGCTTCTTAAGAACCGCGGGGAAGAAAAGACGGTTTTAATTCGTGTGGAAACAGAGGAGGAGGAGATGTAGACAAACAAGTTGGACACGTGTATATTACATATTGGACACATAAAGCAGAAATGATCAATTTCACTCCTAAAACTGTCTACATTTACACATGTTGGAGAACACAGAAAAAAAACCCCATGTGGACGTCAGCGTGCCTGAAGCTGCACTGCCTCCGACATTCCTGGTGACATCCCTGCTGCTGTATCAGAACAAGCAGCCCAGAAAGCGTCTGACTGATTCTGCCTCAGCGCTCGCTTGTGATCGGAGTTCAGTTTTTAAGTGCCAGCAGTGTGCTGGAGGGGAAATTGTCGGATTTGGGGGTCAGTGCTGAGCACTTTAACCAAATGAGCTTTACTGTGTGAGCACTTCAGTGTGTGAACAGGCTTCATAATGAGCTGCTGGGAGCTCCGGTCCTGGAAATCACAGAGCAAACAGAATCACCATGGAGGCGAGGCTGCCTGATACACCCAGCACTAATATAGATTACTGAAGATTATAGGAAGCAGCAGTCTGTCTCTTATCTATCCCTGAATGTACGCTGCCCCCTGCTGAGTGCTGACTCACACTGCTGCCTCCTGATGGCCAACCGATGGCAAGAAAAATACATGACTGAATGTTAGGGACGACATGTAGGCCAGTAACAAATGTTATGAGGTGAAATATAAACTTAAATGATTAAAACTGAGAAACAAGTTTTAGCCTTTAATCATTATTACTGGGTTTGAATCTAAGACAGTTATTAGGTGTGTTTATCCATTTTTGAGCAGAATGGAAATGAAAATGACATGCAAATGCTTATTTCCACATCTTATTCTGAAAGCTTCGTTGGGTTTCTACAGACGAGCGGAAGAGCCAAACGTTTCCTCAGAGCCGCAGGTCGCAGAGCCCTGATCCAGGGCAGCACATCACTATTTCTGTGGATCCACTAGATTCAAACGCAGCTTGAATGTGTTTGAATCCCAGACTCGACCGAGAGTGTGAGCATGAAATGTGTTTCGTGAGTCATTTTCAGCCTTGGGGTTTCTTTTCAGTGGAACTGTGTTGAAGCGAGACAGGCTGCTAGTCTCACCTCCAAACTGGACCAAAAACAATCATCAGGAGTGTCATCGTCCTTCGCTGCAGTCACAGCTCCTCTCGGTCCCTCTGCTGCTCTCCGAGCCTCAGCAGCTGTGACTCAGGTTGTTTTCTGTGTCAGCGGCGCAGCCGGTGTGTAAATTTAGCAGGTCCTGTCCGGTCGCATCTCTTCACCGAGCCCTTTGCGAGCCGCAGGTCGCTCAGTGAGAACGACATCGGTTCCTTGCAGTGACACAGAACCGGCGGCGGCCTGAGGACACATCAGAGAGGATCAGCTGATCCTCCGTTCAACCTATTTACCACGTCAGCAGTCGGCAGCGATCAATGTAACGCTGAGACAGCTCATTTCTGCTTCATCACATCCACACAGGTACAAATGCATTATATTATTTAATGACATTCTGACAGGTTGCTGTCTCCCTGGCCTGTCCAGTCTTCTGAATGTTTAGCATTAGCATTAGCATTAGCTAAAGAAGAGTTAGACGTCGTGACTCAGCAGACAGTAAGTCACATCTAAAGTCTCCATGCAGTTTCTAGGTAATAACTGTAATAACAGGCATGTTAATGGCAGCTTCTCCTGTGAAGATATATATCAGCCTCATTTCCACTCCGCACTCCGCAGTGCTCCGGCAGATCTGCTCAAGTCTCTGTCCCCCATAAAGACGTAAAGATGAAAGAGTGATGCAGGGCGTAACATCCAGAAAAGCCATTACTCTGGCTTTGATTCACTGCTGTATCGTTCCCCTCTTATTCATCTTCTGTTTCTGCCTCTAACCTCTCACTTGGATTCATCCTGGCAGCGTCTGGCCTCGCTTCCCCTCCGGAGCGCTGCTCCATGCAGGTATTATTTGGTCTCTGAGGCCAGTCAGCCCTCTCTCTCAGAGCAGAACCTCTACTGATTGGAGTTTTATCTTCTTTATCTGTAATGAACCTGCTGATCTATGTCTCAGTGTGCAAAGCTGAATGTATTGATTTCAGGATGACGCCGACTTGTCCTCTGACTCTTGAAACAAATATGAGTCCTGCTGAGGTCTTTAAAGGTTCCAAAATAAGCGCAGAGAGAACTTTATTGTGTTCTACAGTCAAGGTTTGGAGGTAAACACATTTATATTTTAATATATCTCACTGTTCTCATATGTCATAAAAACCACAACTGTCAGCTGCTTTTTCGCCAGCTCACTGTGTGCTGCTGCCCTCCAGTGGTGACATGGAGAACTGCAATGTCTGGACAGATCTCCAGTCCATCACAGAACACACACACTCACTTTCCCATAGAGGAACGATTAGGGATCAGCAATTAAATCCACATAGATGCTTCCAGACTGTGGGAGGAAAGTGGAGAATCGTTGACAACATGCAAACTCACAGAGAAAGGCCCGGGTGGGATTTGAACCCATGTCCACCTCGCTGTGAGGCAAGAACATTCATCACTGTGATCAAGAGTGGAGTGAAGGGGGGCTGCAGCACCATCTACAACAAAATCTGCCTGAGTGGAGACAATGCTAATGCTAATGCTAAATGCTAACGCTGACCCACTTTGAGGATTTGTTTCTGATCGCAGCACTGAACTGAAGAGAAAGTCTGAGAATTATTATTTATCACAGACTAAATGTGTAAGTAGTCCTTTTACATCTCTTTTCTGATGATATTTGTTCTCAATCTGTGTTTGTGTCCCTGCCTCCCGTCACTGCACACAGTAAAAAACAAAACAAAGATCTCTGGTTCACCGAAAGCTCAGTGAAATACAAATGTGAAACTGAGGTTTAACAACAGAAAGAAAAATCACTCCTCAAAGATTTGGTTTTGTGCACGAGGCCTGATCAGGTCTGAGGACGACGTTCCTTCACCAGTGTTCTCCTGCTGATGTTTGGAAGACGAGTGAAAACTCTGGACTGCTGCCCGGCAGATTTCTCCCTTTCTTTTTCGGTGTGTGGGCAGTTTTCAACAGGAACAGACGTCTCAGCTCTGCAGCACAGACTGTTCCCGCAATTACACACACACACACACACACACACACACACACACACACACACACACACACACACACACGTTTATCCAGCCAAGTGGTCCAGTGTCTCTGGTTACTATGATGAAGCATAATTCAAAAACTTAATTTTATTTTAAGGCATTTTTCATAATATGACTGAAAAAATGCATTTTTTTAAATAACTTTTTTAAGAAGAGCCAAGCGGGGAGCAGCAGCTCTTAGTGACCCCTGCCTGTCATTGTGTGGCCTTCTGCAGGCTCTGGAGGGAAACACATTAACAGGGAAAGGTCCGTCAGGGCTGCGATCAAACTGTGTGTTTTGCTCAAATTAACTGGTATCAAGTCAAATTTATTTATACTTTACTGTAACATCAGGAACAACTACTTAAATGCTCCTGTGTCTGTTGTGATCTTCACCCCTTCTGGGCTGTATTTGGTTTTCAGATTTTTTTGCTTTCTCTTGGAGCTTGGACAGTAAAATAAACTTTGTTTGCAGCTACAGCGGTGTCTGGCATTTCAAGTCCTCCATTAAGCGACACATCACATCTGTAGATGAGCCAGTTCAGGGTCCGACTGTCATATCTACTGTGAAGACCATCATTCTTACATATTAACAGAGAGTAACCACAGCAGCATATCAGGTCAATGCTTTTAATTTTTTGGGATCTGATCAGATCTGATTGATCTAGTTTCTCAGAGAACGGGCGATATTGCTGAAGAAGAGACGACAGCCCCCAGGGCTGAGGTGAACGTTGTCCCTCAAAAATAGTTTCTGCTTATAGAAAACTATTTCTGGATGATCAATCGTGTCGCCGTTCACTTGCGCAGCAAAGTCAGCCATCATGTTGTTGACAAGCCTCCTGATCTTGTCCACCTTGGCCGGGTGGCCGTATCTCCAGTGGCGCCTCTGGTTGATGGAGGACAGGTTGATCTTCATGTGAGGATGCTGGGAATGCAGGCCTCGCAGGTCTCGCTTCATAGCTTCAACTAGCTGGAAGCTGTTGACTCGTCCGCGGTCATTGCCTCCGCAGTGTATGACGAGAACATCAGGAGCGGTTCTTCCTTTAAGGCAGCTGTGAAAGAAAGGAAGAAGTCCCTCCAACACATGTCTACCCTGCCGAACCACTGGACCTGATCCTCCAGGCCCAGGCTGACCCCCACGGTCCGCCTCGCCTCGTCTCCACCACAACGGACGTAGCTGTCGCCCATGATCCACACTGTGAAGAACTGCTGAGAGCAACAAAGACCAGTAGGAATGATTTAACACAAACTTCAGGTCTGAACCACAAACTAGAACAATGAGAACTGAGTGAATAATGAACACACACAAAGACGTGCTTGTTGGGAATCAAATTTCCACAACAATTACATTTCAAAAACATTCTGCAGCAACATACCTCTCTCTTGAGGGGAGCATTCCCTGAATGGCGGCTGCTCTGCCTGCTGTCTCGGGTTGACAGGGTGAACAACCGACTTGCGCTTTCTATAACTTCAAAAAAATTAAAACAAACTCAATATGACCTTGATTTTGACCTTGGCCAAACTTTTTAACTGCCAAAAAACATAAAATATTCAATTAGTAGCTAAAGAAACACTGAATATACAAATCGTACTTCATGCTGGAGACAGTAGTGTTATTTTTCTCAGAACGATACAAGCTGCTCATAAGACTGATCCTGACTCTTGATGCTAAACAGTAGTTGGGAGGCTCTCAGGACTCGGGGATGAAGTGAATGTGAAAACACAGAGGTGTCTGAAAACACACAGCTCGATGAATCACATGATGATCATCAGTTACCGTGGAAAGTAGGGCTGGGTATCGATTCGAAGTTCCGAAAACGATTCGATTAGATTCACAAGGACCTAATTCGATTCGATCCACGATTTTCGATTCAATTCAGTTTTGACAGATTTCTTTTTTCAGTTAAAGCTCGCGTTGCGAGTTTTGAAAGAGAGGTTTTTTTAATCCAACGTCTCGAGGTTCCGCCCTCCCTCTGCTTTCGTCACCTACCAAGCCACGCCCCTTTAATTTTGCACGCGCATTACCTGTGGGGTCAAAATGAAATCCAAAGTACTTCCAGACATCTGCCTCTAAGTTTTTTGTTGGTGCGTCAGACCTGCCAACTTTGGTGAAATTTTTAGAGTACCACTTAGCTAGCTTAGCAAGCGCGCGCACACACGCACGCACACATACACATACACACAGCTCGCGCTCATGTCGATAGGGAAAAAAAAACTTCCGGCGCTTATTTCCCCCGATATGACATCGCATTTTCAGCGTCAAAGTAACGTTATTAACAGCACATACTTGCCAAAAGGCGCACACGTACACTCAAGCGTGCACACATACACACACACAGACACACACACACCATTTTAGCGTTTTAACTACGCAAAAAGCTGCAGACGTCTGTGAGCGCTGTTAGAAATGTGGACGTGCAGTACTCATGTTGACAACACGATGCAGCAGTGTAGTGGTGCAGTTTCAACCAATCAGCATTGAGTAGCGGAGAATGACGGGTCTGCCGAACCCACAGCGTCGGCCCGCTCTCCTGTCCTCCGCCTCCTCCTCCTCTCTTCCCGTTCCCCGTGCCCCCACCCACAGCAGCTGGCGGCTAAAACGCTAAAATGGTGTGTGTGTGTGTCTGCTAAGTGGTACTCTAAAAATTTCACCAAAGTTGGAGTCTGTAAACAAAGCCATAAAGCCATTGCATGACTTTACTGTCGTTTGAACGATTTTGAATCGATTTATTTAATGCATCTTCCCCCCCATAGTGTCATGTGACTTCTCGCGTGACACTAGCTCTCGCACGACTAGTCCACAGTGGTACAAAAAATCATGGCGGAGGCGCTGAAAGCACCAGACCTGCCAACCTGTACACATTTTGCATTGCAGGTACGTAATTTGAAATCAAAATACGCTGGTACGCTTCGCCTAGGCTGTTCATGGTACCTATTTACACAGTAGAAAAGCCTGGCTTTCTCCACATGATAAAAGTCTTGGGTCCAAAATACCAACCACCAAGATGTAAATACTTTGCGGAGGTTGCGCTACCAAAACTGTATAACGAAACGCATCAAGCACTTTATGAACAGCTACACACAGCTACGTTTTTTTCAACTACTAGAGACCTTTGGTCCAGTTGATCACTGCAACCGTATATGAGCTTAACAGCGAGTTACATCGACCAGAACTGGAATCTCAACAGCTGCAGTTTACAGACCACAGACTTTCCCGACGATCACGCTGGGGAGATCATTGCACGGGGACTCAAGGACTCTTTGGCACAATGGAAGTTGGATGAGGAGAAAATGGTGTGTATGACTACAGACAGTGGAACAAACATGATAAAAGCCCTGAAGCTAAGCCAGTGGACCCATCTCAGCTGCTTTGGGCACAGGCTTCACAATGCAATAGGTAAGAGAAATGCATAATTCATACTTACTATATAAACAAATGTTTTAAAATTAGAACACACCACACTTAAAATTTAATGAAAAATATTTTTACCTTAGGAAACACTCAGCAATAACAGCTGACGTGTCTCACAATCAGGCATAATATTGTTATCAAATCTATAATTTCCTTGATTAATGGACATGTTTTTAAGTACTGTTTTGCTGGGGTTTTTTGTGCTATTGCACCACTTGAACACGCAACATTTTTTTCATTTTTTGTTTCTTGCTGATTATGTATACTAATGTAGCGGGCAACATTTTGTTAATTCTTGTAATACTGTGTGTATAAATACTTCTTTGTTGTTTCCAGGAGGTGCTTGTAAGGATGATCGCATCGAAGGTGCAGTTGGAGGGCGCAAAAAAGTTGTGAGCGCCTTCACCTTCAGTTGGAAGAAGCGGAGAGACATTGCAGCAGTGCAGGCGGAACTTGGCCTCCCTCAACATTTGCTCATCTCAGAAGCCCCAACAAGATGGGGCAACGTCAGCAAATGATCGAGCGCATATTGGAGCAGGAAAAGACAATTGGACAAATCTCTGGCGCAGACAAGAAAACACGGCATTCAGTGCCTGCATGGCAGGACACTGATGTTTTAGAGTCTGTAAACAAACCCATAAAGCCATTGCATGACTTTACGGATGCCTTGTCTGGTGAGAGGTATGAGACTATATCTTTCTTAAAACCTACACTTCACCTCTAATCACAGCTTGCTAAGGTAAGAGGAGGGAGACACTGAGTAGCTCAGTCGCTTCTTTAAAAAGAATGCTCCTGACAGATGCCCAGACAAATGAAGTTAAAGTCAGGCGTGAATTGTCTGCATACTTAGTGGCATCAGAAACCAATGCAGATTCTGATCCACTTCAGTGGTGGAAACTGCATGAAGAAAACTTTCCCAAACTGAGCAAGCTGGCAAAGAATTACTTATCAATTCCCAGCAACCAGTGCCCCATCCCACAGGGTATTCAGTACTGGGGGAAACGTAACTTGCACCAGAGCTTGAATTTCCCAGTCTGGGATTAATAAAGTATATCTCTATCCAGCTTGTCTTAAACCAGAGTCAGTTGACAGGCTCGTTTTTCTTGCACGAAGTGGCCGAGTTAGTCGGTGCCGACTTGACTGCAAGCTGCTTACCAACTCGGCCAAAAGCCTCTTTTCTTTTTAATCACGATGCTGGCTGCAGCGCGACGATTTGCACACTTTTTTTCGTGCGCCGCTTCTCCTCACGTAGCAGGCGGGAGACTGGAGGACAAACTGTGTGCAGTGTTGTGCATGAACGAGTTCAATGAACGGCGTTCACTGAACACATGGTGAACTGCAAACTGAGCGATTCACTTTTCATATCATGAACGTGAATGAGAGCCCTGCCCACTTTGACAAGAATGAGTGGCACGCGCAGTGCACGTTCACGCTCATTTGAAAAGTCCGGTTTTATGGCACAGTGGAGGGCAGTGGGATGAGGCAGCGTTGCGGATTAAACGGGGAATCCCCGTACATAATGACGTGATGACGTGTGCAGTAAACTGGAAGCAGGACAGTCAAAAACAAGCAGAATAACATGACGGTATTTGAAAAACACTTTTTTAATAAAAACCCCGAGAGAACAAACACTGGAGAGGCGAGATGGAAGCAAACTGTGAAACAGCGAGTTGTATAAAGAGCTCCGTGGCAGAATACGAGCGATTGTCCGGCTGGTGTTATGGATTAACTGGTTCTCGTGTTAAAAGTGCCTTAAGGAGTTTGCACGTTTTATGTGAAACAGCGCCCCCTGCAGGCCTTGGGCGTAATGCAGCTAAGTGAAACACTCGCGCCTGTGGCTTGCATGCACGGAAGAGGAGACTCCTTCCTCGCTCTTTTAGTAGCACTCGAGTAAGATTCAAGTTTCTTTTACCTGGTGGAGTCTGTGTGGAGCTGTGGCAGTGCTAGAAGCCAGTCTGTTCTTACTTTCTGGAAGATCCTGCTCAGTTGTTGCTCACTAAGCACCTGGCGGAGTAATGGCGGACAGAACGAAACCTAACTAAATCAGGCCAGCCAGAGCGAGCATTACGTCATTCCTTTCAAATTCTCCCCCAAAAGATTCTGGTGCCGGACCGGCACTGCAACTTTCAAATGACAATTTAGCGCTGTTAGAGGTACTTGCAATGAATATGTCAGGGCACATTGTACACATCTTTAAAAATGTGTAACATATTTATGGTGGAAAATAAGTATTTTTAAAGTTGAAAAACTCCTTAATGCACCTTTAATTAACTGATGTCTTGTGTCTTTTTTACAGAAGGAGCTGGACGTCATTGAAAATAAGTCAGCGGCTTACATATTCACATATTTTAAAGGTCTTGAAGGGATGAATAAGTCAAATTTAGCTGACCTTTATATGACCTTCCTGTGATTTTTCTGATTTTTTTTTTTTTAATGTGTTTTAATTTATGTAATTTTATTATGTATTTATTTCATTATATCCTGAGATGTTTTAGGTTTAAATTTAAGCACTGTAGGTACATTTCATTCAGTCACATTTCTTGTCATTTTCCTTCTTTTTCCCAGCTGGAACCAGCAGCCAGACCTCTGAAAATATAGTATATGGACAGAGCTCCGACAGCCAAAATTGTTCTTAGTAGACTGAAGGAGGAAAAGGAAAAAACTGGTGAAAAAGCATGACCAGCTAAGAGCTGAATTGGGAAGCAACATTGAATCTGGCCAGTATCGTCCTGTTTCGTCAGGTTCGTCTATCAAAGATCTGTTCATTTTTGGATGGAGATGACTTTTGTTGACTTTTTTTAATCTTTATAGTATCTTCAAGTGACAGAAAAAAGTATATGTTGCTAATATTTAATGTGTTATAGGCCACCACTGCATGTCATGAATTTGTTGAAAAAAAGAGAAAATTAAACTTATTTTTAATTTTAAAGATCATTGTTTTGGGCTGTAGAATTATCTTCAGTTCAATTATCTTCAAGAACACAATGGCGCTAACAAGCATCATTGCAGAGGTACGATGTCCGGTGCATGAGGGAATAAATATTGTTTGTATTGAAACTATGTGTCAAGCCCTGTGCCCCTGCACCCATGTGGGGGCACTCGGATCCGTTTTGTTGGTCTGCCCTCATGTTCTCCTGCCTGGTCAACTGCCTGCTCCTCTTGTTCTCCTGTCTGGTCTTTCTCGTTAACTCCCTAACGTGCTGCACCTGTCCTGCCCCCTTTATTCAGCCCCATCTCCTGGTGTGTCTTGTTGGCTCCTTGTGGGTCTGTCCGTGTGTTCGTGTGTCCTGGCCTGCACCTGCTGTATTTTTTGAGTTTCCCCGAGTTCCTTTTGGAAATAAAAGACCCTTTTTTGTACTCTGCCTGCTGCCTGCGCCTGGGTCCTTCCACCTCGCACCCGTGACACTGACTGTTTTAAGGTCCTATTCAGTTGTATGAATTTTAACTGAAAAACTATTGAAGTGGAGGAGTTGATAATAAATGGTCATGTACAATTATGCCACATTGTAATGCAAAGCCATATTTGAACTTACATATTTGATGTGAATAACTTGAATATGAGTAACATATTTGGTTCACATTGTTTCAGAAGGGGAATTTCATGTCTCCTCCTATCAAGCAGGATCAGCTCTGAAGCAACATGAGCTTCAACTCAAGGCATTTGTAGAATCCTGTTCAGCACTGCCGGAGAAAATCAAGGACATGAAAGAAAAACTCCTGCCCCTGAAACGATGGTTATGGTTTCAAATGTTGAGTTGATTGTTGTGGTATTGCTGATTTTTCAAGTTGCTTTGGTGCTTAAAATGTAAAATAGTTATTTTGTTTTTTAAATTGTGCTTCAATCAGAGTGCGTATTTTGTGTTTTAGAGTGTTTTGTGTTTTAATCAAAGTGCATATTTATTTCTCAATGTGTACGTTTTGCATGGTGTTTGTATGGAAAGTCGAGCGAGTATTATGCGTCCCTGATATCTCAAGTCAGAAAAGCACTCTAGTTAACTGGTGAGCTGCAAAAACTGACATATCAACTAGTCAATCATGAATTCAGGTCACTAGTTAACTAGTGCGTACAATTGCATAGTGCTGTACGGGAGGTTTCTGTAAACTAGTTCACTAGCTGACATGTCCACTTGTTTAATTGTGAGCTGACATTTTCACTAGTGGACTAGTTCACGAGGAAACAAGCTCCACCTCACTGCTGATAAAAGCTCTTGTTAACTAATTAGCTAGTGTGCAATGTATGCAAATGAAGCAGGCGGGACATGGAATAAAGACTGATTAGTCAATTTCAAGATCATGTCATGGGAATGTCCAAAGGGGTTCAGTTTTCCTTCATTTTTTCAATGGCAAGTGTATGCTTAGTGTGTAAGAACATTTAACCAAATTTCAAAAATAAATGCAGACACTGCCGACGCTGTCTTGAGATGTTCTCGAAGACGATGCACTGAGATTCAGCAAATATATCATCACAGGTCTACAGGGCAGAGAGAGGTACACGCCATAGATGTCTCTATAGAAAATGCACAGAGAATTGAGGGTATTGTTTGTTCCGAACGTATTCAAAACATTGACAGTCTTACCAAGCTGAGATCAGTCATTATTGCATCTCCATTGTCACACACTGGTCGCTGTGCAGTACATCGTTTGCATTCAGGTAAGTACAATATATTTTTTTTTTTTATTACGTCCTTTATTACTGTAAGATTTTCAGTTGTTAAGATGGTTCTTACAAGCCCAGGATGGCCAGCACGTCTGAGAAAATAAAAATGAACAGCTCAGTCTGTCAGAGCTCTTCCATTTATTCACAGCACCAGCACAGAGCGGCAGCGTCTCCCCTCCAGAGACAACAGGCGACCCAGGTGTTCTTCTTCTTCTTCTGTGTTGTTTAACCAAGGATGGCACCATTCCAACAGGCACATTACCGCCTCCTATTGCTAAAGAGTGGGATCAGAGAACAATCTAAATTCTATTTATCAACCTGTTAGTACGACGTATGAGATTAATGCATTTCGACTGTTTACAACACTTTTTATGGAGAACTGATGAATTCCTTCTCTACTTAATTCCTCTTTTAAAATTAACCTTTCATTATCATAATGAGAGCAATCAAACAAAACATTCAAAACAGTTTCTTGAGAATTATTATTACATTTCTCACAAAATGCAGTTATATTCTTTCCTATTAGATTATTTAAAGGTGCATTAAGGAGTTTGCACATTTTATGCGAAACAGCGCCCCCTGCAGGCCTTGGGCGTAATGCAGCTGAGTGAAAAACTCGTCCCTGTGGCTCGCGTGCACGGAAGAGGGGAACTCCTTCCTCGCTCTTTTAGTAGCGCTCAAGTAAATTTTAAGTTTCTTTTCCCTGGTGGGGTCTGTGTGGAGCTGTGGCAGTGCTAGAAGCCAGTCTGTTCTGACTTTCTGGAAGCTCCTGCTCAGTTGTTGCTCACTAAGCATCTGGCGGAGTAATGGCGGACAAAATGAAACTTAACCAGCATTACGTCATTCCTTTCAAATTCTCCCAAAAAAAACTCTGGGGCCGGACCGGCACTGCAACTTTCAAGAGACAATTTAGCGCTGTTAGAGGTACTTGTAATGAATATATCAGGGCTCATTGTACACATCATTAAAAATGTGTAACATATTAATGATGCAAAATAAGTATTTTTAAGGTTTTAAAACTCCTTAATGCACCTTTAAATAGGTGTGACCCAACATTATTTGACTGACTGTTAGCTCTTTTCTTATTTTTCCTATGCACAGAACTGATTTTTACACACTGTTGATAACAGTGAATAGCAGTGATGGCAAGTAACGAAGTACTAATACTTCATTACTGTACTTAAGTAAAATTTTCAGGTACTTTCAGAAGTTTTTATTTTTTTGAAAACTTTTTACTTTTACTCCCTACATTTTGAATACGAATGTCAGTACTTTCTTCTCCTTACATTTCCTGGCAAATGCACTGTGTCTCATGCAAACCTCAGGTCCACGAAGTGTTGGCATTCAAGAACTTGCCGTCAAACCTCAGAAAACACATAGAGTTAAGTGTTAACGTTACGTTTGGTAGTAATATTGTGCTTCTGTTTTTATGTATTCTAATAAATATACATAAATATAAATTGGAATACACCAAAACAGTCCCTTGATATGTAAAGGAATTAGGAATATTGAAAATCCCACCATTCATTTAGACAAGGGCACGGGGGAAAGTGCAGTCCTGCTTAAACAAGAAAACTGAGTACCACTTAACTGGGAGCCCCAACACCTTTCATGCCTTTTCCTCCATCCTTTACTCCCTTGTTTTCTTGCCCTCCCATGCGCCAGGTTCCTTCTTTCTCTCCCAATCCCCTTCTCTTTAATGTTAATTTCTGTTCATTTGGCTTTGTGTCCCCCTAAGGCCTTGACCACATCAAATCCCACCTGAAGGAGCAGAGTGCATTGCAGTCAGGTGACAATTTGTCATCATCGGAGGAGGACTTCTTTTCCACAATGATGCAGATGGATCAGCGGCTCGGCAACGCCAAGGGACTGGAGTCCTACCTGAGCAGTTCACCTGACACCATGGACGTCCTGAAAATGTTTCCATCTGTGTGCCACCTGTCTCTGAAGCTAAACACACCACTGCCTGCCTCAGCTGCCTGTGAGAGGCTTTTTAGCACCACAGGAAGGATTTTCAGACCCAAGAGGGCTTGGTGATGTCCCAAGGACTTTGAAAACCTTGAAGCTGAACAAACAATTTTGTTAGATGTGTTTGACTTTACATTAGACTCACACAGAGGAGTGGAGTGATGTACAGCGATAGAGAGGGGCCTCTCGAGTGTGTGTTGTGTAACTCAGGTTAAAAATATGTAAAAAAAAAAAAAAAAAGTTGATTGTGAATTAAAAGAGAGCTCTTTGAATTAAAAACAGTTTGTTTTTTTTTAAAGAAAACTGAATTACACAGTAAATTGCATTTTATGTTAATCTTATTTCATTTTGTTAAATAAAAACCTGAATTAAAAGCAAATGCTTTAATGTTTGTTAATTATAATAATGTACAGTGTTGCATTGACGTACTACTAAAAAAAAAAAAAAAGTTGAAGAGTTCGGTCTATGAGCATGATTTTTGACACTACAGTTTAGAAACCAGGTCCGTCTAAGTGTCATAAGTCAATATTCATACAACATTGAAATGGTTTCTAACTTGTAGAGAAGCGTGCAATAAAAATACTTTTTACTTTTCATAATACTTTTGAGTACATTTCAGGACCTGTACTTTTACTTTTACTTGAGTGGATATGTGGACCAGTACTTTCATGTTTGCCAAAGTAATTTTTTACGCATACTTTTACTTCCACTCAAGTAAAGAATTGGGGGACTTTTGCCATCGCTGGTGAATAGAAGTCTTCCCCGAGTTTCTGTCCTCCTTCTCATTTGCCATTGTTCCATAACCTTGGACCCTATCAGTGATTTCCCCTCATTCTTACATAGAGATAAATTTACATCAATGTGGTTCTTAAAAAGAGCGCCCTTTGCCACCCTGTCTGCTGATTCATTTCCGATGAAGCCCAAATGACCTGGAACTCACATGAATGTCACAGACGTCCCTCGCTTAACAAGAAACATATATAACTGTAAAGCTTTAAACAACATATCTTGCCTTGCAGATTAATAAGAACTCAGGCTTTTTAGGACTGACAGAGTCTGATTGTATTAAAAAGGCTGTTCGTCTGGCTTTGCTAGTCCATTTTAAAGCTTTCACAATAGTTAATGACTCTACTGTATATAAAGACAAATAGTCTGTGGCTCTGGAAGCCTCTGAATATCTATACTCTTGACCAGCTACAGCAATACTAGTCCTCTGCTTATCAGGGTCTTTGTGACCCAGGTGTGTCCCCCCCCCTCATCCCTTAAATAGCCAGGACCACACCACCCATGTGAGATGCAGAGGGTTGTGCTCAATTACATTATCAGTCATTTAATGAGTATTATTTACAGTTAAGATATGCTATTTACATTCATTCCATGTAAAGTAACAATTAGTCTTGCCTTCTCCATCTGAAGTTACACATTAAGTTTCCTTGTAAGCCATGCATTACAAATCCCCCCCAGTGAAACCTCCCCTCCCTTGGGTTCCACTTGGGCCAATCCAATGTTGGCCTGCACTCAACATGCCAGTGCCCCAGCCAATCAGCTCGAAGAAAGAGAGAACTGAGGAGAAGTTAAACAAATGGATGTGAAAACTAACTAAATAAGGATCCATTCTTCAGCTGTTGACACAAAACCATTTGTAAAAGAAATGCAATGTATGAACTCAAATGGAGACCTAAATGAATGTGTGAAAGACAGACACTAAATCAGAATGTACAAAATAGGATGTGGGTGGCAGAATACACCTGATCAGTGAGGACTGGCTTCAATACAAAGAGATGTAATAATTCTAGAAATTATTTAGGAAATATATGTCCCAATTTGTATGAGCTTGAAAAATTCACATTTGGTGTAGCTATAGCTTACCAGCCTTTATTGATTGAATTTGAGAAAAAAATTTAATTCTTAAATCAGAATACTGCTTTAAAGGAATGAGTTTGAAGGAAAAATAATTGATTTCTACTTTCTTGAAAAGTTGTGCACTTTAAGACTTGAGTTTTAATGGACCAAAATATGAATTTGGTTTTATTAATTCACTTATAGTCAAAGTTTATGAATTTCAGGAAGACCAGGGAGACCTGCCACTGATATCGCAAAGGAGCAAATTCAGTTGCCCTTTACTCAGGGCTTCACAGTAAGAGACAGTAAGAGCCATGGCGAGGATGTTGGGCTGCTCCTCTTCGTATCTCCAGAAAAAAAATTACGGCTTTTCAAATCGTACCAAGGAGCAGATTCAGCGACCTCAGTGATGCTGACCTGGAGGAGCCCATCCAGAGAATCCACAACCAGTTTCCAAGAGCAGGCTCAAATGTTAGCAGACCAAAACATATCCTTTTGTTAAAGACACAGGTGGAAAGTAACGGATTAAATTTGCTCGCGCTACTGTAATTAAGTATTGTTTTATACTTATACTTTTTAAATTCTTTTCAACAATCTGTGCTTTTACTTTACTTGAGTGTGTATTCTCAGAAGCACTGTACTTTGCGAGTTTTAATTTGCATCCGTTACTCATTTTAAAACTTTTGGTCTGAACTTAAAAAAAAAAAAAAACAACAACACACACTCGGAAAATACTCCAGACTGTAGCGAGTTAATTGGTGCTGGAACGATGGACACTGAGCAGCCAGACACAGTCCCAACTGACACTTAGAAAGCCCAGCACGTTGTGGGGCTCAAACTGAATGTGAAGGAAATGAAGCGTATCTGACGTCGACGCTGCGTGTTGTGCGAGCTATCCACTCCCTCCTCTACAGCCTGATCATTCACACAAAGCATTCATAACAACTACACTGACTTACGGTAAACAGCACAAAACATGAATGAATTGATTTCAGTCAGGTTTTCACAAAAACCATGTAGAACAAAAGGAAAAGCCGAAGAGTAAGACTGATTTTCATCTTCATCATGTTGAGCTGCTGCTGGTCATACGCGTCTCATTCGGCAAACAGGAATCAGAGCTTCTGTTTTTGAAGTACAGTACCTGAATGTTTCACCATCTCAGAACAGAAAAAAAGAACTGCCACCATACTTCTACTTCTATAATTGTTGTAGAAACAAATTAAGTCATAGATCTGCTTTTGGTCAGGATTGAAGTATTTAGCATTGTTTCATCTGAGGTCTATTGAAATCTTGTCTTTACAGGTGGAGATCTGTGACTCATGCAGGGACTGATGGGCACTCCAGACTCATCACATACATTAAATGCAGCACAGACAATACCGCCCTGACAGTGACAGTGCCGACCCATTTTGTGCAAGCCACCGTCATGTATGGGTTACCTGCCAGGGTTCGATCAGACCATGGAGGAGAGAACACTGAGGTTGCTCTACTAATAAACCTTTTGCGGGGACAAGGACAGGCCAGGAACATCCCAGGGCGTTCTACTCACAACCAAAGAATTGAACGCCTTCGGAGATAAGTCTTCCAACAGGTATTTTACTATTTCTACACACTGTTCTACTCATCTGAAGACAAACAAATTCTAAATCCCGAGAAAGACACACACAAATTGACTCCTCTACAAATTGTTTATCAGAAAGAAACTAAAAAAGACGTGACACATTCAGAAGTGCTTGGAATAACCATCAAATTCGTACAGAAAACAGTCGCACACCAACGCAAATCTGGATGGACGGAATGTTGGCAAACATGGAACAAGAGACAACAGCGGTGGAAAACATTTTTGGAGATCACCCCTACAGCCAGCAAAACCTTGAAGCTGGGTTGGCAAGACACGGGATCCTGTTCACTCAGCTCCAGGCAAACCATGGGGACCTGCAAAGAGCAGTGGCGGCGCCACGGCCACGCTTTACCTTGAACCCTGAACAAACGCAGGCTCTTGAAAGCACATTGCTGAGCACGACAGATCTAAAACAACGTCATCTGTTGTGTGTGAGTGAGATTGTCGATATTGAACAGTCCAATTATGTTCTAAACAGCATGAAAAACATTACACTTTCCCAAAACCAACTTGTGTCAAAGGGAAGAAAAGCAATCCAGTTTTTTTCTTCACAAGATCCCACAGGTTCCCAAATGCTGTCATGCCCTCTGTGAATTGTAGAATCATCTTTTCTGTCCTACAAAACCAAACAGTTTTAAACAATCAAAAAAAAAAACATATGTAGATATTTTTATTGTCAATTTGTTTGTGTTTTCTTTTTTTTAATTTTGTCATTTCATTATCCCCTTTCTTATCTTTTGAACTTTAATAAAAGAACATGATTAGACTGTGGCTCAGGGTGGGCTGGTGCATAATGGTACCTTGATAAGCTTTTGCATAGTTGGTCAAGGTACAGTTATGTGCTAGAACATGAAACTGAATGATAATATTGCCAAATAAATGAATGCCACTTTCTGAAACTACTGACTAATAAAGAATTTAAAATGCCAAATTGATCCTCAGTTGCTATGATACTTTCACACAATATAAGATATACTGCACAAAGTTAGTGAATCCACATGTTTTTTTATACTGTTGTAACTTTTTCATATGATCACCTGAGAAATATGAAGTGTTTCACCACATGCGCATAAATCTTCGGCTTGACTTCAATTGTTGCACTAAATATTCTGGGGATTCCGCAGTCTGCTATCCACTCTCCCAGGTCTCTCTGGCACTCTGAGATCTTTTACAGAGATCAACATCACAACAAGTAATCGTAGCTGGGATTACAAACTGGTGATTTCGTTGCAACTTTGATTTTGCAGCTAAAACACGAATAAGTGGTTTTGTTTACTTCAAAGAAAATATAACACCAACAACAATAATAACAACACATTTAACTTACAAAAAGTATGAATGCAAGTGTATTAAAGCATGTATAACAACAAGCAATACTGCAGAGAGCATAAAAGATTGGAGGGAGTAGTAAAGCCTGAACAGACGGGTTTCGAGTCTGGTTTAAAAAAGCGGTAAAAGAGTTTGTGCTGCAGAGATCAGGGGTGAGCTCAATTATTGGGGAGCCAAGCAGTTGAATGCTCGGCCACCCCATGGTGGCAAAGCCAGCAGAAGGGACAGAGATAGACAGCGGAAGAAGATCAGAGGATTAGTGCAGGTACGGAAATGTTAATGAGCTCGGACAGGTACGTTGTGGCAGGTTTGTGGATGGCTCTGTCTGTGTTGAGCAGGATTTTGTCTTGGATGTGGCATGTGAAGGGGAGCCAGTGGAGCTGCTGCAGGATGGGTGTGATGTGGGGAGTGCACTGAAATGACACAAGCTGCTGAACTGTGGACCAGCTGAAGTTTGAGGAGGATTTAGTTTCAGGAATGGAGTCAGGACGTGACTAAATTGTGAACCAGAATGGCAGTGTGAGGAGTGAGGATGTGGCGGAAGTGCTTCATATTTCAGGTGGAAGTATGCTGACTGGGTTTTGTTGTTGATATGTGATGTGAAGGGGAGAGTGCTGTCGAGGATGGCACCTAGACTCTTTACTTGAGGGGAGATGGAGGAGCGGACAAATGGAATACTGAGTGAGGAAAATATATCCCTGTCATTATTGAAACAATTGACGTCTGTGCCTCATTTTTATTAAGTGAAATGTTTTGCTGTTTAATTTGTTCCAGCATTTCTGTGACTTTTGTGCTAACTCTTAGCAAGTCAATGCATTTTCCCATAGAAGTTAGCATGAAGCTAGCAAACTTTTTTTTAAAAAAATAGACACATCAGCTAGTTTACTAGTTAACTAGTGGACAGGTCAACTAGTTAACTAGTAAACTTGCCGACATGCACATTATTTAACCGGTAAACTAACTGAAATGTCCACTACCTTACTAGTAAACAAGTGCATATGTTAGCCAAAACCCCTCGCCGTGGCATCACATCACTCCAACCCATCACGTCCGTGGCGACCTCCACGCTGATAGGCCGTCCTGGCGCAATTTCGCTTGAAAAGTTCAATTATTTCAACTCGAGCGATGAAGCGGCGGGAGAATTTTCGCTGGAGACACTTGTTGCTCGCCGCTTCATTGCCACGCCGTGCGGCGCTCAAGATTGAGCGACAATCGCATCATTACAGAAATTCTTATAATAATAGATGTTATTGCTAACAACCATTGTGTTCTTTAGGACATAACTTGATGGTGACTCATGGATTGAATGGAACGCTTCGTTTGTCACACATACAGTGGATATCTTGACTTAGCGATGCTATATGTGAAGAACACACAGATCTGCTGGGGGTCATGGGCTTTGATTGGCAGCCATATTGGTAACCTGTATGCAGTGAACCTTCAAACTCAACATCACTGCTCTAACTTCTCGGCCAGCACTGCCTGTTTCCAACAACTTTTCCTAGTAGATGAGCTTAGTTTGATCTGGGAGATCTTTAAAACTGTAAAATAATGAGTGGTCGTGTGGCTCATCGTCATTATTTCTTTACATTAACCTTTACATCGTGAAGAAAGTTTGTGGCTGAGTGAAGAATCGAACCGCTGATCCTAAAGGAGGACAGTGCGGTTCACACTAACATCGCTTTCAAATGGTCATTATGCTTTCTGTTCCTCCTGACCCTTTAAATATTCTTCTAATCTCACATGGAAACACAGAAGTGAAACACGGTGGACTGATCAGATAAGATAAAAATTTATTCGTCCCGCAGTGGGGAAGTTGACAATTTACACAATTTACATCACGGGGAATGTGATTCAGCACGAGACGGCAGAGAAATGGATTTCATGTGCTCGATTTTTAACTCAGAGGATTCATATTTTCTCTTTCATTCATGATGTAGTCGTTTGATTTCCTCAGATTATCTTCAGAAGCATAACGCTCTCTGAATGCACAGCAGGCGGCTGCTGTCAGCCCCACGGCCTGATGGGAGTGTACTGCTGGGTTCAGGGTGAGTCCAGCTTCCTGAGGCTCTGCCGAACGCCCTGCACTCGTCTCATTCGCTCCTCGAAGAAACTCTGCTGGTGCTGATTCCTGTGATCCAGCTGAACCACCCACTGCTCCCTCAGTCTGCGGGGGGGGGGGGGGGGGGCGGGGGGGGAGGACGGAGAGGCGTCCACAAAAAGAAATCAAGCATGTCAGGAAAGATTTTCTAAGTTTCTCAGTGTCACCTTTAACTCAGGACTCTTGGTGAGAGACGGTCAAATATCTGATGTTTGAAACATTTCATTCTGATCCCCGTCAGAAGTTTGATAAAAGTGAGAAACGGCACCATCATCTGCACAGCAGGATGTTGAGGAAAACTCTTGAAATGATGCAGGACTACCTCATAAAACCACCAACTTTATAAACGGTCTTTAATCAGGTCTGGTTATGTTATATTTGAGCTGATTTGATGTGTGTGTCATGAGACTCAGGTGTTGGATTTCAGTATTTCACCCGACAGAAGGCTCCTGAGACATCTCTATATCTTCTTTCCACACTCATAACTGTGCATGTCCAGGTGTGTGTGTGTGTGTGTGTGTGTGTGTGTGTGTGTGTGTGTGGATTAATATTGTTGTGTCTGTTAGCGTGCGCTCGTCTGTCAGCACTCTGGGACTTGCGCCTGTTAATTCTGCCGCTGGGCTCCGGGATCTTGGCGCTGATCTCTGGGATTGGCTCTGACAGCCGAGCAGCTTCTAATCAACATTCCCAGGCTACCAAGTGATGACGGAGCGCCGGGATCCACACAGGACCCGGCGTTTCTTTAAAACTAATCAGGTTATGATGAAGAGAGGAGCAGACACGTGACTGGAATAAAGGTTATTTTTAAATGTCTTGTCCACTCTGAACATGCTGGAATCCATCCATCTCCATTGTTCAGCTCATGTTGCTTTAAAATTTATTATTTCCGTGTGTCTGAGGGGACGTGGATCTGAAATGAAGACTAAAACCTTAAAAACTTGTTTCATTTGTCTTTAACTCTGCCGGACACACACAGAGGTTTCAAAGCTCTTGTTCAGAGGTGAAGCTGCTTGTTGCTTCCAGCTGTTTCAAAGTCAAAATGAGCTTTATTATGGATTCTGCTGAACGTACAAGATTCACAGTGGAATTTAAATTCCCTCTGGCCTTGCCCCCCTATGGCGTATTACCCAAAATAGAATGGAAATAACAAAAAGCAAATATACGCAAGAACAACAATAATATAGAAGTTAAAAAGCATAAATGTAGAATATATATTAAGATTTGTCCTGAAATGTGAAATATTTCATACAGTTTCGCCTGAATGGGCAAAGAAAAAAACAGAAATACGCTCAGAAATAAACCCCCACTAAGAATAAAACACCCAAAAATGTGCAGCATAGTTAACATGCAAAATGCAATATATCTAGCACCTTTGATAATGTGTGTGTTTCAATCAACATAGTTTTTCCTTGAATGTCTGATTATTCAAATGTGCATATCTCATTAAAAATACCACATCTTACATGTTTCCTTCTCTTTTAACTCTGAGCCAGTTTTACAGAATCAGGGCTGTAAAGACGTGAGCAGACTCCAGGAGTCTAAACCCTTCTGAATGAACAGAGCAACACAACACATCAAGCTAAATACAACAACCAAATCCTGCAGCCTGACAACACCTGTCAACATCTCTGATAGACAGACACTGTGTGTTTCCTAAGATGTACAGTATATTACACAGAAAAGATGAGATCTTATCAATGATGCATCTCTGAATAAATTCATTATTTCATATCATTTTCAGTCAGAAGCCTCGACATCAAGTTTACAGTTGTTAAACAGGAGAGGAGACAACTTCTCCTGTAATTAAGATATTAAAATGTATTAACAACTTTTGTTGTAGCTGCTGAGTGAATCTAAAGCATCTTTGCTCTTGAGTTTTTCTGCACATGCCAGACGTCACTGCTGAGTTCAGCTCCACCGCCAGGCTGAAAGAAAGAGACTGTCGATGTCCCTGAAGCTGAAGAGAAAAATATCCTTCAGCAGGCAACGACACCGCGGAGAAGCATTCAAAAATAATATATATTCCTGAAAAATATGGAACCACAAGGGTAAATGGAGCTGTGGATGTATGTAAAGAAATAAAGTCTGACGATCTGATTCCAGCTGGAATCCAACCGACAAATAGTGAGACAGTGAAAAAGTGTGTGAGAACTGCTTGACTGCACAGACTGGTGTGTGTGTGTGTGTGTGTGTGTGTGTGTGTGTGTGTGTGTGTGTGTGTGTGAGCTGACCGTGTCAGGGCGCTGCTCCTCCGGCGCCGCTCCTCCTCCACCTCCTGCTCGCCATGCTCCTCAATCTTCTGCTCCCAGAACGACCTCAGCTTGTGTTTGTCGTGAATCCGAGCCGCGTTCATCCCTGATGGAAGGAGAGGGTGAAGGTCAGAGGGTGAAGGTCAGGGGTCATCTGGTCCAGTCCCAGTTTCCTGGTCTGGTTACTCACTCTTTCTCTGTCTCTTTCTTTTTCTATCGCTCTTCGGTTTGCCTTCAATCGGCTCCCCTCATCACTCTTCCTTCCCTCATCTTCTTTCCCGCTCCTTCTCTTTTATCCTCTCAGGTGACTCCTCCCCTTCTCCATTTTAGCTCCTCTCTCTCCATCACCTCCCTCTTTTGTTGTTCTTGTCACTCGCACCATAACGCTCCATTTTCCTTTCGTTCCTCCCTCTCATATTTTCTCCATTTGTATTTTTTCTTGATTTTCTTTTCCCTCCATTGCAATAATCCACAGCAATGATTTCAGTGCAGCCTCCAGGACAATATTATATTAATTTTATACACTCAGTCAGAAATAGACGTTCACCAGTAAACCGGCACACCACCTGTGAAACAGCTGAATGCAATGTCCGTGAGGCAACATGAATTTATGAGAATAAAGCGTCATCAGCGTTCGCCGTCATCCATTCATGAGAGAAAAGCTGGAGAAACAGAGACAAGTCGGATTTATCTATTCTGTGAAAACCCGCGTTGTCCCACTGTGATCTTCTCTGGAAAGAAACTTTTCCTCACCTCGTTTCTCAAGGCTGACCAACATGTTTTACTTCTTCTTCGGAGATAATGAAAGAAGAACGGATCTCCTGCTGATTCCAGAGGACTGGATTGGTTCAGATGCAGAGCGATCGTGAACGGAGAGTCCCGGGGGTCAAACAGCCTAAGGTCACCCGGATTTCCCTGTTCCTCCTCGTCTGTCCACAGTAGTATTATGCCTTCATCTGCGGCAGGTTCAAGTGGTATTATCTCACACACACACACACACACACACACACACACGCAGGATAACATCCACACCACTGGACATAAACACACAGATGTCACATGGATTAAACCAAAGGCACCAGGATCCAACCGGGGCTCAGCCGTCTTTACACTGCCCGTGTGTGTGTGTGTGTGTGTGTGTGTGTGTGTGTGTTATATAACCTATAGAGCCTGAGTGTTGATGCCTTTCGAGCTAATCGCCTCTGGGGAGCAGAGCGAGCGTCCATGTTTTGTGTCTGCGGCCTTGCTGGTTTGTGTGACCCCTGTGACCTCCGCTGGTCCGGCGCTCGCCGTGGATCACAGTATTCCCGCCAGCCACGCGTGGATCTTCTCACGAGAAGCTTTCGCGAAGATCGCCGGCCATCCTGTTTACGGCGGGTTCGAATCCTGGATTGTGCCGGCAGGTATTTCTGTGGCGTGGACAGTTGTTTCAGCCTCATTCCGCTCCATTGTCCCTTAATCCTCCAACGCGCTCTGATCAAAGGTAGCGAGGCGATTACTGCGATCACAGCCGTCAACATGGAGATTCACTGAAAACAAACATACGGCTGATGCAATAAGAGCAGAACCAAGTAATTACATTAATCTAAAATGAAGCGGTCTTTCTGTGACAAATCGATTATTTCACCTTCCTAAAACACCCGCAGGTTCCCAAACTGTGCTCTGACTCGACTGCACCGCTCCGACGGTCCTCGGGAAGACGGTGACAGAGGACACGCTCATTAGCATCCCAGCTGTTGCTAATGCCACAGCAGTGACACAGTGTGAACGCTCCTCTAATAAACCCTCACCATGGCATGAATGACACACTGCTGCCGGCGCCCAGAGACGACAGCCCAGAGCTCACGACCTCAATTCAGTCGTGTCTTCCTGCTGGGTTAGAGCAGTGCTCTGTGTGTGTGTGTGTGTGTGTGTGTGGTTTTCCCACAGGAAGTATCTTTCAGTTTAAATTAGGACGTCTTTGTTCTGTAATCCAAACTCGAACTTCTTGTTGTGATTTCAGTTGAATAATTGAGCGTCTGTAACGATGGCGCCGCGTCACATGGAGCAGCGGCTCATTTCAGCCTGACGTCCTGGATTCTCTCAACTCTTTCACTTTCTTGCTGTTAAAAGTTGTTTCTGGTCTTGAGCTCAGATAAACCCTGCGCCACAGCTGGAAGGCAGACAGAGAACCAGTTTAACTGTACCTGAACACCTCGCCAGAGTTTGTGAAAAAATGTTCTAAAAAAAGGGTAAATGTTTGAATTTTGTTGGTTTTCTCTCATCAAGGGAAGAGTTTCCCTGTCAGGAAGAGTTGAGTGGATCCAGCAGCAGAACGGCCGTCTGCTCCTCCTCTGTCTGTCTCTGATAAACATCTAAATGTTTTTGTTCTTCATTATCTTCTAGTAATTGAACCAATGCCTGAACGAACGCTTCAGCTGAAGACTAGAAGGTAATAAACTCAGCTGTGAATTATATTTTACTGGAACAAATCAAACAAACATTGAGCAGAGGTGTTAAACACATAAACATGACAAAATGTTGTACTTTCTTTAATTTGTAACTTTCTCCTGGTTCAGTTCAGTTTTGTGAAAAGATTTTCAGTGAGGTGTTCATTTAGTCATTCTTCCTCCCACTGAAGCAAAGAGGAAATATTCAGAGTTATGGCTGTTTAATGATTATCATGTTCATGGTGGAGTCCACTGAAACGACATGGATGATCTGTGTGTGTGTGTGTGTGTGTGTGTGTGTGTGTAATCACAGTGTAAAGTGACCACATCGAATAACACAAATCCAACTTCCTGTGTCTGTTATCCCTAAAGCAGAGAGTCAGACGGAAAGCACCACAAAACTTTGATATCATCCATCTCTCTTTCACTCTCTCTCACACACACACACACACACACACACACACACACACACACACACACACCCCTCCCTGCTGGGACCAGAACAGCTGCCGGTAGCCGCTCTGGGTGTCGGAGGATCTTCCCTCTGCTTCACTGAGCTTTACTGGATCAGTGATGCTGGAATGAAACAATGTGCGTCTATAAAGTCAAACAGTCGGTCCGACTGCATCAGGCTCTCTAAGAACAGCGCTGAAGTCCTGGAAGTCCACGTGTGTTTGTGTGATCTGCAGCTCTCAGGCGGAGGTATGCACCATATGTTCCCTCTCAGTGTGTCCCGTGTTAATAATGATTATCTCAGTATCATGAAGCTCAGCTGAAGTTATGATAAAAAAATGAATATATCTTCATCTGTTTGGGAAATTCATCGTAGCTCAATTTTCCCCACTCATCACGGTTTTATGGCTCAGTAAGACATGTAATAATAGAATCGTTTTTATTTTTAGTTGTATTCGGTTGTTTCTTTCCTTTGTGTCTCAGCTGCAGATCAGATCCATATTATTACCGGTAAAGAGCCACTGAGCTGCCAGCAGATGTCAGCAGATCCTGAAGCTGTTCCGGCTCTGAGCTGCTGGATCGACTCTTCAGTTCATCCGTGGCCCGGTTTGCATGGTTTGATCGATCCGATTGAAAGGATCCGTCTGTATACATGAACACTGAAAGCAGTCGTAAGACACACGAGCTGCTGGTGGTCAGTTTCTTCGGTGGGGCCCTCATCATTCTTCAGCTTCAGCCAACATTCTGAGAGATAACTCAGTGTGTTTGTAAAGCGGACAGTGATGGACGGGAAAGAAATTCGTCTTGAGCGGCGGCCATGAAGCGGCGCTGGTTGGTTTAATTTCATGTCACTAATGGTTAATCAGTGATTGGTGGAATGTGGGAATGTTTCTGAAGCCCGGGACGCATGATAAGGACAAGCGGAAACAGTGGAATGTGTTGGTATGAGACATTTACATTCCGTTTGTCCTCAGAATCCCATGATAAGGAGGATTTCTGGACCGGTGTCAACGAAAACAGTGACAGAACAAACTGTTAATGAATGTTTGGTGTTGTGATTAAGACTAATGACGTTACAGCCTCCACATCCCAAGAAAAACAAATAAATCAGTGTGTGTGTGTGTGTGTGTGTGTGTGTGTGTGTGTGTGGAAGTAAGGAGCTGAATGAGCAGAATGTGAAATAAAGTGTGTTCTCTGGTTCTCCTGCTGGGTCAGAAGTCCTCTGTAATCCCTTTAACTCCTCTCTCAGAGGATCCACAGACACCGCCTTCATTTTTCTGGGACTGCGGCGTGCGATCCCTGGGAGAGGAAGCACAGCTGGAGGTCCGTGGAGGAACGGAACAAACAAAGCTGCGAGTCTGACAGGATCCGAGAGCAAATCACATTTTCTGCCCGTTCCCCGGCTCTCTGACCGATCCCGATCCCCTGCCTCTGAACAAGTTGTTATATGGAGCCGTCTGCATAATAAAGGGGAGATTACGCTCAGATTACGTTGGGATTAAAGGACGAAACCCCCCGTTGGCTCAAAACAAAACCCCTCCGTATTGATCCCAGCCTCCCTGTGGGCCTCCTCAGCAGCAGAGCTGCAGCAGGTTCAGACACATTTCAACAATGTTTTACAATTCGTTAATTAAAACTAAAAGGTGAATTTAGTTTGAAAAAAAAATTAAGTTTTCACCTGTTGATGTCATGAGCGCCTGAAGCAGACATTCTGTCTTTATACAGTTTGAACTAAGAGAAAATTTACGGGCTTAAGCACCTGTGTTGTCCAATAACTGTCTATATCAAGAATAATAATCTCAAAACTGTCATCATTTTTAAGCCAAAAAAAGAAAGAAAGAAACAAAACTGGATTTACAAAACTCAGAATTGACTTACCGTACCAACAATGTGAGGCCTCTCAACATCAGTGTAGGCATAAATACTGAAATATTGGTGGTTTTTGGTCAGTTTGATGCTTTAACATATTTCATCCTGTGCAAATGAGCAGAAAAGAGTGTTTCAAGATGTCTTTAAAGTATTAAAGTGACGAATAAAAGGGCTGTGTGTGAGTGAAGGACACTGGAGCAAAACCACCAAGCGAAGCTGCGCGAAGCGACCCTGTGAAGTGTGTGTGCAGTAACACACTACATGCATCAGTTTGTGTTTTTTACTATTTCAAAATAAAGCGTCGCAGCATTGTGTTTTGTTTCACACGTAATGAGCTGATTTGTGCAAAAGTGGTTCAGCGACATTGGTGAGTTTTGATGAAATGGAGAATTTTAGAAGTTCTAAAGAAATCACGGAAGGAGGATTCCAACCCTCAACTCACCGGGTTACGTCAAGGAGAAACAGGTCAACTCAGCATTTTATCATAACATGACTGAGGCAGAATTTTAGAAAAACAGCTTTTTTTTTTGCAAAGTAAATGTTTTAAGACCTTAATGTAATCACTGTATAATTCTATACACATAACTTGAGCAACTTTAATCACCAAGTAAATGCATTTAACAATTCATCATAGAATATCCCATAATATAACAAAATCACAGTATAACAAAAAGATATTAGTTTGCTATGTAGCTAATTAAAGAGGATCTAAACACGAGATTGGAGAAACTTCACAGTCCTCTACACACAGAACAAAACCAAACCCAGAAAGCCACTGATCAGGTCAGTGTCGTCTTTTGAGGGAAAAAATGAAGCTAACCTGGTGTTTTCATTTTACAACAAACCATGGTTCACAAACTGAAGTTCAGTGTTTGTGTCTGTAAAGTTCTGTAAACTTCAGTGAAATCCTGACGGTCACGTCTTCGTACCCTTCAGGATTAGGGCGCGCTGCGTTCTCTCCTTCATTTATAATGGCCACCGGGGGTGTGGAGAGGCGGGGGTGTTTTTCAGGTCGAACCTGGTAAAAGGTTTTGACCCACCGAAGCTGTTCAAATGCAGATGAGCAGCGGAGAGCAACACCTGAGTCAAGGGACGTTACTTCCTGTAGCGGCCAATAATCAAAGCACGGCTGAACTTTCTGCTTCACATGGAAACGCTTCAGTTCAGGCTGATCGTCTGAAACCACCTCCAGAGGTTCAGAGTTCTGGGTCAACATCTGGAAACAGCGCCTGTAGTCTCAGTCCGACATGATTCAGCAGTGGTCTGCTGGACAGAGGAACGTTTCCAGTGTGAACCACAGTTTCCACCCTGGTCTCTCAGTTTGAGAACAACTTGACACGCTTGTTTTCCCAGCCATTCCTACCCACAGTTTGTATTAATGACTCAATTAAAGACGAAGCAGCCCAGTAATTATTCCCCCGCTGAGCTGTTGAGCAAACTGTAGCGTCCAGAAGGCTGGAGAGTGAAGGTACCCGTTCTTTGCTTTGACGTTGCGGCTAATTATGGAGCGGCGACCCGAGCGGCCGGCAGGCCGGCAGACCGCAGAACAGATGTGTTTGTTTAAGATAAGGCGGCAGCAGCAGCAGATAATCAACGCAAACTTCATCAACACTGTGGAGATAAGCCAGCAGCTCCCTCTGAAAATACCTGCAGATAACAGAGCGGCGGAGCGTGGAGAGCAAGAAAATAAAATGATTTGTTCCTCAGTGAGCTGCCATCATTTGAATCCACTGCGATTTTCAGTTTCTTCCGAAGAAATTCACAACGCAGAGACTTTCCTGAGTGCCCTCAGGTTTTAATGAACACTTTCACAGCTTCAGAAAACCACATGTAAACATCGTTTTGGAGGAAAAAGAAAAAATCTGCAGGCACCAAGTTAGACGATCTGAAGTTACAGCAGCATATTTTCAATAAAATCTTATGTACAGCCTCTCACACACACACACAAACTTTAAACTCATCATTGGAAGAAATCCTTAAAAAAAACATGACAAAATGAACGTTTTTTTTCTCTCCGTCTCTGAAAACTGACACACAGTCCAGCTGTTGAGTTCAAACACGTCTGAAGCTCAGCATGAAGCTGCTGATGGGGCTCCAGACTGAGGCTTTTCCACTCGGACCTCGTTTCCATTTGAGTTCTTCTTTTAAGAGACCATAAAAGGAAGCAGAGGAGTCAGAAACACGACGAAGCTGCTGAAGTTTCTCCTGCCGGCTGATCTTCGATGCCAAACCACCTCCTCAGAGTCGTCTGGAAAAAAAAAACTGATTTTATCAAACATCACAAGAAAATTTAAGAGTTTCTGTACGATCAGAGTTACTGGGATTTGTGTTAAAACACACTTTTTATTCACACTATGCTCCGTCTGGCAGTTAGCGCCTTGATTTCCATTCTGTAAATAGTTTCCTGGCTCTTTAAAGCTCTTATCAGCAGCTTCTTTCACTTTCTCAGCAGGACGTATCTTATCTGATCCACTGCTCTGGGTCCTGAAGTGGCCCGAGTGTTTCACCAGAACGCAACAACAGAGACGCCGAAGGCCTGGACAAACGCGGCAGACGCCGAAAACACAGCACAACAAGTCCTTCCTCCAACTGAGAACGAGTTGGAGGGAAAAATCTGAATTCTTCTCCAGATGCTCAGCAGAACTTCTCCTTACCGCAGTCTTTGAAGAAGACGTGGGGGAAGCAGTGCAGGGCGCCGTAGCCGCAGCGGCAGTACGAGCAGCCCTTCTGCACCCACTCGCCATGGGGAATCAAACCGCAGCTCCTGTGGAGGGGAAGAGAGATCAGACACCTGCTGAAGGACCGCAGGAGCGCGGCGTGCGTGGGGTCCGATTCCACGCTGTACCTGGTGCGCTGGTCGTGCTCGCAGCTCCTCCCGGTGAAGAAGCGAGGACAGGCGCAGAAGCTGCCCAGGATGCACGTTCCTCCGTTCTTACAGCAGTTTCGACTCTGCTCGGTACCTGAAACACAGAAGAGTTCGCCAAGTTTAACCCTCACTGAGACTTTTCCTGGCAACCTTTAACACAGAAATTTGTTCCTGACGTCTTGATCAGTGTCCGATACCGATGCTTCTTGGTCTCATGTCAAGTGTTTTCCAATGAATTTCATAAAAACAATCAATTTTGATTTCAAATCAGTGAAATTCTTCCACAAGCTGAAGGACGTCTGGACAGACGCTCACGGCATTCAGGCTCCTCAGAGTTACAGATCATCTGTTTCTCTGGTTAATCATCTAAACGCCTCTCAGTCAAATCAAAAGCAGTAGGTGAAGCTCCCCTGCTAAAATATTCGGTATCGCTTCACACACTGGTGTGAATGTCGGCGGTCACAATGCCAAAACTCCAACGTGTTAAGCGAGGAGAACGTCCTCTAGAAAGGTCTCCGGCTCTCTGGAAAGACAAACTCAGCAGGAATCAGTGAAATGTAAAAAGATAAAATGTGCGTGGAGGCTGAGGGAGCGGGGAGGACTGTTAGCACGGAGGTGAAACATGTCGCAGAGCGCCATCGCTCTTTCTGTCCAAACACAGCTGGGAGGACGGAGACGTCTCCACTGTCCACGCACACCAAACACACAACAACTGATCAGTACATCAGAAGGCTCCATCGTCCACCCCTCCGCGTTCCAGAGTCCGCTCACAGGGCCTCAGGCCTCAGGTTGAGCCTCCCTCCCTCTCCCTGTATCTGTGAAATAAACCAGAGGGTCTGTGTGGCGACACATTCCCGCCCTGCTCTGCTTCACATCCCCAAACAGCGAGAGCAAACGCAGAAAGTAACAGGAGCACACCGAGACCGCCTCAAGAGCCAGACGCAGCTTCCCAGGAGTGTCTGGAGGAGGAGCCGCGTGATTCAATTCACTGAAATCATCTGTGTGTGTGTGTGTGTGTGTGTGTGTGTATGTGTGTGTGTGTGTGTGTGTGTGTGCCAGCTTACTCCTGGTGAGGCCGATGAAGGGCAGCACGCCGCTGGCGTCGCGGTGTTTACGGTCGCCGCTGTTTGCAGAGTTCACCTGGGCAAACTGGTCCAGGAAGTCCTGGGAGGGTCCGGGAGGCCTCACCCCCACGGGGGACGGGGACGGAGAGGGGGACGGGGACGGAGAGGGGGACGGGGACACAGGAGGGGACGAGGGGAGCAGCCGACTCCCGCTGCACTCTGCCCCGTCATCGTCTGCAGGATTGGAAAGAAGAGAAGTTTGATCTGGAGGCTGAAAAAAATACAGTCAGACCCGATGAGCGATACAGGATGAACTGATGAACTGATGAATAGATGAACTGATGAACTGATGGAGGGAAGCTTTCCTCCCTCTGACATTCTAAAGTTCTTTTGAGTTCCCAACCTAAAGCATGAAACGCCCTAAAAACCAGAATGATACTGTTTATTTAAAGTTATGCCTCCAGATTCCTTCTCAATGCGTGGATGAGCATGACTTTTATTTTCTAAAGATTAAAAAACCCTTTAATTAGATCTCTGATGATCAACCACAATGTTAAAGCTGTGTGAATTTTTTAAATTACAAAATCATTATTTTGAGATCTGATTTAATCAGACTTCAACCCTCGAGACCAAAATGCCAAATCAAGTTTTGTAAAAAAAAAAAAAAAAAAAAAAAAATCACTTTATTTCATTCTTTAAAAGTTTTGTTTTCTTTTGTTTTTTCATCTTTGTGGTTTTGATTCTGGTTGGATTCGACTTCCGGTTGGCGATGTCCACTTTATTCTGATCCAACAAAAATAAGTTGTGGCAAATTGATTTTAAAGCATCCATGTGTTTCATGGCATCACTAGTTAATCTTCTTTGGCAGATTTTTTTCAATTTCTTTTTGATTCAAAGGATCAGTTCCGGCAGGAGAAGATCTGAACCTTCTGGTTTTCATATATTTACCGTCAGCTGCATTTTTCTTGTGGTTGCATTTCATGCACTGAAAAGCATTTCAGGTCAAATCTTGAAGACGTGATACATTTAAGATTTAAGAAGCACGAGGGGGAAAAGTGTCAATCAAAGGCTGCAAAAGTCATTCAAACAAACTTTAAGGGTGCAAACAATTCTCTGCAGAAGTCTTTAAAGACAATCATCTTCTAACATTAAATCAGGAGAGAAAGCAGAGCAGCGACACACAGAGATTAGAAAACAAAACTTTCTTCAGTCACTGTGTTTGAGGAAGAAATAAAGTCTTTTAAAAAGAGGAAGGAAAAGATGATGAACAGACCTGAAGCATGAGCACAGTGGAGCCACATCAGAGCACACAGCACAGTCCTGCACGCACACACACACACACACACACACACACACACACACACACACACACACACACACATAGACAATTCACTGAGAAATCCTCCAAATCGCGAGCAGCAGCAGTCTTCAGTGGAGATGAGTTTTTCTCACCGGAGCAGCATGAGGGTCATTTCACCACCGAGCAGACTTTAAAGCCACTTTCTGGGCTGTTTGAGCTCGCGACAGGAAATTACATGCAAAAAAAAAAAAAAAAAAAAAAAAAAAGAAAGAAGGTAAAGAGACTGAAGACTAAAATGAGAATTAAAAATCCACGAAGTCACGAGAAAACAAAATAAGCTTAAATAAAAGCATGTCTTCTCTTGGATGAGGAACAGAAGAGAGCACTCCTTCCACCCTCCCTCTCTCTCTCTCGCTCTCTCTCCAGGTGTGTCTCCAGTAGGGGGCGTGGCCTCTTAGCCCCGCCCCCTGGGGAGTCTTTCCATCTGCCTGTGAATCAACACCAGCAGGAAGGAGGAAGGACTGGAAAATGACATTAGAGAAGAAAAGAGTGTCTTTCTTCCTGAAGAGGGTGAGGGACACCCCCCCTCACTCTCTCTCTCTCACTACCCCCCACCTCACCCCTCTTCATACATGATTCCTACACATTTTCACTTTAACTTTCATCTCAATAGATAATAATCATTTTTAAATGTGTAAAATGTCGACCTGCACTGAGATGTTTTCTGCAGTTTTTCTCTTTTAAAGCTGAGATATTTTCACACAAGGTCAGACTGGAGGTGAGGCGTTGACGTCAGGCCCCAGCTTGAAAAGATGTAGAAAGGATTTCCGCTGTATTTCTGTCTGTGGGTTCTTTTGTTGGTGTGTTTTCTCTTCCTCTGCTCTCACACCCCCCTCCCCTGCTGCCCTCAGCTCCTCTTTTATCTGCATGCATATGAAGGCCTGTCCTCCATCCAGGCTCACCTTCACATGTTAATGACCCGGAGGAAACCCGGAGGACGCCGAGCACGCTGCAGCCCTCAGCTGCGTCACGGCGTTTGCATTCGACGGAAAACACCAGACGACCTGTTGCTTCTCCGGTCGTGTTTTCCCATTCAGACTGAAAAGGCCGTGTGTTTTCCAGATGTGTGGAGAGACCGGAAGGATCGTTCTTGTGACGCTGGGAAATCTCTTCCAGTCTGGAGATATCCATCCTGGTCCTTCGAAGCCGCTCAGCAGTGAAAGTGGTTCGACCCCCCCCCTCCTGTTAATCTGGAGCAGAGGAACGGCCGGAGGTGGAAATGGGCAGTCTGCTCTCTGCGCAGCATCACAATACGCTCTGATCTGATGCTAATGAACGGCAGCAGGAAGCAGCCTGATGTGGACCCAGCAGGGAGGAGGCTGAGAGCTTCAGCCCTAAACCCTGAACCCTGAACCCTGAACCCTAACCCCCAAACCCCGTCTCAGCTCAGACTCGCTTTAGTTTTTAAACTTCAGTCCAATAAACTCACCTTTTGTCACTTAGGTTGGATGAAACATTTCAGAAGATATTTTTATTCTACACTTTTCTATAAATCTGGAGTGAAACCTCGTCGCTCGAGGCTCGCAGGGCTCCTTTACTTCAGGTTGATTCAGAAGATGAATCTGGAGTTTCTGGAGCTTTGCTGGTGTTTGTCTGCCTCCACTATGAACTACTGTTGGTTTGAACTCTGAGGCTTTTGTTTTCTTCTTAAAATTTTCACATAAATATTTGAAATAATTGTTACTTTTCAGATCACATGTTGTAGTTTCGCACTGTTATCACTCTATCATGCTGAAAGGCAGATTAGATATATCACTAGTTGAGCTGATGACTAAAATTTTGATTTAAAAAATCTAGAAATAATAACTAAAGGCACATAAAAATAATGAGGAAACACACCAAAGATAAGTTTTTTTTCCACCTGTTGTCAAGCAGTCTCCACTCTTAGGACATAAAGCAGCCCTGAGGCATGATGATTCCTCCGCCGTGCATCCACTCAGCCTGTTTCCTCTTCTTCACCTCTATTTCATAATCTGACAGGAGACTCTTCTCTATTTTGGCTCAAAGCAGAATTCAATGAAACCTAAAAGTTTATTTGAGTCAGTTTTGAGAAATAAGGTGAGAAGATCACAGATAAAGTGTGACTTTGTCTCCCTCTGGTGGCTCATTTCACAACCCAGACAATGATACTGAGATTTCTGTTTTTGATCATATTAAAAATAATAAATGAATCACAACATATTTCCTTTCCATCAATAAATAACTTTAATGTTTACTTTCTGTACAGTTGAACAATAGTAAAGACACACAGCATTACTCAGACACTGAAGACTTC
Organism: Salarias fasciatus; assembly: GCF_902148845.1. Taxonomy (NCBI): domain Eukaryota; kingdom Metazoa; phylum Chordata; class Actinopteri; order Blenniiformes; family Blenniidae; genus Salarias; species Salarias fasciatus. The sequence goes on along the minus strand of NW_021941229.1, from coordinate 4,073,656 downwards.
TCTCATCTCGGTGAACAAACATTCAACATTCCTCACAGGATGGAAACGTTTCTCCACACGGTGACCCAACGCTCGTATTTTATACAAATCATCTCTTAAAGTGCTGCTCAAAGTGCGTCACTGCTGGGTTTATGAACCGTCTCATGATCTGTTTCAGGGTAAAGCAGCGGGCCGATGTGTCCTGATGGGGGTCCAGCAGTCAGACGAGGCCCTGAGGCGTCCACACAGACAACTTTTCTTCAGACATTAAGGCTCATGTTCATTCTCCTCTCTGTGTCGTCCTAAATGTTGCTGAATTATTTACATTTCTAGTTTGATCAGGGCTGCTCTGCTCTGCTTTGATTCGCTTTGTGTTTTTTTTAGCAAAACAATGAAGGCACAAACGAATTCAGTGTAACCGCGCGTGTGTGTGTGTGTGTGTGTGTGTGTATAGCCGCTCGCCACTGTGACTTGATGCTCATTAAAAAGACATAACAGCAACTGTTTGTACCCATAACTAACTAAATGGATTTATTCATCAAAGCTTTAAGACTGTAATGAATCCTGAGTTGAAGACGCTGAGACAAAAAGTTTTGCTGTCAAAATCACTAATTAATGAAATGAGGAATATTTATGGTTCAGTGGAGAGTTTAGGAAAAGCCCTGTCCTGCATTTGAACCCATGACCGTCTCACTGTGAGGCTCTGCAGCAACAGAATAGCATTAAAACTAATTATCACTATGAACTCTTCAAATGGAAAAAAAAACCTCACATTGGTTCAAATGTAACATGAATATTTTACCAGATTCTTAATGAAAGGAGAGGAAAGAGGCCAGTTCTGCATGAAGCTGTGTAGAGCTGGTAGAACATGACTCATCAATAAACACGGCCTCTGTCTGATCTTCCACTGCGTTTCTTTCTATTTTAATTGTAAAACATGAGAAGGGACTTTTTTCTCCTTCAAACTCTTAGTAGAGTCACATTTGTAGGAAAATAAACGTCAATGACCCCAAAGTTTGGATGTTTTCTCTCCATGTTAGTCTAGACTTCAGGAAACTGTCTTATTTCTGTTTTCATTTAAAACTCAACAAAAGATTCAACTGTCTTCCTCCTCTTCCTCCTCCTCCTCCTCCTCCTCCTCCTCTTCCTCCTCCTCCTCCTCCTCCCCTCCTCCCCCCTGGCGGCCGGCGGTCCTCCAGCTGAGCGCCCACTCCCTGCTGGCCATGCCGTCCTGGTTTGCGACTCCCAGCAGCCGGCGGCTGCGATGCCGGGTGGAGAAACACTCCACCCGCCGCTCCTCCTCCTCCTCCACCTTCCTCCTCCTCCTCCTCCCCTCCTCCCCCGTGGCGGCCGGCGGTCCTCCAGCTGAGCGCCCACTCCCTGCTGGCCATGCCGTCCTGGTTTGCGACTCCCAGCAGCCGGCGGCTGCGATGCCGGGTGGAGAAACACTCCACCCGCCGCTCCTCCTCCTCCTCCACCTTCCTCCTCCAGCGGCAGATCCTCCAGGACTGCCTCCAGGCCTGCCACTCCTCCTGCCCCGGCCCCGCCGCCTCCTCCTCCTCCTCCTCCTCCTCCTCCCGGCCGGTCCGGTGGGCCACGGCCACCATCCAGGACGTCTTCCAGGCGGAGAAGGAGGAGTGGAGCTTGTGGAACTGCAGGTGCAGCGGGACGCCAGCGAGGCCCGGCGCTCCAGCGAGGCCCGGCGCTCCTCCCGACGGCTTCTTCACACGCTTCTCTGTCTGCACCTTCACTTTAACTTCCACTGCTTTTTCCTCCTCCTCCTCTTCCTCCTCCTCCTCTTCTTCCTCCTCTTCCTCCTCCTCCTCTTCATCCTCCACAATTTCACTCTCAGGTTTTGCATCTCCTTTATTTTCTTCCTCTTGGTTTGTTATCAGTTTTTCATCTTCCTCTTCTTCCTCCTCCTCCTCCTCCTCCCCCTCGTCTTCATCTTCCTCCTCTTCCTCCTCCACTCCGTCCTCCTCCTCCTCTTCCTCCTCTTCCTCCTCCTCAGTATTGTTTTTCTTTTGTGCTTCATCTTGTTCAGCCTCTTTGTTTTCTTCATCATCTCCCTCTTCTTCGTCTTCCTCATTGTTCATTCTTCTGTTTTGGTCTTTGGATTTAAGCCCCTTGTCATCTTCTCTTCCTTCCTCCTCCTCCTCTTCCTCCTCCTCCTCTTCCTCCTCCTCCTCCTCTTCCTCTTCCTCCTCCTCCTCCTCTTCACTCTTTCCTTTGTATTTTTCTTGATCCTGAGCTTCTTCATCATCTTTATCTTCATCCTCTGTATTTCCTTTGTCCATTTTGTTCTTTTCCTTCACTGGCTCTTCTTCATGTTCATCATCTTCTTTCTCCTCTTCCTCATCTTCCTCCTCCTCTTCCTCCTCATTTTTCTCTGAGCTCTCTTCTTTCTTACTCACTTCATTGATCACACTGTTGTCCTCTTCTGCATCAACAAATTCATCTTCATCTTCTTCCTCCTCTTCTTCCTCTTCTTCTTGTTCTTTGTCCTCCAGCTCCTGGAATGACTCTTCATCTTCCTCCTCTTCCTCATCCTTCTTTTCCTTTTTATCCTTCGCCTCGTCTTCTACTGCTTTCACCACTGAATCCATTTCTTTGGCTCGTGTGTTCTTCTCATTCACCTCCTCCTCCTCCTCATCTTCCCCCTCTTCATCTTCCTCCTCCTCTTCCTTCTCTTTCACCTCTTCCTCCTCCTCCTCCTCATCATCTTCCTCATTTTTCTCCTCCTCTTTCTCCTTCTCCTTTTTAACTCTAATTTCATTCTTCTCTGATGGTTTGGCTTCTGCTTCTTCTTCCTCCTCTTCCTCCTCCTCATCTTCCTCCTCCTCCTCTTCCTCTTTAACTGCAGTTTTATCCTTCTCTGATTGCTCGTCTTCCTCTTTAGCTGCTTCCTCCTCCTCATCTTCGTCCTTTTCCTCCTCATCTTCTTTATTGTCCTCATCCTCATCTTTGTTCTCTTCATCTTCTTCTTCTTCTTCATCATCCTCCTCTTCATCACACTCAGCGGTTTTGTCTTTAGTTTGCTCACGATCATTCTTCTCCTCATTAGAATCTTCCTCCTCCTCCTCTTCTTCTACTCCTTCATCCTCCTCTTCCTCGTTCTGCTCATCCTCCAGAATGCTCTTGTCTGCCTTCTTCCAGAGTTTGACTTCATCTCTCTCCTCCTTTAGTATTTCTTCATTTTCACTGATAGACTCCTCCTCCTCCTCTTCCTCCTCCTCCTCCTCCTCCTCCACTCCTTCATCTTCCTCCTCATCTGCTGCTCCATCCTCCTCCTCCTCCTCCTCTCCCGTCTCCTCCGCCGTGTCTCCGCCCCTCGCCGCCGGTCTGGACGCCGCCCTGGGACTCCTCCAGGCCTCCGCCCACTCCGCCCTGTCCATCCCCTCCTCGTCCCGGTCCAGCTGTGAGGCCAGCCAGAGGTTTCCGGCTCGCCGCCTCCTCTGCAGCGCGGCGCAGTGCCGCTGGTGCGACGCCAGCGACGGAGCCCGCCACCTGAGGAAGCAGGGCGCTCGGGTTCAACAGGCCTCAGAGCCGCTGATGCTCTCCCCTCCTGCCGGACTGACCTGAGCTGCTGGCTGAGGCTCCAGCTGTGGCTCCAGCTGTGCTCTCGCTCCTCCCGGTCCTGGGGAGGGGCAGCGGAGGCCCTCCAGGCCCGGCTCCATCCCGGCACACACACTTCATTTATCCCTGCCGGCGTCTCGTCGTCGGCTTCGGTTTCGGTTTCTTCCGACAGCATCCAGGAATCGTCCCAGTCCTCCAGCTCGTCCTGCCACAGCGGACAGAACACGTCTTAAAGACAAGACGCCAGACGAGCAAACTCTGTCATCGAGCTGACAAGAGGTTTTCATCACAGTGGATTTAAAAATGTGCATTTGTTCATTTCAGTAATGCTCTACATTTACTCTGCTCCACTTACTGAAGTAACTTTAAGAATAAATTGTTCTTACGAGACAAATTTTAATGCAGCATACTTTTTACTTGTACTAGAGCACAATTCAGAAGAAAAAAAGTTAAAAATCATTGAAATGTAAGTTTTAGGCTGAAAGTGCATTTCAAAATATCAATAAAAACAAGATCTCACATGAGTGTCTTGGGTAAACAATGTCGCAGATTTAAAAAAAAGGGAAAAAGGTTTTGTTTGTTTATTTTATCAACTTGTTTGAGCAAAATTATTTTGTAAAGATGTATTTATTTCCAGCCTCATAAAAAGTTACATTGTTCCTTTATGTCTGAATTGTCTCATCTTAATGTAACCACAGTTATTCTCTACTGCAGTAGGTTTAACTCTCAGTACTTATTTACTCTTACTCAAGTTTGTTTGTTTGTTTGTTTGTTTGTTTTACTGCTGAAGCCACAGGCCTTTAACTTGACTAAACTTTCTGGATATTGTACCCACCTCTGGGAATAACAGATAAAAATCCAAACCTTTAAAACACTCATTAAATGTGTTCAGTGCAGTTCGACGGGATTCTTACAGCAGGGTTGAGTCTGATGAGCAACAAGCAGTTTGTTGAAATGAAAACACATGAGACCATTTTAACAATTAAATCACTGGAGCAAAAAAAAAAAAAAAAACTAGAGTATTCCATCAGAATCCCTGATCGGTGTCTGAGCGTGACGTTTCTGCCTCGATTCTGCAGCTTCCGCTCGTCCGTCAGTGACTCAGAAACATCCATCCAGAATACCAACCTGCTCCTCCAGCTGCTCTAGTTCAACAGACTTGTCGCTGAGGACTGGCTGGTACTCAGGCCAAACACAGTCCCAGTCCTTTTTCTGCTGTCTGAAAGGAAAGTTCATGATTTTCCAGGTACCAGCCCAGACCGGGAGAGAGTAAATGTCTATCACAGCATTGCAAACCAGAGTTCTTTCAATAAGGATCTGCCACTGGTATTTCTCGCTCCCCGAGCTCTTTGACTGGGCTGGACTCTTCACCTGGAAACCAGCGAGAACACACAGAGAGAGCGTTTACACAGTCTGACCGTGGTGGTTTTCACGTTACACATTCAGGGAAAGAGAAATCAAGATTCCCTACTTTCGTACCTGATACTGATCAATACATAACAGAAGATTGAAGAAGCGGGTTTCAGGATGTTTCTGAATGTGAACCGTGGGTCAGCGTACCTGTTTCCAGGACCGGCTCCACTTGTGAGCAGGAAGCATGAGCTCCGGCTCCGAGCCGCTCCTCCGGGCCTTGTACTTGGTGTTGGTCGTCAGTTCGATGGCGGTGAAGCCCAGGAATCGGTTTTTCAGCTCCCTGGCTCTCAGGAAGAGGTATTTGGGAGGCTTCAGGCTCATCCAGGAGTCCTTCCAGCACAGGCGGAAGACGTCCACCTCCACTTTACGCTTCTCCCGGCGGAGTCTGGGCGACGCGGACCTCCTGGCCGGAGGCGCAGGCGGAGGAGCGGCCGCCGGTTTGGGTTTGGGTGGAGGCGGAGGCACCACTTTGAACCGGATTCGGGGTTTGTTCTCTGCTTCGCCGCTGGTCGCCTGCCTGAACTCAGACATCTCTACCTTCATCTTGTCTTCGTTGGAAACAAGAGACCAGTGATAGTTCCACTTGGAGAAGAGACTGTGGGATGAAATACAAACAAACACGTTCAGTTATGAAGCTGAAACAATTCTCATTAGACTACTTATACTATTGCTTTTCTTCTTCTCTGAATTCCAATGTTGTGGTCGACTGTAGCTAAAGAGGCGATATCTGAACACACACATCCTCTTTCTTAGACTCTACTTCTCAGGCTGCCACATCGTCAAACTTCCTGGTTCCTCACACTTTGAGGGAGCTCTTCTGCTTCAGCTCGGCTTCCTGTTTGCACTGGTCTGCGATGCTCGCCGCTCTCTTCTCCCACTGGTCTCTCAGCCGGCCGTTGCCGAACGACCTCTGCTTGTCCTTGGAGGACAACATCCTGTCTGCTGGAGGAAGAACACAGTGGACAAGTCACAGTGTGTCAGTTTGTTCTCGTTTTTTATCTATTTATCTATTTTTTGCGTATTGTCTTAAAGGTGCTGTAGGCAGGATTTTGCTAGTCAGTGTTAGTTTTTCTGTGTTTTCTTTGGATTAAATGTTAGAGTATCCATTGATAATCCTTTAGGAGTGTAGCATAATTGCACTACTGCGAGGGCGCAGCGTTTCCATCTGTCTCTGTTCTGAGCTGAAAAGGATTCTCGACCGCTCCCGGTATGTTTGACCAATCAGAAGAGCCCATGAGGCTCTAACCGTGATTGGTCGAGGGGCGTTCGTCGCACGTTCTTGTGGGAGGGGCTTAACTTGCGTAAGGGCGTGATGTCAGAGAAAACAGGACAGGATTGGCTGTGCTGGGTTTCAAATCGCCATCTTAGATGGGTCAAATCGCCATCTTGCTTAGGTAACCCTAAGCAAGATGGCGGAGATGCGGAATCCTGCCTACAGCACCTTTGATGCCAGTTTTCTTCTAGATGCATTGTTGCTGCATTTAAATTCAAAGTGACCCATAGATGAATATGTGGACTTTTGTTTTTCCTGCTTCCACACAGGTGTTTTTTTTTTTATAACACTTTAAACAGTTTTACAGTTTTAATATCAGTTTTTAAAAGTTTGAGATGCAGGCTGGTGTTTTGCTGTGTTTGGGCTGAAAACAATGAGTCAGATCTGGCAACCCTGGAGAAGATGAGGCTTCTCTCCTGGTACCGTGCGTTTATATTGGATTTATCACTCCGGCTCATAGAAACGCCGTCGTTCAACCAGTTTGAAGCAGAATCTGACCCAGAAGGAGAGATTCCTCAACATTAGTCTAAAATATTGTGTTTCTGAATGTTACTTAGTTTGGTCGTATGTTTTGTTACACTTACTTCCAGGTAGCTAACGCTGTCAGGGTAATTGTTGTTTTCAGAAAATGCCAGTGACTCTGAAATGGATGTTTTTCTCCCTTTAAAAAGCAGCTACCGGTGACAGTTTGACAGAGGATCATTTTCCATCATGTCTGCTGTGAACCGATTCTGAGTTCTGCCACCAAAGTATGTCTAGAATAGTGTTTTAGGCATTGACCTGGTTGGTCATAAATCACTGTTAAATTACACTTAAGCAATTTAATTACATGATTTTCATCCCATTATTCAATCAATTGTCAGAATTTAAAAAAAAAAAAAAAAAAAGGTTGATTACAACAGTCATGGATAGCTGCAGCCCTGATCACACTGACTGAATCCAGGTGTGGTTTTTATTATTCTGTCTGAGTGGTGCAAAACGAAGAAGAAAGGCAGTTTAATCCAGCTTCAGTGTTTCCAGTTTACTCGTATCCGGATGGTTTTATTCCAGAAACACAGCACCCGCTACATGAAAACTGCACAGCATGTGCTATTTCTTTGTGTACGGAGAGAGTTTTCAAAACATTGCTGTTTAGAAACTACAGAAACTTTATGAAAATGCAAAAACAATACGTTTTCACTTGAAACATCGTCATGCCATGTTTGGTTGAACATATTTAGAAATTGAGTGTAATCGTTCATTGAAAATGAGTGTGAAGCATCATGTTGTTTGTCATCCAGTAATAAACAGGAGAGTGATTTGAACCTGTGTTTGGTGGATTCCCTCAGCGCTGCGGCTCGTTTAAGGCTGAGTGTCCGGCTGCGACTGGAGACGCCTGGAGGCTAAATTTAACCCCGGCTCAGCAGCAACAACAACCAGAGGAAAACACTCTGTGAAGCCCGACGCTCTTTTACCGTTCAGAAATCAGTGATTTCACATGAAGAACAAAAAAAAATGTGATCACGTCACTGAACACAAGCAGGAGGATTCTGTTCTGAGAGGTTATGATGACGATGGTGAAATAATCCGTCAGCGTCTCGAGGCCTAAAGTTTCAGACTGTAATCCCTGAATGCCGGGGACTTAACGGTGTCTGAGTTGATAAACGAGGGAGACTTAACTTCATAACGATGATATAAAATTAGGAAGTGAGCTCAGGCCGCCTCCATACACAGGAAGGATGAGACAAGTCCCCACTGAAAACTAACCAGAATCAAGTAACTGCGAGATGACGCCAAAATGCTTCAGCTCTCCTCTGACACATCTGTCGCTGAGCTTCACCGTGAGCGTGCACAGTAAGCGGTTCTTCAGTGCAGCGATCAAGACCTTTGTGCCAAAACACTGAGCTGAAGCACAGACATGAATGTGATACTGATCTCCAGCTATCAAGAAGTTACTTAACAAGCAGTCCCGAGAGCGAGCGGCGTTAAAGAGCTCGCTGATCGCCACGTTAGTCTTACTCAGTAACCTCGGCTGGAGGTGAACCTCCGCCTCTGGCGTTTCTCTGACTGTTCTGAAAGCTTCAGTGTGGCTGTTATTCCCGTCACAGGTGAAAACACTTGGCGAGCAGAGCTGCGTGACAGAAGCCTCAAGCAAACCTGAGCTTCAAGTGAAAACCGGCTCAATAACTTTTTCATTAGACTCATATTTACTGAGGAACATCCACCATCCATCAGAATAATAATGGATTCCTCAACATTACCGTCTGCCCGGAGGTTATGAATGAGTCTCTCACCCGAAGGAGACGCCACAGCGGCGTCAATCCGCCGGAGGTGAAGGTGAAACGGGGGTGTTTACCGTCGCGGCCTTTGGAGGTGAACTCACTGCTCCGACCAACACGGTCGCAAGACCTCCAGCAGACGGTAAACTTTATGTTGCAGCTTCATCTTATAGCTTAATCTTCACGCTGTGTGTGAACTGCATGAGAACCAGAACTTAACACCTTTCTAGGGTCACCCAGGGGTCACAAGTGACTGTGGTATACATACTGGAACTGCATATGCATGAAATGAATATTCAGTGTATTCAGGAGGGATGAAACAGAACTCGAGAGCTGGAGACACTTCAGCTGATTTCTGGGTGGTTTAAGTCATTTAAGATGCAGAAACAGTCAAACGGTGTGTCTGGAGCTCATGAAACAGAGATGTGAGGAATCCTGAGAGGATAAGGTTTATTTCATCCCAAACACAACCTGGAGAAATGTCTCCAGTGGATGAAGCTGTGTGACAGAACGCACAGTCAAATCAACACAACTAGAAACAAGCATGTCTCCATTGTTGTATATTAATTCAGTGTCTTGTAGAAACTTAGCAATCCAGTCATGTAGTCTCGATCCCATAGCGCTAGCAACGTCGAGCTTCCTTAATCTGGCTGCCAAGTTTAGCTGATGTTAGCGAATGCCACTGGTACTAACGTGGCTAGCTAATCAAGCTAAGTGGTTAACCACAAGTAAAATTGAAGATCTGAAGATCCCAGCCTCTAACTTCAGCGTTTCCTCATCCAGTTTCAAATTTTTACACACGGTCCACCATTGAATCATCCCGACCATGTCGAAGGGTCTCAACAAAATAAATTCATGGTGGTCTCTGAGGTTATGTAGCGCCTGCTGCGCTGTGGTTTGACACTGGAAGCTCAAACCAACCCGTCCAGGTTAGCAACACTAGCTAGGTGGAGCAGGTCTTAGCCAAAGCTCCATTAAAAGTAAACACTAGATTTTACTGTCTGAAAACTGACATAAATAAAAAAAAAAAAATCGATCAGTTCATCTGTCAGTTCAAACAAAATGTCAGCGTGAAAGAGAAAATACATGTCTAATGTATTCAGTGTGGTCATGGAGGAGTGAGGGACAAGAGAAAAATGGCATTTTAGGAAAAACTCCAGATATATTTGGTATATTTAAAGATATTTTAAATCAAATTTTGGTGTCAGGACAAATAGAATTGACTTAAAACCTTAATGGTTTAATATTATACAGGACCTATATGAAATTTCAAGGGCTGTTTTGGTCAAATATTTACAGATTGTACTTTCTGATGGACCATTATTCAGGTAAAATCCACACTACTATAGAAACAAAAAAAAAATATTTAAAAACTCTTATGATTTATTCATAATCTCCTATCACAACAATGGAGGATGGGATCTACCCCACTGAGAATAAGCCTGTTTTCTACATTAAACAATAGACTAAAATGTTGCGTGGAGCCTCTAAATGTCAAAGAGGAAACCTTTCTATGAAACATTACCATTACTTCCTTCAGTAATAGCGGTGACCTCTGAGATCTTCTAACATCGGCTGTGTTGGTTCTCTTTGTTGTTCAAATGATTTACTTTTCATTCCTTCTTGTCATGAACTTCCTTCCTGGATCACATGGCCGTTAGCATGCACGGCTCTTCGCTTAGCATAATCACTTTCCTTCCAATAACAACAAAACATGTGAGGCTGTTTCATGTCTAGACAAACAAAAATAATAATGCAGTTTTAAAAAATTACAATAACAACATGAAAATGTTTGAAAATGAATGTTTTTTAGTGAAAAACTTTAAAAGAAATGAGTCTCACCTGTAGTCTGGGTCTCACTCAGTGTTTCTTTGTGTTTACATTCCCTGCAGGAGCCAGCATATAAAATGTATCTGTCTGTCTGTCCACCTGTCTGTCTGTCTGTCCGCCTGTCTATCTGTCTATCTGTCTGTCTGTCTGTCTGTAATCTGTACAGCAGCTACACTGCTGCCTGTCTGCGTCTCTCTCTGTCTGCGGTCAGGTTTTAGCAGCACACTCCCATCATCCTGTGGAGTTCCTGCCTGGTCCGGCTTCCCCCCACCCGTCACTATTTTTACATCCCACGTTAACGGATCCATAACGGCACCCCTAAATTTAGAGCCACGCTGCGGCATGGCGGTCGCGGGGACGAGCAGCCCGGAGTGTGGAGAAGAGACGTAAACTGAGGGAAAACTCCCGAGTGAAACAGATCTGACCCGAGCAGGTGCGTCGGCCATGACAGTCATGGTGGCTGTGAGTTTGTGGAAGCCAGATTTATTTTATGAACACACCAACATGACTTTGACAAAGATCCAGCTTGTAGCTCCGCCTCCACACATGGCTGACGGGCTGGCAATCGGCCAATCACTGGAAGGACCGTGAGACAGCTCCCAGCCCAGTGTAGCAGGCATTCAGGGTCAGGAAACATGTGAACATTTTCCCTTTGGCAGCCATGCTGGGAATGTTAATGGTGTGTGTGTGTCTGTGTGTGTGTGTGTGTGTGTGTGTGTGTGTGTGTGTGTGTGTGTGTGTGTGTGTGTGTGTGTGTGTGTGTGCATAAGCATAACATAAAGTTATATGCTGTGTTATATCATCTTTGGTTTTGTTTTGGTTCTTGCATATCTTCGTGCTCATTTTTACTTCGACAGGCTAACAACAGTTGTTTTATGTGACGTTCTCCACACAATACACACAATAACATTTTATTCTAGAGCATTCGATGATGGCTCAGTCAAAAATAGTTTGCGTATGAATCATGTAGCCTCAGCTGTGTCCACTGGCAGCGGACACGACGCCATGTGACACGATGCTATAGAAATTGTGAAAGGATGGACAGCTGTTGCTTCAGTATTTTAAATAATAAACAGTCTGTGAGCTTCCAATCCCAGTTTTACCAACAACAGATCGTATTTCCTTCAAGTGTCAACATTATTTATCAGACATGGCGTTCAGCTGCAGTCCTGGCTAATAATAATGTCTGTAAACAGCTTTATATTTTCAGCAGAACAAACTGAGGATGTGTCACAATGATCCAATCAGCGGCCCGTCTCACACGCTTTACTGTGGGTTCTGGAGTCTCCTTAGAGACTCAGCAGGATTTTTACTCTTGCAGGTCATTTTATTTTGGCAGGGGGAGTCCAGCGCTGTAACAGGATCCTGCTGCTGATGGCAGGAAACGGTTTCAGATCAACTTGAGCCTCAACAAGCCCACACCGTAACGCTCTCAGATGATCACATGACTCAGAAAAACATGTGACAGCATCACGAATGTGTTACAGCATCTTTCTTTCTTCTCCACATTCACCTGCTCACATAAAATTGTACCTGTGTTGTGCTTTTTGCAGGATTCTGATTGGCTCCCCTGGCTTTCTGCTTCTCCTTACAGCGCCCTCTACAGGTTTGAGGTGTTCCTTGTAGCTTTTAACCAGGTTTTCATGTGGAGGTGGAGTGACTTCTTTCAAATTCAGAGCACTATTTATTCCCTCAAAATCCAGTGAGTGATCGAATGGATCTGAAAGAAAGTTGAAGCACTTTCAGAAAGCGCTTTACAAACCACAACAGTCTGACCTCCACCGGTGAAATCAAATCAGTACCACTAATCGCAGCTTCGGCGTGGCACCTGTTGTAAAATTAAGAGTGTAAAAATATATGAGTGACTGAACATTCTCTCGTTGGGCTGCTGAGAAAAAAAGTCTAGTGTGGCACTAAACTCGCCACTCACTATATTGATTTAAAAAAATATTTACAGTCGTAAATGTTGATTTGATTCTCATTAATAGTAATCAAAAGGAAATAATGTAACAGAGCATCAGAGATGAACGGTGAAGCAATGGAAGAAACCTGGTCTGATGAATCAACTACAGTCCACTTGTGAGTGGAAACAAGTAAGCAGTGTTTGTTTGCTTTGTTTCCAATTATATTGACTCATACTTTGTTTTTTTCTTTTATCCTTGCAGGGTTTTACCTCTGGAGATGCCTGAACCCTCCTGAGATCGGATATTTTCCAGTTTGCCTCTAATGAGACATGGTCTTTGTTTCTTTGAAGTCCACGCATTGTGTTTGTTTTTTTTATTTAATGTAACTTTAGTTTTGCTTTTCAGCTTTATTTTAGTTAATCAGAGATCACCTACAAAGTTCTATATAAATGTATTGCAGACAATTCAGGTTACTCAGCAGATCTCAGTCAGGGTGAGTTTCTCCAGGTATGTGAGCCCCGATCTGCTGTTTCACCTCTGTGATTTCAGCTGGTGTGGAATGCCTCACTGAGTCCTCAGGACAACCGGACAGAAGTCGATGTGTTCAGTTTAGAAATGTGACCCTCTGATGTCTAAACTACTTCAATCAGATCTCGCTTGTGTGTTTGTGTCATACTAAATACGTCCACAAGATGCTCTCATTGAGTTTCTTTCATATCATTGAGAATATTCTTGCTAAAAAAAAAGGTTCAGACCATCCTGAAAGCTCATGGATCGATTGATTTTCCAGCAACACTCAAAAAAGTCTCAAATGAGCAAAGTCAGGAAATAAGCAGAAGCATTTTTTTTTAAAAGCTTTAATCAAATAAATAGCAAATGGTATCACATTGGTTTTCATATTTAAGATTTGTTGTCTGTTTATGTCATTCCAATCTTTCTAAAGACTACAGTTCATTCAGCATTTTCTCTGTGCCACACTCACATAGATGTTTGTGTGTGTTCTCTAATGTCTAATACTTTAAAATACATTCTCAAATACAGTGAAGACAGAAAACCTGTACATTAGAATATCCTATATGTTGATCATATCATTCACATTATTTGACTGAGCCATGATGTCCTCTATCTGGTTTTGGGTCCATTCATCGGCTGGTACAGAGGAAGGAGGAACTTCCAGGACTCGCTCCAGCCGGACAGCGACTTACAAGACTTCTTCTTCAGACTGGCGGATGAGACCAAGAACCTCCAGGATTCGGCCCACTCCTCAAAGAACTTCTCGTCGGTGTCGTTCTGAGGCTTGACCTTCTTCTCAGAGCCGAAGCTCTTCTTGGGACGCGGCTGTGTTTTGCCCAGCAGGTGGCATCCCGCCCACTTCTTCTCTGACTGCTTCTCATTCTCGATGCTGGAGAACAAATGCTTCTTGGCCTTTGCCTTGTGTGTCATGATCACTCTGGGGTCGGTGGGCTGCTGAGACTTACTTTTGGTATTACTGTGTGCGCCTGCGCCCTGCAGCAGCCGATGGGAGTTCACCCAAGCCCTGAAGGTTGCAGGATTGTTACTGAAGTTGAGTGAGACTTTGACTGGCATTTTATGTCCCCTCCTCCACATCACTGTGTAACAGGAAGGATTGGGATGGGACTCCACCCAGTGCTGTTCCATCTCTGGCATCGGATTTGCGAGCCGGAACGATCTTCCCCACTTGGCTCCATTCAGAGTTACGTTGGTAATTTGCTGCTGATTGCTGTTGCTCGGTTTCTTCACGGTTACTCCCAGAGAGCTGTAGTTATAGGTCTGATGGGTGAGGAGTGGCCCGGCGTTCCATGAAGGCCTCCACTCCTTCTCAGGGAACCTCTCCCTGAACATCTGGCTGTCAAAAGACCTGCTCATTTTACCTTTGGCTCTCTGCAGGGAAACTCTCTCTCTCAGGGGATGGATCTCCATCATTGTATCCACCCAGCTCTCTCGAGCCTGCTGTGCAGACCGGTGCAGGGTGTGGTTGGTGGAGCACCTCCAGGCTTCCCTCCACTGAGTGAAGGAAGGCCTGTCATGGTGGAACTGACTTTCCGACACCATCCAGGCCGGCTGCCAGTCGGAACTGGCCCTGAAGTGTCTTCCTTGTCTCCAGGAGTTGTCAGGATGGTGAGCAGTCCTGTCGGATGTTGTTTGGCTGACCTGTGCCCTTCCGGGTTGGGATCCGGGTTGTCTCCTGAAGAACCTCCAAGACTCGCCCCAGCCAGGTTCCCCACTGGGCCCGTTCTTGGGACGTTCCACAGGCGCGAAGTGGTCCCGGTCTGCAGCTCGATCAACACGGACTGGGACTACGGAGGGCCAGTCCTGCTGCCACATGTCCGGCTCCTGGTGCAGAGAGTGTTTGGGAGATTTCCACGAGTCCTTCCACTCTGAGGCAGTGGGTTTCTTGTCTCCAGATTCTCTGAAAGGCTGTGAAGGGTTAATCCTCATTCTCCTTCTCTCCATCCTCTTTCTGTGTTTGATTAGCTTCCAGGAATCCCTCCATTCTGAGGAAGGCAGCATTTTCTCCAGGTTCTTCAGAAGGAACAGTCCAGATTGGGTCAGGTTCCTCCTCGGCTGGTACAATACATCGTGCTTCAGCTGCTCGTAGAACGGATCGACTTCTTCTGGTTGTGAAGAATGTGCCTTTGTCGTGTTGTTCATGCTCTTAGCTCCACAGGCAGTCTCCATACTTGGTGGCAATTCCTTTAGGAGCTTCTGCATTTCTTCACACGGCTTTGAGTTGTTTTTGGTGACCTGCCATGACTTGCTCCACTCCGAGAGTTCCTGCAGCTCGTTGCAGAGCTGGAGGCAAAGATCTCTGTACTTCGGCTCATATGATAGAGACAGAATTTTGTGGAAATCTGACTCTTTTTGCTTTGTGTGATCATAGCTGGTGTGACTGCGATCGTGGGCATCAGCCTTCTTGTGATCGTTGAAGCCCGCCATGGCGGCTCTCCATGAATGAAGCCACTCTTGGGGGGCATGCTTTACAAGTTTAGGCTTGGTATTGTTGCCGCCCTGGTAGTTGACAAACCTCCAACATTCGTCCCACTCGGAGTGCCCCTCACCTTCCTGCTCGCTGACATTAGACTCACTCATTGAAGCGACGACGTGGTCCTGATCGGAAGGCTTGGTGGCTCTCCACGAGTCGCTCCACTCGGAGGTGTACCTGCTTTCGTTGTGGTGCTGCGTCTCCACCAGGGTGGCGAAGACTCCAAAATGGGCCATTTCCTCTCCATTTCCAGACTTGCTCTTCTCTTCGCCCCTTCTCCTCCAGGACATCTGCCACTCGTCGTGGGGAAGATGAAGGTCCAGCTCCAGTGAGTCCATCATCCTGTAGTCCTGTTTCCACCACAGCTGAAGGCTGTGAGGATCCATCTTGTTGGGCCCATTGGGCCAAGGTTTCCCCTCCTCAGAGGACGGCTGCTGGGTGACAAACATCCAGCACTGGCCCCAGTTAGCCGGGGAGCCCTCTGCTGGCGGAGGCACGCCTTTGTTGTACTTCCACGACTTCCCCCACACCATGGCAGAGGGCTGGCTCTGGCCGATGGACATCAGTAACTGCATCCTGGTGACGCTCTTGTCCTGCACCTTTTTCTCCTTGGAGCTGGGAGATGAAGAGGAAAAGCTTCTGCTCTGAGCTGCTGGTCTTCCAAGTGGAGCTGGAACTGCGGGACGAGGTGTGCTCATGGGTTCCTTGCTCTTCCAGATATCGTCCGTCTTAATTTCCACGCGCTGACGGGGTTTTGGCTCCACTCTTTTGTATCCTCCAAGTCTGGCAGCCAGACGGCCTGCCCAGTCCTCGTTAATGCTGCGGAGAAAGAAACAGGGAAAGATAAAACCTATGAAAACCATCTTGGTTCAGAAAATAAATAAATGAGGCAGAAAAAAGTTTCAATATTTCAATAAAACACATTTCAATACTGTATGCAATTAAATTTCATTCAGAAAAATTCAAATATAAACTAAGGTTCAGTGAGCAGGCCTTAAAGTGCATTTTATCACTGTAGGAGGGAAATAAAGTTGATCAGTACTTCAGTAGAGAAGAGATGATGCACTGAACAGACATGTCCTGCTTCTCCACACACACCCTGACATGCATGTTTCTGCAGAGTGATCTCTGGAGATCAGCAAGAGGTGTCAGTGTGTTGGGAACTGGATCCTCCATGACCGTATGGTTTATTTAGGTATGTGCCAGTGAGGTAATGTTACAGAGTGATAAAAATAGAAGCTACAAGTGGGTTTCTATTCCTATATGGGAAAGTAGGACAGCACATATCTGAGGATCATGGTTTTTTGTTTGTAATTATCTGGTGTTCTTCAGTTAAAATTTAAATGCAAAATGTTCAGTATGGAAATCATTTTTATGTTTACACTGTTTATGCACAATACTGACAAGTCAGAGAAACGGAGTTAAAGTGTGAAGTGTGACTTAATAAATTCCACCTCTTTGCCATAAATACATTTATTTTTAAATTTCCACTTATTTAATAATTAGTTCATTTAGACATGTTACAACTATTATAGTAAGACTAATTATCTGCTGAAAAGATATAAATAAATACATACATGTCTGTTAAATAATGTAATACTTAAAAGAAAAGCTGGAGTGCACTCGCTTTGGTTGACCAGGAAGTTTTTCTTCACTCTAACTTCATATTTAAACTACAAATTATGTAAACTAAGTAAATGAAAGATTTAATCGAGTCAATCTTAAATATAGTTTATTTTGATTAAATAACAAGAAAACAAACTACAGTCTATTGGTTGGGTTTAAAAATGTCTTGATCTCTACTCTAAGAGTGTGTGATTTACACCTAGTGCCTCATAACTGCTGCATAAAAAGAATTTTTGAATTATTTCAAACACTTCTGACACTTCTCATCATAAACACTGACTTCTGGCTGGTAATACATAACATAACCAGTGATTTAAATTCACTATCACTGTGATCTAAAGAGGTCAGAATTCACTTTGTGGGAACTGGATGACATCCATTCATCTGTTTTCCATAATAACTGTGAGACAAACTTCACTTTGAATCATTAAACTATGATTTGTGTTGCAGTTCCTTATGAAAGAGCAAGTAAAAACACATCTGCAAAGAAGCAGCAGCTTGGTGTCAAATGTGATGAACAGAAAGCATTTCATGCTTCAGGACTTTGAGTCCCAGCTGAGAACTCTCTCTGCTGCCGCCTGCTGGTGAAGCCACAGCACTGCTGCATGTCACCCTGTTAGAAACCTGCATCTTCCCAGTTATCCTGTTTTCCAGTGTGACCAGAGATGAATGGCTCATGAAAATCCATCAGATTCATCGACGATGTGAATTTCATACAGCACCAAAGACAAAAGCCATTACAGTGTTCTGCAGCAGCTGAGGTTATGGTGCAACACAGCAAAAGAAAGCTATTCCAACCACCGTTTGGAGGGACGAACTGTGCGTTTGCTGCAGGACAAACAGTGGAACAAGTGCTGAGAGCACCAGAAAATCATTCCATCAGTTACATTATTTGCACCTCTGCGGGTCGGTAGCGATCATTTTATCATTCTTTCATTGCACAGAGATGCAGTGCTGTTTAATCTTGGACTGAACCTGCTCAGATCTGATCCAGTCCAGACTGAATGGTGAAGACTTTATGAAAATTAAGTTGTTTCAGAAACCATCAAGGTTCTATTCTACGGGTCTGTTTCCAGTTTATGTTCAGATTCAGGAGTTATTTACAGTTTTGAACTAAAATTAAAATCTGAATCTCTGCAGCTCTGCGCTCGCTCTGAATCCTATTCCTGATTCATTGAGTTTTCTAACTACAAAGCAAAAGAAGATGCATACATGCAGGTGTGTGTACACATCGCTTTAAATCTGGGATGTTTAGCCTTTCAGTCTGTGAGCTGCACACACACACACGCACACACAGGCTGAGTGTGTGAGGTCTCACGTGGGCAGAGCGCTCCTCTCTATGCGTTCCTGCTCCAGCATCATCTTCTGGTCGTACTCTCTGGCTCGGATCTCCCACACGTTCTTCATGATGGAGGCGTCGCACCCGACCACCTCCGGGTTCTTGTCAGTCGACATCTTCAATCGTCTTTGAATCCCCTGCACATCCACACACACAAAAACACACACACACAGAAGAAGAAGCAGTACCATTAAGTCCAGTCTGTCTCGGGGTCTCGGGTTGGCTGCCTCTGATCTCCAGAAGGAGCTTTACCTTGCAGTGATAACTTGAAATCTGTGTGGAGATGCTGCCGAGAGCTCCTCCTTTATACTGTGAGTGCTGCTGGTGCTGGTGCTGGTGGTGGTGGGGGGGGGGGGCTGTCCCTTCTAAAAATATAATACCCTCCAACAGACACCCACACACACAGGAAGATCTATTGCTCTGTTTAAATTACACACGCCACATTCCAACACACATCCTGCTCCTGCTAAACTTCTTCACACCGAACTGAAGGTTTTTTCCTGTAAAATGGTCTTTTAAATTGGTGTTTGCCATTAATGACACACATTGGTGGTAAAGTCCAGTTCATAAGGATTTCAGTGATGCTGCTTCCCAGGAAGGTGATATCCCACATATACAAGGAAGGAAAAATAGAATAAATCTGAAATCATATGAATGGAGAAATTGTGTGTGTGAATCTGAAAAAAGAATTGACAGTGTGTGAGAGTGTGAAGGAGGCTCGACCGGATGGAGTCTGGTGAAAACAAGGGTGTGTCTGCAGCGTCTGTCAACCTGGACCAGAGAACAGCAGATGAGCCAAAAATGATTCTGTTCAGTACAAAACTGTGATAAAGTGACTGGTGACTATTGGCTCAGTGTTTATAGAGATTTATGATGTCATTTATACAGTTACTGCCAGGATTTGCTCCCTGATACTTTCAATGTGCCTTTTCTCTGTTTCGGTCAAAACTGTTGTCGACATGCACAGCATGTTATGTTAGCATCCTTAAACCCAGTTAGCAGCCTTAAACCTTGTTACCAGCCTGAGACCCTGTCAGCAGCTTTGAACTCTGTTAGCACAACTGCAGCTCTGAGCCCAGTTGGTAGCCTTAAACCCTGCCTACATGCAGCTACTTTCAGCTGGTTGTTGCGTCGCCCATCAGTCAGACTGACCCTCAGAGAGCCGACAGCTGAGCTAATCCCACAGAGCAACACCGGGATGAACTGACAGGAGGGCATTATTGACACCTGGAGGCCGAACTGAACCAGCAACTGATTATTTTCTATTTGTTTTCAGCAACTCGTAAAGTTCCTCCACTACCTTTTAGTAAGTGGAACTGGAACATGTGTTCTGTTTTCTAACAGATGGCGGAGCAGCAGCTTCACTGAAACCGAGCGCTGCTGTTACACACCACACAGAAACAAGCTGCTGTTTTTATAGATTTTGTGGTTCAGTGGGTCACTCGTTCATAAGGGGACTTCGGTGTCTTAATAGAGCAAACGGATCAATAACATGAAGTTCATCCGAGGGAGCGGAACAGACGCCGCCCGGATCCGGGGACGGCGCTGTGTACATACAGTATCAGGTTAGAATGGGGTTAGTCATGGTATGAATGTCTCCTGCGGTGTCCTCGCCCCGTCAGCAGCCTGAACCGAGCTGCCCTGAAGGGCTTTCCTGTGATTTTGAGGTTTGGGACTGGATTATTGCGTTTGATGGATCAACAGGTCTTCGCTCCTGTTAATGGGTCTCCAGTCACGTTGAGCCGCCTGCCGTCGGTCCGCTGAGGCCTGGCGCTGACCGCCGCTGCCGTGTGTTATTTGAGGTTGAGGTTTTATGGTTGCGCATATTCAGCTCACACCCACGGCCATAAATGTATAACGGACGGCCGAGCTCAGCAGGCTGCGGATTCCTCTGAACACTCGCTCAAGGTGTCTTCTGTTTCAGCCTTTCATGTTTATGTCCTACATTTCTTTTTCTTTTTTGTTTTGGATCAACTTTTCACTGATTCTTCACTGTTTTCTTACTTGAGAGTGCTTTGACCTCTGACCCATCACCTGTCTGCTTTGACCTTCTGTTCCACGAGTTCAGTCTGCCTTCAGGAAAAAGGTATTCTGGGAATTTACAGTACTAAAATTAAATGGAGGAACAGAAATAGAAAAAAACAGTTTCTTCTCTGCTGGCTGGTCCAGCAGACTGTGTCATGTTCAAGGTCAGAGGTTGAGCTTCATCCTCGTCTTCATGTGTCAGAGAGTCCTTGTAGAGCAAAATGTCCTTTTCTGCTAAATGACCAGGAACAGCAGAGGAAACCCTCTCAAGGGGACAGCTGTGGCTCGGTGGGTAGAGTGGGTTAACTTTCAGATGATTCCCCCAAACTGCTCCCAGTGAGCAGTTTGCATGGCGGCCGCCTCCACTGGTGTGTCAATGTGTGTGTGAAAGGGTGAATGTGATTGTCAACGTGAAGTGCTTTGGGGACTGCTTCAGGTGGAAATCCACCGACCAAGATTCAATCAGAAAGAAGCTTTCAGCTCCTCAGACGAGCCAGGATGAGTCCAGAGAGAACAATGAACATAATCTGCAGCTAATTTCTTTGACTAAGTGAAGAGCTGAAGGACAAAGTGAAGAAGATCCAGGCAAGATGGAGAGGCAGACATGGAAAAAAAAAGGTTAAAAAAACAATTACAGACTGAAAGAACGTCTGGTAGATCAATCCAACACGTAGGAAAGATTCATCCTGAAAGGCTCAGACTCATTGGCACAGAATAGGAAAGGAAACACGGAGACTTTCTCATGGAAGAAAAGAAATAAAACCTCCAGAGAAAAAAGAAAACCTGAGCAGTTCCTTCGACACATGGAATAAAGATCTACTGGAGACACGCTGAAGTGTAATGAGGCTGTGGAAGTCAGGAAGCACACCTGAGGAGTGTGTCAACTTGAAATGGTTGTTTCCTATTTAACCATTAACCCACCTCATGGACTACAGCAGGATGGACGTCTGGACCTGTTTTTGCTTCCAGAAACTGTGAAGAATTCAGGATGTGTTTACACAACAATGAAAATGGGTGAACATGATGATATTAGAGCCGCTGGTTAAATGAAGACACAGTGTGCGAAGAAAAGCACTACATCCGTGAAATCCACTGTCGACACAGCAGATGCTCCTCTCACCGCAGTCGGTTTGAGCGCAGGTTCCCTGATTCCACCTCCACCCGTCATGCCAGACACATCAGCTCTCAGCGCCTCCATGGCTGGAATAACAAAGAGCAGCAGTGACAGCTCAGCTCAGCTGCTTGTAATGAGGAGAAACCCGGCGAGGAACCTGAGAGGAGGCAGAGCGGAGCTCCGGCTCGGCGGTTCGGGAGGTTTTCTACTGCTGCTGGGCGAAGGACTGTCACCGAGAGAAGTCTGCCCACTTCAGACCTGCTAAAGAGGTGTCAGAGGTCAAATCCTGAAACCTGAATCGATACTGAGATTTGTACCTTTTGTGAATTGTTGCGTGTATTTTTATTCACAGTTTACACCATTTCAACCTTTCCCAACAAGCACTGGAGGATCTGACTTGGCCTCCATGGTCAGAAATCAGTGATTAGCCTCTCTGCAGCTCCGAGCAAACTGTTGCTGAGGAACTTTGACCGGGGGGCGGGACAAGAAACCCAAACTACATTCAGGAGAGTGAACAGTATGTACTAATGTATGACCCACATCCTCCGACATATACGGCGGAGATCCTGCGCCGTGACCGATTTATAGGGGAGATATTTATGTGATAGGCAGATGGACTGACGGTTTACAGGGTGGGGGGGTAAAAATAGAGCCGTACAGCCTGTTCCCCGTCTCCTCTGTGACATACATACTGACACATAGCTCACATTCATAAACAAATGCAGTGAGACGCTTTCTTTTCAGTATTTTCAGTCATAAATACAGGTTCTTTGGTAAAATCCGCACTGTGTACGAATGCCTTGGTCCTCTGAGGGACTGGAGATCTGACTCTGCAAACGGAGGACGGATGTTTACTGTAATTCATAAAAAAGAAAGAACGTGTGATGTTGTAATTCATTCATAACTGTAGGATCTCACTTCGCTCATCTTCTCTGTTCACACACACACACACACACACACACGTCAGCGACCCTCAGCTTCCATCACATTAAGAAGAGCCGTGGCAGCAGCAGCGTCCACAGCAGTTCACATTTCAGAAATGTCATCCTCCAGAGAGAACCCAGCGTTTACTGCCGGCTGGCTGAAGTAGGTCGACCCGACTCCATCAGGACATTCGCTCAGAAGCTGCTCCGATAGAATGATAGCAGATAAAGATGTGAGATACAGACACCACACAGCTGAATGGTTGGAGTTTTTCATGTGAGAGGATGTGTGAGAACAGATTCTTGGTTTATTTTATCATGGGACAAATAAACTGATTATTTGCTGATTAAATCAAAGAATTTCCATGTCGACCCCGATCCGATCAGATCATCCCTCTTACTCTTACACCTGGTGGAACAGCTAAACCTTTAGGCCACTTTCAGACACGTTGAGTCACAAACTACTTCAGTTTCATATTTGACAGAGATCAGAATCACGTGTAACTGAACTTTTTGGATTTCACAGAGGATTTTTTTTTCTGTACGACCTTTGACTTCACCAAGTTTAAAATGACTGCGGCCTGTTTCTGAGGCCTCACTCAGCAGGCCCAGCACTTTATTGAAAACTGTGGCTCGTTTCACAGACAGAAGTCTGGGTTATTTGGTTGTCTTCTTTAAGGTCTGTGCTCCAGGGTTTCTGTTTGGCCTGTGTTGTCTTCGTTGAAGGCCGTCTTCAGCAATATAGATTTTTTTCAAAGTGTAATCCCTGAAGGTGGGTGAATTTCTCTAACCTCTCAGGCCTAGAATTTCACATTTAATGCAGTTCTGCATTTTCTTCCCTCCTCTTCAAAATGACCTTTTTTAAGTACATTCTCCTGTCAGAGTACAAATCTCAGTGGTTTCAGGAAAAAGGGACAGAAAGTCCTAACAGGTGGCGCCTAGTAGTTCAGTCAGTCCAGCCCTGGATGGAATTCTCAATATAATTAAGGCGAAATTGGAACAACTCCCCACATACTAAACTCTGCTCTAGACCTCCTCTGCTCCCAATCGGTCAAATTCCTTTTCTTCCATATAAATGAAATGAAAAATGCACATTTGTTTTCTTATTATGCAATGAAAATTTGCAGGAAGCAAAACCTATTTCACAGGTGTTTTGACTGAGATATTCCCCTCAATAGAGTTTGATTATAATCAGTTCATTTGGACCTTTTTTGCCATTGAAATACAATAAAATGTCAATAAAAGAGTTCTATGACACCATGTGAAATATTTGCTGAAATATTGAAACAAGCTTACTGAGAAGGTGAAACAAAGACGGAGCGATATCTCTACGTATCGAACTTTAAAAACAACCTCAATTAATCTGAATGAACCAACAACAGGAAACTTTATTCAAGGATTCAAGCAGACAGCTCTACAGGTCGAACCTTAAGACCTTATATAAGCAAAATAAAAGTCACTCAGATCAACTGAAACAATATTTATTGTAAACCATGAAAAAGATGCAACATGTTGACGATGGTGATGTTTGTGTGGACACGTTCAGGACGAGTCCCTGGTCTGAACAGGTTCAGGACGTGTCCCTGGTCTGAACAGGTTCAGGACGTGTCCCTGGTCTGAACAGGTTCAGGACGTGTCCCTGGTCTGAACAGGTTCAGGACGTGTCCCTGGTCTGAACAGGTTCAGGACGTGTCCCTGGTCTGAACAGGTTCAGGACGAGTCCCTGGTCTGAACAGGTTCAGGACGAGTCCCTGGTCTGAACAGGTTCAGGACGTGTCCCTGGTCTGAACAGGTTCAGGACGTGTCCATGGTCTGAATGGACTCCTCCACCAGCTCCAGGTCCAGAGGAGTCACGGCCGTCTTCAACACGCCTGTAGTGCCTTTCTTGTACTTGTAGTCTCCAGTTCTGTGGCGAGAAGAGCAGAAAGACACGTTCTGATCTCAGGGCTGCGGCACGCCGATTCCGCGAGTTAAAATCTTCACGACATGCAACTCCATCTACAAACACACAGCCGTGCACGCGAGTTCAGCAGGAGCGGCGCTCGAAGCTCAAAACAGCCGGTTAGTAGTTCAATTCTGCACGCCGCCGGAGCACGCCGTTTGTACTTACAGCGGTGAGGCTTCAAGCTCATTTGATCTTCAAGCAGAACAAGCAACAGAAAAAGTCAGCCACCATTCAGCACGTGCACGAGCACAAGCACAAGTCAGTAGGGACTAAAGGTCAATCACTCTCGTTCAACTCTACACTATCTGAACCAAGAGTTAGGAAGATTTTATTTCTATTCTGCAGTTTGTTGTTTTGTTATCGGCTAAACTTAGAATGTTTCATTTTAATCTGCTCCAACTGCAGCTGAAGTTTAATAGAAATCTCTAAAAACTGATGGAAGGGAGAAATGATCATGACCTGTAAATCTACCGCTGACAGACGGCATCAGATTATAAACTACTGCAGTTCAGTTCCATAAATATCTAAGACAAAAGGATTTGGGAGCATTAGGATGTCAAGGATCAAGATGCACATACACCAGCAGAGACTCACACACACTTAAATATTAAGGAAATGAATGCATGAACACACCAAGTGTCTCAACAGGACTTCAAAATGAGTGAGAATCATGAAAACTGTGAGAATTGTAGCAGACGCTTCTGCTTCAGACTCCTCATAGGAGCAGAAATACATTTGGACTTTAGATGTTTTGACGCAGTATTTGATGAAACTCACCGTGTTCAAACACGAGTCAGTTTTAAAATGATGCTGATACATCAGAAAACAGAGTATATCACTTGTTTTGCTTCGTTCAAATGTGGAAAAAACATCTCAGATTGTCCTCTTTTAATCTGAAGGCCTTTCAAGACTAAAATCCAGGCAATAGATTTAATTTTAATCACTAAAGCGTGTAAATGTTCCACTAAAAATAGGTTTAACTTTGCAATTTTAAAACAATTCAAGGATTGCCTGTAAATCAGAGTAGGGACTGTTGAACAGCCTTAAAAAAGTGTTTTTTCATCAGAAAGATTCAGGCGGAGAACTTCAGTTAATAAAGGAAATGTGAATGTTGAGAATCCCTGTTCGCCATGGGCGGCGTTCTGACCTGACGCCCTTCTTGTTGGCCTCGTCGTGGGGCCGGATGTAGTCCACTTTGCCCTTGGTGATGACACACAGGTCGATGTTGCTGCCTGAGCCCAGGTCGTTAAAGATTCCCGCGGCGATGGCGTCCCGCACCAGACGCTTGGCCTCGTCCTCCTGTTGAACGGGGAACAAGACAATGAGCGTCAGTCATCTGTGGAGTGAATGTGTGTGTGTGTGTGTGGTACGGTGTGGCGCCGTGCATCGGAGAGCGCTCACCTCCATATCGGGGCGGAAACGATCCTCAAACACAGCCATGGCGGCCAGAGAGCCAGAGCCTTCAAACAGCAGCAGAGACAACCAGTGAGCTCAGAGTCGAGCTGGAGATGAAGTGTGTGTGTGTGTGTGTGTGTGTGTGTGTGTGTGTGAGAGCATGTGAGTGTGTGTGACGGCTGACCCATGGTGACGTAGGGCAGCTTGTCAGTGGAGCCATGAGGGTAGATGCTGTAGAGGTGGGGGCCGTTGTAGTCCACTCCGCCCAGCACCAGGGCAGCTCCGATGTAGCCCTGGTACCTGGAAACGCAGGACGATCACTGTGAACCACAGAGCGACGCTCAAATACATCCGACGTCTCCGAGGAGCAGCACGTGCCTGAAGAGCATCTGCTTGAGCATGCGGTTGGCGGTGGCCACGCGCGGCTGCCGGCCCGTCGACAGGGAGTGCAGCTCCAGGTTGGAGGAGATGATCTGAGTGGTCATCTCCGTGTCTGCAGCTGTTCCGGCGCCGCAGCAGCTGGAACACAACGCAGAGTGAGCAGGCGCCGCTCGGCAGCAGACGCACCTTCAGCCGCCGGGGACGAGGAGCCGCCACTTACTAGATGTTGGTGGAGATGTAGTGGATCTTGGAGCAGTTCTTGTCGGCTACCACCATGCCTTCAGTGGCTCTGGTGTCGGCTCCGAGGACGACTCCGTCCTTCAGGAAGGAAGCACAACACCCAACATCCATCAGCCTTCACCACAACCCGGACGAAACCAAGTCTCATAGCGGACGAGGTTCAACTGAAGGTAAGCACACTCTTATCTAACCTAGTAGCATCAGCACATGAATTTGTAAAAAGTTGCTGAAATCGTCACGAGAATCATCTGTTTTTCCTCCAACTGAACAGAGAAAGGATTTCACATCTCTACTGTCATTCTGTGAATTTATTTTTTACAGGACATCTGGTGAACATGTGAGTATTGCAGTAAACAAATGCTTCAGCAGATGTTAATGTGCTCTTTAGGGCTGAACGATATATCGTTATCATATCGATATCGCGATATGAACATTCAGGACATTAGTTTCTCAAAATCAATGATATCAAGATTTCCCCTGCTTGCCCTGCATGTCAGCTCGCCCATGCACAGGTAAGGCCAGCCAACCACAAACCTCGTTTACTGGTTGACAGCTGATGGCAGAGGGCGGTTGCAGAATCTGCACAAACGAGTTTGATGGTAGTGGCAGTGAGTTCTCATAAATAAAACTGCATTTTTTTTTTTTACATCCTTTTGTATTATGATGTTTTTATTTTTCTGAAAAATGCTTAACTTACTGAATCCATTACATCGTATCGATACCGAGATATCTGGCATGGATATCGAGATATGAAATTTTGCCCATATCGTTCAGCCCGAGTGCTCTTCCTCTTGCCCCTAAACCAGCTGTGACCACATTGTTTTGTTTTGGTTGTTCCAATCTTGTGTAGGTCTGCAGCACTTAAGAAAGCGTTTCTTGACAGTTTTTAAAAAAGGTATTAAAATGTGAGCTTTTATAGAATAAACTGGTGATTCTATGAACTAAAACTGGTTTCATGAAATCATTTTACTGGTCCGGTCGAATGGAGATCAAACTGTTTCATAGTGTTTATACTGTACAGCCACTGAATTGAAATGATTGTTGACATGTCTTCAAATATAAAACCTGAGATGTGACTGATCAGTCAAGTAACCACAGCAGTAGCAGGAATTTAATTCATGTACCTACACTGAGAACAGACAGAAGTGTGTGTAAGGATGTTTCACAGTCTTTCTAATCAAGAGTAATGTCAGAGTGTCAATGAAGCGTGTGTGCATTAGACGCTCTTTCACCTTGAAGACCACACCGCAGATGGTGGTTCCTGTTTTGCGAGCAGCCGGCAGACTGCAGCCCACCTTGCTAGCTTCACCTTCCAAAAGCGCATTTCTGAAAACACAAAAGAACAAATGTCACAGAAGAGCTGGGGAGAAAGAAACAGAGTTACAGATAATAACTTTATTGCAAAACAACACATCCTCTGTTCATGTCTTCAGTTTGTGTATCTAGTCCTCCATTAAAATTCTCCACCATTTACACAGAAATTCATCCTATCCTAGGCCTGGGCGATTATATGATCGTGATTGGTGATCGCGATTAATTTCCAGTCGATCACGGTGATCAGCTGTGAGCACATTTACTCGATCAGACATGGCAGAAATGTGCGTGACACAGTCGACTTTTTCCTGCTCAACTTCCGCCTGCAAGTTGTCTGAGAGGTAAACAGAGATGGAGCTGAACGTGGAGCAGCGAAGCAGATGAAGTCAGCCATGTATTGGCGTTATCCTCTGAAGATGAGGCTGCTGCTGACAGGACAGGCTGCTCCACCCGCACCGCTGCTAGCTCACCACTGCTAGCACACCGATCCGCAAAGAATCTGGTCTTTTGAGTCCAGGAACTACTTGTGATACAGTTTAACTAACGATCGTTCAGTTCTTCTCTTTTACTGAAAATGACGGTGCATCGCATCATTGAACATATCACCACTTCTTGCCGCTAACGCTCTGTTTCTAACAACATGCAGAGAGCCTGCAGCGGCTGCAGCGCCGGTCTTCTTCTGTGGTGTCTGTGTAAAATAAGGTTGAACATGCAAACAGCACACCTAGTGGCATGAAGTGCAATTGCAGTCATGGCGTCGCCTGTGGCTGTGGTCTGAATGAGGATCTCCCTGGAGTTATTCCAAATGTTTCAGAAACCAGAATATTTATCTTAACACGAATATTGACTGCACGTAAACGTAGCCAGTGCTGTCTTTTCAGGCCACTGCACCATACGAGCAACATTGCAAGAGAAGAAAAATGATTAATTTTGTCTTTTTTTTTATATTATTGTAGTTTTGCACGTTACATTTTAAATCTAATCTGTCCAATCTCGATTATTTAAATTTTGTACATTTGATGCAAGCATTAATGATGGCAGCAGCATATTTAGCATCATAACTTGAAAATAATGTTTACATTCTAAAGCACCTTCATTATCCCCAGAGGGTTTCTTTAGTTTTTTAATCTTTTATAGCAACAAAAATCCTCAGGGCTGTAAACTGTCACACTTTAACTAACGATTGTTCAGTTCTTCTCTTTTACTGAAAAAACGGTGCATCGCAGGATTTTATTGTCTTGGTGCTAGATTTTTTTTCCCATTTACTGCACTGTTAAGTGAGATTGTTCTTATATTTTTCTATGTTTATATTATTTAATTTGCATTGCTATTTGCTTGGTTTGTTAATAAAATGTTAAACTATTCTATAGTTCTAGTTTTCAGTGCAGATGCTTTAAAACTGGTTTAAAAACAATATAGCATATCGTGATTTTAATCGAGATTGAATGATATGGAAAAAAAAATCATGATAATTTTTTTTTGCCATATAGCCCAGCCCTATCCTATCCACTGTGAAATGACAATAAAAATGAACTTTTCAATATATGAAGTGGAAAAGTTGAGATAAAAAGCTAAAACTGAAGGAGCAATGACTGATCACCACAGGACGGATTCTCCAGATCCCAAACTGAACAATCTTAAACTAGAGATTGAGGAATAACTGACACTTATTCCAATTAAATCCAGAACTATAGGATTTTCTAGAGGCTGTCCCCTCCCTCTCCTATAATGGTTCAGTCTGTCCCACAGTGGGACTGATCTGGATCAATGGAGGAGAAGAAACAGCCTCAGTCAGTCACCAGTTCACATAAGGTTGGACAACTTCATTAATCACCATTTGCCTACGGGGAAAATAGTTTGCACAGTTTCAATAATTTCATTAAATCTCTGAATCTCAGCATTGCAGTGACTAAATTTAAATCAATGAAGTTTAATTTAATGCTCAATGAAGGAATTATTCAGCAAAGATATTCAACTTTAGTAAGAAATTTAAATTCCAAACTACTGCAGCTGACAAGAAAAAATTATTCACATTAATTGTGATAGTCTATGTGATAGAAAAAGATAAATATAAAATGTACAGACAGTTAATGTGATGCACGTAACACATAAAAAAAAACGTTCATAAAGCGATTACTGCACTGACAATATTATGTTCTAAAAAAAAAAAAACATGTGATTATAACCTTAAACTGGACCGGATTATTAGATCCACTTAATTACTGCAGAGTTAATTTTAATGCGTTAATTTCAGAATCAGAGACGAATTTATTGCCAGGTATGGTAAACTGTACACGGAATTTATTTTGGTGTTGATGCAAACAAAGAAAAAAGAAAGAACAGATTTAAAAAGCACACGTTTCAAATATAAATAGAAGAAATTAAGAGAGTAGAAATAACACAACAGCAATAACACCATAAATAATTGTAATCAAAGTACAACTTCATTTCGCCGAGAGAATACTTTTTAAGAAATAAACCATTTACTAATAAATTTAATTTCCACTCCTGTTTGTGGTTCACTTGAGGAAATGTGATGAAAGGGTTTAATTTGACATTTCTTTCTACTGAAGCTTGTTAATGATGCTGCGCTAAGGAATAAACATCCACGGCTTTATCATTGAAAAAAGATAATACTTGAATATAATAACACGTATTTTTAAGGGTGAGTCTCAACGGATTATCGGAGGATTAAAAGAAGGACAAAACGAGTTGTATAGTTTAAATAAAATGTTTAAAACTCGGAGATTTGAAGAAACGCCTGAGTCATTGTGTGAAGCCGCGGAGCTTCAGTGAAGCAGCGGGACTGAAAAACACCTCGAATCGACACTTCAGCGATAAAATCCTCTCGTCCTGATGCTGGTACAATTAGTTAAACGAGTTGAAGCCAGTAAAATGCTCTCACCTCTTGCAGTTTTCGAAACTGAATCCAGAAACCGGAGCCCGTCTGACAGCGAGTGTCGCCATGTTGGAGAAATAAAGCAGCTTTACCGGGAAACGGAAGCAGTTCTGGTTTCACTTCCGCCTGGGGTTTTCCACTTCCGGTTTCAAGATCAGATGTATTTAATTTAAAAATAAATTCATGGCTCTATGAGAGCAACATCCATGGCAACAGCGTTTCAGTGGCATTAAAAAAATGTTATTTATATATACAGTATTTATTAAAAGAGAAATAGACATTTTTATTAATAAAGCACTTTTCATCCATTTAAATGCTGCACAAAGTGCACAGCATATAAAGACACCCACAGACACACTGTCCTGTCACCATGAATAAATCAAAACGGATGTGTGTGAGGACGGAGGGCTGGAGAGGAAAAAGCGCTGCATCATGCATGTAGCGCTGTACAGAGGAAAGGCTGCAGTTCAATTGTTTGAACGCTTGATGGCAGCAGGACAAGGTAGAACAGGGGTCTGCAAACCTCCCCCATCACAGGAGCATGTTTTATATACTTTCCAGCAAATTAAATTCTTCTGGAGCCACGTTTAATTAGAAAAGTTCGCACATGCAGTTTTTGCCAACTGTATACATTCATAAACTTGCATGACTATAATTTAGTATTACTTTTGCAGCCATTGAAAAAAAAGGAGTTTAACATTTTTAATTGATTCAGCATTTTTTTTCCTTTTCTTTTTTTTTTTTTTTCTTTTCTTTTTTTAACTCTGACCTGGCTGGTCCGAGTAGTAGACAATATAGGCAGATGCTGAGGGTGCTATGGCCTCCAGGGGGCGCCAAAGATCTGAAAAAAGTCACCCTCAACATATGACTATATTGCAAGGAACTGTAAAAATGGGAAAAGCTCACATTAATTGAGATGTAAAGCAAAGTCATGAATAATATTTCTACAAATGATAATCCCAACGACGTCTGGGAGAAGTATCAGGACTGATGGAGACGTCAACATAAATATTTTACCAGATTCTTTGTCAAAGAGTGAAAAATCAGGAGAGTCTGGCTCTTGTACTGTAAAAGGATGACAGCTTTCACTGTTTCTGCAGCAAAATGTTTTGAAAATGGGACTGTAAATCAAGCAGAGAAGGATTAAAGGACTGAAACAATGCACACCACTGCCTCAAAATGCCTTTTTTTGTACATGGTGTTGTGTATAGTTGTATACAAGTGTTTTACATATTTTTGTTTTTGTACATAGTCATTGCACTCATGTTATTGTAAATGTAGGTCATGTGTGGAGTTATTCTTTTGTAAGCATATGTAAGTCTGTGATGGGGAGGCACTGTATAAAATCAGGCTCAGTTTAGACTTACAGTTAAAACTATACTGTCAGAATAATCAGGTCAGTGAGGAAGTTTCAGTAGCGGTATCGTGAATGGAGAGGTGATAAGAAAGAGCTAAAGAACAGGTCTGCAAACTGTACCTCTGAACCTCTGGAAATAAACATTTTTGTGTTGTTTTTATTTTATTTACACACAAGAGTCATGTTTACCATGACTTTAATCTGTGGAATAAAAAAATCTTCAAAAAAAAGCACAGCTAATGAAAGCAAACCTAAAATAAGAATTTCTTATAGATAATAAATTTTTTTCATCGCTAAAATTGAAGGCACTGTCCATGCTGTTGAAATAGCTAATACACTGTTGTGGTGCAGAATATCAGTAGTTCACTCTTTCAAAATGTTTTCAAGGTGCTGTCCATGGTGCTGAAATAGCCAAACCACGGATTTGGTAAAGATTAATTGCCAGTCTCAATTCATTGATGAATTCCAATTTGCTGTCCATGGTGCTGATATAGCCAATTGACTGTTGTGGTAAAGATTAATATTAAGTCACTGTGTACAGATAAATCCAAGGCACTGCCCATGGTGTGGAAATAACCAATCCACCATTGTGGTGCAGAATATCAGTTGGTCACTGTATCAGTAAAAATCCAAGGCACTGTCCATGGTGCTGAAATAGCTAATCCACTGTTGTGGTGCAGAATGTTAGTGGGTCACTCTTTCATGATGACTCCAAGGCACTGTCCATGGTGCTGAAATAGCCAAGTCACCATTTTGGTTAAGCTCAAAAGTGGGTCTCTGTTCATTGAGGAAATCCAATTCGCTGTCCATGGTCCTGATATAGCCAATTGAGTGTTGTGGTGAAGATTAATATTAAGTCTGTTTACAGATAAGTTCAAGGCACTGTCCATGGTGCTGAAATAGCCAACCCACCATTGTGGTGCAGAGTATCAGTTGGTCGCAGTATCATTAAAAATCCTCGGCACTGTCCATGGGGCTGACATACCGAAACCCAGCATTTTCGGAAAGATTAACAGTGGGTCTGTATTCATTGATACATTCCAATTTGCTGTCCATGCTGCTGATATAGCCAATTGACTGTTGTGGTGAAGTTTAGCAATGGGTTGCTGTTCATCAATAAATCCAAGGCGCTGTCCATGGTGATGAAATATCCAATCCACCATTGACATGCAGATTAGCAGTTGGTCAGTGTATCATTCAAAATCCAAGGCGCTGTCCATGGTGCTGAAATACCCAAACCCACTGTTTTGGTAAAGATTAACAGTGGGTCTTTATTCATTGATGAATTCCAATTTGCTGTCCATGGTGCTGATATAGCCAATTGACTGTTGTGGTGCAGAATGTCAGGAGGTCACTCTCTCATGATTATTCCAAGGCGCTGTCCATCGTGGTGAAATAGCCAATCCACCATTTTGGTTTAGATCAACAATGGGTTTCTATTCATTGAGGAACTCCAAGTTACTGTCCATTGTTGTGATATAGCCAATTGAGTGTTGTGGTAAAGATCATTATTAAGTCTCTGTTTACAGATCAATCCAAGGTGCAAAATAGCCAATCCACCATTGTGGTGCAGAGTATCAGCTGGTCGCAATATCGTTAAAAATCCTCGGCACTGTCCATGGTGCTGAAACAGCCAATCCACCATTTTGGTAAAGATTAACAATGGGTCTGTATTTATTGATGAATTCCAATTTGCTGTCCATGCTGTTGATATAGCCAATTGACTGTTGTGGGTGACGTTTAACAGTGGGTCGCTGTTTACCAATAAAAATGAGGCGCTGTCCATGGTGCTGAAATAGCCAATCCACCATTGTGGTGCAGAGTATCAGTTGGTCGCAGTATCATTAAAAATCCAAGGCGCTGTCCATGGTGCTGAAATGGGTTATCCATGGTTGTGGTGCATGGTATCAGTTGGTCACTTTATTGGTAAAAATCCAAGGCACTGTCCATGGTGCTGGAATACCCGTGGGTATTCCAGCAATAACAGTGGGTCTCAATTCATTGATGAATTCCGTTTGGTGTCCATGCTGCTGATATAGCCAATTGACTGTTGTGGTGAAGTTTAACAGTGGGTTGCTGTTTACCAATAAATCCAAGGCGCTGTCCATGGTGCTGAATTAGGCCGCATGTAGCGTCGGAACGAGGATGGTGCGATGCATGCTCGTGCTAATATATTTTGGGGGATTTAGTTTGAGAGGGCACAATTTTGGGGGATTTAGTTTGAGAGGGCACAACATTTATTTGAGGGGGCCAGGCCCCCTCTTGCCCCTGCATAGACTCGGCCCTGTTTTCCTGCTACAATTAAAGCTAAATTACTAATGTGTGTAAAATTCTAAATACAATTGACATTAAAGGAACAGAAGTACAAGATGTTCTTGTTCTATAGCAGATAGAAATGAATGTTTTTACTGTTTTCATCAAATAAATAAAAGTAAATCCAGTCATGAAAGATCAGAGGAGAGAAACAATTACTTTAGTTATTCCACTACTTTAATGGTGTTTGTGAAGAGAGAATCTTGTACAGGTCCTCGAGGGAATGATTGTTGCTGAGCCGCAGTCGATCACAGGACAAAGAAAGAAATTCAGATGGACAGCGAATTTACAGCGGAACCGTGAAGTGCTCTTAACAACAAGGCCTGTTTTTTCCTGTAATATCTTTAATGGTGGCAGCCTGAACTGTAGAGATGCCAACTCAACAGCAGCTGGATGTCAAGGCCAAGCAGGATGTTGGCTCAGGAGGTGGGCACCATCAGATAGTGCTCCTCCACTCAGGGTGGCTGCATTACGTGGATTAAGCCTGTTATTAATGAAAAGTGGGACAAACAGGTGGCTGACGGTGTAATCGGTGCAATCTCACCGACTTAATGACACAAACTCCACTCATGTAGTCTCATTTTACCTGCAGCCAGTGTCTTTGTGTCCCCGTCCTGCTTTATTTCTGCTCCAATATTTGATCTGGGAACAAAAACAAGCTTTGTGTGTGTTTCCAGGAGATGCACTATGAAGAAATTAATCTTATTTTCCAAAAACTGACACTGTTTGGTTATACCGGAACATGATTAAAGTCTTGATTCCTGATTTACCATTTTAAGCTGACTTTAAACTGCCTGCACTTTTTTTTTTTAAGACACAACATTAAACAAGTTAATTTTCTCTCAGTTTTATTTGAATTGGGGTTGTGCACATCGTTGATAAAGCTTTAATCCCACACCACTCTCTAATATTGAGGATGACTGATAATCTGTCCTCCAGCTCCTGGCTTTAAGCGCAGGCCAGCGCTCCCGTCCAGCTCTGCCTGGCGTGGAGCATCTCTGACAGCAGGTTGTTGCAGCACACCCTGGCGCTCAGGTGTCTGCTGTGCAGGTAGCTCTCAGTCAGGCTGCTGAGCGACTGCAGCTCCGACACACACTGCAGGAGAAGGGCGAAGCGGCCCAGGACTTGAGAGGAAGACAGAGTGTACTCCAGCAGGGCGCCTTCAACCTGCTCCTGCACGCTCTCTATGAAGCCACGGTCAACCACGTCCTCCACGTCTGAGGAGGGAGAAGAGAAGCTCTGTTAATTCACTGATGACTATCAGCGTGGTTGTTTGGTGTTTTTAGTTTGGAATTGGTTTATTCTGTTTTAAGTAATTCATGAGTGTTGTGTTTACATGGGAAAAACCAAGAACTAAATCCTTTCTCAGGCCACGGTCTGCGAAGCGTTCTGATTGGACGGGGCGGCCGTGATGTACTGACGTCTCCCGGAAGTAAACAGCGTTTTCCTCGTCTTTCTTTCTCGATTAACTTTGAGGCTACAGCTTTGAAAATGTCTGCGTTTTTAAGCGCCCGTTCATCCGCTCATGTCATTATATCCATTTCTTTTAAAACTACCATTAAATAAGTCGTCTCTCTCCATACGAGTCGAAAAGTGAACTGCGGGCCGCCATCTCGGAAAATTGCGTCATCACGATGGAGCATGCGCAGAATGACCAGAAAGAAGTCGCCTAATTAGCATAAAATTCTGCTAAGTGTTTGCACGCTGATTATAAGTTTTGTTGTGAATCAAAGCATTTTTGCAATGTAAAAAGCACATTGCCTTGACTACAGCTTACCTGGATTAAAGAGGATGAGAAACTTGATGCAGGCGAACTCCTGGCGATCGGCCTTGAGTTTGAGGAGCTTCTCCACCAGCTGCTGTCCTCTCTGAATCAGGCTGAGCGCAGTGGGCCCAGCGCGACAGGTGATATCCGACAGCTCCACCTGAGCCCCACAAACCAGCCGCTGACTTCCAAACATCTGCACATCTCTGCATTTTATGAGCTTTAATATCCATATTTATAACACTGCTCTCCAAAATAAAAGAAAAAATACAGGAATTAGAGCAGGTGAAAGGTCAGGAGGCCACGTCTCACCTCCTGCCCGGTGATCAGCAGCAGGCGGCTCTCATTCCCACACAGGACCTGTCTGGAGACGACGTCCAGCAGCAGCAGCTGGCTCCAGCTGTGGTGCAGCAGCTTCATCTGGTCACTTACCTTTGAGCAATCAAACGAACGAACATGGTTTCCTTCAGCTCAGTTCATTCTAGACCTCATAACAAAAACTCCAAGTGTCTCCCTCTGTGCCAACAACATGACCCATGATGACTTTTACTTATTACTTTATCCATATTATTAAAAAAAAAAAAAAATCTGAAATAAGAAATGCTGCATTCAGATCTGTGCACTGATGTAACTGTTTTTCACACTTATGTACATGATTTAGTCATTGTAGCTGTTTCAGGCTTCACATAAACTTTGTTAATGTTTCATATTCTGTAATTTCAGATTGGTGGCTGTTTTTTTCTGTACTCTAGTGTTGAAACCAATAGTTTTTATTATAGATAGTTGATTTAGAGAAAAGACAAACACAAACAAAGGTGTCAGAGTGATTTTAAGACCAGTACGAGTCCTGAGTTTACCTGACGTGATGATGAAACTGAAGCTGAATCTCCAGTTCTCACCTGAAGCTGCTTGAAGAAGAAGGACGTGCGAGCCCACTCCACAATGGAGCACAGCATCTGGTCGGCCATGATGCACAGCAGGCTGCAGGAGGAGGAGGAAGAGGAGGAGGAGGAGGCGTGGCGCTGCTGCTCCTGCTGCAGGCGGGCAGTGATCCTGCTCTGCAGCTGCAGCTCGTCCGGGTCGCAGCGCAGAAACTCCATCATGAGCGGAGGCAGCCTGAGGCCTCCGGGATCCGAGGAGGTGAAGCTGCTCCTCGGCTCCGCCTTGACGGACCAGTCCAGGACGGAGGGGCTCTGGTGCTGGGGGAGCCTGGAGGAGCTGGGCGGCAGCAGCGGGTGGGGCTGTGGGAGGGGATCTGCCTGGAGGCCGCAGGAGAGGCTGAAGCCTCGGTGAGGAGGAGGAGGAGGAGGAGGAGGAGGAAGGCTGCTCTTCAGGCTGGACCTGGCCGCCTGCAGCAGGGCCTTCCTCTGCTCTTTGAGCGCCCGGTCCCTCTTGTACATGGGGCCAAACATGTTCCTGCCGCCTCGCATCCGGTCTGCCCGGACAGCTGAGGAGGCAAAGATCAGACCGCTTCAGCCCCCCTGCTCCAGTCCAGCGCCTTCTCTATAAACCCCCATAACCCCCTGCTGGAAACACGGCTGACAGTTTCACACTGTAAGACCAATCAAGGTCACATTTAGTGACATTATCTTTCAAAAGAGAGTGATGAAGGGCAACTCAAGGTCAAATCTGCAAACATCAGCACTTTGTTAGAGAGCTCTGTATGAAACAGCTGATCGCTGACGAATGAACATTCCAATGAGGCTCAAGTCAATTTAGCATTTTTCATCATTCAAACCAAAAAATCTCCAGTCTGGTCAAAAATTAGACAAATGCTGGATTCAAAGTGAAGAGGCTCAGAAAATACACACACACACACACACACACACACACACACACACACACACACACACACACACACACACACGCACACCCTCTCCTCACCCTCCAGCTTCATGCCGACATGTAGACACTTCTGAAACCTGCAGAACGGACAGCGTTTCCGTTGGGTTTTATCCACCGTGCACGCCTGGTGCTCCACACAGGTGTACTTCTTGTTGTTCTGCACCGTTCTTTTAAAGAATCCCTGCAAAGAAAATAAAGACAGGCACGAAGGGAACCTCTCAGACTGAGGACTGTCTCTCTGCGGAGCCGGCTCGGCCATCAGGGAACATAGGCCGGCGCTAAGATGCCCCAAAAAATCTTTAGAATCATTCTCCTTAAATATAATTCTGTTACTGTAAAACTAGTTCATATTGTGGACTCAAATGGAAACAAACCAACATCGATTCAACTGTAAAGTAACATGTTACTAAAATTCTTGCATAAGACAATTCTATAATTTTGCATATAGTTGTTTACAGGTGTTCCTGCATGTAGTTATTGCAGTTATGTGTGAACCACCGATAGAGGAGTGCGCCGTATAAAACCTCACCTGAGGCACACTGAGTGTCTCTGAGTGAATAAGATGCTGCGGCAGCAGATTAAAAGTACCTTGCAGCTCTCACAGGTGAGCAGGCCATAGTGGTATCCTGAGACTTTATCTCCACAGACTGGACAGAGCTCCAGACCCACGTCCAGGCACTCTGACATCCTGGAGGCTCTCTGAGAACAGGAATCAGACTGGCATCCTTTCATATAATATAGTCCAAAAGAAGAAGGAAAAAAACATGTGCACATATATTTAAATAACATTTTCTCATGAAATTATTAATGGAAACCATTTAAGTAAATAAATAAAGCAGGTCTGAGAGGATTTGCATGGCCTCACCTCTGGAACAGCTGAGTGTGAGGAGTCCGGTCAGAGCAGGTTTATATGGAGGGTTCTGCTCCCCTGGTCATCCTGTCACTGTGTGGAGGAGGGACTGAGACCCACCTGAGGCTGAGCGCAGACCCACGCTGCAGGCAGAACCACGATGCACGCATATCTGATTTCTACGGTAAAATCACTGTTAAACAGGTGAAACTCCGCATCCACACACACACACACACACACACACACACACACACACACACACACACACACACAAGACCACTGCTGGAGTCAGTGTTGTCTTCATTTCTTCAAATATCAATGTTATTGGTCCAAATAAATACTTAGCAAACATTTTGAATAAACAATGATTTGAGAAACCAGATCATTTTTACCTAATTGCACAGGTTTAACAATATGAATCACAGAATGTTTTTTTTTTTTTTTTTTTTATAGTTTAAAAAACTATATTTTTCTTACTGTAATTACAAATCTTTTTCCTGGCCTTTATGCTTCCTGGTGGCACTGATGACAGTTATGATCAAAAATGACATTTTTGCAGATAGTTTCTGACTCAGAAGCAAAGCACCATCATTTTTGGTCTTTGAATGTGTTGCATCTGCAAACATTTGCATTTAATTCAACACATAATGATACCAGAGCGCTTCACAAACAAAAACAGAACAATTCTGTGAAGGAAGTGCAGCAAGTATGTAGGAGATGTTCTGACAAACTCCCTGCAGCACTGATGCTGCAGATTACTGCGCCTCTCGTCTGTCAAATGCTGCCCTCTGCTGGACACTTCTAGGCACTGCAGGGCCTCACGGTGACCTTTAGTGACCCCTGCTCATTATGATTATGATAATTATATAACTGCTGTTTTTTTTTTAAATAAAAACTATTGAAATCAGAAAATCTTGACATTTATGATAAAATTTCATGCGCTGATTTTCAATTGACCTTTTACCAATAATAAGAATACTTCAGAATGACGTTAAACTCTTTTGCCACTGCAATTTCACATAATAATTCTTTTCTGATTTCAATAGTTTTTCTTTAATGGACAGGGGAAATAATATTGTCTCAGTATTAATGATCAATACCAGAATGCAGGATGATGAAAATCTTACTTCTCGATACTGAATGATCGTGAATGAATAGGATGGGCGAGTAAGATGCGGAGAAGTTGAGGCAGAACACAGGTGGAACTTTCAGCTTGAACTTCTGGCCCTTTCAGTGTGAATCCTGATGAGGGAGCATCTGGACGGCGTTCTCGGGCGCTCGCAGCATCTGTTGGGATCTGCGGCGGCTCTGCTTCATCCTCGCCTCCGGGCACTTCAAGCAGGACCGGTCTTAACCGGACTCTCCAGAGTTCCTGCACGTCAAAGTTCACCCTCTCCGCCAGCGACCGAGGCCAGCCGGCTGCTGCAGCATGTTACTCATTCACTGAGGTTTGTCTTTCTTATTTAAATGCGAGGCGGCGGCGGCGGCGGCGGCCTCCAGGTCACCGCAGCAGGCTGGTGAGGGGAAGGTTCGGTCTGAACTCTCAGGGATTCAGGAGGAACATCTGGTCAACAAGCTCGTGCCAAGTCCAACATGTGGATCCGCTCATGTGCTGACCTCCGGACGGACGTCCATATCTCGAGCATAAATACGGTGAAAAGCACATCCGTGAGCAGAAGCAGGTGGATCGGTGGCGTTAACAAAATCCCAAACTCATCTGCACAAAGTGAAAGATTTACATGAATATGAATAAAAACTTCTTCCATGATTGTTGGATGAGAAACTCTCTCCTCTGTGGAAGAAATCAGGGGTGAAGATCCAGATCTTTTTAAACTCTCTTCAGGATCTTAGCAGCAGAGTCGTGGATGTACTGAAGTTTCTCTAGATTCTTTCCTGAGGATCCTGATTACAAAAGCTCTACAGTAATTCATCCTGTCAAATACAGAGAAGGGCTGCAACATTGAGGGAATTTCAAAAATTGGAAACTTTCCATGGGAATTAATGGGAGTTTATAGGAATAAATGGGAATAAACCAGGAAAAAGTGGACATGAAGGGTGTTGATGAGACCCAGCTGGAGCCCATTGGCTGAAAGGGTTTCACAACAAATGCTATTCTTCAAAGAAAGAATCGACTGTTCATTAAAATATTGTGGTTTAACACTTGATAAAGTTGTAATTACACATCAATCTGTTGGAATTCTGTAATTTTTGGATTAATTTCTTCTCACACTTGTCTTTGCACATGACACCTTTCAATTAAATTGCCTTCAACTCCCATTTATTCCCAAATAGTCCCATAAAATTCTGTAACAATTCATGTAAAGTTTCTAATATTTCCAAAATTCCACAGTTCAGCTTATGGAAACTTTCCAGAAACATCCTTCCAGATGAAGACCCTGTCATTCATATGCATAAGAAAAATCCAAAGGCTGAAACATTTCTGATCATTTTGTCTGGTAAATAAATCATTTCTTTCACTGTTTCTGTGTAATACTGTCTATCAGATGCCTTTCCAGTCATATTTTCATCCAGCCTGAAGGTCTTTGCCTGCAGCTGCACCGACGTGTTTCCACAGCGGTCAATCCCTCCTAATGTGTTCAAGAAGCTTCGGCTCTCTGCGTCCGGCTCGCTGCTCGTGTTCCTAACGCGGGATTTCCTCTCTTCTGCCTTCGGTTTGAGCAGAGGAAGCTTGAAGCCAGAAAATATGAATCACGTGTTGCTTATTCACTGAGGTCTGGACGCATCTACAACACGCTGCTTCCTGCCTCACCTGGAGCAGCAGAGATGTTTCCTGAAGCCACGGCGAGCTGCAGGACGGCGCCCGGCGCTCCTCATCGAGCTGCTCTGATAACGAGTAACGTCTGGAAGCTTCGTGCTGCGAATAGAGAGCAGGAACGCTCCCGGATGAGCTCAGTGGAGGCGGCGAAGGAACCATTAGTGAAATAATAAACAAACCGACGGGGAACGGCTCCAGTTTCAGGGTTCAGCTGGAAAACAAACGAGCACCTCTGAATGGTCTCATGTTGTTAACTACTGCTTCAAAACACCTTCTGTGGTTTTTAAATTTTTTTTTCATGTTTTTAGGTTGGATCAGTGGTTTTTATGAGAGTTCCAGTGCCATCACAGACTTCAGTCAGTCACTGAGTGAATGTCCCAGAATGCTCTGCAGCTCAGTCCAGACAAGACAACAGCGATTTCCTCTTTCAGGCTCCAAAAATGAAAGGTCAAAGGTCAGTGCTCACCTTGTTACTAAATCTGCCTCTTAAGACCTGAAAAACAAAGTTAGGATAAGGGTTTTGAGTTTCAGCAAAAACGAGAAAAACCTGACGCATTAATCACTTTAATTAAAGTTTCACAATTTCAAATGTATTTTTATTCTCTTTATTTTCAACATCTTCTTTTGCTGTCATGATTGTAGTGCAGTTTTGTGTGTTTTCTTTGCCTTTGTGAATCACTTTGAGTATGAACGCTGCTGTACAAATAAACTTGCCTTTCCCAGATGTAACAGTCGACTCGCCGGTTGAAGTGCTGGGCGAGGAGAGCTGTGAACAAGGCTAATCACCCGGGAAATGTTTGTTGGAGACACAGAGAACAAACGTCGTGCAGAAACGTGGACATCTGCCTCAGCCTGCGTTTTTCCACCTGATCAGCTCTCTGCGCCGCCGCCGCTTTTACAATCAGTTAGTCGGCGAATTTGGAAGCTGTTTGTCTTCCAGAGCAGCGTAACAAACGCAGTTATTCCACTCATGTTCATTTCCTGCTCAAACAGAGAGGATTTGTAACCCGGCAGGTAAACACAGCGCCATAAAACCAGGAGTGAGAGAACAGTTTGTACAGTTCAGAGCTGCGGCACACCCATCTGTCAGTGTGTGTGTGTGTGTGTGTGTGTGTGTGTGTGTGTGTGTGTGTGTGTGTGTGTGTGTGTGTGTGTGTGTGATCCAATTAACAAAAAAAGATGAGAATCCAGAACAATGTAGATTTTATTCATTACAAAGGCTTCAGCATTTTAACTTCAGATTTAAAAGTTGTCTTCAAGATGATTCTGAACAGAAAATAAATAGCCAAACTATTCTAATCTGCACAAACATTGAAACAATAATATGATAAATAACGGAATCAAATCAACAGTGAAAAAGCTTTGTTTGTTTTCTGGACTTTAAAATGAGCAGTGACTGCATTGTCCTTCTGAATAAAACTGCTTCTGAATTATTATGGAATGCATGTAAGAGAAAAATAAA
Source organism: Salarias fasciatus (assembly GCF_902148845.1). Lineage (NCBI taxonomy): Eukaryota > Metazoa > Chordata > Actinopteri > Blenniiformes > Blenniidae > Salarias > Salarias fasciatus. The sequence continues at coordinate 4,030,850 of NW_021941229.1, read as the reverse complement.
TAACTTAGTGTCCATAACGTGCATATCTGCTGGTTTCACGGTGACCGTATTTACACACTGTATTCATTTACACTGGATGATCAATATTTACAGGCTGGCTCACTGACCTGACCCCGGAGGAATCAGACTGAGCTCAAATCTCATTACTCAACATATATTTGCTGACAATTCTGAAGGAAAACAACCGTAAATGTGTCCCTCAAATAGAAACAAGGAGAAAACTGAACTGAACTGAACCACTAATCACACATTTACACTGATTTCTTCATCCATCCTTTACTCTGATGCTTTATCTCCACAGACATCAGCAAAACATCAAATGAGCCGAGCAGAAAAAAGTGTAATCTGGCAGATTAAAGTGTTTGATCAGATTCGGCGTCCCAGTCTCAGGAGGTAAAGTAGGAGCTCTGCATGGAGTACAGCCGGTCGATGGGGTTTCCCACCCGAGCCTTCAGGGAGCCGACGTCCAGCATGGCCACGAAGCAGTGACTGAGGCTGGAGAGAGACGAGTCGCTGTCCAGGTCATGGAGGTCATGGAGGTCATGGAGGACGGAGTCAGAGCCTGGAGACAGAGGACAGGACGTCAGGACGAGCTACTGGACGACAGGTGAACTGCTGGTGATGAGAGAAAGCGATGAAATGCAAAGTGTGGGATTCTGACCGTAGGGGTTCATGTGGTCACCGGGCATCTGTGGGGGGGTGAGGCCTGGCTGGAAGGGGTCTGAGAACCCCCGGTGGTCCACGGTGAGGAGCTGCTGCTGGTCTGGACACAGAGGCTCTGAGAAGGAGCCCAGAAGAGCCTCCACATGGCCCAGCATCCCCTCTGGAACAGCCGTCAACAACTGACTTCAGTAGCTATTAACAACTATCAGGAGGTTAACAATAATAATAGTGTAAAAATGTGATCATTTCAGACATTTGTAACAATTTTCATATAGTTTCTTTTTCAATTTTTATTACATTATTTATATATAAAGTTTTACATTTAATCCAATGTAATTTTACAAAACTCCTCCATGTGGTGTTTTCCAGCATTCATGATTTCATGACTCGCGGTTTGGTTTTGAAGCTAATGCTGCTTCACCGCAGCTCGGCGTTGTCTCACTAAAACATAAAGATCATCTGCAAAGAAAATAATAACAGCAGCTACTTCTGTGGAAAAATCCCACTCAGTGTTTTCTTTGTTGCTTTTACACTTAGCAGGCCATGTGAAACCATCAGCTGGGGCCACTTTCGGGCCCAAGACCACATGTTTGATATTCAATTTGAAAAAAATTGTCTTCGTACAAAGTCAAAAATACTTTAGTTCACATTTTTCTGACTATACGAGGTTTATATGAGAATGTGAACTTTCTGTAGCGCAACCATTAAAAAGCAGGAACTGGAGGATTTCAAAGATTTGTTTTCCGTTACACAATATTTCATCTATTGTTTCAGCATTTGTGACATTTTAGATTACAAAAAGACGATTTAATGTAATTTTTAATGAATACAATTCTAATGGAAGCTGTAGAATTGAACAACAACACAATTTATAATCAAATAAAAAGCCTAGAAGTGTGAGTGGATGTCTTTGAAATGTTTTAAGACTTAAATTAACAATGGACATTATTTGTTTGGTTTTTTTAATCTGTAAATGTAAAATGAAAACAGTAAACTTGAAGGACTGTTTGATCTCATTCTAATAGGAACTCCACACATTCCTGTTGACGGACGGCGATTCTGTGGTTTTCTGCCTTTCTTTGCTGGTTCGGTTAACGGCAGCAGCCTCCTCTATAATAAACCCCGCTGCTCTGCCAATATTGACAGGCTGGAAGTCCCTGAACAGAGACGCCGTGCCTGCCAAAACACTGAGACACTTATCTAAACTGTCTGCTCATATCCGCCGTGAGACCACAGAGGCAATAAGCCCGCCAGCCACGAGGAAGACGTCCACTTTACAGCCCCGAAAAACTCATATTTACCCACAGCTTCACGATACAGGACTCAAAGGCCACGGAACTGGAAGCGGGAGCTGTTTATTGTTCCCAGAATAAATGTAATATTTCAAGCTGCTTCTCTAAATAATCCACAAATTACCAACTTTTTACTAATCGCTGTCATCACGCTGGTGGTGGACAAATTGCACGACGCAGAAGGACGTTTAAGGAGGATTTTCTCGCCGTCGCATGGCGAGTACACACACCTCGGCCCGGCCTTTGGCTGCTGTGCTGCTCCTGCTGCTGCTGCTGCTGCTGCTGTCTGCGGGCTAACTTCTTCATCTGTAAACACATGAATGCAGTGAGCAGCGTGAAAGACAGCTAACTGGATCACCCCGCTCCTGCTAGAACTGATAAAATGTAAATTAAGTGTAAAGAATTGGGTTATCTTGAACATTTTGAGGAGCCAGAAAGACATTTTCAACAAAGATGACTCAGTTATGTGTTCATCATGTGCTTGAAACAACAAATAAATTGAATAAAAAATGTAAATTAATTTACTTTTATCTGATTCTAAAGTGGAATTTTACATTTTTACTGAAAAAAAATGCTTTAATTTCACATGGTATAGCCAGAGATGAAAAGGAAAAAAACTCCAAGAAGCCTCTGCAGATATTCAGAAATTGAGACTTTCTGCTGTTCTGGCTGAATTCTGAGGACAAAAAGAGGGAAAAGATGAAGTAAAAGAAAGAGGAAACAAGAGTGAAGCAGAGAGTGAGAAAGGAAAGCAGATCAGTGACTCAGTGATGATTCTGTGAACGGAGAGCCTGTGTCAGGAGACAAACGCGGCTTATAATTTTCTTTTTAAATTTCCATTATTAAAATATCAGTTTTTTATATTCACGTGCACCTTTACATATATATTCATTCCATTGTTTTCCATCTATATGTGGTGTTTTTTGTGTTTATATGTCTGTGTCTTGAATTGCCTAAAATTAAATAAAGTGATTCAAATATAAAACATTTGCAAAATTGGTATTTCATGCACACGCATGATCTACTAACACACACACCCCCCCCCCCCCCCCCCCCCCCCCCCCAAAAAAAAAAAAAACAAGAAAAGAAAACATAACATTATTTATTTGGCACATTGGACCAAGATGGCAGTGCCCACCAGAGCAGCGACTTCTCAAATTAGCAAAACCATGTCTTCCTTTAGTCCTTTAGTGATAGTTTTAGTGAGAGTTGAGTGATGAACAGGTTTTTGATGTATGGCTCAACTGAACTAACCAACATCAGGTACGATTTGATCACGATCACTAACGGCTTCATGGGGGCTGAAAGGTACATCAGGCAGACTGTGGCTCCTGAGTGAGGAGGACCGGAGGAAGACTGGTTATTGAGTCGATTTGTTGGCCTGGCAAAACGCTACAAGATCGTCACTCCTTCTGGCAATGTCCGCTCTGTGGACAACAAGATGGACCCGACATGTCTGAGGATGGAGGTTTATCAGGTGATGAGGAACCGTCTCACGGAAGCCTGGCTCAACAACAGCGTGCCATACCCAGTGTTCCAGATAGACTGCAGCCTGCGGCTCTGCCCAGCAGACCAGAACCATCTGTTGGGGGTGGACGGCATATGTTAACAAAGGCAGGTGTACATCACTGTTATTTACATCCAACCGGGAGCTAATGCGCTAAGGAAGGACTAAAACAGCTACATGATACTATCAGCTCCTTTCAGAATAAATTCCCAGAGGCTCTTTGGCTGCCGGAAACTTCAGTCTGGTAAAGTTGATGGACATTCTACCAAGGTTTCACCAACACATCACCACGTAGAAACATGTAGAAACAACATGCCGAGTAAAAATCGCCACCACCTGGGCCCCTCCTCAGCCTCTCCGGCCACACCTCCCTCCTGCTGGGCCCAGCGGTCACCGTGTGGCCCAGCGATGCTGCCTCTGTGCTGCAGGACTGTTTCCAGAGCAGACTGCCAGGTCTTCAGGGAGGCGGCTACACGGGAGGGAGGGGTGGATCTCGGGGATTACATATCATCTGTCCTCGGATTCATATCCAAATGTGCTGATGATATCACCACCGCCGAGACAGCTATCACCTCCCCAAACCAGAAACCCCAGTTCAATGCCGAGGTCGGAGCTCTGCTGAGAGCCGGAGATGTTGCCCTCAGGGCAAACAATGAGTAAGGACTAGAGTGGCCAGGAGAGAGCTGATCACGGGCATCACGAGGGACAAAGCCACATATGCTCAGAAAGTCAAGAGTCATTTTGCCACCAATGACCCAGGAGCATGTGGAGGGGTATCAAGAGCATCACAAACTACCCCCCACCCTGACAACATCCCTGGACAGATACTGAAGGACGGTGCTCGCCAGCTGTCTGAGGTGTTGACAACATCGACAATACCTTCTTCTCACAGGCAGCTGCGCCAAACAGTCTCAGGTCTTCCACCATCATCCCCATCCCCAAGAGCCCCACAGGGACAGGTCTGAACGAGTGTCGGCTGGTAGCCCTCACCACAGCAGAAGCTGTTATGGCCCGCACAAAAAACTGTGGTAGCCCACCAGAATGCCTACAGGGAGACCCGTTCCACTAATGATGACATTTCATCAGTCGGCCATACAACCCTCAACCACCTAGAGAGGAAGAACTGATTTGTTCATTTGCCATTCCTAGACTTTACCTTGCCCTTCAACACCATCAACCAACAGTCCCTGGTAAAGACGGGCAATATTTGGACTGAGCACCATCCTGTGCAACTGGGTATTGCACTTTCTTAGCCATGGACCAAAAACCATCAGGATCCACAACATGAAAAAGAGCAAGGAGATTTCAGGAAGGGCGGACACACCGTCACCCCTCTGCACTGCACACTGGCAGAGCAGCTGTGGAGGTGGTCTCCAGCTTTAGGTATCTGGTGGACACCGCCCCAAGGGCCTCACCTGGAGCTACAACACTTCCTCCCTGGTTAAGAAGGCCCTTCAGTGCTTTTACTTCCTCAAGAAGCTGAGACACACTGGACTTCAAGCTCTATCCTGAGCAGTTTCTCCAGATGTGGAGCTCATGCTCTGTTCCTGCATCCCGGTGTGGCAGAAGCTGCTCTGCTGGAGAGAGGACAGCTCTGCTGGAGAGAGGACAGCTCTGCTGGAGAGAGGACAGCTCTGCTGGAGAGAGGACAGCTCTGCAGAGGCAGCTGAAAGCTGCAGTCTACCCTTCACTATAGACATCCACACCAGCAGATGCAAGAGGAGAATTTGTATCTGGAAGAACTGAATCCACCCTGCAAACTCACTCCATGCCCCCCTCAGGCAGGAGGCTGCAGAGCAGCAAGAGCACAACCACCAGACTGAGGAACAGAACCACCAGACTGAGGAACAGAACCACCAGAGCGAGGACCAGAACAGAACCACCAGAGTGAGGAACAGGACCATTACAGCTCTCTAGTTTGTTCTCTGCTTTTTTTTATTATGTTTTAAAATCGACCAAGGTTTAGGACCTTGCAAGGTTTAGGACTGCAGAACCATTTTTATGGTCAAATGATCGGCAGAAACAATGAAAGACGTCACTGCTGCTTCCATTTGCAGATGTGAAGCTGACAGTTCCATTACCGAAAAAGCCACTGGAGGTCATGTAGGCCACGCGAACTCTCCGGGTTTACTGACCTTTGCCCTCTGGTTCTGAAACCAGACTTGGACCACCCGAACCGTGAGCCCGGTCTCGGCAGCAAGGGTCTCTCTCACCTGCAGATCACAGCACGACACACTCAGTCCCGAGATTTAACCGAATGCAAATATACGACAGCATTTCATAGGATAATACTACGGTGTCCGATAATATTCCGTTTACGTCTGTTTACCTTTCTGCAGGGTTTGGAGGAGACCTCGAACGAGGCTTTGAAGGCCCTCCTCTGCTGGGTGGTGAGGATCGTCCGGGGCCGTTTGGACCGTCGGGGGTCTTTACCGTCGTCGCTGCCTCCTTTCTCTCCGCTGGTGTATTTCTCAGACTTCACATCCTCATCCTCACTCTTATCTGTTCACACAATCCTGATGTCCTCACACGTTGCCTCAAATCGGTTTCCACAGTCCGGTTTCTGAATTCCAGCCTCACCTGAGTCCGAGAACAGCGGACTGGCTGTGCTGATGAGCTCCTTCCTCTTCTCGTAGTCCGTCCTGCACAGCAGCCGGCCTCCTTTCAGCACGAACTCGTCTCCCTTGCAGAGCTGACGATCGCAGACGCAGCAGCAGAAGCAGCCGAGGTGGTAAACGCTCTGCAGGGCTCGCATCACCAGCGCCGTGGGTGCAATGTTCTCCAGACAGCCGTGACATTTAGCAGCAAACAGCCTGTGGAAGGACACAGATCACAAGAAGGACGAGCACAAATCTTATTAAAGAAGCCAAAGACGGAGGTACGACCGACCGCAGAGGAAAACAGGAGTGATCTGTCCATCATACATCCAGCACACATCATCCAGCGGTCCATCTGAGAATCCATCAATAAATTCAACACTATGTGCAAAGAAAATAATTCCATTATTATATGTGTTTCATTTCAGGATCCTGCAGCAGTTTAACTAAAAAACATTTTGATGAAAAAAGGGTGAAAATTCAAATGCTTAATAATTAAATAAAACCATAAAAATGTGATCAATGTACATTTCCATTGTGTGCGTGTGTGTGTGTGTGTGTGTGTGTGTGTGTGTGTGTGTGTGTGTGTGTGTGTGTGTGTGTGTATATTGGGGGGTACAGTGTGTAGATTCCAGATGCAGTTTTAACACGACGACTCTGAGCTGAAGAGCCTCCGCCGAGCCGAGCCAAGACGGCGGAGCGAGCCAGAACGGCGCTCTAAAGCCGCTTTCTTCTCACCACCGAGGAAACTTCCAGAAACAGAAAGAGAAGTCAGCGGCCAAATGGACAGAAAAGACAGACCACAGCGAGGTGTGTGTGTGTGTGTGTGTGTGTGTGTGTGTGTGTGTGTGTCTGTGTGTGTGTGTGTGTGTGTGTGTGTGTGTGTGTGTGTGTGTGTGTGTGTGTGTGTGTGTGTGTGTGTGTGTGTGTGTGTGTTTGCTGAGCCTCCTCACTTTGAATCCAACATTTGTCTAATTTTTGACCAGACTGGAGATTTCTTGGTTTGAATGAAGAAAAATGCTAAACTGAACTGAGACTCATGGGAATGTTCATTCATTCATTCATTTATTGACTTTAATTAATTTAATTGTTTATTTTTATCTCTAAATAAGCTAAATTTACAATTTTTACAGCTACTTAACTACTCTTCATTGTACTTTTACTTTACCACTCTCTGCTGTTCATTCTGTTGTAATTGCTGCTTTTAATGTCCCAGCTAGTTTTTTTTTATATGTTTTATTTTCTTCTGTAATCTGCTGTTTTATATCTGTGTTTTTTTATGTTTTATTCTTCTGTAATCTGCTGTTTTACATATCTGACACTGATGTGATCCCTATTCCCTTTACTTCCTCCACAGCAGCTCCTCATCCGGTAACTGGGAGCAGAGATAAGAACATTTTTATTTTGTCTGCTCAAATACCATTTACTTTTATTCCGTATTAAAACAAATCACCAACATACACACTCAGATTGATCTTTTTCAATATCATCATCAACCCCAACACAACACAGTATTTTTAGCATCAACATTCAACTCACTATGATGGCGTTGATGCTTTCTCTCAATAAAGTAATTATATATTAGTGAACTCGGCTGCTGTTGTGTCTCATAAACTCTGCTTGTTAAATACACAATTAGATTCACAGGAAATTCGCAAAATATATTTCCACATCAGAGTCTCATTCGAACATATTTTGAATTTTTTTCACTTCAGAGATTTGTTGATCAACATCTTTACACACTTAATACACAAGTGTGTCAAGACATTATTATACACTTTTATCAATTAAAGTCCTACTAATCTGACATTTAAAATTTACTCACATTTTACCATTTCCAGCTGAATCAAAATCTTTCTACGTCTGATAAAAACGGCAAAAGAAGAACAATGAAGTACTGAGTCCCACGGTCCTGAAATACAACGTGTTCTGCAGAAAAAGAGCTTCTGATCTGACAGAGTGAGCTGTGTTGATAACTGTTTGAGAATAACAGTCAACAGTGAGAACAGCAGACGTCAGTTGAAATGAGCACTTCAGTGCATTTATTCTAAAGAAACATTTATAAACATCGGAGAATCTGTGGTGAAAGAGTTGTGCAACACTTTTTGATGTCGGTGTAACTCGAGAATTTAGGATGATTATAAAAAATGAATTCAGATTTAAAGGTCTGAGAAACACAAAAACAAAGTTGTATTTTGCAACTTTGAACGTTATTAGAAAACTTTTAATCCTGCGCACCAAATTTTATGCTATATTATTGAATATTATACATCATCAAATAGTTTTAAAATGTTGGACTATTTACTCAACCACACAAACATTTATAAAATTTAGCAGTGAAAATTTCTCTTAACATAAACCAGTATTTCAATAAATTCCATGATCTCAACTTCTGAGACGGCGGAAAGAAGATTTTGGTTTCGTGTTGGTTCGAATTGAAAGGGTTGAACACTCATGCTTATAAAGCTGTGAACAGATCACTCCTAAAAACACTGATGAGAGGTGAAACAACTTTGTGACGTCACTACCCAGGATGCTTTGCAACGTGCACAACAATGGCGGCCTCCGTAAATAAACTTTGTTAAAATATAGTTAACTGAATCTATATATATTTTTAAATTATTCATAGATATGTTACTGACAGCAAGCTGAACCACATAGAGCAAATTTATCATTATAGTCGGGGTTCATTTTAAAGGATAAAATAAAGATTAGAGCCCCTAGTGGACAAATCAGGAACAGCAGTTTATTTGAAAATTACACAAAATTAGAATTTAACTTCACTTTGCAAAGTGATCCAGCAGACACTAACCGGACCGAACAGAATGGTTTAACGGCCCCGTTCAGGCCCGCGGGCCGCTCGTTTGGCTCCGCTGCTGTAGAAGGTGAAACAATGAGAGCATGTGATTGATAGCTGGGATAATTTCCATGCTAACAAAGATGTTGGAGCGAGTCCCCGGAGACCCGGCAGGCCTCACTCTGACTTCTTGAGCTTTGGCTGAGCAAACAGCGCATCCACACTCCCCCAATCCTGCTTTTATTTCCCCCTGCCTCCTTCACAATCATCTTTTGATTACTCCGGCTAATTAAAACTCCGACAAGCTGCCATCTGAAACCGGCGCCCACCCAGCCTGCCTCCTCCTGCAGGTCAGCCGGCTCTCCGAGGAGCGAGAACAAACACGGAACACACACAGTCTGTTTTTACTGCTTCATCCTCTCTCCACTCATCTGATCCCCGCTAATCCCCAACCTCTTTATGCTTGTTAAGCTGTGTGGACGCTCAGGGCGCAGGGCCAGGGGGTCAAGGGCCCCCCCCAGCAGTGGTGGTCCGGGACCAGGCCGGCTGCACCACAAACACCATTAACACATGAACATCCCCAAAACACACAAACACCCGGCCCGGGTTCCACTTCAGGCCCACACCGGTGCTTCTGATGGTCCACTGCTGTATGTCAGAGTTTTAATGCAATATTGGATTTTTTTTTTTTATTGAAAGTTTTAATTTCCCCTCAATTAAAATTATTTCTTGTGCAAATTAAATGGTGAATAATTCTGAGAAAGTATCAACAGCTTATGTCAGAAAGATAACTTCGTATTGCAGGTTTGAATCCCACAAGTTACCATAGTTCAGGGGTGTCCAACCTTTTTTGGGCCAAGATCAACTTTTCAAGTAGTCCATCCTTCAGGGTCGACCCAGGACTGCCCCGCTGGACGGGGGGTGGGGAGTATACCAGAAGGAAATGCAATACTTGTTCCAAAATAAGTTATTTCAAAATAAAATCTGTGTTGTGTTTTTGCCTTAATATTCTATTTTTTTACTTCTTCTGGTAGAATACAGAACACTCAACGTGATGTAGTCATTACAGGCATTAGAAGAATGAGAAGAATGAACGGTTTTGTACGTCGTCACAGCAGGAAAGTCAAATGACTCCAAAATTGCACAAAACAGCTCTGTGACCGGAGCAGCTCCGTGTTGCCAGATTGGGCGGGTTTCTGCCAAATCAAGCTTCTTTTTTGAACACGTCAGACGGGTTGATGAAATGATTGTGTTAATGACGTGTTTTTTTATTATACAAATACGGTTTTAACGTGCATTTTCAACCGAAATGGCGGTTCGGGCTGCTTTCTATTGAGTTAAACGGGTTTCATATTGTTTACGGGGGAGAGCGACAGATCTGGCAACCTCCTCTAGCGGACTGCAGAGACACGGCATGCGGTGATGCGGTGATTCCGTTAAGTAGACGGAACGCAGCCGGTGTGCATCAGGCATGATTGTCATGCATGGAGCGTGCTGCGTGCGCACACACACTCGCTCTCTCGCGCGCACACACTTGTTGCCTTCTTCTTTCATTTTTTTAACCGCACAAACTTTTTTTTTCCCCTGCACCTCGCGGTCTACCTGGGGACACTCCGCGATCGACCGATTGAGTGGTTGGGCACCCCTGCCATAGTTCCTGAACATGACCTTTGACCTCCAGCAGCTCCCTGCTGTGCAGCATCCACTGCTCTTGTAGTAAAGTTTCACTATCACCTGCAACCAAGATGTAAAAGTCTTTGGCTCAATTAGAGCACAGCTGATCCAAAGTGATCTACATGAATACACATTTCTTCTTCTCAACATTTCTCATTTCTTTCTCCAAGTGGATGATGAAATAAAAATCCTTTTTATTTTTTTTTCATCAGTGCCCATAATACTCTTCCGTACAAAGATAAGCTGCGGTCCTGTTTGAAAAGACTCAACTGGATGAATGATACAAATCTGTGAACATACAGTCCAGGAGGAGATTAACACGTTTCCAATAAACAAGCAGCGACAGCTGAACACCCGGCCAGGTTTTAGGGCTGCGTTACAGCGAACACACACCGCAGGTGGATGACGATTCAGACCACGTGTGACCACTTCCTGTCTGGTTATCCTCTGGGACCAACAGGAAGCACAACCCGGCCTCTGACACAGGTCCACAGTCATTAACACAGTCATTTTAGCCACCTCTTTCAAGGAGTCACATGAAATTTCACAGCTGTTTATCAGTGTCACATTACTAAAACTTCACCAGCGATCATGAGTTGACACACTTTAAATCATGAATGTCACTGAAGCTCACACAGACCAACTGACTGACTCTGATTTAACACACACATCTGACACAATAACAGCAGTGTGCTTGATGTGCTTCGGTCTGTACAAGAGGGGAAAGAAATGTTATGATCCAACTGCAGCAGGAGTAATACAAACACACACACACACACACACACAGGGTGAGCAAAGTGTTCATTCCTCTTGTGAGAGGAAACACGTGTTTAAGAGCAATAATATTATCCCGTGAAAGAAACAGAGGCCACATGCTCGTTTTTCTCCCAACGAGGCGACACAGTGACAGACGACCGGCTGACACCAGCAGAGCAGAGACTCAGGCCGTCCTCTCACTTCTGTCTCCTCCTGAAGCCCACCCTGTCCTCAGGTCGGCTCTTCTCGAGGTTTTTTCAATAATACATGCATACAGTAGCATGTTCAACAACATTCTGTTTTTGACTTTAAAGGTGCGTTAAAGAGTTTGCACGTTTCATGCGAAACAACGGACCCTGCAGGCCTTTGTCTAACTGCTTCTTAGTGAAACGCTCGTGCCTGTGGCTTGCGTCCTTGTACGAGCACGGAAGAGGGGAACTCCTTCCTCGCTCTTTTAGAAGTGCTCGAAATTTTTAAAACTTAAATTTTTTAAAATGTAAGTTTCTTCTGCCTGGTGGGGTCTGTGCTGGAGCTGTGGCAGTGCTAGAAGCCGGTCTTTTCAACTTTCTGGAAGATCCATCCTCAATACTGCTCAGTTGTTGCTCGCTAAACATCTGGGGGAGTAATGGCGGACAAAACGAAAACTAAGCAAATCAGGCCAGCAGGAGCGCGCGTTACGTCACATCCTCTCAAATTCTCCCCAAGAAATATAAATTGCCGGACCGGCACTGCAGCTTTCAAGTGACAATTTAGCGCTGTTAGCGGTACTTAGCAGCAATGAATATGTCATTCTACACATCATTGAATATTTGTAACATATTTATGGTGGAAAATAAGTATTTTTAAAGTTGAGAAGCTCCTTAATGCACCTTAAAGCTTTTAATTGAATGATAAATAGCTTTGTTCAAGTCACAATACAGAGTTCCTTATATGTGTAGTTTATATCAGGGTTTATAGTTACTAGACGCGAGAGATGCACGGAAGGCTCATTTTTCCATCCGCAACCGCTTCTTAAAATCTCCATCCGCCCGCTATCCGCCCATATGAATGATTTTTTTATCAATTTTCCAAACCGAACCCGCCTGGCATCCGCAGAATAGTGTTTAGGTGTACTGAAGTTGCTTTTTTTATTTGAGTGCTTCAACCACAACCCGCCCGAATGTAATTAAAATCGTAATTTTTTTCGACACGTCATCCGCCCGATCCGCGGTTATCCGCGTGCTCCACGGGTGCAACCGCAATCCGCACATCTCTACTAGACGCAACTACAGTTCTACGAGTGTGTGTGTACCCACCTACGGGCTTCGCTATTGGTACCTTCCTTTGGTGCCAGCCAGACACTGAGAAGATCAAACCAGTTGCCGCGCCAATCATGCCCGCGCACTGGCGCACGCCCACGCCCCTCTCCAAGAGGATATAATCTGACGGCCCCGTCAGTTCTCCCTTCTTCAGATCAGCCCAGGAGAACACGGAAGCGGTCCAGCTGGGCTAGCAGGTAGGTGGGCACGCACACTCCCGTAGAACTGTAGTTACGTCTAGTAACTATAATTTCTACTTCGTGTGGTGCTTAGCCCACCTACGTGCTTCGCTATTGGTATCCTGCCAAGATGGAGGCTGTAGGGATAAAAGTACTCCCAGCTGGACAGGCTGACAAGATTGGTGCCGAAGAGGAAGCAGGCAGGCCGTACGCCCAGTACAACCACACCAAGGCCCGAAGACAATGACGTCAACAACCCTCGCACCGAGGTGCTGACCACACACGTGTCCAAAAAAACCATGACACACCATCAAAAGAGCACGCACACACTGGTCATGACTCCCAGAGTCACACCGGCAGGCGGGCAAGACCTTCACCGTGGTCTGAAGTCCTCCAGGGAAAACAGCAGCCGGCCAGGCCAAGAACCAGTCCACTTACGCGACAGGACCCCTGTCCCCGTGAAAGACCAACATGGCCACAGAATCGGTGCACATATCCACAAGATAGGAGTGCACAAAAGTAGACGCAGAAGCCCAAGAAGCAGCTTGGCAGATGTCACCCACCGTGACACCTCAGCACAGAGCCGCAGAGGCGGCCACACCACATGTGGAAAGAGCGCGAACCATCGCCGGCGGCGGGCGGTTCCGTGCCTCATAAGCAGCCGTAATAGCACCACCAACTCAGTGGGCAAGGCGCTGGGAGGACAGCGGGGCTCCATGCCCCTTGCCTTCAAATCCCACGAACAGCTTCCGTCGTGCAGAAGCTAGCTATACGCTCAACATAACAACACAGAGATCTGACCGGACACAGCAACCGCAGCCGCGGATGACGAACCAGACGAGGTGCAAAGCGCCCTGATCCGGATAATTCTCGAAAAAAAATCCGAAGTGATAACCTTGGGATGAAAGGCCAGGTTAAGCCAGAGATGAACCAACCCACCATCCTGGCTGAAGGACATGCAGGAGGCATGGACCGACAGGGTGCAAAGATCCCCGACCCTTTTGGCAGAAGTCAGAGCCAAAAGGAGGGCAGCCTTGAAGGAGAGAAAATGGAAGTCCACCTGCTCAAAAGGCTCGAAGGGGGCCCCGCCCCCCAGACCATCCAGCATGACGTGGAGGTCCCAAAGGGGAACGGCATATCTGGGGGGAGGCCTAAGTCTACACGCCCCACGCAGAAACCACTTCACCAGCGGGAGGCTGCGTGCCGAAAAACGCCCAAAGCCAGTGTGGCCCGTCGTGATGGCCGATGCAAACACCGTGAGGGTGGAAGCAGAGTGACCGCTATCCAGCAAACTTTGCCGGAACTCCGGAACCCCACTGACGGCACAGGAGCCGGGGTCCACACCCTTCTCCAAGCACCACGATGCAAAAAGGCGCCACCGAGACCTGTAAGCCCTGACAGTAGAGGGGGCCCTGGCACTCTGGATAGTGGACAAAATGGCCGGGGGGAGATCTAGCCCTGTTAGTCTCACCCTCTCAGCTTCCAGACCAGGAGTCTCCTGCTCAAGATAGGGCGGGACCATAGGGTGCCCCCTGCTTGGAGTAGAGCGTCGAGTTCGTCGGGGATCGGCCATGGATCCCCGACCGCCAACTGAACCAGGTCCGGGAACCACGTGGTGCTCGGGTTGTCTGGGGCTACCACCAGAATGTGAAGGCCCTGCAACTGCACCCAGCGCAGCAAAGGGGTCAAGTGGCGGGTCGGAGGAAAGGCATACAGGAGGCCCGAGGGCCAGACCCTGTGAGCCAAGGCGTCTACCCTGAGAGGGGGTTCGTCTGATGACCTGAGTGAGAACCAGAGTGGGCACTGTGCGTTCTCTGCACTGTCGAAAAGGTTGGGGACCGTAACGAAAGGGCTGCACGCAGCGTGGGTTGGGAAGCAGCGGGGAAGCTGGCCCCGCTGGCAGTGGGAAGTGTGAGCACCATCACAGCATCTTCAGCGGCCCCAGTACTAATGCGTCTGACGTCGTCAGGAAACCGCAGGTGGAGCGACCGCATTGGAGGAGAGATCACGGCCGGGGAAGAAGGAATGTGCTCTTTAGAAAACCCGGAATGTTCGTGTGCAGCCACAGCATCTCCACTCGTCCTGACGTTCTGCGTCTCATAACGGCGAAGAGAGGACAGAGTAGAGGGAGAGATGTGCCTTGGCTGGGCTCGGTACGGGCCTGCCGTGTGAGCGCGGCGAGGAATAAAGGATTGCAGCCCTTTAGAGATGTAACGGGCCTGACGGCCTTTATTGTTAACACTTTTAACAACAGGAGCGGAGGAGGACGGATGAGGAGTCGACTCTGGCCAGGTGCCGCAGGATCCCATGGGGCGGACATCCTACGCTCCGCAGGTCGCCGGCGGTGTTGGCTCTGAAGGCGGCGAGGCTAGAGGTGAGGGGCGAGCTGCTGCAAGCCTCTGGCTGCCATGTTGACCTGGATATCAGGACTGAAGAGGGAAGCAGTAGAAAGGGACAGGCCCAAAATACCCTTCTGGTCCCGTTCTGTGAGGGAGGAGAGGCCAAGCCACAGGTGTCTCATACCGAGCTGGGCGCTGGCCATGGCGCATCCTCCATCGATCGCGACAGCCCGGCATCCTCATCAGGACCTCAGCTGTGTTCTGGATCTCCGCAATGTCCTCCGGTGACAGCTCTGAGCGCTCGTGGCAGAGTTTGTCAATGGAGCCTAAGAGAAAGGTCATATTGTTCGCAAATGCAAACAATTGATTGCCGTTAGCGTAACAGCGGTCCAGAAAGGAAGCCATGCGCCTGTCTCTCTCAGAGGGCAGCATGGGCTTGCCACCGGGCAAGGGGGTGGAAGTGGGTAACAGGCAGAGTCTCACGGAGTCCTCGATAATTTGGGACTCCGATGATGCTGGGCCAGCCATCCACACAGCAGTACTCACGGTAGCCTTTCACCGGCCCCTTGGTGGTGATGGGCGTACCCCAGTCTCGCTGGACATTGTTTTGGAACGATGGCATGGTGGGACATAGCACCACAGTCTGGGGCCTGGCCCGCCACTGGGTCACTAGCCCGAATGCAAAGTCCCACGGCGCCAGCTCGGGAGGCTGTGGCGGCAGCGCCAACCCAGTGCGGTCTGCAGCGGTGGTGAATAACGCTGTGAGATGTTCCACAGGCTCGCGGCGTGTGCTGTGACGATTAGCTCTGGAGACAGACAACAGGGAGTCATCGTGCCGCTCGGACCTCTCGGAGCTGGAGGAGTCACGGCAGCTCTGCGGGTCCCCGGCCGTATCGGCCCAGTCGGTGAAGGCGGCAGGAGTAGCGGCGAAGTCATCGCCGGTGTCGTCGATAGCAGAAGCTGGTGAGACGGCGCCCATGAAGGCAGCTCGACGCTCGATTGCTTCGAGCGGGAGAGCGAGGCAAGCTGGGCAGGAAGCGCACTGGATTTGATGCTGCCAGCCAAGGCAGGTGAAGCAGAGCTCGTCTTGCTCCATCAGAGGAGTCCCGCATCGGCGGCAGGTGAATGGTCCGATGCCGGAAGGCGACAAAGATAGTCCCGGCTTTTCCATCTTCGTCTTTTTCTTTGTCTTTGTCTTCATAATGATCAACTCAAGGCTGAGAAAGAAGAAGGAAGAACTGATGGGGCCGTCAGATTATATCCTCTTGGAGAGAGGCGTGGGCGTGCGCCAGCGCACGGGCATGATTGGCGCGGCAGCTCGTTTGATCTTCTCAGTGTCTGGCTGGCGCCAAAGGAGGGTACCAATAGCGAAGCCCGTAGGTGGGCTAAGCAACACATGAAGCAGAACTTTCGGTACCGGGCCGCAAAGACAGGATGAAGAGCTTTATTTTGAAAAACGCTTCACTTCCCTCAGTTCTTCTTTTCAACACTAAACTCCACCACAGCTTCTTTTCTCTAAAACACCTGGAGACTAACATCAGGGACAGCGTCTGTTTGCACCTGCTTTCTGCTTTAGGACCACTACTCTTCAATCTGTACATGAATAACTTTGTCATTTCCTCTTCTGTACGACACAAAGTATTATTTGCTGACGACACAAAGTTGTTCTTCTCTCTTAAGAATCCAGACAAACTGGAACAAACCACAAATAAATTAATGAATTTGTGAAAATAGACATCTGGTTAAGATGCAACAAACTATCTCTAAACTTCAACAAAACTACATCATTTTCATACGCCCCAATAAAACTGAAAAAACAAATTTGTCTCAAGATAAATTGAAGTAATATTGACAGAGTCAGTGCTGCTAAAGTTCTGGGGATTTTTTTATTGATGAGTTTTTCAACTTGAAATGTCATATTGTCAATTTAACAAAAAAACTGTCTAAATATGGTGCTTTGTCTTTAAGCTCCAACATTTTCTCCCTCTCTCTGCTCTACTATGCTTGTATAAAACCTTATTTGAGCCCTGTTTGCATTATTGAAAAGTCATTTAGAGCAACAAGTTTCCCACCCTCTTAAAAAAGTTAGAGGTTGTTCAAAAAGAAGTCATACACACATTATCTTGGTCCGAGTTTAATTCTCCAGCCAGTTCACTCTTCCACCATTACAACATTGAGGCTTGCTGAGTTTAGGTACTTTCAGAATGCTTGTATCAGGTATCAGTTTCTTCACAAACCCGACAGTAAACTGTGTCCACTCTTTTCAGTCTTCCTGCCCACTCATAAATAAAAACGGAACCACTGGTAAAAAAAAAAAAAAAAAAAGGAAATGAAATGTACCAGCTTCAGTATTGTTTGCAGTGGACCACGGATCTGGAATGAACTATATGGAATGATAAAAATGTCATGTTCCAGCTCCAGATTAATTAAAAAAAAATCTAAAAATGCAACTTCTATCAAAATATATTTAATTATACAATAACTGCTAGGATTATCCTTTGTCATGGCATGGTGTGTGTGTGAATAAAAGTGACTTATCATTCAACTGCACCATTCTAATCTGCACCATTCTAAACTGCACCATTCTCATGAGAAAAGAAACAAGCTTGCAGGAAACACGGAGCAGTCTCCTCAGACCACAGAGCCTGTCCCTGCTGTCAGACGCCCCTCATTCCCATCCTGAGCCACTCTGAGGAACTTCTGAGTCCTTCCTCATGCAACGCCACACTTAATCTCTGGGTTTCCTCCAGATCCACAGACACACAGTGTTCCTGCGGAGATGACGCAGCGCCTTTTCAATCACGCCGCTATAAAACAATTAGAGTATTAGATCCTCTGAAGTTACAGTTGATCCTCTCAGCCTTTCGGCCACAGATTAGACACCAGTGTTTGAGTTCAGCTTTGACTTTGGATGAGTTCAAACACATGTGCTGAGGCATAATCATGATTAACGACGCGCTCGCCCGCGTCCACGGCTGATTGATTATCGTCCTCTCGGAGTGGCCAGCGTGACTCAGACTGTTTGTAGCCCCCTTAATTATGATTTGTGTCTCTCCGTCTTCCCACTGTGGTAAAGGAATGCTGAGCTGTCCGGAGCTCAGAAACAGGAGAGAGAAATTCACTTTCCCACATTACAGAATCAGAGACGTATGAGAAGCAACAATGTGTTGATTCTCCAAAAGACAATCAAATAACCCAATATAGTCAAAAATAACAAACAAAATCCACTTTAGATTAAATTATAATCTCACTTGTTACCTTATTGTGCAATTATATATTAGTTTTAATTGTTTAAGTGAGAAATATTCTATTTAAACGTGGGATCTTGTCTTTCATGACTTTCGTTTAGTTACAGGATTCAAGTGATTTGTATAATTTACATTCAGTTTTTAAGTGAAGTCCTTAACAGAATTAACAGAATGTCTCCGTGTTCCCGTGAACGAGGGTTTAATTGCGTCCCGGGAGAGTGAGACAGAAGCTGGAACCCGAGACGTTCTACTTCATGTTCCCCGTGCTGTTTGAAGTCAAGGCGGGGTCAGAGCTCCAGCAGCATCAATCACCGCCGCTCGCCGCCGGTGGAGGGTGTGAGAGGCGGGCGGCGCGAGGCTGCGGGGGCACAAGTGTGGCGAGGCCATGAAACCCAATCTGCAAGGTTTTCAGGAAGCCTTGTTTTTCCAGCGCGCCGCTCGGCCGTTGATCAGCTGCGGTGTCCAAACAGAGCGGAGCTTTAAGGAGCCCCCGCTGCCTCCTCTGTTGTTTTATTCAGCCTGACTTTGTACAGCCCCCCCACCCCTCTTTATTCTGCCCCATTCGCGGAGGCACGCGGCAAAGGGACGGCGTGCTGCGTCTGGATCCAGGACGGACTCCTGGATCCTCACCTGCAGGGCTCTCCGTGCTGATTAATGCCCAACACAGCCTGTCATGTGGTTTCTAATAAAATAAACCCCGTCAGCTTCAGGGCAACGAGCGCCGGCTTGGTGATGGATAGCAGAGGGTCGGCGCAGAAAGGTGGGGAGCAACAAAAACACCAAGACCCGAAGAGGCTGGGACAACGAGCAAAATGGAAATACAGTGATTCAGAATGTCACTAAACTCAGATTGCTAATGACTGAAGATCAATATTCAAATAAATTTAAGAGAGATATATTGGACGAAGCTGAACAAAGGCACAAAGCTGAAGGCATAAAGGAGGCAGGATGATCTGCTGCAGCATCCCTGAAGGCAGAGGCCAAAAGTCCAATAGGATAAAAAACATTTCATTAAAATTTATGAGCTTGTGTTGAAAGAAGACTAAAGAAATAAGTTGTTTTAAATCCATCAGAGAAGACTGGGGCAGCATTTTCTTCTCAAAGGTCCTGAAACTGGTCACCCTCTTCAGAAATATTAACAGACTATAAGACTGCAAACAGGACACTTCCCCAAATTAAAAATGAATTTATACGTAATTCACATCATCTGGGACTGAATCACCACAAAGTGCGTTTCAACTTTTCCCAAACAAAGACTTTCTCAGACATTCTCTGAACCGCTACAGCTAGCAACACTTCTCTTGTGTTCTGGACTATTTTAGTCTTTTAAGACGCAAAAAATATCCAACCGATGCACCTGGGATTCGTGTGACAGAGATACAAGATATCCCGACAGGATGAGACACCAAATAAAATCATCAAAACCTCTTTTTTCATGTTTGGTTTGATTGCTAGCTTAGCATGCTAACCGCTTCACCAGCGCCAGGTTCCTTCGACTCTCCTGCTCCTTCATCGTCTGTCGGCTGTTGGGCTTCTAACAACTTTTCTGATCTCAGAGTTGCAGTTCGGTCTGACAGCCTGCCAAAGTGTCCACGAGCAAGGCTCTAACCCTGTGAGTGTGTGAGCAGCTTGGATGGCAGGTGAGTGTGAACGAGTGAATGTGACAGGGTGACAGGTCCGGTCTGCAGCCATAAAATGAGTTTCACAAAACAGACATATTGAATATATTCAGATACTTTCAGGCAATTTTGACATTTTAGAATAGAACAGAAATAACTAATTCTTCATGCATTGCTCCACACAGAAAGAAAGATGAATATCAAATAAGACCAAGAAAGAAAATGAAAATTCAGAAGGTAATTTTCATTATTGCTTTCTAAGAGGCTTAACATGACTGATGTAATCACAGAAAGAAAAAATGACTCTGTTGTGTAAATAAAATAAAAATAAGATAAAATGTTTATTTAGATATAATTTAGTGAAGTTTTCAGGGCCAAAGAGCCACATGTGGCTCCAGAGCCGCAGGTTGAACCCCCTGGTTTGGCCTGATTAAGTTCACTGTATGAAATCAAAGAAAAGGGGAAACATGTAAGCTGGCAAACACTTTTTATAGGCGCCATTCCCTCCAGCACGCTTAGATCAGTGTGTGTGTGTGTGTGTGTGTGTGTGTGTGTGTGTGTGTGTGTGTGTGTGTGTGTGTGTGTGTGTGTGTGTGTGTGTGTGTGTGTGTGTCCCGTTCGGCGGCTCTTTAAATCCCGCCGAGGTGTCTGTCTGCCAGCTGGCTTGGTCTCAGCGCGAACACCCGGCGGACTCGTAAAAATAACACAAAGACGACTGTAAGACATGTAAATAAAACAAGAGCAGGCACTGCGTCATGTTTCAGTTACACTAAAATCAATTCACACCATGTTTCAGCCATTTTGTCCTGATAAAGCCACAGAGAATCCCGTAAAAACAGACTTGACATGTTAATTTATTTTTATTTTTGTCTTTATATTTAGACATTTACAGTCAGAAATAATCTCTGGGGAACAAACCAGTGTGGAAATAATGATCCTTCTGACTGATTCTCTCTCTCAAACAGCAGAATGAATTGTTTCCTGTCAATAAAACGCTTTAAAAAGCAGATGACTGTGGAGCATTTTTACAGTTTGACACGTCAAGGTTCAGATTGTGTCAAACTTTATAAATCTTATGTGTTTCAGTGAGTCAATTTCTTCTCCATACAGTTGATAAAAGTCATTTAATTTCAAGCTGTTGCTGCAGTATAATGTGTAATATTGTAAACGGTCACAGATTTATTTATTTATTTGTTAGTGTAAATAATCCAGATCTCCTTCTTTTCATTTCAGTCTTTTTGACAGATTCAAACGTTCGACAGTATTTGTTTTTTAATCTTTGAAATGATTGAAATGAGTTTTTTTTTCTTCTGAAAACTGTAACTCAGATTTTGGTTTTCTCTCATAATATTCAGTCAAATCTCATTATAAAACGTCACGTTTTAATGTTTACTTTCATTTGTGAAACAACCTGCTTTAAAATGACGGTTAAATGACGGTGCGGTTTCTATTCTTTTTTGTTTTAATGACTGTTTTTACTGTTCAGCACTTTGCGTTGTTTTTATGAATATGAAAAGTGCTTTAAAAATAAAGTTTGATCGACTGATTGATTAAAATAAAATAAAAGCCCTGATAAAGCGGATGAAAGGTGAGCGCCAGTCGACTGCACTAAAATTAAACTAAGGTGAATTTGTGGTATTCTTAGAAGTTTTAACTCAAAGTCTTGTTTGTTTTCTTTCTTTAAAACTTTGAATATTTCATTATTTATTCTGCCATGATGGTAGAAAAGCAGAGCTGACTGAAAACGATCACTCTCCAATAAAGAGCAAAGTCTTTTTTGTCAAAGATGTGAAATGAAAATCTATTTTTTTCAATGTTTTCTAAGCAGCTGGGCTCACTGCTGTTCAGTTTTATCACAAGACGTTTGAAGTACACATTAAAAAAAATATGACAAACTGTATTGTTTGTAGCACAGATATCAGGGTTTTATAAAAACACAGCATGAAAGGCCGACAAATTATTCACTAATTCTGAATTAGGCTAAAATTAAAGAGGGAAAAGAGTTGAATTCACTCGTTAAACCTGCTGGATGGACTCCCTCCATCACTCCTCTGCCTCTGGAACTCCTGCGTCTGACTGGATTTATTCACACTCTTTATGCTCCTTCCCACTGTCGCCCCAATGATCACACACAGCACTCGCCCGCTATCAAGTCTGGAACAAACTGGAAAAAATTGTGAAGCCTCGTGGCGTTAAAGAGGGGCGGTGTTTGAAAGTTTTTAACTTTCCCGTTCACTCTGAATGGGACATTTTTCACACTTTTTCATATTTTTCCTGCAAGTTTGCCAAATCATCAACAAAAGTCTGCAAAGAGAATCTTCTTTCACAGGCATCAAAAAGGAAGATTCTCTATTTCTTCCTTCTCAGCGAAAACATCATTTACAACGATCGAGTAGAATTTATACAGGAAAATAAATGAATTTATGTGACTATTATGTAGACTGAAAGTAAAATTATTGACAGCATGTTTATTTATTTGGTGAATTATTAAAAATGGATTTCCATTTTAACATTAGATCAATAAAAATAAAATAATAAAAATAAGGTGTGTTTTGATGTGGATTTCTAAATCTAAACTGATAATAGTGATCAGTTGATATAAGGATTAAACTAAGGTGTCGGTCATAATTTTGAAAGAATCAAGAAACAAAAGAGAAGCAGGAAAAAAATCCAGAATGCGACACATATCGATAATATTGATTTGTCTGAGGTGTTTTGTCTGTGCGCTGTGTTCAATACGTAATCAATAAAAAAAATAGTGCAATATTTGGAACCTACTTGATCACATGACAACATAAAGCCAAATAAAATCACGAAGGCATCCAAACAGGGGCCAGGGGTCACTAAAGTCAAGGAGCCTGATATTAGGACCTGCAGGAGCCCGGCGGCTCCACAGGGGGGCGCTCTTACTGCCTGTAGGACCAGCAGGCTCCACAGGGGGGCGCTCTTACTGCCTGTAGGACCAGCAGGCTCCACGGGGGGGCGCTCTTACTGTTGGTAGTCGCTCTTGCAGTAGAGCTTGGTGTCGCGGCAGTAGCAGGAGGCGGTGAGCAGCTGCTGGCAGGCGGCGCACTGCAGACACTCCTCGTGCCAGGACGTATCGTTGACGCGCAGCAGGAAGCGGTCCGAGATGATCCGGGCGCAGCCGCCGCACACGGCCTGGCGGGGGGCGTCGCCGCCTGAACACACACACACACACACACAGAGAGAGAGAGAACGTTCACCTGGACGGAAAGCTTGAATGAATGCTGTTAGCTTCATTCTGATGAGGCTGCAGCGCCCTCTGTCAGCAGCGGGAGGAACAACAACACATTAAACAGCTGATTGCAATAAACCCATTCATTATAAATTGACTGATTGATTACAGATGAACCGATTAATTACAAATGAAAGGTGCTGTAGGCAGGATTTTGCTAGTCAATGCTTATTTTTCTGTGTTTTCTTTGGATTAAATGTCAGAGTATCCATTGATAATCATTTAGGAGTGTAGCATAACTGCACTACCGCGAGGGCGCAGTGTTTCCATCTGTCTCTGTTCTGAGCTGAAAAGGAATCTCGACAGCTCCAGGTATCTTTGACCAATCAGAAGAGCCCCTGAGGCTCTAACCGTGATTGATCGAGGG
The DNA here is from genome assembly GCF_902148845.1 of Salarias fasciatus. NCBI lineage: Eukaryota > Metazoa > Chordata > Actinopteri > Blenniiformes > Blenniidae > Salarias > Salarias fasciatus. Next base: position 4,007,258 of record NW_021941229.1, on the reverse strand, counting down.
GCGTTCGTCGCATGTTCTTGTGGGAGGGGCTTAACATGCGTAAGGGCGTGAAGTCAGAGAAAACAGGACAGGATTGGCTGTGCTGGGTTTCAAATCGCCATCTTAGATGGGTCAAATCGCCATCTTGCTTAGGTAAGCCTCAGCAAGATGGCGGAGATGCTGAATCCTGCCTACAGCACCTTTAACTAATAAAGTACTGATTGACAGATTTATTACAAATTAACTGGTTAATTAAAAATGAACTAATTAATCACAGATGAACCGATTAATAACGAATGAACTGCTTATTTACAAATAAACTAATCACAGATAAACCGATTAATTACAAATGAAGAAATTAATCAGATGAAATTATTAGTTACACATTAACTGATGAATTGCAATTGAACTGATTGATTAAAGATGAACTGATTGATTACAAGTGAATTAATCAATTACAGATATATCGATAAATTACAAATGAAATAATTAAAATTAAATGATGAATTCTAAATTAATTAATCACAAATCAATAAATTACTTACAAATGAACTGGTTGCGTACGATGAATTGATGAACTTTACGTCTAATTTATTACATATGAACTGACTGATTACAGGTGGTTCTACAGACTCCTCTCTGCTCATGAGGAACTGTTTAGTTTTTCTCTGTAAAAGCTTCTTGAGATGACAGCTGTAAATAAAATAATAAAAATGAACTGAACTGATTCATTGCTGATGAACTGATGAATTACAGGGGAAATGATTGATCAGGAATGAACGGATGAACTAGAGATGAGCTGGTTATGGACAGTGGAAATAGTCTCTGGATCAGGAGTCACCTACTGCAGGCATGTGAAGTGCTGATAATAAAAGTCACCCAGATGTGATCGATCTCTGGATCTACAGTGTTGAAAAAACTAACTAGTAATCTATTTACAGTTCCAGCAAGTAACGAGTGACTTGTAACTGACTTGTAAGTGACTTGACTTTTTTGAGTAACTTCAACAGCACAGACATAACAGCTATCTGGGGTCAAACAGTGACATCTAGTGGTCACACGTGGTATCTACCGCGTACTTAGACGTATGAATCCATATGGGTGTGTATAAATAAATCACAGAGCAGCCAAAAAAACTAAAAACAACGTGACTTTTAGTCAATACAGTATTTATACAGACCAACAGGAAATTAGAGAGCATATTAATTTTTCACTTTAAGGAAAAAATTGTTATCTTCTTAAAACAAGAAGTACAATGTAAATATGAATATTTGAAGAGTGAATTCATCCAAAAACAGGAGCATTAGTTCACGGGCTGTTAAAAGAATCACAAGTCTTAAAATAAAAAAAAATAAAAAAATTCAAAGATTTTTCAGGTTTCATCTGTGATATTCTTTTTTAGATCTCTGATTTGTGCAGAGTCCAATGATTAAGAATCATAAATAAAGTTTCTTTAAAAATCATGTTCTGTCTGTGCAGGATCATTTCTAAATGTGATTTGAATTTAAATTGATTTAAAGCTCAACCCTGGTTAATTATGCAGGATCGCAGCATAAATGAATAAATATAACACTATAATATGATACAAATAAATCTACATAAAAGCATTCACTGAAAATCCGAGCAGGAAAACAGCTGAAAAAATTATTTCAGAGAGAAAAAATGCCCTTGAATATGATTCCTCCTTTTGACTAAAGGTTTCTGAAAATGCTGCTTTCACACTGCAGAGAAATCAGTGAAAAATAAGAAAGAAATAATTTTTCCTCTAATAGAAATGCAATGAAATTTGAAGGAATGGAACAATAAAAAAAAAGCGAAATATATCAGTAATTAATACAATCCATTAGTAATAAATACATTAGTATTAAACATATTAACTATAAAACAATGCAATAAATATGTTCTTATCAGATAAATTATTAATAATCAATTACTATTAAATGTGTTTCATCAAATGCATTAGAAATAAGTCTATCATTACTAAATTAATTCCAAAATAAAATATTACGAAGAAATAAATTAGTAATTAATACATATTATTAAATACATTAGTAGTAAGTATATTATTAATAAATAGATGATTTTTAGATCCATTAGAATTTTTCCCTCTCATCTTTTCAGGTCTTCTCCTCCTCGGTTTTCTCTTGCCACTGCGGGACTGAGCAGGTGAGACTCACCTGGGCCGGAGCCCCCCCGCAGAGCCCCTCCAGGTGAGCTGTGGTTCAGCATGTCCCCCGGAGCCTCCGGAGTCCTCTCACACCGGCCGCCGCTCCTCACACCCCCGGGGGGCTTCAGCGACTGAACCGAGACACGGAGGGCCTGCAGGAGAGGAGGAGGGGGAGGGGGAGGGGGAGGGGCCACTGGAGGGGGGGGGGGGGGTGCTGGGGAGGAGTCTGGCTTCAGGTGGGTGGAGGAGGAGGAGGAGGAGGAGGAGGGGGGGGGGGTGGGGGGGGGGGGGGCTGCTGAGGCCTCGAGGTCTCATCCTGAGTTCTGAGGTCTGGGAGTGTGTGTGTGTGTGTGTGTGTGTGTGTGTGTGTGTGTGTGTGTGTGTGTGTGTGTGTGTGTGTGTGTGTGTGTGTGTGTGTGTGTGTGTGAGGTGTTCATTGAGGCCCCGCCTCCTCTGCTCTCACTCTAAAGAGGCTGAAACACACTTTCATTAAAATCAGTGTTTGCTGGAAAGCGTCAAACTGAGTCAAATGAAAAAAAAAAAAACCTTATTTGGATGAACACACTGAGGCATGTCATATGAAGGAACATGTTCGAGGTCCAGGTGGGACGCTGCCATGTTCAAAACACTCTCATTTTGTTAAATTTTCAGATCTGATTAAGGCCAGTTTTAATTGATCAATGAATTAATTAAGTAAAGTCGTTGTTCTGACAGGAGCAGCAGGAGAGGATCACATCAGAACAACATCAGCTTCTCTTCACTGGCTTCCTGTTCAGGCTAGCAGAACTTAAAATCCTCCTCTTAACCCAGAACGCTCTGAACAACCAGGAACCTTCAGATCTCAGAGCTGTTAGTCCAGGAGAGGCCCGGTCCTCTGGTCTGCTGGAGGCTCCTCGGTTCTCTGTCAGGCTCCTGTCACGTGGAACCGGCTCAGCTTCAGACCGTCCTGCACTGAAGCTCCGCTTAGTCCTGGTTCTGACAGTTAGTCCTGGTTCAGGCCTCCCTGGACCGTCAGGACCCCCCAATGCTATAAACGAAACAGGAGCACAGTCTGACGATTATGTTGGTGGAAGAAAACAATCATAAATCACATTTACCAAAAGAAATCTGAAATGAATGAATCCGTCTCGTGATGTTTTTTAGAAGGTATTTTTAATTCCAGCGTCCTTGAGGGTCTGGTAAAAGATAATCGCCGTGGTTTGAAGCTGTCTCAACTCACATTCTTCATTTTCCTGCTTGTGTGACAGAAATATTCCAGAGAAAAATAGATTCTTAAACCATACAGCAAGCTTCAGTCTGGACCTTTAATTAAAAACATCAGATTCATATCTGAATTCTACACATATCTTTGTTCCATATCTGAAAAAAGAAGAAATCCCTCCTCATGTGTTCATATTGACTCTTTTAACATTCTCACATGTTGATTAATGATTAAAAAAAAAAAAAAAAATCAGGAAGAAACATTTTCAGCTAAAAATGAAGCTCATCATGATTTCTCTCTCATTTATTGTTTTAAAAAAAAATAATTCTAAAAAGAAGACAAACAGGATTACGTTACAGGATTTAAAGTGTTTGATATGTATGTCAGCCTGACGTTAACCAGACTGCAGGTCTTGACGCTCACACCAGATTTGCTGCCAATTTTTTTTTTTTTTGACCTTGTGGTTATTGTATCAAGTGATTCATCTGTGATTCTCATGAATACACTCTCCTACAGTGTCACAAACATCACACTCCTGTACAAGTTTATAAACTTCAGGCTAATTCTCAACCAAACAGTAACAGCAAAGCCAAGAACAGGATTCAAACGTCGTGGTTCAACTAACATTGTTCGGGATTTTTTAGGCAGTGAAGGAGGAAAGGGTCCAGAACTGTATCCTGTACAGGCGAAAACGATTCCCTGAAAGGTCATGTGACCTCTTCAGCTGACCTCTGCCTGCATCTGACACACAGAAGAGCGAAAAAATCAGAATTGATTCAAAATTACACAAACTGCATCGCTATAAAGTATAGAAACATTAACGTCAGTATTCTATTTTGCATTAATATAAAGGATTTTCTTATCATGCAGTGTAATATTATGAACAGTCAGATGAAGCAATGTGTTGCATTTACTGTTTGAATAGAAACATTCAAATACCTCCGTACCCTGATCGATCATGACCCCCGGTGGTTAAAGACAAACTGTGCGCCGTAAAGAGCCTGGTGTCAAACCACCGCGAGGGTCCAGGCTCCATCACTTCCTGCAGAAAAGTCTCTGAATTCTCAATATATATGATGCATGATGGATTGTTGTATGATAGATTTTGTATGTTTTGACATATCTGGAATAAATTAATAAATAAAAAACCAAACTCCTCGGTTCTGTTACGAGAGGAAAAAGATCTTCCGTCACATCTGAACCTTTAACAAGGTCACAAAGCGTCTCGGAGGAAACAAGCAGCGGCGGCTCTGAAGTGGTTTCACGGAGAGTGTGTGAGGTGGTGAAGTTATGGACCATTAGCAGCAGGCTCAGAGGAACTGTGGCCCCCGCCTCAAAGCATTGTGGGTAGTTTAGGGGAAAAGTCAGAGTGAAGAGGTGTCACATGGTGTGCACGTGTTGGTCTGAGGTGAGCTGACACTCATGCATCCATCCTCCACTCTTTTGAGGCTTTAAAAACAGATTTTCTGTCCCTGCGCCCCCTGCTGGTCCCCGGAGGTATTACAGCTCTGCTGTGAGAAATCAGTAAAATCAAGATTTCAGAAAAAATTCTATAACTGGCTTTAGTAAAATCATATGAAGTTTTAATGTATGTTGGTTTTTTATTTGATATCGCCTCGTCCGTCATGTCAAAGCGTGAGATACAAGCAACAACAGAAACTCGGATTAAAATGTTTTATTTACAGATAGTTTCATGAAAACTTTATGGATCCGCTACAGAGGGGCTGCAGAGCCACGTGTGTGACCTCTGACCTTCAGCGTGACGTGCCTCCCGCACTCCCGACTGGCTTCAGAACATTCTGCAGATCAGGTTCTGTCACTTCTGGAGCAGCTGAAGCGTCAAAAGACGAGGATGGAATTCACCGCTTCCGCTTCGTCTCGGTCAAATTCAACTGAGGCAAACCGGACATCTCTGACGCCGCGCGAGGAAACACACCGAAGCAGGGATATCTGTGGTTAATGAGCGTTTCTGCCAGCCCAGAAATGGTACATGAGTGACTTATCACACACACACACACACACACACACACTATTGTTGATGTCGGCAGTGCAATTGACAGTTTTATAAGAAACATCGATCAAAACAGGCTGTTAGACAACAGAGTCACAATACTGAAATGACTAATAAATAAAGAGGCACACGCACACACACACGCACGCACACACACACACACACACACGCACACGCACACACACACACACAGTAATGACTTGATAATATCAGAGTAACATGTCTGAGTAACAACAGTCCCTCAAATGGAGACAAACTACACTCATAAAAGGTGTGGTAAACAAAAAAAAACAAGGCACACACACATACACAGACACACACACACACTTTGCAGTGGTGGATCTGACGCCTCACTCGTGTTAGAAAGGTTAAATGAAGTTCCTATTCTCCCTGGTGAGGTGTGAGGAGAAGAAAATAACAAAAAGCCTTTTTTTTTTTTTCAGCGTCACAGGAGGCTGGAGTGTGAAGATGAAGCTCGTTCAGACGAACATCACAGGAAATGTTGTGGAAATGTACCTGACCTGAAGGTTCGGTTGTATTTATGAGATGTGTAAACCGGCTCGCGTTAGCTATCGTAGCACTGTTAGTGGTTTTAGCCGAGATATCTAAACGTTACAGACTGGATTAAAACCATTAGTCCTTTACTATTCCCTTTTACTAATCTCTGCGGCCGAGAGGCTCCTGCAGGACGAGCGCCGCGGGATGAATGCTGCGGAGCTGGCTAAACGTATGGAGGAAGGTTCAGCACCACAGAATAAAAACTTAAAAAAACAATGCCGTGTTCTTTGAAACTGAAGACTAAAATGAAGCGACGCTTCCGAGAGGAGGAGCAGGGGAGCGATCCCAGGAGTAACAGAGAGGAGAACGTTCCGTCGCTGCAGGCACATTTTCAGCTTTCACCCTTCCTCACATCCCACTGATGAAAGAGGGAAGAAAAAAATACTACTAAGCCACGAACAACAAGTGGAACGCGGAGGAGCTGGAGTCGGGCCTCCAGGGTGAAATGGTTCGGAGACAGGTTGTTACCCGAAATGGGTCGGAGCGGCTCGGAGCGGCTCAGAACGGTTCAGAACCGGACCGAACAGGTTCGAACGGGTCAACAGTAACAGTGGTTGTACGAGTGGAAGCTGCCGGCTCAGAGGAGTGGTTCAGAAACAGAGACAGACAGAGGAGAGCGCCGCTCACAGGCCAGGAGCGACGAGGAGACCGGTCCGTCCAGGAAGTCCAGCAGCAGGCCTTCAGACGGGGGAGGGGGGTCCAGTCAGTCTGCAGAGGGCTGCTTCTCGCCTCACACTAAGCTCTTCTTTCTAAACCTCTCCTTCCACACTCAGCGTTCAGTTCTCTAGTGGTTTCAGCCTCTCGTCCGTCCGTCCTCCCACTTCCTGCTTCCTGTCAGGACAGCGCTGATGGAGAAGTGTGGACAGTTTGTTCTGGGCAGCTTCTCAGTAGTGGTGGTGTCCACAGAGAGAGAGAGGGAGAGGGAGGGGGGACAGACAGAGGGCGAGCAGGAGGAGGAGGAGGAGGCGGCGTTCAGGCCTCGGAGCTCAGGGAGGTCCGTGTCGGGCTGGGCGGGAGGCGAGCGGCGGCGCTGTGCTCCGTACGGAAACTGTAATCATACTGACACACAGAGAGCAGGAGGGAGGGGGGCGTTAGAGCGGGGGCGGGGCCAGGACTGCGGCTCGCTTCAGGCTGATCCCACCCTCACCTCTTTCTCGATGTCAGACAGCGACTTGATGGTGATTCCCATCAGGTCGACCTGCTGCAGCTGCAGAGAGGAGCGGGACATCACTACACACCAGCTACACAGCGGCCAGGGCTCGTTTCATTTCTACACCTGGAGAACGCTAAAGGGTGGAGGGGGAACTCACGTCGGACGACGCACAGGCGAACTTCTCAGAGATCATGAAAGGCACTCCGTCCATGGCTGTGAAGAAACGGACAGAACGTCTCGTGAAGCAGCAGCGAGGATGAGAATGAAGCACTGGTCTAAAGACACAGGATGAGCCGGATGAGCAGACTGACCTGAGATGGCGTACAAGTTGGAGTTCTGGTGCTCGTAGTCCGGCCTGGTGGTGTTTTTCCCTCTGAAGCTGGCGGGGAGCGTCATGGAAATGTGTCTTTGGACGGAAATGAAAGCACAGGCGTCAATTCGGCAGCAGCAGCTGATACCTGCAGCTTCTAGAAACACCCGAGCTCCGGGGAGGCTGTCAGGAGGACGCTCGTCTCCTCACACTGATCACATCAGAGCCGCGACACGGGGTCCGGACTGGACCTACTTGGGCATGGGGGCTGCCGGGACCGGGGCGGGGCCGGAGGACGAGTTGGCGTTGACGTTGTTGGTGGTGGGGGTGAGGGTGGAGTCCTGCGCTCGGGGCACGTTCCCCATCCGATACCAGATCCCCATGTTGTTCAGCTCTCTGCGCGCAGAGGTAGAGAAGAACCCAAACAACTTCACCTCCCGCTTTCAAACTACTGTCCTTTCTGTGGAGATGAGCGGAGCGCTCACCCGATGAAGGTGTACTGAGGAGGAGCCTGCTTGGAGCGGCCCAGGATGCGGATGTCGCAGATGGCCGCCTCCGTGGAGTCCCGGGGAATGAACTTAATGCAGAGCCGCCTCTTCCTGAAGGCCTGCTCCTCTGTAACACACGCACGCACGCACGCACGCACACGCACACACACACACACACACACACACACACACACACACACGCTCAGTCTTGTATTTCTATCCTTGTGGGGACCGTCCATTGACTCCCATTCATGTCTAGCCCCTAACCCTGACCCTGACCCTTACCCTAACCCTAACCCACACCACAACAAAGCCTAACCCTAAAGAAATGTTTTTGCACTTTTACTTTTTTCAGTAACAACAACATGGTCAAGAAAACACTGTTTCTCCTACTTAGGACCGGAAAAAGGTCCCCACAAGGCACGTCGTTTCACGTTTTGCTATCCTTGTGGGGACATTTGGCCCCAACAAGGATAGAAATACGAGAACACACACACACACACACACACACACACACACACAGCGTGTTAAGAGCAGTTATGAGCATGCCAGGCCTATAGGGGGCAGTGTAACCAGAAGCATGAAGCCACGCCGACCAATCAGAATCTGACGAATCAACTAGCAATTAAAACATTTAAAAATATATATTTATTTACTTTAAATTATAATGTGGAAATTTGAGGGTAACAGTCTTCATAGCATTGGCATTAGCTCCTGGCTCCATGGTTAGCATTAGCGCCTGGCTCCATGGTTAGCATTAGCTCCTGGCTCCATGGTTAGCATTAGCGCCTGGCTCCATGGTTAGCATTAGCGCCTGGCTCCATGGTTAGCATTAGCTCCTGGCTCCATGGTTAGCATTAGCTTCGGGCTTCATGTTTAGCATTAGCGCTTGGCTCCATGGTTAGCATTAGCTTCGGGCTTCATGTTTAGCATTAGCTCCTGGCTCCATGGTTAGCATTAGCGCCTGGCTCCATGGTTAGCATTAGCTTCGGGGTTCATGTTTAGCATTAGCGCCTGGCTCCATGGTTAGCATTAGCTTCGGGGTTCATGTTTAGCATTAGCGCCTGGCTCCACGGTTAGCATTAGCGCCTGGCTCCATGGTTAGCATTAGCTCCTGGCTCCATGGTTAGCATTAGCTTCGGGCTTCATGTTTAGCATTAGCTCCTGGCTCCATGGTTAGCATTAGCGCCTGGCTCCATGGTTAGCATTAGCTTCGGGCTTCATGTTTAGCATTAGCTCCTGGCTCCATGGTTAGCATTAGCTCCTGGCTCCATGGTTAGCATTAGCTTCGGGCTTCATGTTTAGCATTAGCGCCTGGCTCCAGGCTCCATTCCTTAGCCCTTCCACTGGAACGTCTCTTACGGGTATCAACGGTCTCCTGGATCGGGATGAAGCCGACAGGCAGAGTGTCCTTGATATCGATGAGCTTCATGTCCACTAGAACATTACCCAGATGACTCTAGAGAGAGAGACGAAGAGGCGGGACATCGTGAGGAAAAAGACACAACGAAGACAGAAAGAAGCAGAGGTGAAGTGAATCGTCGATAGGTAAAGCTACGTACGTTTTCTTTGGAGAAGACTCTGGTGAAGCAGAGGTAGCGGGTCACTTTGGATTTAAAAAGGCCGTCTTTCCACAGGTCTGCGTCCAGCCCGTCTGTTGTTGTAGACACCTGGAAAACAGACTGGATGTACTAACCTGTGTCTCCAGACACTCCTGTCCTGTCCTGTCCTGTCCTGTCCTGTCCTGTCCTGTCCTTACCACATCATATCCAGTGGGCGCTCGGTTCCTGGAGGCCACGACGCCCACGCCAGTGATGGGGTCCATGGGCATCTCTGGCAGCGCCTCTGAAAGGTCCCGGACCTCAGGCATCTCTGGAGACTTCTGCACTGAAAATGAGACAGGACGCCAAGAAACACCAAGATAACCTGCGTCAAAGTCGAGGACCAACAGTCCAACACGTCAGTCTCTATGTTGAAATAACATCTAACAGTACTTTATGCTTTAAAACAGTGCTCTCACTCTTTTCGGACGCATTTGTGACCAGACACCGCACCTGTTCTTTTTTCTTTTTGATCACTTTCCCCTGGATGAACTTTATAAAGACCTTTTTCATGATTTCATGGTGCCAGATTTCACCTTGTTAGGAAGATCGCAGAATTCAAGGGTCTTAAATAAAACATAATGTTTTTAATGATGCCTGCATTGATGTTATTTATACGATTTGACTTTCTTTATCTAACTGAAATTAACAGATAAAAAAAAAACAAGCAACTAATAGGGAAATAACCAACTTAAATATGTTTTCATCAAAGGTTAGTTTTGGGAACAGTTGTTAGAAACTCTACAATCTATTCCTTTCATGTGGGTCTCCTCAGCACGATCTGGACTCAAACATTGAAAGTCTGGGATCATTTCACACTGAAGCTCTGCAGTAGATCTCTGTGTCACACAGTCCATCAAGACAAACCTCTCATCTTACTAGAAAAATATTTAACAGCTTAATTTTATGAATTTATTCGACTGTTATTCATCCATGCATGTGCAGAAAAAGGATTAAAATGGATTACAGTTCACCAAAAGCTGCAGACTAGACTGCATGCAGTGAGCTTGTTTTTATTAACATCTCCCTGCACACACTGCCAAAGATGGCACAGCTAGAGCACATTTTGTCTCTGATTTCTCAGTGTTGGTGTTGCAGAGGTTTCTCACGTCAGTACTCTTTCTATTGACATGGTCACAGGTTAAACACGAACATCAAATTAGTTCAACATGTAGGAAACATGTTTTCATCGTTTGTTTTCATTAGCACCACCACGGCCATGCTAACGGTATGATAAATAACACACTGAAACGATATTTACTGGCCTGAAAAACAGCTGTTATCGTGAGATCCCAGCCGGTTTACCCAGTTTTGGACTTGTCAAGATGTGAGATGAGGCTTAGAGGGAGAGAGCTTTGTTCAACTGAGTAATTTAATAGCGTTAGCTTAGCACGGCAAACGAGCTAGCGACGTTCATGTGTTAACATTAGCGACAGAAACAAACTGCTAAAACACTCCCAGCTCTCCATGCACATGTATCCGGATACATCAGCTCTTTTATGTTGTTTAACGGGAGTCCGTTAAGGTCGGCTAGAGCTGAATAAATGTGGCTTCACGCAGCGCAGGAGCTAAACCGCAGGAGCTTGCTAATGTTAGCTAGCTAGCATACAAGGTGAATACTCACCGTGCGACGCTGACGGTGGATCACTGCCGATCACTCTGGATCGCAACTGATCAACTAGCGTTACAGCTGATCGCCCTGGATCGCCTCACGTTACAGCTGATCACTGTGGATCACGCCTGATCACTGTGGATCACTGCTGATCACTCCGAGTCTCCCCCGATCACCGCTGATCACTCCCAGGTCACCCCCGATCAGTCCGGGGTCTCTTCTCTCTCTAACGCAGCTTTACCAACACTTCACTCATCTTTTATCAAAAAGGCACAAAATACAGAACCAGTTCGGCCGGGAGCTGCTCCAGCTAGCGGCCAGCCACTGTAGCCCCAGACACGGTTCGAACCCAGACCCCGCCCCGCAGGTCCGAGAGGGGGTTCGAACCAAGGACCGTGCCAAACCCCAAACCCCAAACCCCACACTCAACTCTAACTCGGTCCGACTGGAACAAAAATGTACACATATCACGAAACAGCACAAAAAAAGAAAAATGAATACATAAAATAACAATAACAATAATAATAATAATAATAATTATTATTATTATTATTATTATTATTATTATTATTATTATTATTATTATTATTATTATTATTTTTACTTGAAATAGAATTATAAATGTGATTTCAGAATTAACAGAAAACTGTAAAAAAAACACATTTTGGATCAGATCTGGAGTAACAGTTTTATTGTGAAGACACGGAAGTACCGGCTGCTCTCAGCTCTGAGGTGACAGTTTTATTGTGAAGAGGCGGAAGTGCGCGCTGCTCGGCTCAGAGCTCTGCTGCTCTGTGCCAGTCTCAGTCTCTGTCTGTCTCTCAGGACTTTGTCCTCTAGTTGGAGACACACGGGGACATCGCCACAGCTGGAAGTATGCATGCGTGTCTCCGGCGGGCCTCCGTGTGTGTGCCGGGTCGGACTGTGAAGGTGGGACAAGCGGTGACAGCTCGGATCAGATTAACTTTAAGCTCCACTCCGGCTAGCTCTCGTTAGCTCCGCTCAGCTAACTGCAGTGGACAGATGTGGCTTGTTTTGTGTGTTTCAGTGTTTCAACGCTCTGGATGAAAAACAGTCACCTTGATGCAAACTTTAAGAAGATGTTTTGACTAATAATTGGCTAATATGCTCACAGGTTAGCACGGCGGAGGATAGCGAGGAACAACTAGCAACATAAGCTAACATCAAACTAGCTACCGGCTATAATAATAATGACAGTAATTATAACAATGACAACAAAGGACTCGGGCTGCTTGGCTAACCAACTAAAAACACACTGCATGAATGCATAGTTAGTTGTGTGGTGGAGTTTAGAGATGCCACTCATGTCACAGACTCCCAAAGTTAGGAAGAAGCCAGCAGCTACATGCTAACTGCTAACTGAGTTGTGTTCCTGTCAGTGAGGAGCTGAGCTTCAGTCCTCTCCCTGCCTCGACATGTCATCCTGTTGTACTTTAAAACACTTGTGTTCACACTGTCAACAGTGTCAGGTTCTCCGTGTGTTTACTGCTCAATAAAGAGCTGCAGTCTCAGATGACAGCCATTCAGAGAGTCCCATGAAGGAGCAGCTCTATGTGTGGAAATAGAGGACATTCATTCAGATAAATGACAGTCCTCACTGTCAAACTCACTTTAATCCAGGAGGGCACAGATGCCCAAATTTCACCTCAACTGCCCAAATTTCACCTCAACTGGGCCTAAACATTGAATAATAACTCACAGTGATATGGTTTAGTCATACATTTAAAGTCACATATTGTTCCAATGTGTCAATAAATGACCATTAAAATCAGCATTATTGTGCTTTAATGCAAATCTTTGGACAACTCCGTACTCGGTGCAGATACATCTGAATGTGTAGCCTTCCTTTTAAGCTATTTTAGCAGTTTTCTTTGCTCTTTTAGCCACTTCATCTGTTTTAGACAGTTTTAGACACCTTTGCTCATTTCACTGTTTGACTGGTCACAACTAACCTGATTAAAACAGGAAAATATTTGGTGTCTACTAATCCAAGTTATTACGGGTTTTTCCTGTCTTAAAAGCTCTAAAAACCCACACTAACCTGGCTCTTTGTGCTTGGATTTGGTTCCCTCAGATTCACTCTTCTTGCTGCTCTCAACAGGTTGGCAGCAGTGAGACATTAATCTGAAGGAGATGGATAAGGAGACACCTCTCCACCTGTCAGCCACGGCAGATCCCAGCATCCCCTGCAGAGACTGAAGGAGCCAGTGGGATCTTCAGTGTGTGTGAGAAGTGAGGCCTGCGTCGAGCGTCCTCGGTTCGTGACCCCCGCGGCGGAGGAATGGCGTTCCTGGACAATCCTGCCATCATCCTGGCCCACATCAGGCAGTCTCACGTGACCAGCGACGACACGGGGATGTGCGAGATGGTGCTGATCGATCAGGATGTGGACCTGGAGAAGTGCCAGCTGGCTCTGGTGCCCGGGGGCAGCTGTGGACTCAGCGCCTCGTCCTCCCTGAGCGAGGGCGGCGGTGGCGGCAGTGGCGGCCTCACGGACAATCACGCCTGCGACCTCTCTCAGTCCATGGACATCACGTCCAGCTGGGACTTCGGCATCCGGCGACGCTCCAACACAGGTAGGCTGGTTTGCCCCGCCCCCACCGGGTGTGCGGTTGTTTGCGGGGGGCTTCAGTGTGTTGCCGAGTGTGGGGGCGGTAAATGAGACGTGTGTGTTCTGCTGATGATCGCTGCTGTGTGAGATCAGATCTGTACGAGAGCAGGTGAGTTCAGGACGCTTCTCAATCACAGCCGGTGTTTCTGTCGTGTCTGGACTCAGCAGGAAGTGAGGGGGTGTACAGCGTGACGGAGGGGGCGTTGTAAAGGTTAATGGCCGCGGTAGTGGGCGGGGCTTCTTTACCTGTACATCAGGGGGTCCGACTCACTTCAGTTCCACCTCCAGAAGTGAAACTGCAGCATATTAGCCTCAGTTTTTTCAGTTCCTATTCTGTGAAAAGTCATTTTTGCCCCGACCTCTCACCTCTGATCTGTGGCCATCAGCTTTCAAACAATGAGGCGGAATGTAATATTTTAATGCAACAGAATTACATCTAAGAGTTTATATAGAGAATAACATGAACATGTTGAAGTGGTTTTAAAGTCTTCTTCAGATTAAAGATACAGTAGAAACACACTGAATTCACGTTTTTTAACTTTGTGCTTCTCTGTGTCTGTTGTGGCTGAAGTTGTTAAAAACCAGGATTTCTGCAGCTTTCAGCGTCTCACTTCATTCATGTAGCCTCTCGGCGCTCGCTGGAGTTTTCCGTCCACAGCTCTTAATGAAAATCATCCTGTGGCCGTGATTGGACCCTCTTGTGGGCCGGTTTTGACTCTTGATCCTTATGTGTGACACCCCTGATGTACAGAATCAGACAAGTTCCCCTGTTTTCACTGCTCTTTTTATTTGTTAAAACACACTGAGTATGAAATAACAAACTGAAACTCTGAGAGGACGACAGACTGAACGTTCAGGCGCAGAGGAGGGAAAGTAAAGAACAGAAAATCAAACTCTGGCTTGTTGATTTCCTTCAATAAACGGCTGGTGTGGCCTGACAGCTGCTGAGGTGGGTTCGTCTGTCGACCGGCGGGTCGACTGACAGGCTGGAGTTTCCATCATCAGGTAACGCTGATCCTGAGTGTGCTGGGTTTGAGCTGGGCTGCAGGGGTTCGTGTGTCCAGTGGTCTGACTGGGCTGAGTGCTGCCGGAGCCGCCGGCCCTCCAGGGTTGTGGGGTCGTGGGTAGAAATCTGCCGACATGAGAGTGAACTCTGACCTGTGGTGGCTGTTTCATCAGGACTCCAACAGGATAGCTGTGAGAACCCTGGAGCTGCTGGTAAGACCAGAGGGATGGACAGACTGTGTGTGTGTGTGTGTGTGTGTGTGTGATGGCTGTGTCTGTGTTTTGAAGCATTGAGGATGTTTTTCTAAATTCGTTCTTTAAGCTCCAGAAATCTGTTTTGTTCCAGTTAGTCCAGATCAGAGACGGGGACCAGGAACCATTCCTCTCACTGCTCTTTAATGAATGTCACTGTTTCAGCGTCATGCCGGGGGGCCGGTCGGACCCTCTGGTTGTAGATTTGACTTTCTTCCAGTTAACGCTGCTGACTCAGTGAACTGTTGTGGTCGATCACCTCGTAGTTTGTTCAGAGATGTTTAAACAACGCGCTGCGCCACATGTATGGAGTCCAGCTGAACAGACGTGTCCTGATTCCTCTTCCACCTGCTGCTTCTCCCCTACGAGTGTCAGAAATGTGACAGTTTTGTTTCCTTCTCAGCACAAAGACTTGAGAGACTAAGAAAGGAGCGGCAGAACCAGATCAAGTGTAAAAACATCCAGTGGAAGGAGAGGTCGTCCTCCCAGTCAGGTACCACCGATCAGCACCTTCCTGGGTTTTTATTCCACTTCACTCTCTGTCAAAACGTCTAAATCTCTTCCTCTTTCTGTCCAGTGGAGGATTTAGGCACGCTCTTCGAAAAGCGGGACTTCAAAGACAAGCTGCGGACGACGGGGACCAAGTCCACCTTGTCCCTGCGTCTGGAGCAGTGTCCCCAGCAGCTCAACAACCCCTTCAACGAGTACTCCAAGTTCGATGGCAAAGTGAGCGACGCCTGCACGGCGCCCGGGTCTGCCGGATCCCGTCCTCCTGACAAACCCCTCTGTCCCTCAGGGCCACATCGGCACCACGGCGACCAAGAAGATCGACGTCTACCTCTCCATGCAGATGACTCAGGAGAAAGTTCACCCCATGACCGTGGTGACCATCGCAAACGCCCGCGTGCACGACCTGATCGGACTCATCTGCTGGCAGTACACCAGCGAGGGCCGGGAGCCCAAACTCAAGTCCGTCCAGCGCCCGTCTGCCTCCCCATCTGTCCTCTCTCTCTGTCTCACTGTGTGGGTGTGTGTGTGTGTGTGTGTCCGCAGTGAGAATGTGAACGCGTACTGTCTCCACATTGCTGAGGACGACGGCGAGGTGGACACCGACTTCCCCCCGCTGGACTCCAATGAGCCCATCCACAAGTTCGGCTTCAGCACCCTGGCCCTGGTGGAGAAGTACTCGTCCCCGGGACTCACGTCCAGACAGTCCCTGTTTGTCCGAATGTAAGCGCTCCATCTAGTGGCCACTTTCGGTACTTCCTGTGAGAACAGCTTTAACTACAGTGCAGCAGTGATACCGAGTCTCCTCCTCGGTCTCTAACCTCCTCCTCCTCTCTCTGTCCTTTCAGAAATGCTGCTCATGGCTTCTCCCTCATCCCTGTGGACAGTCTGAAGGTCACCATGAAAGAAATCCTCCAGAAAGCACTGAAGAAGAGGAAAGGCTCCCAGAAGGGCTCAGGTAGCGTCGCCTGGGTCTCATCCCAGATGTGTCTTCTTCTGTCTTCACGAGACGTCCCAGACGTGACTGTCCTCCACCCCCCGTCTCCATCAGGTCCCATGTATCGGCTGGAGAAGCAGACGGAGCCCAACGTGGCGGTGGACCTGGACTCCACGCTGGAGAGCCAGAGCACGCTGGAGTTCTGCCTCGTCCGGGAAAACAGTAAGCAGCTCCGGATCTGATCGCTGTTTCTGCAGCGACTGCTATCGATCACTGCTGTCATCCAGGAGCCTCGGACTGCAGCGTGCTTGTGTGTGTGTGGTGTGTGTGTGTGTGTGCAGGCTCCAGAGGGGAGGAGAGCTCAGAGGAAGACCCCCCCATCGACATCACCACGGTGCAGGACATGCTGAGCAGCCACCACTACAAGTCCTTCAAGATCAGCATGATCCACAAGCTGCGCTTCACCACCGACGTCCAGCTGGGTACACACACACACACACAGAGAAACACACACACGTACAGACTGTAATAAAGGAGGAAGTGTGTGTGTGCAGAGCGCTGTGATCTGGATGTTTCTGCTCTGAGGCTCGGAGGTCTTTACAGCTCGTGCGTCTCTTCAGGTATCTCTGGTGAGAAGGTGGAGATCGACCCCGTCACCAACCAGAAGGCCAGCACCAAGTTCTGGATCCGGCAGAAGCCCATCTCCATCGACTCGGACCACCTGTGTGCCTGTGACCTGGTGGAGGAGCGAAGCCCCAGTGAGTCGCTGAGCTGTGGCCCCCGGGGGCCCCGGGGGATTCCTCCGTCTGCCTGCTTCACGGTGTTTCTCTCCTCCCTCTCAGGTCACGCCATTTTTAAACTCACCTATCTCAGCAACCATGACTACAAGCCGCTGTACTTCGAGTCCGATGCCACCACTGTTAATGAAATCGTGCTGAAGGTGGGTTTTCCTCTCCTCCTGTTCCTGTTCAGACAGTGCCCCCTACTGGTCACTCACATGTTCCCAAACACCGTGAGAATGAAGGTTTCTCTTCTGCTTCCAGGTGAACTACATCCTGGAGTCTCGGGCCAGCACCTCCAGAGCCGACTACTTCGCTCAGAAGCAAAGGAAACTGAGCCGGAGGACCAGCTTCAGCTTCCAGAAGGACAAGAAGAGTGGCCAGTAGAGCCAAGCGGTGCAGGACCGAACGGAGGGCCCGGTCCTGCAGGACCCCGGGGGTCCGCGTCCCGAACCGCAGCCCCCATCAGGACCCAGAGACGGTTTTCATGTACTGTACAGAGACGTTTTGTATCCAGCGAACGGCGATAATGTAGACATGACGAACACCTCTGCCTTGGATGGCCCGCACCCCCCACCCCGTCTGAAGCCCAGCAGCCCCCTGCTGCTCTCATCCGCCGGCAGACGAGTGTGCTCCTTTTTATTCTGGAGGGTTTGAGAGGATTCAAGAGGAATCTGCTCCATCAGCCTTAAAGAGACAATAAAGACGAGTGGTCAAAAGAGCCTGGAGTGGATCTCTCTCTCTCTCTATCACACACACACACACACACACACACTCACACACTCACACACACACGGTTTGAAAAAAAATGCATATGGAGTAGTTTACTTTGCACTTTTCCCACAAACATGACATCCTCAGTGGAGCTCACGTGTCACGCTGCTCCAGGTTCCTTCACATCCAACATAGAAATAACACATTTCAGGAGAATCACTTCAACAATTAATCTACGATCAATTTGAATGAGTGTGGTTACATGGTACTTTTAATTCGGGATTGGTTTATTCTGAATAATTCATGAGCGTTGTGTTTACATGGGAAAACCCAAGAATTACCATCCGCTCTCGAGGTCTGCGAAGCGTTCTGATTGGACGGAGGGCGGTCGTGACGTGCTGAGGTCTCCCGGAAGTAAACTGTTTTTCTCGTCCTTCTTTCTAGATTAATTTTGACGCTAAACCTTTAAAAATGTCTGCGTTGTTAAGCCTCCGTCGAACCGCTCGTTTAATTATTTCCAATTCTTCTAAAACTGCAGTTAATTAAATCATCTCCACACGAGCAGAAACCAAGACCGCGGGCCGCCATCTTGGAATATTGCGTCATCTCGACAGAGCATGCGCAGAATGACCAAAATGAAGTCGCGCTTAATTAGCGTTTTTAGCTTCCAAAGGAAAATAAACCCGCCAGTCCATTCGGATTTAAATTTAATTCCGAATAAAGTTTTCAGTTTCCATTGGTCATTTCAGAGCGGAATTAGGCTTTATTTGGATTATTTGAATTTATTTGAAATTAAAAGTCCCATGTAAACTCACCAATGAGCAATTTTCAACACAATCACTGTCCAAATGTGAGTTAAAGGGATTAAAAACAAGTCTAGAAAGGAGTATAAAACAGGAGCTTTAAGATAAAGGTGATAGAATAAGTAAAGCCTGTGTAAATATTGTTTTAAACGAGGAGTGTATTACATGGAGGAACTTAAAACTGCTTCACCTTGTTTCTTCTGACTGGGGGAACATTTAGTAACCGTTTTCCTGAGGACCTCAGAGGATCTGGATTCTATTAGTAAATCTGAGATGACTCAGAAACAGTAAACATTACCTCAAAAGTGGGAACTTTTAACTCCATACAATCCCACTTGTTCTTCACTCTCCATCAAACTTCATCTGTTTCTGCAGTTCCAAAGTGAAATTTTTCTGCTTCTGTCAGTTTCTGTGTATTTTCTGATTCTTGAGTTGTAAAATAATTGCATGAGAGCAGAGGAGGATGCAGCGCTACTTCCACATTGATGATATTGATCAAGCTCTTGGTTTTCTTCACATACTTTTTTCAAAAGGCAACTCCGGTACAGACGGCTTAAAGTGAGATAAGGGCCGCAGCGTGAGCACCTCTCAGCTGACGCACCCATCTTCAATACTTCCTAGATAAATCATGCTGCAAAGCATGGTGGGATTGATCCACTGACTGTTGTATCTAAATCTGAGCTTTTAGTTCCGGTTTCATGTAAACATGAAGACTCTGAAGAGAATTCCATCGCAAATTATGCAAATTCCTACAAATGACTATGTGGGAAATAGCTGAGCTGACAAGAGTTTTCAGAACAAGGACAGCTTTGAGTCAGAAATAAAAGAAGGAAATACAAGAGCTTCAGCTGAACGTCTGCCAGGGAGCCAACAGTCACAAAAGATTCCCAGAGCCCCGACAGAGGGAGCATTTCTTCTGTTTTACCCCTCTGCTTTACATTCATTCACTGTCCTGGCCTACTTTCAACACACACACACACACACACACACACACACACACACACACACACACACACACACACACACACACACACACACACACACACACACACACACACACACACACACACAGTCTCGTATTTCTATCCTTGTGGGGACCTTCCATTGACTCCCATTCATGTCTAGCCCCTAACCCTGACCCTTACCCTAACCCTAACCCACACCACAACAAAGCCTAACCCTAAAGAAATGTTTTTGCACTTTTACTTTTTTCAGTAACAACAACATGGTCAAGAAAACACTGTTTTTCCTACTTAGGACCGGAAAAAGGTCCCCACAAGGCACGTCGTTCCACGTTTTGCTATCCTTGTGGGGACATTTGGCCCCAACAAGGATAGAAATACGAGAACACACACACACACACACACACTGGATCCACCACTCTGAATATGAATGATCTCTGTCATTGTGTGAAGTTTCCATACATCATGTTCTTAGAAGAAGTGAATAAAGCTCACAGTTTAAGAGAAAAACTAGAATAAATGTTGACAGCAGAAAATAAAAATCAATATGAGGAGAATGAATCTACACTGGCTGAACAAGTGGACCTCAGTTTGGACCAGAGTGGTTATTTGTAGGTTTATGTGTTGATAAGTTCCTCCATAAATCAGACCCTGGATGCTTTACAGACACAGTTCTCTCAGTTCGGCTCTTTTTTAAATATTTTTTTCTGATAAAGCAGTTCTGATCTGAAGTTGCAGACAGTTTGCTTCACTTTCATGCACTTCCGTTCTATTCCTGACTCTGGTTCTGTTAAAAGAAATGAAAAGCTCAGACAGCAGTTCCCATTCCATTTATTTGATATGGTTTATAAATAGACACACTCAGACACATCTGCTTAAAGTATAAAAAATACCAGATTACAGCATTTTCTAGATATTTTAGTGAGGTCTCTTCTTCATCGCCTTGTTTTTTTTTTTAACTTGAATGACAAAAATGGAAAATTCTTTTTTTTTTCTTTTACAGCATAGTAGTTTTCATCTTCACAAATCCATTCATCAAGCATGTTACTATCATCAATGTCATGTTAAAAGAATGAGATCGAAGCTAAGAAAACAGGATCACATGCAGCCGGCGGCTCGTCTCTGAATCTGTACAGCAAGTAGAACTCAGTCAAAACTAATTCCCAAATATATGAGCTTTAAACGTTTCCTTGTCGGAGGGGAGCTAAAATCACGAGGGGGGAAAAGGCTGAGATAAGAGGGGGACGGAAACAGCTGATTCTCCCTGTCGAGGTACTGACTGGCACATCCACGTCTACACACGGCGACCGCCGCGTCAGCTGAGTCAGTCAGGTGGGGTAAGAACATCTCAAACATATTATATAGATCTAGCTAGACAGATTTCTTTTCTTTTTCTCTTTTTTTTTTTTAAATATGAAACCATTTAAAATTGAAATCAGTGTTCTGGCATAAAGTTTCATCCTAAGGATGCTACAAAAACAAAGTAAGAAAAATGCACTGTACCTTAAAAACAATGAGGCAACATGGTTAAGTTGCAATAATTAAAATTTCTAAAAGTTTTTTTTCTTCTTTTTATTAAATAATGATATAATTATTCTGATTCGCTAAAATCAAAAAGGACAGTACAAGTCACGTGTAATAAACCTAGTGCATCACAAATACACAACTAATATCTTCTTTAATCCTCTTGGTTGGAAATCGCTACTTTTTCTGGCTCGCCTTGTTCTCAAGACAAAAAACCTAATTCATACAGTCTCACCTGGAAATAGAAAAACAACAATGCTAACAAAACTGTGTAATAGGAAATTGCATGACTTGTTGGTATTGTAGCGGGATTTTTTTGTTTCTGCAGTAGGTAATTCTTACTATTCACAGTGTTTAGAGTTGAACAGTACAGGTCAATACCTACCATGTGGCTGGTAACTGGCACCATTAGAAAAGTCCGTTCAGAGCATCACCGTCATGTCCGGCCGGCCGCGCTTCAGTGACTCTTCAGACCACCAGCTGAAGAAGAACTGAAGCGGGCCGTCCTCCCGAGGACGCCGTCACACTCAGATCTGACAACAAGCATTGAAATTCACTGTCGATAGTCCGATCCGAGCAACACAACCATGTGCAACGTTCACGGCACAAACTGACGCTTTTTCAGTCATCACAACTGCCTTTAAGAAAAAGTTTCACAACACCAATATAATATAATATAATATAATATAATATAATATAATGTAATATAATATAATATAATATAATATAATATAATATAATATAATATAATATACCTGTTGTTTGTGGGATTATGGGATTTAACTCATGAAACAACTTTGCATAGAAAGTATTTATGTCACTAAGAAAATAATGTTTCATATTTTCTGCACGGCTCAACAATAAAGTCACATATGAAAATATTTGCTCACAGAAATGGAAACTTATTTTCTCTCAAGTTTCAAAGATCGTACAGTACTTACTCACAATTAAAAAAAGGGGGGGTGGTAGCTAGTTCCTACCGAAACGAACAGCAAATGTACGTGACCCAGATATGGATAAATGAGGTGTGATTGATTAAAAAAGTATGTGCTTGATAAAAACATGAAAATAAATAATGTATTGTCGTCATTCCGCACCTGACAGGAAATATTCTGATAAAGAATAATACTGACCAAGCAGACTTGAATATATATCATTTTGATAACAAAATACATATCTACAAATGTTTGTAATTGGATTGATATATAAATATGTGTAGCAATATATATGTATTTTTATACATATATATTTACAACAAAAGGTGCACTTAAATAATATCATCGAGGAGATGTGGGGTGCCGACCCAGTCCAACGTCCTGGGCTCCGAGGCGGCCATTATCATGCACATGAACTGTTTACCGGTCCTCTTATCGATGGGATAAATAGTGGTGGGTGTAAACCTTCTGTTACTCTCCACAAAAGCGCAGAGCTGCTGATAGACCTGCGGGTATTCGTGGCGTAAAAACACCCCTCGAATCCTCAGCTCCCGCTGTATGTTGATGAAACAGATCTCTCTGGCCTTCTGGCCCTCCTCGCCCTCTTTGTCGATGTCAGCCGTTCCCGGTGGCGGAGTGAGAATCAGCGTCTCCATTTCACTCTCTTTCTTGTGCACCTTCCTCTCCGGGCTGAAGGAAGCCAATGCTACCTTGGCGTATTTTCTGACGGTTGGAGTTTGGTTCCTTGGCGACGGACCATCAGGCAACTGCTCGCCGACAGCAATGGATACATTCAGGATGAAACATTCGTTTGGGTCGTACTCTTTGCCGGCTTCCTGCAGCTCCTTGCAGTACTCCCCTAAGTTGTCCCGGAAGCTCTCAAGTTCTCGGAGGGACAGGTACGTCGGGGACATGAGTAAACTGTCCAGGCCATACTGGAGGAAGTTACTGGATGACGCAGGATTAGGAAAACCAAGGAAGAGTACTCCTCTACCTCGAGAAAGGTAGCCAACTTTGGCAATTCGGGAAAAGGCCTTGTGGACTTCCGCAGTCTCCCGGCAGTGTTTGATAATGTGTCGGCATGTGCTGCCAATCCTCCCGTACAGGCAGCTTTCTTTATGAATGTCCCAGTCCTCCCTACGGCAGTTCCGAGAGCAGTAATATGTATAACAGCTGTGGCAAGACTTAAAATACAGGCAAGCGTTGAACAGAGTCTCTGTCCTCCGGCATTTGTTGTTGGAGCACATCATGGTGTCGTCTTCGTCTGGGCTCTGATCCGGGGAGCACTCATCTGCACTCTTCATTGCGTCACTCGCCCCGTCCATATCTCGAAAAGCTTCGGGGTTAATCCTAAACGGGGTCGGCTGCTTGTCCAGAGGAGCCGGTTCCTCGGCACCCACCTTTGAGCTCTTCCTGGACAGAGAAACTGCCTCTTCCTCATCAATCAACTTTTTCAGTTGGTCCAGTATGTCTTCACTTGCCCTTCTGCTGGGTGGCTTGTAGTCAGTAACAAGATCTGCTAGAAGCTCATCAAGTTGTTCAAGGCTTTGCTGAAGTGAGGCGTTGTCATGTGTCTTCTCTTTGGTTGCGCTTTCAAAGTCAGGCTCATTTATGTCCACACCCTCAGTGCTTCTGGAGTCCAGAATGTCCCAGCTGGCAGACCGTCCTTCATCCTTCTTAAGGTTTCCTGGTCGAATGTCATTATCAGTGATTGTAATCTCCGGAGTGACAAACCACAGTTTGCTAGTAGTGCTCTTTGATGTCTCTGTTGGGCTTTTGTCAATCAGTGAGTTATCAGACATCGATAAGGCTGCATAGCGTCTTGGAGAGCTAGAAAGATTCACGACCACCGGTTGGGGTTTGTCCCCTGCAACGGAGGCAGGTTTCCTGGAATCAAGAAGATCATCGTAGCTCTGACCTCGTACAGAAAGTGGCTGTTCCCTCTCCACACGTGAGTTAAGAATATTGTCCCAAGACCTTGAGTAAGATTTAGACTCTGTACCAATTTTTTGAGGTTCCACACATGGGTTGGCGTACCATGGAGGTAGCACAGGTTCTTGTTGAACTCTTGTCGGAGTGACTTGAGATACATAGGAAGCAGGATTGGTGGAATAACCGGATGCCTCTGACCCATACCAGTCATCTGTTTGTGCCTGAATCACTCGAGCATGTCGCCGGCCCTCTGTGTAGTAGGCCCTTGCTGGCACATGATGCTCGGGTGGCACTGCATACATATCAGTGGAATAATAGAACCTTGGGGGAGCTGTCTGAATCTGATAAGACCTCGGGTCGTCCCCATAATGTATCCTCGTAGGAGGTGTCTGGATGATGTAGGGCCCTGGTTCATTTGCTGCATAGGACTTTGGATACCCTGTCTGCACAGGGTAAGAATAGGGCTCCATCTCTGGATAATAAGGTCTCGTAGGAACAGCATGAACCATTCGAGTTCTTGGATCTTGCACATACTGCACTTTTGGAGTAAACGCTTGTCCTGGTGTGTAACGTTCATCGTGAAAGTAAGAGCTTGGTTGTGGAGGAACAGTAGTGACATATCTTCCTGGCTCGTCAGCATAAAAGAACTTGGTTGGCACATTAGGACTTGAGTGGGCTCGGCGCTCTCTACCATAGTAATCACCTGAAGAAGTCATTCTCTGCAGGGGGATTTCCATGGGCTGTAAGTAGCTATTTGGCATGCTGCGGGAATATTGATATGCTTGTCTACTTTCTGTACCTAATGAGTCAGTGGGAGTTGGCGTTCTCGAGTAGGAAAAATGGCGAGGCACAGTCAGACTCCTACTCCCTCCACTGTGGTGCCTCTGCCAGGGTATGTCCATTTGAGGCGTGGCCTGTTTCCGTCCTGAATGATGCTGTGCTGCATCATCAGGTTTAATGTCCACCCGGCACCGGACATGAGGGCTGGTCGCCGGTTTATCTGGACCCGCACCTTCCAGATTATCAGCAGGATAGTGAGGGGAGTATCTGCTGCTGTCACCTATTTGAGGCTGTAGCTTGATGGGATGCACTTCATGCATGTGAGCCCTCGTTGCTGCATAGGACGACTCCCGACGTGGCGACACTTCTGGCCTCCAGCGAGAGTCTCTGTGAGACCTCTGCGACTCTCTGCCCTTCCTCCCTGAAGATGAAGACACTTCAAAAGACACAGGGGTGAGCCCCGTCTGGACTCGAGGAGCACTTTTCGACCTTGTCCTTTTTTGCTGAGGAACCACTACGTCACTGGCCATGTCTGCAGCCATCGGTTGAGGAGTTAACCTGTGGCTGAAAATGTCTGGAGCAGAAAAGCGGTACCTCTGCTGGCGGCCCAGAGCGTTCCAGGCCACATCTGGGTGAGCTGCCTGCCTGTCACTCATCCTGTATGGAGAATCCATGGAGTATTTGTGTGATTTGGGGTATTCCAATGACTTGTAGTCAAAGGTGCGGCAGTGCCTCTTATTGACTTTTCTCTTACTGTCCTCCAGTGTGCTGTAATTTGTAGAATTACATGGTCCGGAGGGTTGCAAAGACTTGTAGTGTGAGGAAATCGGGATCACTTTTATATCTTGATGCACAGTTGATACCAGTATGTCAGGTGGGTCTGTACGTGTCATTTTAAAGGGATTCCTCTAGTTTTCCCCATCAAGTTGCTTTAATGATGATGTTGCCTGCAAAAGAAAACAGAGAGTTTTAGTGAGCAAATTTGATCAGAACATTTTCCTTAACAATCGTTAACAGCTCATTCATAAACAATGCTGGCAAATTTAGTCAAAGCAAGTCCAATGTGATATTAATCGTCACATCACAAGTAAACCGCATCCAGGGGAAAAACAGCCGTTAGTCAGAATGGGAGCTATTCCTTGAGGCTGCTGCTGCGTTCCATGATGGAGCCGCAGAGGAAGTGCGAGGCATCTGTTATTGAAGGAAACAAACAGTTCTTCAACAGAACAACAGGAATGCTGAGCCACTGACTCCAAACACGTTCTACAGCTCAGAGGCCTCATTTATAAATGCTTGTTATGCACAAAATGAGGCCTGAACAATTCGCATGCCACTTGGTATTCAAACGCCATGAGGATCTTATAGCTCATTGTGTGGGTAAGGTAAAATTGTAAGTGTTGCTTCAGGTGGGTGGAGCAGGTGAAAGTGTTGGTTGCTCCAGAGGAGGGATTATGACAGTTTTTTTTGTTTAGGTTTTTTTTTTTTTTGTACACACAGATATAGATCTAAAATGTCAGTAAAAATGACGGCACTCTACGTCACATGTACGTGTTTGTGGCTATTTTTGGGTTTTGAACGCTGAGGATCCAGAAAATTCCCTTGAAATTTGTCCAGACGGGAGAGGATTAGTGATGAAAAGTGATATTTTTTATGTGACACAAGAATTGAAGGAAAAATAATTTTTTAGACCTTGTTTTTTTATGTCTGTACAGTTTGCATTTAAATATGGTTATTTGTATTGATTAGTAATAATAAATAACAAATGATGATTTATACATAAATACCAAAATGTTTGTGTGAATTATTCTGAGTTTTGAGTTTTAGAAGTAAATGAGAGATAACACGAGAGGATTCTGCAAAACTCATTCAACTAATTTATAGTCGTTCATCGCTATATTACACACATCCTGTAAGAAAGTGGCTCCCTACCCGTTTTGAGCCGGAATTCCATCTTAAATTTCTGGTGAGACATTTTAATTCTACAATTAGTTTTTGATCATGTCTGTCAGACTGTGTTGTAAATGCAGAGGAGCTTGGATGAGTGCAAAAAGTGACGTCTTTATTTTTCCCTGATCAGGATAGAGGCTTTATTTACAAGATTGAAAATTAACACTTAAACAATGGTTAGAAAAAATAAAAAAATCTTGACGAATGAAAGTATCACAGTGCTTCTCTTTCAGCTTCAGTTTGTATTTTCTTTTAGATTTTCTCCCTCAGCTGAGATCGTTTGATAGGACGACTGAGTCTGCACACCTCGCTGCATCCTTTCAAATTAAGAGTGGCGGCTGGCCAAGAGAGGGAGCCGGGGCGCCTCATGACCCAGAACTGAAAACAATTACTGGATAAATTCATAAACTGTAATAGTAAACAATAAGTGACAATTAGTTCTGAGTCTGAACGTTCTACATGTCAACGGGCTGAAAAAAAAAAAAAACATTTAGGAGAAATTGTATAAAAATGTGCATCAGTGACTGAGGAGCTGAAGTTACTTCAGTTTTTATCCGATAGAATTATTAAATAGATTAAATTAAAGCCAAGACGTTATTCTTTAAAGTGGCACTAAAGCCAATACGATGAAATACAGTACAACATCCAGAGGAGGAGCCCACGCCAGGATCTGGATCCACAAATCATGAAACTTTCACAAGTTCACTCTCCATGGAAACTTTTAGAATCTGTCTCCGACTGAAGACTGAAGAGCTGGCGATGACAAAAAAAAAAGCTGAACGGAAAAAGAGCTTAAAGTTCCATAAAAACAGAATCTGCTGCAACCTGTGTGATCACCGCTCCAGGACTGACCCAGATCCAGATCCAACAACTGGTGGAGCAGATGGTCCACGAGGATGAAGACGATGAGGATGAGGATGAGGATGGTTCATGTCTTCCTGACACACAGCAGTGACCGTTCAGCAGTCAGTATGCTGAAGTAGGAACACTGTCAGACCTCAACAACTCAGCAGCCTGAAGCTCGGGAGAAATGCTCATGAAGAACATGCAAACTCCCCACAGAAGGATTCAAACCTACGATCTGTGAGCTCAGGCTGAGCGGGGTGGAGCGAGGGGCGAGGCGCTTCTTTTCCTAAACCTTTCAGTCTCTCCACCTTTGACCTTGTGCTCCGCGCTGCGATCTGACAAGTTACTGTCACAGATTTACAGCTTCAGCAAATCTGCCTCGTCATGACTGGAGGCTCACACACACACACACACACACACACACACACACACACACACACACACTGGAACTGAACTCCACAGAGACAGAAACACAGACGATTCAAAGCTGTGAATAAAAGGTGAATCTTTTCTCTGGAGCTCATTTAAACATCTGGAAATGGAAAGTTTCCATCGCAGGATGTTTCAAGACGTTCTAAAACACTCAAATACACACTTCATTCGCCTTTTCTGTTCAGATGTTGGGAGTCAAAATAGAAAATGAGCACTACTACAATAAATAAGTGGCAATACTTGACTATTCGCCTCCTGCGCCTTCAGGGCAGCTGGAGTACAGTTACTTCAGGTCACTGAGCTTAGCGAGCCTGGTTTCTGCGGTGCATTGTGGGTAGCGCACTGCAACGCTGCACCATCGGTGCTGCAAATGTCTGCCTCCCGAGGCAGAGCTAATTCATCCTCTGAACCCAGCCCCTCCCCCACCCCCAGCCTCCAGCAGCACGGACCGCACCGCCACTGACACACTGACACACACACCAGGAGGACGAAGACGAGGAGGAGGAGGAGGAGGACGAACCGACGGCCGCAACAGGAGGAAAGCGTTCAGATGCTGAGTCAGTCTGAACATCAGCTGAGCTCCTGACTGAAACAAGCTCCTCGACGGAAGGCTGTGCTGACAGCAGCGCACTTCACACTGAACGCTCACTCCTCCTGTCATCATCCCGGGTTTAATCCCGGGTTTAATCCCGAGGCGTCCACACCGTGTGACACTGAACTGCTCTGCTGGGAAAAGTCAAACACACCGGTCTGCCGTTACTCCAGTCCAGCAGCGTTCTGCTGGAACCTGCTTCAGTTCAGTGACGGAGGACTCAGACTGAACCAGAAGGTTTGAAACACATTAAAAACATCATCAGAGGATTCGAACCAGCAACCGACTCACACTGAAAATAAACGTCTTTTATCACAGATAGATAGATAGATAGATAGATAGATAGATAGATAGATAGATAGATAGTGTTTAAAGTATAAAGCATTTCTCTCCATTACTTTTACATCTTGTCTAAAGAAATGACATAATTTTCATGGAAACGCCCGATGAGGTAAAAACAGAAAATAAAAATAAACAATTTGCTGTGTTTTTTTGGTTTCATTTGGACTTTTTGTCCTGAATGACTTGGTGTTAAGTTAAAGTGAAGCCTGAGGGTGAAACCCCGAACACACTAACAGTATGCAGACCACCTCACACGCAGTGAAGCTGGTTTATTATTGGATGGTTTGGGCTTCTGGAGCGTATTCGACATTTTCTGGAAAGTAAATTCCATCCATCAGTAATCCAGCCCAGTCCAGGACTGCTCAAACAAGACCTCCAGAGGTTCAATAATCCCACCTTCTCTCCCTGAGATTAGTCCCAGTCCCAATCTGCTGGATTGCTCTGAGAGTCCCACACGAGACAAAAACAACAATAAGCTGCGAGATCGGGGACGGCAGATTATCCTCCACCGCTGCAGCGTCCTGCAGGGTTAAACCACCAGACCCACTGATCGAGAAGCAGATATGAAATCCCGACACGTCGCCGGGGAACACTTCCGCCTCACGCTCTCCGCCACAAGCTCCTGCTGCTCTGAACGCACAAGGTCAGAGCGGGAGACTGAGTCGCCACGCCGCCGCTCCCAGCTCTAATTAGGTTACGTGTCACTCTTTCTCTCTGCGGCTCCTCCAGCTTGCATGCGTGTCACACTCGGACGCCGTCTTCTAAAGAAAGGCACGGATACCTCGCAGCGTGGGGAGGAGAGGGGAGAAAGCTCTGCTCTGCACCAGCCTGAGCGGCGCTTTATCGATGCTCCCTGACCCGAAGCGCCGCGATAAAGAAGCTGCTCCTGCGGGGCCGAATAACTGGGCCTGTCGCGCCTGAACGGAGTCCTCTGGAATTCACTGGTCTTCTGCATGAACTGCTCGTAAAGCGTGATCTGATGGCGGTGGCCGAGATCTCAAGAAGACGATATGACAAGGAAGCTTTCATCAGGGTTCAGCACAAACTAGATTAGGGTTCAGATCCTGATTAGGCTGGATTCATGGTGTTTAGATGAAGTTTAGAACTGTTTTAATGAGTTGAGATCATGTTTGGTCTGCTTTTATTAAGCTAAGATAGTGTTTAGTCTGGTTTTATAGAGTTTATATCATGTTTAGACTGTTTTTTATAGACTTGGGATCACCGTTAGGCTGGTTTTAATGAGTTTGAGATGATGTTTCGACTGGTTTTATGAGGCTTAGACATTGTTTAGACTGGTTTTAAAGAATAAAGACAATGTTTTAGACTGGTGTTTATAGACTTGGGGTCATCTTTAGGATGGTTTAATTGAGTTGAGGTAAAGTTTAGTCTGGTTTTATAGAGATTAGACAATATTTAGACTGGTTTTCAAAGAGTTGGGATCATGTTAAGACTGGTTTTAACAAGCTAAGATAAGTTTTAGACTGGTTTTATGATGTTTAGATAATGTTTAGACTGGTTTTACTGAGTGAAGATACTGTTTATGCTGGTTTTATGAAGCTTAGACAATGTTTAGACTGGCTTTAAAGAATTAAGATAATACTTTGACTGGTTTTATCAAGTAAAGATAAGGCTTACTGTAGAATACTTTTGTCATGTTTACATCATATTTAGACTGGATTTATAGAGTTAAGATAGTCTTGTTTTTGTTTGTTTGAGTTAGGCTTGGGGATGTATCTTACTCATCATCCATGTGAAAATTGGGAGTTTGTGAATAAAACTCAAAGAAACACATTTGTCAGAAGCAAAGAGAGGTTTTTGAGCATGGCTCAGTGACTGGAGTGTAGTGGATCTGAAACAGGCTTTTATGCTCATCGAAGGACAAAGACGGTGAAAGAGACTGCAGCCTTGGACCGAGGAGTGAGTGTTGAGTGTTAATGCAGGACGTTTGGCAGGAAGAGGATGGTTCACAGGCCAAAAAATTACTTTTTCTCATTAACTAGAGTCTCAATGAGAAATGGAGCTCAGTGTTTTTCTTCTGGTAAACGCTTTGTAATCAATACATCATGTGAGACGACAGCAGGGCTGGAAAACTGTTACAACCACAGAAATTTACTTTATACTGGAGGACCTCATCCTCACCACTGGAGCTAGAGCGAGCCGATTCTGTAGAGGTTTGTGGCTCCTCATTCAGGGAAGGAGGAAAGAGATCCTGAGTGAGGAAATGAAAAGCTCTGAGCAGTCCTCATCACTTTTGAAACCCAAACAAACACATTTCATTTCTCAAACATATCTATTGAAAAAACAACAGTATCCTTAAACTCCCACATTAATGAGGCTCGAGAAATGGAGCCATTCTGATATAGCTCTTATTTTAATCTTATATCTGATTTAATCTCGATTAGGCAGTGGAATGTGTGTTGAAATGTAAGAAAACAGATGGAATGGAGGGAGATACTGTTTCAGAACCTTCTGGAATCCATTAAAAAAAGACACACACAGCAGTGGACTCCTCTAAACAAACAGAGAGGATTTATCACTGTTTCTGGAAAACCTGCAGCAGACTAAACGTCAGGAAAATGAAAGTGGACGTAAAGCAGAATAACTTTAAAATCAGAAACTCCTCCTGTTGGAGTGACCCAGCCAGAACCCAGACCTGAACCCAGACCAAGAGATCCACTCTGTGGAGGAACCGAGCCAGTTCTGGGAGAAGAATAAACCTGAATCCCGAACCAACAAAGTTTTCTCTTGAAAACCTGAATCCTGCCACTGTGCACACGCCAGGATAAAAAAAAGGGTGACGCATCCTTATTTTAAGGTAGTATATTTTCTGTACGTCCGTCCCGAGCTGCTTCATCAGTGTAGAGGAGGAAATGAGCATCTGTGGATGAAGCGCTTCTGAAAACCCCCGGCGCTGCAGCGATATTAACCGTCGCAGTGGTGCAGCCGACGGCAGCAGGCGTTTACCTGAGCGAGACGTGAGCGAGGCGCCAGATCAGCTCCGTCCTCGCTTCAGGCAGAGAGATGTTGGCAAAACAAGGAGGCGGATTACCGGAGGCCGAGGAGCCGTGAGTCACCGGGGACCCTGCCGGATTACCACTCTAAGATGAGGAGTAAGGAGGCTAATGGGCCGGGGTTAGCTCACCTCTGTTAGCATTAGCATGGAGTACAGGCGTTATGATTGGACGAACACAGAATTCAGGAAGTGTTCGATGAGCAGGAGGCGGGAGACGCCGCCTGCAGGCCCTCTGCATTTACAATCTGTCAGAGCAGTCTCAGAGTGAAGGCGGGACAGCGGCCCTCCAGGACCGGACATGGCCGTCCTGGATGCGCCCGGCCCTCTAGTCCTCTAGACCGGGGCTGGGCGTTCCTGGTCCTCGAGGCCCACAGTCCTGCATGTTTTCAGTGTTCCCCTGAACTTGATAAATGTCTCATGATGAAGCTCAGCAGGAACCTGAGAACGTTCCTGTCGGCCGTACTGAAGCCAGTTCACGTCAGAACTGTGCCGGAATACGGCCCTCCAGGACCAGGAGCCCGCCCTGCTCTAGGCCTTCCAGATCCTCTGGATCCTCAGAAACCTGTTGCCCTTCTAAAACCTCGGGATCCCCTGGATCCTCTAGACCAGTCTTCTGGAACGTCTGGACTCTCTCTCGAACCTATGGACCCTCTGAAACTTCTAGACCCTCTAGACCCTCTAGACCCTCTAGACCCTCTAGACCCTCTAGATCCCTGCTTCAACACAGCTGGCAGTGACGAGGGTCATTATCAGGCTTCCTGCTGGACTTGGTCATGGATCTTCATGAGGTTCAGGTGTGTTGAAGCAGGGAGAACATGGAGAACATGCAGGACTGCGGCCCTCCAGGACCCACTTTGGACACCCCTGCTCCAGAACCTCTACAACCTCTAGATCCTCTAGATCCTCTAGACCGTGTAGGCCTTCTAGAACCTATGGGCCCTCTGGAACTTTGAGAACCTCTATATGATATAGAAAATCCAGATCGTGGCCTTCTAGAACCTCTCAGCCCTCTACATCTTCTACATCCTCGAGACCCTGTAGGCCTTCTAGAACCTCTGGACTCTCTAGAATGTCTATATCCTCTGGACCCTCTGGACCTTGTAGGCCTTCTAGAACCTCTCGGCCCTCTGGACCTTGTGGACTTTCTGGACCTACTCGAAACTACAGTCAACCATTCCTTTCACTGAACAACAGCAGAAAACTCAGTGAAAATGTTTTTTTTCTGTAAATATTAACCGACTGAACTGAATTTGTCCCGGTCCAGGGCCTGCTGGGAAGCGTCCACTGCTCGGTCGTCCACCAGGTGAGGACGTTTGTCCCTCCGGTGTGATTTTATGATGAAATCCCGGCAGACGCCTCGCATATGTCGACTGCGCGTCACCACATATTGTAAATATAAACACAGAGCGCTGTATTTCTCCGGCGAGGACGCCGACGTTCCGCCTGGCAGTCGCACGGCTGAACATCCTGTTCCAGCGTTGCAGCAGACGGCCTGTGAGGGGAATTTAATTTCAGGAGCGTACGATTATTCCACACCTCTCCTGAGCGAGCGAGCGAGCGAGCGAGCGCAGCCGCGGCTGCATCGCATTTACCGTCCATCCATCTTCTGCTGCCCTCTTTTAAAATTCATGATGGGCGGCTGGTGAGGGCGGGAGGAAACTCCAGGCCATCACAGGACACACACACACACACTGAAATGAAACGCACCAGCACACACAAAAAGACTATCTGCTTCAATCCACTACATTGGAGATGTCTGTAAATGAGTCAGCAGCATTCAGTCTTTCTGTTCTGCTTTATTCTGCTCATCTTTGAAACTGCTCGGCAGCCGACCAGCAGGGAACATCGGCACGATTTGCTGTAATGAATGCGGCTGGGTTCCACACCGTGTCAGACATGTGGTCCGTGGAGTGTGTTCTGCCCCCAAGACGACCTTGTAAACTGTACACAAAGGTCGTTTTCCAGTCGAGCTGCCGGCTGGTCGCTGCAGCGGGGAATGGAACACTGGAGCAGGGAACACCCACAGGAATGTGTAGCGGTCTGGTTCTGTCTGAATGAGGTTATTCTGCAGGCATGTTTAAGAAAATGTCACATCGGTTTGATGCAACAAACTTACAAAGATGAAAAGTAAGAGGACAGGTTTATGAACGGTCTGCTGTTCAACACCGAGTTGAAGCTTTGTAGCAGCATATCTGATCAGCTGTTTGCAGTGAAACCGAGGGAACGGTGGAGTTACTGTACTTCCAGATAGTTTTTCCATCATTCGGCTCAGTGGAGTTCCAGTGTGGCTCCTGATCAGGTTCTGAAGCCAAAGACAGAAGCAACCTGCTGATGGTTTGATTCCTTTGTGTTTTGCATATTTTATGTGTTTTCTTATTCTCTCATTTGCTCTTTGATGATTCACTTTAAGTGGTTGAATGCTTTCTGAATATAGACAGCCGTTCTGTACGTGTAGATTTTACACCTTATTTTCATCATTTATCCGTCATTTCACAGAATCCAAGGTCACAGGCGCTGGAGCTGATCCTAGCTATAGCCATGCTAACACACACACACACACACACACATTCACCTCCATATGCATGTAGACATGCAAACCTGAGTGCAGAACGGGCCTTGACCCCATGACCTTCTTGCTCTGACAGGACAATACGGAAACTTCATTCCAGCAAAAGAAATCTGGGGACACACTCCAAACACTCTTTCCAGTGAGTCGAGCCAAAAGAACCGACTCCCGTAAAAGATCTGGATCCGCCATCGCTGGTCTGCCTGAAGACACGAGGCCTGAGAGGAGGACAGCTCTGCATCTATGTAGCTCTGCCTCTCTTCATCTGTCTCTTTGCAGCTCTGTCTCTGTGCACCTGTCCATCTGCAGCTGTGTCTCTGCAGCTCTGTCTCCCTGCAGCTTTGTCTCCCTGCAGCTCTGTCTCCCTGCAGCTCTGTCTCCCTGCAGCTGTCTCTCGGCCGCTGTGTCTGTCCTGAAGCCGCTCCAGCAGAGCCGGGCTGGATGCAGATTCAGAGATTCAAGCGGACCAAACGTCGCATTGCCGCGCGGAGCAGCTAGCCGCGCTGCTAGGAGGAGGAAGAGGAGGAGGAGGATGAGGAGGATGATGTCAGTGTTTGGAGATGGACGCTCGTCCAGCGCGCGGCTCGGTGCAGCGATGAGCGGCAGGACCGCGCGAGCGCGAGCCGGTGCGGTCGGAAAGAACGACGGCGCGCGGAGCGAGCGGGCGACCGGGACGCTGCAGCAGATCCGAACCCGGATCAGGACGCACGGAGCGGCGCGGCGCTGCAGGCTGGGGCCGTGTGCGTGTGCACCGTGTGTGTGCGTGTGTGCACGGTGTGTAAATCCAAAAGCTTACCGCATCCGTCCGGACTCGCAGCTCGTGCTGATCCATCCTTTTTTTTTTTTTTTTTTTTTTTTTTGTAATTTTTTTATTTATTTTTTTTCCGGGGATGCGATGAGAAGCAGAGAGTGTTTCCCAATGACGACAGCGGACATGTGCACGAGCTACAACTGCAATGTGCGCCTCATTGGTCCGACCGTTCCTCCTCCCTCCCCAGCCTCACGCCGTGCGTGAGTCTATGTGTGTGTGTGTGTGTGTGTGTGTGTGTGTGTGTGGATTGCTACGCAACCGCGTTGCTGCACCATCCACATCTCTGTGACCACACACACTCACACACACTCTCACACACACACCCTGGTCTCCGCCTGCAGCAGGATGAGGATGAGGATGAGGATGAGGAGGCGGAGGCTCCTGCTCATCTGTCTGTGGCTCCAACACGTTTCCAGAACCAGCCTGCTGTCTGCTCACTCCCAGCCCCGGCAGAGGTGACTGGCTCCATCTTGTTGACCCCTCCGCGACCTTGCACTTCACGCCACCATGTTTGTTCCTCCACCCAGGGCGGGGTGCCTCCCCTGTGGTGGGATTTGCATGTTCTCCCTGTGTAAGCAGGGGTTTTTGCTGACAGTGCAGGAAGGTTACGGGCGACCTCTGCCCTCTGCGCGGTCGAGCCGCTGTTCAGAAGTCTGCTGGCGGCTCGTCTCCTCCACCGTGTTTGTTTGTGGGGTCAAAGGGCAGCCCTGCACTGTCGCCGCGGACTCCTCAGAGACGGCGACCTCTGTTTGGTTCCCGGGTGTTTTTGTGTTTGCTGCTGTGTTTACATGTTAACCTGGGGAGGAAGTCCTTCAGACGGCTCGTTCTGAGATGTGAATAGTTTGTTTTTATTAAAAATAACTAACTGAACAAATAAAGGTCAGAGGTCTCTCTCTCTCTCTATCTCTCTCTCTCCTCTCCCTGTCGTGGTGTCAGGTCAGGTTACCAACACCTGCAAGTGATCCCTCCTGAGCAGCCCTCACTGCCATGAATAATTACTGAGCTGTGGTGTGTGTGTGTGTGTGTGTGTGTGTGTGTGTGTGTGTGTGTGTGTGTGTGTCAGTCCCGGCGGAGCGGCGCGGCGGCAGCATGGACATCTCGGTGCTGCCCAACAACAACCACCCGGAGAAGTTCCTGCAGCTGGACGTGGGGACGCTGGCGGCGAGGGACGTGTTCCAGCTGCGAGCCGCCGTGTCCTCGTCCCAGAGACAGTGGCAGAACAGGGTCTACCTCCAGGTGTGGACAGACTCAGGGACTCCGTGATGCAGGAAGCCGGTCTGTGGGCTTCGGTGAGAATCTCGGTCTGGTTGTGTTTCCACAGAGGGAGCGAAGCGCCAGGACGGACAGCCGGTCCGGTCTGTCCCCCGAGGACAGTCCTGTGGCGTTCGTGGACCGGTACCTGGAAAAGCACATCACTCCCGTCACGCTGAAGTCCAACATTAAGAGGAACCCTCTGTACATGGACGCCAAGCCGTTGGACGACCCGGACGGCGACAAGTCCAAACCTTCGTGGACGGTGAAGGAGTACGACACCCAGACCCTCAACGGAGGCCTGGCCCATTGTCTCCAGGTGAGGATGAGCTGGATCCATGTTCTATCTAGAGTATCTGAGGGTTCCACAAGCTCCTGGGTTCCAGAATGCATTAGAGTTCTAGAATGGATGAAGGTTCTCCGATGTGTGAGGACTGGAGGGTTCTAGAGCTGACATTCCTTCAGTCCGAAGAGGCAGCAGGCTGAGCCAGCAGAGTCCTGGAGCAGGGAGCTGGTTCCACGTCCAGCTGCTGCATCTTCTTCTCCTCTTGTTTCCAGGAGGACGAGAAGACGCCCAGAGATCTGGACTTCTGGCTGGAGGACCTCTACACTCCGGGATTCGACTCGTTACTGAGGAGAGAGATGGCCGAGCAGAGGAGGAAGAGGCTGTGCAGAGTGGTGTCTTCAGTCGTGCTGTCCCTGCTTTGTGCAGTCATTCTCATTGTTGTGCCAATCCTGGTTTTACACAAGGAGAGCTGAGCCCTTCATCATTTATCGTTGACTGTGAAACTGAATTTGCACAGTTGACACAGGAACATAACAAACACATGAAGGAAACACGGTTGTACATTTTCTGTCCTTTAACTGAACTGTGCTGCACTGCATTTGCAAAAGACCAAATGGAGACGGGTTTAGGGGTATTTGTTTTACAATTTTTATTTCTTTTGTATGAGGCCCATTCATGAATAAAACATTGAAATAACGTGACAAAAAGAGGATAATATGAAATAAAACAAAAAGTACTACACAACAAACATGCAACTTGGACTGCTGAACGAAGTTGGAAGAAGATTCCTCTCCGTCTGTGATCTCCCTCCTGCATGTTTGACACTGCAATCCATTTTTTGTTGACCGCCTCGTAGTTTTGGTACCTGAGCGACACTGTCTTGGGGAACATTTTTTATTGAAAAACGGGTAGAAGTGATGGTATGGTCGTGCAAGTGACATTTTAAATAATAATAATAATAAAAAAAACAAAGCTTCTTTGTTGGTTGTTGTCCCTCAATTTGATTTGATGCTGTCGGTTTAAAACAAAGATTGGATTTTATTATATTTGAGAGAGAGAGAGTCACTTTATTGTTGAAATCAAAATTTCACCTTGAATAGAAAAGAAAAATCAGTCAGAAATTGAATCAGACAGAAAATGTATGGAAAAGAGTATGGAACAAGCTTTTTGACAACGAAAAATGTTCTTTCAAGTCTTATTTATAAGTTAGAACAACAAAATAAAGTCTATCACACACCCAGCTGCTTGAGAACATGTATTTCCAATCTATGGTTATGATAAGATCACTGTTTCAGTATATGTTGTGAGAAATGAGCCTAAATGATCCCAAAAAACATGTGACTGAGGTATGTTGTGTATTATACAAGATGTGTGAAAGTTGATGTTACAGTTTCTGTGTTTGTTGTAAATAAAGAAATGTAAAAAAACAAAACAAAAAACAAAAAAAACCCTGTAACTCGACGTGGCACTTGCGTTGAAATGTCGGGGCGCAGCGCCCCCTGTGGTGTGGAGGAGTAAGTGCAGCCAGAGCAGCTCACGACAGAGGTGATGCGTTTGGTGATGCGTGGAAGGAGAGAATAGACTCTATGCACAACTCAACCACTTCCTGAACTTCAGGAGGCTCCTTGTTTCCTGTCTTTCATGATAGGATGAGCTGATTAATACAGGTGTGTCTGAAGTTGTTACAGAGGTCAGACACGCCTGCATTAATCAGCTCGTCCTATATTGAAAGACTGGAAACAAGGAGCCTCCTGAAGTTCAGGAAGTGGTTGAGTTGTGCATAGAGTCCATGGATTGAGGTGCAGATAAACACTGCTACCTTACGAAAAACGTGAATCGTGTGTCATGTCAAGAGGATTCCAGCAACTGAGTGCTCAGGTACACCTAATCAGCTCCTCAGCAGGACGTCGAGTTTAAAGGCCCTATTTTCCCAACAACTGTCCGGCGGGAGGAGTGGAGGACTGGATGAGTGTCCCAGTGCTATCGCGCCCAGCCTCTGATAGCATCTGTGTGTTTGTTTGCAGAGCTACACACCAGGAAATCATCTTTTTCCCCCAACATGATTGAAACTCACTTTATTGGGAAGAACAAGCTGCACTTGATCTCGCAAAAGCTGTTTTTTTTTTTTTTTTGTTGTTGTGAAGATCTAGTCACAGGACCCCATGCGGCCGTGAACTTGCTAGCTAGCTAACGTTAGCTCTGCTTTGTCAGCTGGATTTTAGCTCATGTTTTCACTTCATGAGTCTGACATGGTGACATTTAAACAATGTGGAGAGTTTCCTGCAGACCAGGCAGCATGTGGGGGGTACCAGACATTAAATGACATACTGATTAAGACATTAAACCAGTCCAAAGTAATGGCCACGCATCATACAAGTGCCTTGATGTCTGTCCCGATGTTACAAACTGCAGCTGTGAATATGTTCCAGGACAGATGATCTGGGAGTCTGTGTTTGTTATCTGCTCCCTCAGGAGACACCAGCAGCTTGGACTGTCCGTCCTTATGTCCACGGCCGTCTGCCTTCATACCACACTCCCTCCGCCAAACCAGGGTCAACAGTCTGAAACTAAAGATTTGATGTAAATGGGCTCAAAATGACTGTATGAGGTGAGGTTGTGATTTGTGAGAATGCAGCAGTTGTACAGAAGTAAATAAAGTGCGTGAGTGAAGGTGGTTGAACCCTCGTTGCAGGCGCGGTGACACTTTAACGTAGCCACGCGCACAGGGCGGTTATACAGGTGAAGAAAGTCCTATTTAAAGCTGACGTCATCATGTCTCTGTGATGCAGCGCAGCCTGCTGGGATGGACGCTGTTACGTCTGGCCACTAGGTGGCGACGTGACTCTCTGTACACCTCTGCCCTTCACCTGAAAGGAAACAACCTCCTGTTGTTCAGAACCCCAACACTTCATGGATAAATATCAGTATTTATGTTTTAACCGGAGGATTCATGAAGCCAGAAAAACAACAAAACAAGTCTTCACTTGGAACTGATTTCATTTGATTTATTTATTGCAATAAAGATGTACAAAGTATTGGTAATCATAAATGTTAAAATGTTAGAAAAAGCATATCAGTGACCGTTAACAGTACAGTGTGTGAACCAGCGTCTGCATCCACTCCGCTCTCTGCTCGTCCTCCGAAAGGCTTCAAACCAGAGAAACACAGACCCAGAAAGAAAAGAAGAAAAAAAAAAAAAGACCACTGGCTACAAGGAAACAACAGAAATGAAGAAGAAGACATAAAAATAACAGACATGCAAATTAACTTACAACCAAAACCGAAAGAAAGTGGAGAAAACTCTGCACTAAATAAATATCTTTCTCCAAGTTGAAATGTGATTTTTTTTTTTTCCTCTAAATGAAGCCGTGAGACTACAAGGTTTATTTACAGACTGTGGCTTTAATTTACATTGTGACACACGTACACACACACTCACACACTCACACACGCTTCTGATGGTTTGTGCAGTAATCATGAACATTTGGTTTCTCTCCTTCTTCGGCGACGTGTCGGAGACCGGAGCGTCTCTGGCAGATATAGGTGTAAATATATTAAATATACGGATGGCGGGTTACAGACTGACTGGACTGTACACATGTAGAGGAACCCGTGTCGAGCGCAGCGCCCGGAGCCGAAGGCCTCTCGCCACCTGGCCGCCTCAGCAGAAACACCGCTGAGCTGTCAGGAATATACTCGCGTAGTGAATGTGCACACACACACACACACGCACGCACACACACACACACAACAAGACTGAAGCACACTCTGAATGCTAATGCTAACTGCTAGCGGTAGTGTGTCTTTATTAAAGTTATGGTACAGTACATTCCACTAGGCAGAGGTCTGCAGAACATGAGAACAGCTCGGGAACTTCAGGATTTGGTTCTCGCCGTTCAGACGGCAGAAGTTCGGCTCTCTGAAAACCCAGGAGAGGAAGATTGTCCTTTCGAGTGAAAACTTTTATGTACAGTTCAGCCAAAAAAAAAAGCTTCATGGAGCTGCAGACCTCCGGGCTAACCTCAGCGCCGCGTCACATTCCTTCGGATTGCATACGATATCAGGACAGGATACATGGAAGAAAGACCGGTCGGTGTGGAGACAGTGAAAAGAAGAACCCTGTTTCATCCAATCGTTTCCTGGCAGTTCAGTAACTGATCTCCATCAGATGTGTGCTAAATATTGACAGGAGGACCAAACCGTGTGAACACACCTCCAAAAAAAAAACCAACGGGACAGCAACACCCAGACAGCAACACCCAGACAGCAACACCCAGACAGAACGCAGAGCAGACTCTGGAGTGCTTGAAGAACGAACACAGCATTCATTACAGATGCATAGAGGTATATCTACACAGACACACACACACACACACACACACACACACACACACACACACGCACGGCGTCCAGTGGTTGGGCTTTGAGCAGGAGAAGCGTGTGGTGACCGTCGCGGGTCGCAGTTTAAGGCAGAAGTTGGATGGGGGACAGGTTTGGACAGACACTCGGTCCACTTCACAGGACTCATGGGAAAAAAAAACTAGATTCACATCTTTAATGACAAACACTTCACACAGAGTACACTTCGATTCAGGCACTGCGCCCCGAAAGAGAGAGAGAGAGACAGAGAGAGAGAGACAGAGAGACTGTGTCTTTGTTTTGAGCAGCTGAGCGATTGAAAGTATCCAAAGGAAGACTTTAAAGATGGAAGAAAGACAAACCCGGAAAAAAAAAAAACATGCTGATCAGGATGGACACAGAGACAGCGGACCCCTTCATTAAATCCACGCAACCCACTCGCATAAATACCCAAAAAGAAGGAAAAAAAAAAAAAAAAGTCCCGTTAAAAGTCAATAAAAGTAGCTAGTTCTGGGAGCGGGTGAGGATGGAGGCGGGGGTGATTTCGTGTGGTTGGACTGGAAGGCACGTCGTAAGGCTTCACAAGGTCTCCTCTCCCACATTCACACCAACTACAGGCTGATTATTGCTCCGATGAACAGCAGCAGACGGAGCCCGGACACTTCTACTGGAACCACACAGACCCTCCGCGAGGAAACGAACTCATTAAAAAAAACTACAGCTCAGAGAGAGAGAGAGAGAGAGAGAGAGAGAGAGAGAAAGGAAACGCCTCCAGCAGCTCCGCCTCGCTCCCAGGTTTCCATCAGGGTGTTTCACCGTCTCTGGAGTGTGTGTGTGCACGCGCGTGTGTGTGTGTGCGTGTGTGTGTGTGTGCTGCACCGCTAGCTTTGGACTGGAGTGTGTGTGTGGCTCTGTGGCGGCTCCGGCCGGACCGGCTTTAGGAGTAGAAGGTCAGGACGCTCTGGTGGTTTCCTCGCACCAGCAGGATGGGCGGCAGGTCCCGGGACAGCGCCTCCAGCCACGACATGTACAGAGCGCTGGACACCGCGCCCTTCCGGGCCAGCGGCAGGCTTCTGCAGGGCGCACGGGGGGGCGGGGCGGGGCGAGGACGCATTAGTCACACCGCGGCGGGTTTTTCTTTTTAGACGTGTTGGTGTTAAACACTCACATGACGATGAGGTTGGCCGTGCTGGAGTGCTCCTTCAGCAGCTCGTTCAGCCGGATCTGACGGTTGGTCTGAGGAACAAAACAGCATGAAGACACGCTGCCAGACGCTCTGAGTGCGAGTGTGTGTGTGTGTGTGTGTGTGTGTGTGCGCACCTTGGCCCGGTACAGCTCGATCTCGTTGTCGGTGATCCTCCAGGGCTCGCTGTTCTTCAGCCTCTCCGCGGCCTCCTGCTCCATGTCGTCCTCCTTCAGCCGGTACGGCTCGATCATCTCCTCGAAGGCCGTCACACTGCGGGGCGAACACACACACACACACACACACACTTTACTGTACACCCACACACACACACCCCGTGACTGTACACTGTAAATGACAGTTAAATCCTCTGATGGCGCCGATTCCCTGTGATCAACTCAAATTGATCAAAGTTGACCTGATTGAGCGCTCCACCTAGTGGTACATACAGGAAAATCTTTTTTTCCCCAAATTAAAATCAACACAAATCCAACCAATACCACGATAAGCCCAAGAGGAATTGTTCTCTTTACTTTGATTTTGTCTGGTTGGCGTGAATGTTTTTCTGGTTTGTTGCTCTTGATGAACTTCTGCTGTGCGTTCATGTTTTAAACCATCAGTTCTTCTTGTTCTGGTGTTTCTGGTACTTAGAGGATCTCCAGCTTGTTAAGAGCAGCCATGAAGCTGATGATAATGACCCATAGTCTCCTCTGAACTGGCCCCAGAGTGTGTTCAGGCTGGCGTTAGAGAGCTAGAGTGCATCATGTGATGACAGGGACCTTCCAGAAGGGGGCAGCATTGGTGCACTCTGTTTATTTCCCGGCTGTCCAGGGTGAAGAAGACTTACTGCTCCTTCTTGGGCTTGGTGTTGATGTCTCCCAGCACGGTGATGTCTGAGAAGTCTATCCTGAACTTGCTGAGCAGCGTGGCCATCCTGCAGAGACCGGAACAGACCGCAGCGTCACACTTCCTGTTCCACTCGGCGTTCAGGGTCCAGAGAGACGCGTGCGAGAGGAGAGGGGAGCTGGAAGCTGCAGCCGGCGGGACTCAAACACAAAGAGCATTTCAGAGTGAAGATGAAAGGCTGCTCGGCTCACACTCCGCTAAATATATCCAACGGGAGGAGGAGCAGCTGGGCGGGGTGAAGGGGTGAAGGGAGACTCACTGGACCGACCATCTCCAGCACCCTCCAAACACACAACGCCAATGACACACAGACGAAAGGAAGACCACGTTCAGGGTCCGGGTCCGGTGACCCCGAGGTCGCAGGGCCGTGG
Organism: Salarias fasciatus; assembly: GCF_902148845.1. Lineage (NCBI taxonomy): Eukaryota > Metazoa > Chordata > Actinopteri > Blenniiformes > Blenniidae > Salarias > Salarias fasciatus. The sequence goes on along the minus strand of NW_021941229.1, from coordinate 3,963,511 downwards.
TTACTCACGCTCGGCGGTCGTGGTCGATCCTGTTGATCTTCCCGCCGATGAAGACGCGGATCTTGCAGTCCTTCCACCTCTTCTTGTTGGTCAGCAGGTACGGGATGAGCAGGGTCAGACCTGGACGCACAGGGACACACACCCGGCCGCTTTTCACCGCTAATCTGACGGATTACAGACTTCACTTCGCAATAATTACAGTCAAAGCTGCTCAAAAGCCACGCGATTTCAGACCACCGGACTCTGCCTTGCTTTTTTTTTTACAGCTCTGACCAGCTGGATGATGGATGGATGGATGGATGTATGGATGAACAGATGGATGTGCTCATGGTGGACTCACCTCCATCGTCAAACAGCCACCACACGTCCACGGTTCCCTTCCCCTGCTTCTGCTGGAACTGCTGGCTGGCCTCCAGCAGTCTCTGGTCGGACACATTCAGAGGGACTGTGGGGCTCTTCTTATCTGCAGGGGGGGGGGGATTCACACACATACACACATGCGCACACACACACACACACAGGTGCACACACAGCACAAACAGAAGAAAGCCAGTTCAGGAGGAGTGTAGATGCAGATGAACAGGAATATTTACTGCCTGGAAGAGTGGAGCTCGAGCTAAAGAGTGTGTCAGTAAGTTAAAGAGTGTGTCGGTGTTTCCCCTGCAGAACGGAAGGTTCTGTTCAGTTTAGTTCAACAGCAGCACCAGCAGCTCAGAGTAGTTCTTATCGTTTCTAAAGGGGGGTTTAAACCACGACTCATGGCGGTCTGGGATGGATCTGATCACAGAGGCTCGGTCATCATGCATACCTGCACCAGACATCATCAGAACTTCACCAGCAGTTTAAAACTGTATAATACCAGGAGAACACGTGAGAACGTCCATATAAGATTCGTGGTATTTCCAGAGAGCGCTGCTCTTTCTCTCTGGACGGACTCTGAGCAGCGCTGCTGCTGCTGAGAACAGAGGAAACACCGGCGAGGCTGCAGAGCAAACAATGAGGAGAAGCTGTGGAAACATGAAAACCAGCCGTTTTCATCCTGGAAGAGAAAAGCTGCAGAGAAGAAGCAGCAGAGACAGACCGGAGACAGACCGCAGGGACAGAGACCAGAGGGACAGAGACCAGAGGCCGAGAGACGCTACAAGGACGCCAGTGTCAGGAAAGCAGGAAAAGACCAAACGTTATTCCCCAAAGTTTTCGGGCGGCAGATGGAGACGGGCGGCAGGAGCAGACAGAGGAGAGGAGAGCGAGAGGAGAGCGAGAGGAGAGCGAGCGCCGCAGGAGGAGGAGAGATCAAAGAGAGTGAATGAAGGGGGTCTCCTGCCTTTTCTCAACAGGGGCTGAGTGGGAGCTTTTCCATCATCCTCGTCATCTGAGACACATGAGACAAAAGGAAAAAACACATCAGAGCCGGGCCGAGAGGAGACCAGTCGAAACCAGAACCAAGAAGACCCAGCAGAACCAGGGACCAGAGCGGCCTGGTCCTGATCCACCGCCCCGCTCTGTGGGAGCTCAACTTCCTGTACTGTATCAGTTCAGTTCACCGCTGCCACGTCGAGCTGCGACATGAGGATCGCCTCATAAACAGCGTGAAGCGAACACTCGACCACCCAGCGAGACGGAACAACAGGAAGCCGGACTCGTGGTTCTCTGGAATGTTCTCAGGACCGGGCTGAAGCGGACCGCTCTGAGCCGATACCAAAATAGATCGCTGATCTGCTCAGGAACGACAGAACAACTGGACGTGTGTCAGAGAAAGTAAAGACTCGTCACACGGACCATCCTCCATCAAAACACACACTCCTGACAGAGACAGACCTCTACATCTATAAGATCAAACATGAAGCAGCACGAGCTTTTTATTCCCCCACTCTCTCAGAGCGAGAACACACACAGACATGGACACACAGTAAGGAGTCACCCCGCTGACCTTTGACCCTGGTTGTCCCACTGGGCCCAGTGTGTTAGTCCACAGATGTCTTTGGCCTGAGTGTGTGTGTGTGTGTGTTTGAGGAATCTCAGTCTGAACCTACAGCTCTCACCAAGTTCAGTTTGGTTTTATACCCAAAACTTCTTTTTCAGGTTGTTGAATAAACTATTTATAAAAGTCAGAAAACTCAAAATTGATTTTAAAACAAAGGTTTAAAAATCTGTCAATCACAAAAAACTGAAAAACAGGCAAAAAGTAAAAGTGAAAAAAGCAAAAAACATCCATGAAAGGCTAGAATTTTGTTTTTCAAAGCAGCTAATAGAAATAAAATGGCTCAGAGTTGAAACAGACAAATCCCTGAACACTACTCAATCAGCTGGAACCACAAACCCACAAAGTACAAAATATATAATCAAAGAAAAATGGTACTTTAAAATTTAGCTTTATTCTGAAAGGTGTAAGATCTGTGTGTGTGTTTGATGACCGGCCGTGTCGTGGCTCAGGTGCATTCTGGGAGGTGAGGCCGCAGGTGCACACCGACCTTTCTGGATGGCGGGGCTGTTCTGCAGGCTGGTGGTCTTGGAGGACGGCTTGGACGAGTCGGCGTCCGAGTCTTTGCTGGTGTCGATGGACACGATCACGTCCTTCATTCCCGAGGACTTCTCCTGCGAGGACAGGAGCTCGTCTGGAGGACAGGAGACACCCGAGTCAGACGGTGTCTCAGAGGGAGACAACGGTCAAGCTGACCAACCAAAGACCAGGGCGAAGAGAGAGAGAGAGGAAACATCTGGAGGGGTCTGCATTCTATTTAAACTGCAGAGTCTCGTTGAAGGCCATAAATAAGGGTTTTATGCACACACACAGGTCAGTAGAGGACAGTAGAGGGAAGTGTGTGTGTGTGTGTGTGTGTTACCTTGTCCCTGGATATGGGACACGTCCAGTCCCTCCTTCAGGCGCAGGATCACGGCCCCGAACTGGAAGTCGAAGGCGTCGCTGACGGGAAGAAAGACATGAAAATCTGAGGTTTACAGCAGTGATGGACAAAGTGAAGTACACACACACACACACACACACACACAGACAACACACACACACTCCCCACACAGAGCAAAGCAAAGGGCACATTGTTGAGTGTATTAACTGTGATTTTAATATTGTGCAGCTGAACCATGTCAGAACTTCAGCTCTAATGCTTTAATCCCCACACTTCAGAATCAGGAAGGGATTCAGTCTAAATCCCTCAGTCGCAGCCTCACGTGTCGGCCGGGCCTCATGGCGGCCGCCGCCGCGGGCCATCGCCGCTCTGACGGGACTGGTTGAACACGCCGTGAGGCGTCCGCACTCACTGGATCATGCTGATGTACGTCTCCACGTTCATCATGTCTCCGTCCCGCCAGTCGTTCTTGAAGCCCAGGACCAGCGTGTTGGGCTTCAGGCGGCCCAGACCGGCAGCCTGGAGGAACAAATGCACCAACAAATCACCGCTGCTTCTCTCAGACTGGCAGGAAATTAAAAAAAAAAAAAAAAAAAAAAAAAAAAGCGTGCGGAGCCAGACAAGAATTCAGATCCGTCTCGACCTGCTGTCCATCTGGACGCTGTCTGTCTCCACACTGCTGGATTATCCTCATTTAGATGATTACATTCATGAGTCAAACCCCTGTGGAAAGTTCAGCTCCACTCACTCCAGCAGTGGTGTCAAACATAAGGCCTAGGGGCCAAAAACTGGCCCCACTGATATACCGCGAGGCATAAAAATGATAAAGATCAAGTTTGCATAGAAAGTCACTGTGGAAAACTTTTCTTTCTAATTCCAGGGCTTTTCTCCAGGATGAGGAGTTCATGTATTCATTCAGGACGTTTGATGTGAAATAGCAGGAACATTAAATGAAGTGAGATCATTTCAAGCTTGATTTTTTTTTCCATCTTTGGAAAATGTTTCCATCTCAATGCAGCCAGGAAAGAGAGTGTCAGTGGTGTGTTCTGGGAAACGGGGCCGTCAGTTTCCTACCTGGAGCAGGTACTGGGAGCCCTGCCTCAGGTCCTCGGCGAACACCGGCGTGTAGAAGGCCTTGGTCTCGTTCTTCAGCAGCCAGCGCTGGTACCGGGACTGGTCCGTGGCCAGGTCCTTGAAGTTGGGCCTCCTGTAGCCCTGCAGGCGGGGGCAGAACGCAGAGAAGCTTCCTGACTCGGCCCGGCCAGCAGCCGCCCACCCGGCGCAGACACGGGACAGACGGACGATCGGCAGAGCCGGCGATTACCGTGCGAACGTGACCGCAGATCATGAGGCCCACGTTCTTGGTGAAGCTGTGGACCAGGTCCAGGAGAGCGGGGCGGGAGTTCGGGTAGCCGGTCATCACCAGACACTGAGGCCTGAGCGGGAGAGAGAACATCCTCATCATCCTCATCCTCAGGCTTCAGAGTTACTGAACATCACTGTGAGCTCTAATGTGATACAAGCTTTCAGATATGCAGCCACTCTGTTGTCCTTCACAGCACACACACACACACACACACACACTCTGGCAGGGGAAAATGGGAGCAGAGTAGCGCACATCAAAGCAAATATGTTAAGCGCAGCAGGATTTGAAGGAGAGTTCAGAGGAAAACACGAGCCGCTCTGAAGACGCCGTCACATGACTCCTGATCTCGTCCTCCACGCGCCGCCGTGGGAACGGTCAAACGACACACACACACACCCAGACCGAGAGGAGCAGGAACTCAGAACAACAACAGGGGAGTCGGAGCTTTGACTTTAGTTCTACTTTACTGATGACGCCATTTTTCTTTGTAACCAAGAGAGAGCGGCCGTGAAAGTCTGACGCCAAGTCAGTCACATGACCTCCATCCAGAGACGTTTGTCTACATCTGTTACGCTGAAGACATTGATTTGCTGCGGTCCACTTAAGACGTTTAATCTGCATTTAGCGCCATTCAGCCGGACCCGGTGAACCTTAAACTGGTCTTAACCCTGATTGCAGACCGGAGCCGTGAGCAAACAAGAAGGAAGCAGCAGCAGCGAGCGACGGATAGGAGGCCACGCCGGAGGCCACGCCGGAAGCCACGCCTCCGGAGGAGCAGCTTCAGCAGGAACCAGCGACACGTACCTGAAGTTCTTGATGTGGTCCTCAACGCCGCTGAGGTGCAGAGTGTGTGTGAGGGCCTGGTGGTAGGTCAGAGCCTGGGTGGAGGAGCCCCAGTTCACATCTGGAGGAGGACGACACACACACACACACACACACACGCACACACACACACACACTTAACACTGTGTTTATGGGCTCAGGAGGCCTGCTGTGTGTGAGTGAGAGAGAACAGCTCCAGACCAAACAGCTCTCAGACACTAAGTTCTCATTATTTTCAGTAGTTTTCAGTCTCGTTTTATTGACTGATCTTTATTCTGAGCATGTAGATCCATACCATAACGTCAGTCTGTCTCTGAGGTGTGCGAGTCTGAATTTTCATGACTAAAAAGGAGCAGGAAGAAGTCTGACGCTAAAGGTTTTGGGAACAGTTCAGAAAGTACAAATGAAGTGAAATATCTGTACATTCAAACTTATGAATCGTTGATAACTGGGCCGAACCAGGATTCCGATCACATCACACCATCAACACCGTCTCAGATTTTCCATGAAAACGTTGGCAGATAGATTCATTTATTTTCCTTAGTTCTATTTTTATGACTGTTTTCTCGGCAGCGTGTACGGTACACAATTATTTTTTGATTGTGTGTTTTTACAACTGCAGACAGATGAACACACAGTGAGCGACACACACACAAAAAACACACACACACCTGGCTTCTTGTAGCTGACGTAGATGTAGAGCCCCATGACGATGACGTTGGTGAGGAGCGCGGCGCCCCAGTTGATGACGAACATCACCACGCAGCACAGGACGGCGCCGGCCAACGACACCCACATGTTGTAGTACTTGAAGCTGGGACGCCAGCCTGAGGCGGAGACGACAGACCGGTCAGGACGCGGCGGGCGGGGCGGGGAGGGGTGGCGGTACGAGTCGTTAAAGCTTCGTTTATCACAGCGGTCCTGGAAGTGTCATTAAACATGGCGCTACGGGACGACGTGTGGCTGTTAGGGAGCATGGATCACGGTAAAGACGGGTTAAAGATGGGAGTTAGCAGTTAGCCTGCGACACTGGGGGGTTACGGCAGCTCGGTTACGGGAGCACACCCACTTTTACTGGGCTCCTCACAAACTACACCGGGGGGAGGGGGCGGGGTTTAGTCATGGCTGGAGTGTGTGTGGTTACACAGAGACAAACAGCGGACATAAAGGGTACAGCAGCACAAACGCTCTCTACGGACTGGCGAGCGCCGAGCTCGGCCTCGCCCGGCGCTGCGCCGGCCGGGAGTCGTGTACCATTTAAGTCCGTGTGGGTTTTACGACCGGCAGAGAGTCGGGAGGCAGAGAGAATCTGTACCTGCGGTTCAGCTTAGAGCTTTGGCATCGAGAGGGAAGAAAACACAACTTAAGACACACGATCACACTGATCCGGCTACACTTTCTAACATCTCAGCCTGAGACTCAGACCTGGAACCCGCGGGGACCCGCTGCGCCTTCTGGACGGCAAACAGGGTGGAGTCAAGTGAGGAGAAAGGAGGTTCATTCAGAAACACAACATGTGAATGAGGAAAAATAAACCCTGTTATCTTGATCTGGACTAAATCCTGCTTTGAAATGTGAAGTGAAGCAGCAGATTCACATTGAACTGATCGAATATTCAACCTTTCTGAACATCTGGACCTTCAGAAAGACTGAAAATCACACTGAAATGTTTATTTGTTCCTCTGTTTCAGGGCAGTGTCTTCGTAATGAGTTACCAGAGAAAAACAGAGGATCAAAGCTCCTGGGAGCTCCGGCACATGTCGGAGGGCTGGAGCTAATTCCCTCGGAGGCGCCGTCCCTTCACATTACAGTCATCATTAAAGGTCTGAGCGGCGCCTCGTCCTACCTGGAGAGTTGGCCAGCGACGCGTGGAACACGGAGAAGTTGATCAGGGCGTAGGACGCCAGGAAGAAGTTGGAGATGATGGGAGCGATGGTGTTCAGCTCGCCTGGAGGGGCAGAAGGAGACGTTTAGGAGGGAGGCGCTGGCTTTGGGAGCGCCGGGCGGCCGTACCGATGAGGATGAAGGCCAGGGCGATGCCGAAGGTCAGGATGTATCCTCGGAGAGGCTCGTTGTTCTTGCCGTAGCCTTTAGCGAACATCCCCAGGCCGGGGTAGATGTTGTCTTTACACAGAGCCTGTGGAGACGGAGACGAGCGGCGTGAGGACATCCAGACAGGAAGTCCTCTCGGGGGGCGTCTGTCGTTTCCTCCCGCCTTCCCGGACCCACCTGGAACACTTTGGGCGCGCTGACCAGCGAGGCGAGCGCCGACGACAGCGTGGCGGAGAAGATCCCGGCGGTGATGATGGGCCCGAAGCCCGACACCATGCTCATCACCTGGAAGTCGTTCTGCAGCCCGTAGGAGCAGCCCTTCTCGGCGCTGCGGCACGAGGAGAAGTCGTAGCCGAAGTTGCAGGAGGCCTCGGTGCAGTTGGTGAACTGGGCGCTGACCGTGTCGTTCAGGCTCCCGCTGGCGTCCCTCACGATGCAGGAGCCTGGCGGGGCGGACGCACGCAGCGCACGTTCAGCTCGCGGGAAAACAGACCGGAGACCCGGGTTCAGACCCCAGATCCCGTCCCCCCTCCCTCACCTGTGGACACCGCCACACCCAGGTAGACGATCCCGGTGATCAGGATGGCCAGCAGCGTTCCTCTGGGGATGGCCAGCTGAGGGTCCTGCAACGGCGGCCACAGCGGAGTCAAAAACCACAACCTGAACCCGGTGAGAGCAACAGCCCCGGAGCTTTACTCCAGTACAGAGAGGCGGCTCACCGCCAGGTCTCCCGAAATGTTGGCTCCCGCCAAGATGCCAGTGGCGGCCGGGAAGAATATGGAGAAGACGGAGAAGAAGGTCTCGCCTCGGAAGTCCGGACCCATGTTCTCCCACATGATGGAACCTGCCGCCACAAAGCGAGATCATAAACACCGCCGCCACCGGCGCTGGCGCCGACCGGAGCCGAGGAGCGCGGCGGTACCGTCGTAGCCGAAGAAGCCCGAAGCCTGCTTGGACTTGACGGGGATGAAGGTCCCGATGAAGTAGTTGATGATGGCGGTGATGAGGACGATCAGCAGGAAGATCTGCGCCTGCAGGAGACACGGGCAGTCAGCGGCGAGCCGCCACAGGGTGGCGCCCGCCGCCTGCCTCCAGCGAGTCGTACCTTGGCCTCCCACTCCATCCCCGCCACGGAGATGCCCAGCAGCAGGATGACGGTGATGGTGCCGATGATCCGGATGTCGTTGACCTCGTCCGTCATGACGGCGTCCACGCCCTGCCACACAGCACAGCCGCCGCTCAGCGTCCCCACGGCCAGGCCCGGCCGGCGCCGCGCCGCACCCGCCGCCAACACTTACTTTGAGGAGCTCCACCACGGTCTCGGCGAATCCCACCACGTACATGGCCACGGCCACGGCGTTGGCGAAGGCGAAGATCAGACCGATGGAGCCTCCGAACTCCGGGCCCAGACTCCTGGAGATCAGGTAATACGCTCCGCCTGGAAACACAGCGGGATGAACGCTGGGAATCTCTCCACGGGAATAAAGCGGGAATCTAGTTTTTGAACAGGTTGGGCAATGAATTAACTCAACTTCTAGGTTTTTATGAACGAACTAAACTGTTTAAAGTTCACAGAAAACTGAATTTTTTTCCACTGTAACTCAGTGAAAAGAAGCTCAGCTCTTCGCCAGAAACCTGACGGGGAGAGTTTATGGTTCCCGTTACAAACGCTCCGGGAAGTGAACAACATCCTGGGATTTAATATTCCAGTAAGTCTGGAGGCATTAGAGTAAATCCCCTCCGACACGGAGCCTTTGTTTGACCCGCTGCGGCGGAAACTTTATCAAAGTCCACAAAGAAGAACGCCGTACCTCCTCGGACGAACCCGTTGGTGGCGATGGCGGACGTGGACAGGCCGGTGATGGTGGTGACGACGGTCGCCATGGCGACGATCAAACAGGAGAGAGCTGCGGAGGGAGAGAAAACCGTGCGGGTGAGCGGGGGGAGAATGTGCCGGGCCGCTCGCACTTTTCTAGCCGGCCCTCCAACGGCTGCGAGCGAGCTGCGAGCTGCCGTGCCGCCGCATGTGGCACGCCGCGCTCACATTTCGCACGGCGGCGCGGAATCGCCGACAGGTGTCGGCGGCGGGGACGGATGAGAGGCGCCGGGCTGGACGCCGGTGCTTGAATTTTCTCGGCGTTCTGCGGTCTTTCACACATCACAGCCGGTTTCTCTCCCTCGTCTAACCTCAGCCGCTCCGAACGCCAGACGGAGTCACTTTTTTCTTTTTCACCGTTTTCAACTGAATAAAATTTATTTGACGCCAATTAACAAGTATCAAAGTAGCTCAACCACATCACAGCGACTGATGCTGAAAGTGAGAAGTGAGAGTTTTAACCGTTTAGTGGCTGTTTAAAGTGGAGTTGAGCAAATAGCAGTAACAATAACTGCAGTCGAGCAGGTAATAATACAAAAACAGGACGGTGTTTCTTTCTATTAAAGCTTTTTTTCCCATCATATTCATTCATTGGAGTTTTTAGGAGTTTGTTAATGTTGGTGGGTTCAGCTGAGTGATCTCTCTGAGGCTGTGCTGACTGAACCGTGAGCTCGTCTCAAAGAAACAAACTCTTCATTCATGGTTTCAGATGTTTTTCGAGGACGTCCCGTTGGGAGGCTCCACATTGATCAGGTGCAGCGCGAGGCAGACTCCACTTCATTTGTCTCCTGTAGCCGAGAGATAAAAGCTGCAGAGGAGCTGAAGAGTCTGATCTGGATTCTTCTCGCAGTTCCTAAACATCAGTCCTGCTTTAAACGCGAGTCTACGCTCATGTTACTGTTAACCTGGAAACCCTGCTGCTTCTCCTTAATTCACGTGACCTGCTGTTCATCCATTTGCATTAAGGAGTGCCTGAACAGGTGTCCCTAACAAAGCAGCCGGTGAGAGTGTAACACCACGGCATAGAGCTGTATCAGTTAAGCACACATAATAAAAGAGGGATAACATGGATATAGTCCAGAAAGCTGGATCTCATAATCAACAGCTTCTGAGATGCTGAAGCATTTTCTACGTACCGATTCCTGCCTGACCCACGATCCAGGACATGCGGATGAAGAGCATCACGCCCCAGATGTTGAGCATGCATCGCACCTGCAGAGAAGGAACAGTGTTACACTGGCTCACAACCCAGGTCCAGGTCCAGGTCCAGGTCCAGGTCCAGACCACCTGCTGTTCACACCCTGAACTCGTCTAACAGAAGCAGGCTGAGTCCGTGTGAAGATTACACAGAGGCGGCCGCGGCGCTCTGTTTGCACTGCTTTTATCAGTTTTATGCTCCGGCAGCGTGTTTGCTTTGCACACGAGCTCGTTACAGTGTATTCTCCCACAGTTCACGGTGACTCTGCTCCCCCAGCTAAAACCACATCCCGACAACATCTGACAGCATCTGATAAAACAGAGAGAGGAGCGGCGGAGCCGGCGTCGGGTGTTTATTCAGCAGAGGAAGTGAAGGCTCCTCATGTCTAAATCAAACAGGATGAGAAAGTCCAGACGTCCTCCACCTTCCGCTGCCGACTCCATCTCCAGAAGATTTAAAACATGACTAAGGCGCTGACTGTTTGGCCAAACGCTTGAAAGGAACTTAACTGAACTCAGCCTGTCAGCATTCAGTGTCGTTCAGCCTCCCTCCACTAGTGGGAGCTGCAGAGGTTCAGACAGCAGTCCTCCATGCACTGGTTGAAGGTCTGAGAAGATAACCGCTGGCCACCCCAGAGAGCTGAAAGGTCTGCTTGTCTTTACTTCCTGAAGCTCTGCTCGGGACATTTCTGGGAGAGTCAGGAAGACTCCCTGGAGGGTCTGGGCTGAACCGGGTCCAGAGACTCACCAGGACTCCTTTGATCCAGCCGAACTTCACCACTCCTTTGGAATCGGCGGCGTCTTTAGTGGCACCCTCCTCAGCCGGCGTCAGCTCATCCCCGTTCGCAAAGCCGTCCTCAAAGGGCTCCTGGGAGAAAAACAAGAGACACCTGTTAGAACCGTCGCAAACGCAGAGTTCACCGAGTCCGGTCCGGTCCGGTCCGGTCCCCACGGTCCGTTTCCAAAGAGCAGAACGCAGAGAGGCTCAATGATGATTTCCTCTCAGACTTTGCCCTGAGGTCCGCTGCTTGCGTCGGGTTGGCTGTGTACAGTGAAAACATTGTTCTACAATATTGCTCTTTGAGCTTTGGAATTCATTATTTTCACTCTACAGCAGTCGATGCGACGTCTCCAGCTCAGTCCTTTGCTCCACTTATTTCTCATCATTTTTCCAGATTTCTGAGCTTCAGAGCCTCTGCCAGGAGACCATCAGGCAGACGGGAACCTGGATCTGTAATCTGAATATTTTTTAATTTGTGGGTTTCAGTTTTTTGCTATTTAATCAGAATCTCATCCGTTTCTTGCATGTGGACATTTTGAGTTTCCAGAGTATGGAAACAGACATTAATGTATAATATTGTTCATGTTTCTGATGGTAAACAAGAAGTTGTGACGCAGAAGTGTGAAAACATGACGTCTGTTTTCCCCAACGAGAGCACTGACTGATCAGCTCAGAGAGGATGGCACCGGTGAAATAATTGGAGACGTAGCGGAGGTCCGCTGAGGCTGCAGAAACCACAGTGACTTTTTCCAACAAGAGGAACACTGAGCGTTTGTTTAGATGCAAAGAACATGACACGAAAATAAAGGGCACTGAGAAATGTCCAAAGACGGCCTGTTCTAGTTCACAACAGACTGACTTTCATGATGTTTTCATGCTCTGTACTGAAGAAAATGTACATTTTGTGGCTTGTATGCAGATTAAACTGGGCTGTATGTGGCCTGACCTGTCTAAAAATTATTAAATATCCCATATTGTACAGTTATTTATACAGTTTTTATCAGATAAAGTTGGGCAGAATCCACATTTTGATACTGTTAAACCTAAAGAAAGCATTAAAGCGTGTCTACGTTTCTCAGTCTGGTTTCAGAGCGAGTCGACGGCTCCGTGAGGAACATCTGGACCGGATCTGTGCCGTATGAAGCTGGAGTCGGGCTGGCACCGACACACAGCCGCTGTTCAATACATTTCCACTGCCAGCACACAGCCCACTGCACACACACACACACTCTATACGTGCTGTATTTTTAGAACAATGCAGCCATGGCGGACGGGATGCAGCGGCTTACGTAACCCTTTTAAAGAGATCTCGCATCGACACCTGAATGCTGCGGCTGCAGGTTGGTGCAGACGGAGGTGAGCGCGGTGTTCGGCGGCGTTGCTCAGTGTCTCAGTGCATCTGACATGAGCTTGTCGGAGCAGTGAACTCGGCGTGAGGAGGCTGCGCTGTGCAGGTCACGCTCATCGATCCGCTGCGTGCACGGTGCGCGTCCTCGGGCTCCACGTCTACTGTGTATTTCCACAGTCACAACTCCTCACCGGCGCCGCGAGGCGGAGACGGAGAGCCTACACCTCTTTATTTGCCGACACTTTAATCCAGCAGATAAGAGAGCGCCGACTCATTCCTGCTAACGGGAAGATGACGGATTGGAGGATATAAAGATGACGACAACACACCAAAGGCTGCTGAGCCATCCTTCCATCCATTAACATCCAGGTCAACACATTTAAAAATCGACCGTGATTCCAGCTGTTTACATGAAAACCTCTGTTCCTCATGCAGAGAAGCTCCGTCCAGACAGGAAGTTACCACGCAAATCTGCAAAAAGCCATCGTGCATCACTTCATTAGTGTAAGATTGTTTTTTCAGACATGGTGGAAACTGGGAAGAAACGAAGAGCAAAGGAAAAAATTACCAGAAACAACAAAACAGAGGCAAGAGAAAAAGATCAGCAGAGGAAACTGTGATGTTTGTAGTTCATAAAGTACAAACACATGATGCTGAGCCGAGCTGCTAAATGCAGCGTTCAGGGAACGTTCTCCACGGCGTGGCTCCCAGGCCTCTCTCACACGCGCTGGATGGAAATTTCATCCTGAATTACATTAAATTTGCCGTGCGAGTCATTAACCCCGCTCAGCAACATGTTCAGGAAACACCCTGCGATTCCTGCGAGCGAGCAGAGAGACGCTTCACACAAAGGGTTTCCTCCATGAGAGGAGCTCTGTGATCCCACACACACACACACACACACACACACACACTGCATCAAGAGTGGGAGGAAAAAATATCAATTTGTATGAGGATCGCGAGTTATTTGTTCCAAATTTAAATGCCTCGTTTTAATCTATGCTCATAAGCCGGGGTGGCAAGATGTTTTTCCTTCAGCTATGTAGCAACTCCATCTGCAAAACTTCTCCTTTCTCCGACACTGGGTGTCGGCCGGCAGGACAGACCCTGGACAGCAGTTCCTAAAGGCCGTTCGGAGGAATCAGCGACCCAAACAATGATGTGCTCCGACTGGAAGGAAGCCGGACCATCTTTAAAAAAAAGAAAAAAAGAAAAAAAAGAAGCCATGCAGGCTGTGTGCATGAGGCAGAGAATCCACCACAGGAGACAATAGGAGGATGTGCTCAGTTTCATATTTCTGACCGGCGACCTGAACACAAAGACAGCGCCACACTGAAACTGAATAGCAGGTATGAAGCAGATGAAATGAGTCAGGATCGGGCTGCGGCATCCACCCAAGAAGAGATCGCTGCAGACCATGACACAGACTGTATAAACATTATTTATTTACAGAGGCAGCAGGCAGGATGTGAAGTCTTGACATGAGCCACAAGCTGCGGATCAGAAATATTCTCAGGATGTCTTGAACGGCTCTGCTCAGACGTTTCATATTGGATTCCGGTCTGGGCCCCTCTGCTGTAGATTTAATCAGTTCGGTGTTTCGCCACACTTACTGAGCTTCAGCTGACGGACAAACATCCCGACAACGTCCTGTATGACCGCCTGATCAGTGCGACGACTCATTTTCCCCTCGACGTCAGGATTGCTAAACAGATTTCGCAGTGGTGTCAGTTAAATCCACCTATTCTCCAACATGTAATGTGGACGAATTGAGCCGTACAGCGTTTTACACCTGTCTGTCAGCGGACCGTCCTAAGAGCAGATATACGGGGGTCTGATTGTAGAGAAGCTATTTCTCAGTGTAGAGTTGTCTGTATCTCACTTCAGACACAGTAGATCAATGCGAAGGGGCACAAGCAAGCTAATTACACATCATTACAAATACAAGAAGCCAGAATGGATGAACGAGCCCAACTTGGCACAACTGTAGCAGAAGTCACCAAAACTTGGAACTGCTGGTGGTTTGTCTGCATTTTCCGCACTTCCATTCGAACGCAAAGAATTTTCAACTAATAATACTCTTTTACACATTGACACATCTTACTACAGGTCCAGATTTTAATACAGATTAGCATGTGTGTCTTTTTACGCGTTTGAAAACCCAATTAGACAAATTACTGACAAATCTGACACAGACTGAGGCAGACAGCTCTCCAGACTGACGCCGCCATACAGATGTAGCATTAAACAGGTGATTTACAGGTAAAAGGTGACTTTTTTCCAAAGTTTAGGTAGAATCGAAGGTGTAATAACGGTAGAATATGTCTGAAAGAGCAAATGTGTTATGTAATGTCACGTATTGACATATTTTGACATACAAAAAAGGATGGTTAGATTATCAATTATTAACCATTTGTTGTGAGTGATTATTGGTTATTGGATCAGCGGGAAAAAAAAAAAATCGATACTGTGCATTAGCGGTTTTCGATACTCACGCTCTCTCAAAGAGGGCCAACATGGCCGCCTCGGCGAGAGTGATCGATACAGCTGAGTAGGCTGGTTTTATAACCGGACTCCAACACGTTAGACCGGCTCAGCGGCTCGGGAAGACATCAGATCTGCTTTTGACGTAAACTTTGGAATCGTCTGGTGAAAAGAGCATTCCACGTTCAGCTGGGAGCGACGTCTCCACCTGCTGCCGTGTTCATTGTGTAACCATAGAGCTGAGCCCTGCTGCCCTCCGGGGGCATTATGAGCGCCGTGGAACATCGCCGGGGAACATCTGCCCGGTTGGCTGGTCCAGTCACAGAAATGGGTCAGACTGGACGCCTCTCCGCCGAATCCAATCATTCCCGTCATAAACCTCAGGCCGGTTCATCCCTGTGACAGTGGAGACACGGTTTTAAGAATGCCAGAGCGCCGGTTTGTCACTGTCAATCAGGACACGTTGAATAACCCGCAGACATCCATCACAATCACCCTGACAGCTTAAACCGATTTGTTCTGTCGGCCTCTGGTGCTGCAGAAGGCAGGGAGGAGCTCCGGACGCCTCACACCATCAGGGTTTCTTCTTACACAAAACAATAAATCAGCAAAACGCAGAAGGTCATGAGAGCCGGAGCAAGGCTTCATCCTCAAACCGAAAGACTCATGACAGATATTAACCAGTGTGTGTGTGTGTGTGTGTGTGTGTGTGTGTGTGTGTGGCACAGTGCACTACGCTCCATCCTATCCTGTGTGTGTTGTGGTTGAGAGACACACCCACCATCCACCCACGAAATTTTACTTCACCCCTGAGAACACACACCAGAATGAACACAAATTAAACAGAAACCACTTTACGATTCTGGGTCTTAAATAGTAGAAAGAGCCAGGGTAGATTTCCGCTCCGGATGTGATAAATGTGAGAAGCTATGAAGATATGAAGATGATGGATGAAACAGTGGGCTGGGAGGAACTTGTGGCTGATCCCTAATTCACGCCGGGGGCCGCCGTGACGAGCCGACGGTCTGCGGCGGCACTCGTGACTCGTGGCCGTTTGGGACCGATCTCAAGGACAATTATGTCTTTTTCTGGCTGAAGATTTGCCAGGATCACGGCGAGGCAGGCAGGAAGTTTCCACACAAAAGGCATGATGAAACCGGTCATTTTGAAAACGTCTCATTGTTGACGGCAGAATAAATTTCATGTCGCTTTAACAGCGAGTAACAACAGACCAGAAGTCACAAGCACAAACAGCAGCCGGTTGAAACTGGCTGGGACCCGCCTTTACACCTGCTGTGGTTCAGAGTCAAAGAGAAAGAGCCGCATTATCTGTTAGGACTCGCATAACGTACACTAAAATCTCAAACCATGGCTGTTGCTTTCACTACTGCTTGGCAAATCAGTTCCAAGTGAATTTTTGTGTTGTATTTGTAGTGTGACAACAAGAGCAATCACCTGACCACATGTCTGCGCTGCGTGAAGTGAAATCTGGCTTTCCACATGCGCAGAGTGGAAAAGCTCCACATGGAAAGTTAAGAGACTGATTGGCCTCTGTGCAGCGGACGCTGAGACCGAACGCACCTAAAGTCCTCCTGCCGGTGAGAAAACCGCCGCAGCGGGACTAAATCAAAGGAATGCGGCCGTTTACCAGATAACCATCAAAGTCGGGCAAACGCTGCTTTGCTTTGGTTTCGGTGGCACGAGACACAAACAGTAGAGGCTGATTTCCTGGATGTGGTTCGTGTCCAAATCTTCCCGCCGCAGCATTCCTGTGTGAATTGATCTAAATCGCTGCGGCACCGTGTTCAAAACATCTTAATAAGAAACAGGCTGCGGAGGACGGAGGCACGTCAGTGAAGGCTGCAGCCCCACGGGGATATACGGAGGAAATACGGAGGATATATCGAGGTCACAACAACAACAACTGGCTGTCGAGGGTCTTGCCGTGCGTGGTTAGCAGCGGAAATCCATGAGTCTTTTCTCTGTGAGGCCAGACCTCGTTTTGAAAATATCTGGTGGGGATTCTTCCAGGATGAGGGTGACCGCCTGACTGTCGGTGATCGCAAGCAGGGACGTTCCAGTCGGATTGGTGGATCGGCGGTAGATACTCAAATCTGAACAATCAGATCTTATACAGCCAGAAAATGTGATCAGAACATCCCCAATGAAAAGATACAACTAGATTTTTGAAGAACTTCTTTCTCATGTTTCACCATTTCCACCTGTTGGAGGTAAACTCACATCACCGACATTATTTCACTGATCGGTTCTCCTTCAGACAGAGCAGCAGGACCAGATCTGCTGGCAGACACGGCGCTGCTATTCGACCAATAAGTGATCGGCCTGCCGAACAGCCCAGAGCCGAGCTGTAGGCCGAGCAGAAGAAGAGCGAGAGGCGCCCCGGACGCTCGGACGGCTGAATGCTCCGCGGGACGACTCAGTGGACATTATCTACATGGCTGAAGCTACACAAAGGCCGGCTTTGCACAACAATGACACCGCATCCCCAGCTTAGCACAAGAGTGCAAACTGTACCACGATTCACCACCAAGAGCATCGTTACAAAACCCTCCTGATGCAACCGGATTTCAACAGTTCCCTTTGGCAGCGAGAAGGCGCTGCTGAAGAACGTGGAACGAGCCTTCAGCTCCTGTAAACATCAGCCCGCTGCACTGGACACCCAACAATGAATAATTTGTGCTCTTTAAATTATCAGGAGTGATGCAGCAGGGCGAAGAAAAAATTAATAGTCGGTCGGGCTGGACCTGAAACACACGGCGCAGCATGGAAAAAGTGAGCGCACGAGGCGAAGGGGGCTGCTGTGAGAGGCCATTGTGCTGGGTTGTGTAAGAGCGGAGCGCTCCTGAACTGAAAACCATATGTCGGAGTTAAAGCAGCGGAGTGCTTTAATGGAGCGGATGCCGATTATACGACGCCTCTCGTCTCGTCGCTTTACGGCATCAGTTAAAGATCTCTCATTATCAGTGCTCCACGCCGCCCGATGCATCTGGGCTAATGTTACAGCGATGAGCATGTTGGGGAGGCCGCACCACGCTGATGGATTCTCAGGCTGGCCGTACCCCGCCCGGCTTTATCCGTCACCGAGAGCGCCGATCGAATGTCCGCCCCGTCAGACATCCCCCCATTGTTTGGAAAAACCTCCCAGCACTCACTTCATTATTCTTTTACTGCGCCCAGACTCTCCCAGAGTTAGATTCCCCGCTGCCCACAGAGACCCGTTGATGGAACCAAAATGGCCCGGCCTCGCAACGCTCCAAGATTTTGTTCAGGAATTGTGTCAAATTACTACTTGACCCTGTTGAGAGCGACAAAGAGGCGACGAGTGACACTCCGGCAAACAGTGAGGAGCTTTGTCGCTCCGCAAAGTCGCAGAATCTGAATGGACAAGCTGTGCAGGTTGAGTTTGGAAGGAGGCATGAGTACAAGCCTGAAAAAAAAAAAACAACACATACAAGCTTGTGGTTCAGGTTCAAATTGTCGCTTTCAATGTGGTGTGTTGTCGTCATAGCAACAGGAAATATGTCAAAGCAACAACGTGACTTGAGTGAGCAGCGCTGTCGGGAGACCAACCTGTCAGGACGTCTGGATTAAACCTGCTGAAAGTGTTTCTCACACGTCTTCCATCTCGATATGCTCTGAAATGTCGTCCTCCTCTGAGAATGAACTATACTCCTCTCGTGTATCAGCCTGCTCCTTCATTTGCACCTAAAATACTCAGTAATTTGTGCTAATATCACAAACATCCTCTGCAATTATTATTAATCACCAGTGGTCCCTGGATAATACTCATCCCACGCTAACAGGGCTTAAAGTGTTTTCCTCTATAAGCTGCTGTTCACCTGTCATTCACCTGCCTGCCACTAGCTGGAGCTACAGAGTCGACTTCATGTTGCCATTTACCTCCAGCGCTCTGGATTCTAACGAGCCTGATAAGGACTGAAGGTTTTCTCTAGGTGTGATCGGGAGCAGGAGCTGGACGGGCAGTCGTGAATTTTAAATCAAACCGGACTAAACGCGTCCATATGCCGGAGCCGCTTTGATCTGGACTTTTTATTTACACACGTGCGTCACCGTCAAGCGCCTCACGGTGTGATTGGCGGTAAGTGTGCAGGACTGCGGCGGCTCCGTGCACATGGCTCACATGTGGCGGCCTGTAAACATGCACATGCGGGACGCGAGCCAGTTTTCCATGACGCTCTGCAGTCACACAGGAAGCGGCTCTCAGCTCGGTCCCGCCGTCCCACCGGAGGAAGCCGGTTCGACGACAAGGTCAGAGTCGGCTCTGGAGACGGGCGGCGTGCTAGCTGACGGACGCGCACACAAAAACCTCTTTGTCCGGGCGTCCTTGGTTTAAGGTGAATGACCGGGAGGCGTAAACCTGCACCTTCTTCTCCAGAGGTCAGTGAAGGAAATGAGACCAGAGGGTCACCTGGAGTCCTGCCAGAGGTAGTTTGAGTTGAAGCTGAGCATCACACTCATCCACTGACGCCCTTTCATAATAACATGTGATTAACTAAAATTTGTTGAAAACACATCAAGAGTTTGGGGGAAAAAAAAAAAAAAGCTCCTTATAGAAGAGCTTCAGCTTTGATCCGCTGCTGCTGACATGTCTGGTACAGGAAGCAGCACATGCCGGTCTGTTGGCTCTGACACGCTGCAGCGGAGCATTCATTCCATTGTGGCCCTCGGCGGGGGGGATGCCGCCGCCATTCAGCCCCCGTCGCGGCCGGGCTGTGGCGTGCGAGGCACATGTGCTCGGCGAGGTGCGTGGCGGGGCAGCGGGCCGTCGTGGATGTGCTGCAGGAAACGGGAAACGTGCATGCCAAGGTCATCCCCGTCGCCTTCCTTGAAAGGATCTGCATTCCTCTCCTCTGAGAAAGCAGAGGAGGGGGGGGACATCGCGGCGGCGAGGGGACGTCTTGGAAAATATTATTGTAACCCACATTTTTTCCCTCTGCAGCCAGACGCACAAAAGAAAAAAGTGGATCAGAACTTCTCTGAATTCTCCACATGGATGAAACTAACATTCTCCAACTTCACATTACTGTGCAAACCTCCTCTCGTGTTCTGACTGATGTCCGAGTGGCATGCATCAAACACGGAGAGAGCTCGGTGTCAAATGACAGGTTAAGGTTAGACGTGACGCCGGCTAAAAATACAGGCTCGGCAGTCCAGGTACGGCGGTTTTCCCCGAGCTTTCGCCGCTCTAATGGAGACGCTTAGCACTGCTCAGCGACGCCCTTCGACTGGCCTCCGGCCAGAGGGCGGCCATGACGGCTGAAGCCTGCCACTCAGCGGGCAGGGTGGATCAGATGTGACAGGGCCCGGTGTGTCTTCATCTGCTCCATCTGAGCCACTGTCAACAACCTCCAGCTGTGGCCACGCTCGAAATGAAAAGCATTCATTAACACCAACAACAGCGTTGATATGGGGCTGATTTGATAAAAATGTGATTTTTTTTTTAATCAAATTAAAAAATAAACTAGTACATCGTGATATATGTCATTATCAAGATATAGAATTTCGAGCATATCCTACTCCGATAATTGGCCTCGACTGACACCAACTTTCAATATCTCAAATATTCGTCACAAGTTTGCTGCAGAAAGTGATAAAGTAATGAAAAGGCAGAGCTGTGACTGATAGTGACAGGTCTGTTAGAAGACAGCATGTTTCCATTAGCGGCACAAACAAAGCTGCTTGATCAACATTCAACTGCAGATCTGACAGAACCGGGAAATTCGGCGGCTCGCCTTCATCTTAAGAAAGATTTTTAGAAGCAGTCTTCTCAGAAATACTGATCTCAGTCTTTAAATGCTACAATTTTTGGAAAGGAATTCAGATAACAGAGGCAAAGAGGCATTACAGTTTATAAATGTGAAACTAAACTTTTATCTTCAAGATCCTGATCGAACCATCAACACCAGTAGTCCAGCACTGAGAGGAGGCGGTCAGGAGGCCTCGGTGTATCCCAGACGCATGGCTTCACACTCCGCTTGGCTTCAATGTTTAACCAATAAAGAAACGGTGTGAAATGTTGACAAATCACACCTGAATTTTCTCTTTTGTTTACTGACTTTGGCTTCGATTTCAGCTCCGATTCCAGCTCAGCCGTCAGTCACTCCACAAACCAGGCTTCAGCTCTCTCAGACTCCCCCCCAAAACACACACACACACACACACACTTGGACTTTTCCATGCATTATTTTATGTGTCATCACTTGATCTAAGTTCTGAAGCTAATGGGTCCAGCTGCTGCCTTGCTTTACGGGGCAGGGTCGGGATCTGTTGCCGTGGTCTCCATGGCGGTAACTGCTGGGTAAACCAAGAGCGCATGTGAGGGACGGTTTTGGGCCGCGCCGTCGCACAGAAGTTTACAATCCGGTGCCAAACGGCGAGCGTGCGGTATCGGTTACAACAGATGTAAGTTCCTAAGCTATGGCTCACGCCGAGACAAAAGCGCTCGCTCTCCTCTGCTTCCTGTTTCAGGGGAGGGGGAGGGGGGGGTTAGGAAAAAAAACAAAACAAATAACACTTAAACAGAGGTTTCTTTGTGCCGTTGCTGTAAACTGAAATGCAGTTAACGCCGCAGCAGCTGTAACACTGCTCTGCTCGGCAACGTGCACGCACCGCGCACGTCACGGAGGGGCCTCTTTGTATGCTCTCTCTAGCAGGAATCTCTTGAAACAGTCAAAATGTCTCAGAGCGGCAGAAACAATGCGTGTCGGTCAGATTCCGGCCTGCTCACTGACGCCGGCCAGCAGTTACTCATCCTTCATTAAATCAGGACATCGCGCCGATCAGTGACTCACCGCGCCGCACAAAGGGCCGCGTGCCGAAAACAAACCGCGTTTTGAGTCACGCTTCGTTAGCAGGACGGAGAAATGTGACTTTATACGGCATCGTCCACCGTCCTGAGAGACGAGGGTTCGAACGCGTCGTTTCTGCTGCTGTCCAGTCAGATGTTCACATTTGTCAACAAGTTATCGAACGAAGCTATGCGGAGGTCACAATGGCGCATCGCCGCTGTGGCGTGAGCTTCGACGTCAGCAATGGGAGCTGAACTGCGAACACACACCAAGACTTTCACCAAAAAACTATCCTGATTTGGATTTTCTTGTTAAGCAGCTCAGTTGAACCAGGCTGCCGTTATATTCTATGAATATTCTGGCTGTGAAACATCGTCTCTCCTCTTTAATGCTTTTCACGCAATTCTTCAAATTCCTTCTTTTTATATTAATCATCGGCAAGAATGTGCACTGCATCCAATTTCACAGCTCAACAAAATGTGCGTTTATGGATGGAAAGTGAAGTTGTGCTGACTCACAGTTGTTTTTTTTTTATTATTCTCCTCACATAACTGCAGAGATGGTGTACTGCGCCGCGAGCTTTCCCAGAAGGAGCGACTGCTCACATGAAAACACACACACACACACACACCATCAGGGCACTCTGAAGGTGTGATGACAAGCAGTTCTAGTTCAGATTTGGATTCTCGTCATCACCATGTTGTGATTCTTTCAAACAGAAGACGATAAATTGCGGAGCAGAAACGGGGCTGGTGTCGGTGAAAACAGGGAAGCGGATTCCTGCTGTAACCCGATCGTTCAGTGAGATCTGTGGTCCTTCGGTGTCCTTGACTGTCACTTTCAGCTGCTTCCTGCACCGCGACGCTGAACACACAGGCAGACCAGACCACTGCCAGGGATGAGGAACACTCATTTCAATCTGTATTCCACAGAATAAGTAAAACCTAATCTTAATTTAGCTGGACAAAATTCTGGGCATAGCCGAGACTCATGCAGACGGTGCTGTACGCGAGCAGCGAGTGTGAAAATGTAGAGAAGAAACGATGCGAGGCTTCATCCAGCCAACATGGAGGTAAATAAAGCCGTAAAGCTCAACCTCTGAATCAACCAGAAATGATGATCTAGCAGGCGTGAAGATATCATCATCCAGACTGACTCATTTCCCCTCCACCCCCTCAGCGTGCCTTCACTACAGGTCTGACTGACTGAACACACACACACACTCTTTTTTTCCCATCCGATTGAGAACAATCGAATTAAAAAACATAAAGTGATTTGCGGCCGTCTCGCCTCCGAACAAGCGTTTGATTTCCCACAGTTTTCACTAAAAAGTTGTAGCTCGACTGCCGTCCAGCACTTCTGCTTCGTTTTGACCTAATTCCTGCTTCCTGTTTTCTGCGCACGTCATTACGTGCACTACATATAGGGAGCACATGTGCAGAGCAAAGTGAGGCAGAAAGCATCTCAACCAGAGCCGTTTGAAAGTTCCAGAACACGTTCTGGAAAGTCAAAAGCAGGTAAAGGAAAAACCTGACAGAGCTGTTGAAATGGATCCGACCTTAGATTTTTAGGACAAAGCTTGAAATAGTTTACAAACGATGCTAATTTTTCCTTTAACCAGATCAAATGCCGTTTCAGTCAGAGAGAAATTCACCAAACCCAATCCAGCCGCTTCTCTGAACTCCTCCTCAGGCTTAAGCTGGCAGCTTAGCTGCCATCCAGAGGGACTTAACACACACTAATGTGTGTTGTTGGTAGCTTTGGCTGCTTCGGCGGGACACTGGCTTCATTGTGTCGTGCGTACAGTTGTGGAAATTTAAATCCCCAAAACTAATTGAGGGGAATCAAGAGATCCGCGTCTTCAAAGCGCTTAAAGACGAGAAGCGTCTCCAGCTGAGGGCAGAGGGGATCAATAAAGACAAGACGTCTGCTTGGTGGGATTATTAGGTGGTGTAAATGTCTGATGGTTGCTGTTGTTGACACCCTGGTGACAGTAACCATGGAGACCAGAGGCTGGGAGGGCTTAAAGGACCTAAAGGACAACAGCAGCAGCCCTCATTAACGAAGCCTCCAGAGTCTCCAGACACGCCACAGCGACTGAGAACTGGATCCTCGACAACTCTACACTCTGAAGGAGGAACACATCTCTGACACGGAAGTTACAGATGCTCCACATGCGGGTTCTGAATGACAGCATCCAACAGGTCTGATCAAACAATGGATTTAAAGTGGCTTCTCCTCAACAGACAGATGAAACATGGCCGACAGATACTGACAGACTGAATTCATCCATGTTCAGACAGACTGCGCCGCGTCCAGCGACGGCCAAAAACCGTGGGACGCGATCCCAATCCCCCAACCGCCGGGCTAAACGCTGAGCGTCCCGGACAGAACGGGACAGGTGGAGAACAGCCCAGCAGTCGTTGGGGTGTTCTCCACCTGTCCCTGTCCTGCTGGGGGGGGGGGTTCCTTCAGAAGACACAAAAGAAGACCGTTCTCATCTTAAACAGCTGTATAGTGTTCAATGTCCTGTTCAACTTTGGAAGACAATAAAGCTGGCTCAAAGCCGACAAACGTGCATTTCTTTTTACTGCATGCCACTTCTTAATCAACATTTTTCTGTGGAGTTTACATGCAGCTGGTGGTCGATGACAGTGTGTATTCGAATCGAAGATCACTGTTTTTGAGGAAAAACTACTGCGATATGACTTTTCGAACACGGAGGAGCTGCTGCCTGGCACCAAGGTCCACATCAATATTTAAGAAGAGGCTTCGTGCTCGGCTGCTCCGGGCTCAATCTGTCACCGCTTCTGTTCTGGCATATCAATACGGTACAGAGGCCCAGAGTCAGAACCCAGACCCGGGTCCAGTCCGGCCTCCAGACCCGGGTCCAGTCCGGCCTCCAGACCCGGGTCCAGTCCGGCCCTCTCCATAAACACGCCGTCTGATCAAAGCTTTAGCTCGCCGTCACTTCCCCTGATCAGTTGCATGAACCATAGCGGCGTGCTGTTTCCTGTACACTGCATTGATCGCTGCCATACACACACACACACACACACGAGTCGCAGTCAATCGGTCCAGTGGAAATTCCATTGCACAGTTCGATCTGGTGGGCCGAACGCACGAGGGGGGAACATGGCTGGACTGATCCGGCGGAAAGAGCCGGGTCAGCGTGACCTTCAAAACGCCACGAACCTCCCGGATTTCAGACCCCGGCAGCAGACGAACGCCGGCTAATTAAAAGCGACTGATCCAGCAGATCAGCGAGCGGCGGTAATTCAGTGGCGATGACATCCACTGCACTCCAGAAGATCTGCCATTAGGGACCTCATATATCTAGACCGGGGAGCACAATGGGGGCCTCTTTCAGCGAGACAACCTTGAGAAAATATGAGAGCCGCCTTTCATCACATGTATGATGGCCGGTATAAGACCGGCTCGTCCGCTGCTCCACGGGACCAGGCTGAGTTTTACTCCTCAGCAGAGCTCGTGAATATCAAACCGAGCCTCGCTTCGCTTCCTGTGTATTGACAGGGTAAATGCTGGCAGCATTTCCAGTAATAACGCTTCAGCTGAAGGCACTAAGAGTCTCCCCTCGCTCGTCAAGCACCACTTACACACTCGTCACGAGGGGATCCGAGTATAAAGCAACTTAATTTATTGGGGACGCAAAATATTTAGGTGCTGAGAATTTTGTGCAACTGAAGGACTTTTCCAGAGCTGTGAGAATAAACACACCTGGGTATTTGTGTGAAATAAAATCTTCAGGAAAAAAAAATGACACAATCTACCATTTGGAGCATGAAAATTTACTGAAATTTGATTAATTTGCTTTCTGTGAACGGCACGGCCGAGTAGCGCAGTTCAAACATATCTGGATCGTTTGCAGAAAAAAAACTGAAAATGGGATTTTCTGCCTGAGTTGCACGTGTGTGTGAGAAGGGAAACTCTCACTAGTTTCATGCACTTTTACTTCACAACTGATGTTTTCATCAATTTCTGAACAAAAGCAAAATGGAAAAAGGCTCCTTTTTCTGGCCAAGACAGCGTCCACAGCAGTTATCAGCTTTTTGCATCTTTATCACTTCACGCTGCTTCAAAGAAGGGATTGTATTACTAAATCAGAGAGACGCCCGGGGATATAAAGTTTAAACGGACAGTCCCAGATTACATCCTGCAGAAATGTCTTCTATTCATAGCCTGGATGTTTACAGAACAGGCAGCGGAGCGGCTTCCAGAGCCAGGAACCAGCCGGCCGACTGATACCAGCAGTTTGAAGCTTATCCAAGTCTGACCTTGACAATTAGAGGCTGCTCAGGGTCAGATAAAGCAACCACAGAAGAAGAGACCGCACTAAGAGAGACCCGTGGAGGAGGTGGAGTCTCACCATCGCGACCTGTTTTGGGTTTAAATTAACTAGTATTTGATGTGGGTCTCTGCTCTGGCTGTTCGTGGACTATCTATTTAACCAGATGCAACTGTGGTGTTTGTTTTCAGATAACATGTTTACATGACGGTTGTAGCCAGAACGGAGCTAAATCAGCCCCATCCGACGCCTCCCATCACCACACAGCAGCCGTTCACCTGCCGTGACCTCCAGCTCCATCCAAGGAGACTCTCCTGCCCCGTCTACCACCGGATCATCTCCTGGAGGAGACGAGGAACCGAGCATGGTGCCACATTTCAGAGTGTTGTTGGTGATTTACTCCACGCTGCTCTTTTCTTTTGCTTAATGGAGGCTGGAGGAGACGGTCTGAGGCTGTTTAGCTTCGTCCTAATGGGGGAACTTTATGTTTAAAAGATGGAGGGAAGAATCTCTGGTGAAATGACTCGGCAGTTTTAATTTTAGTTGTGCCAGGTCGTGATTTCACGTGTGATGAAGCTCTTTAAAATAGATGTGTTTAGAAACAGTGAACGCTGTGGAGTCATCTCTAGAAATACACCGTCCGCTGCAGTCTGAAGCACAAGTCTCCAACATGTGACTTCGGCCACCCGGTCGGTACTCTGGTTACTGGCCGTCCTGGTGATTTTGTCCCCATGACCAAGTTATTAAGGTGAGGACCTCAGTGTTATTAGTCCAGGGGGGCACAAACCGCCACATTCAGTCTGGAGGGGGCAGATCAGTAACACAACACCAAAGCAACCTTCAAACACAAAGTTAAGCTTCTAATGAGTTCTTCACTTTCATGTAATGTGATAAAAGTAAAGTATGTTTGAAAGAGTTTACACTTAATCTAATATCTTTTTACAAAACCTGATCAAGCCAAGATTAACAAAAGAACTACACATACAGCATCTGTAACGATGACTTCTGGAGCAAAATACAGTTTAAAATCACAGAATGAATCCTCTATTTGCAGCAGTTTGCAGGCTCCATGCTTGTTTTTCACATTTCCACCTGGCAGTGTGGCCCTGATCATCCTGTCACTGCCTCTGTGACCTCTGACCTCTCAGTGTAGGATCCATGCTACATGAAGGAGCAGCAGCATCTACTTTAAAAGATTTTCATTGTGATTTTTTTTTTTTTTTTTTTTTACACTCCATAAAAACCATCCTGGAGGCCAGTTCGGACCTGGAGTCCCTGGGTCACGGGGGGCCCCGGAGGACCTGGACTGGTGTCAGTATCAGGTGGTGTCCTGACTGAGGCCGGGCGGGGGGGATCAGTGTCAGAGGGGCCAGGGGGGTCTGGGGGTCTTACCTTGTCCAGCTCGTCGTGCAGCTCCGACAGGGTGGGCCTGATCAGCTTCTCCCCCAGGGGGGCCGCTGTCTGCCGGTAGAAGTCGATGTTGGGCACGGCGTCGATGGTGTTGTGGCCAAAAGTTCTCAGGTAGTAGGTGTTGGTGTGGGTGTCGTAGTGGTAGTGGTGCTGGCCCCCGGTGGACGAGTGCAGGCTGGTCTCGCTCATCACCGTGTCCCCGTTCTGGAGCCCCTCGGCCGGGGGCGCCTCCGGAGAAGCCGGGCTCGCCGACCCGCTCGGGTCCGCAAAGTTCACCACCCGAAAGCGACCTTTGGCTTCCTCCCCGCCGGCCCCCGGGTCGGTCTCCGCTGCCTCCGGGACGGCGGCGGAGGCGTCGGAGCTCGGGGACTTGTCGTCCGCGGCGGCGGCAGCCTCCGCCACCAGGTCCACCTGGAAGCGGCTCTGGCTGGGCGTGGGACCGAGCGGCTTCTGCCCCGCATCCGGGGACAGAAAGTCATTTTCCGCCGCGGCGTTCTCAGCCGGAGCGGAAGGCGCGGAGGATGGTGCTGACATGATGGCGTTAAAAAAAAGTCACCCCGGTGGAGGCGCACACCGGGACGGGAGGCACGCTATGACCCGCGAAGCTAACCGGACGAAACGCGGAGCCGGGTGTTGCCCCGTGACCGAGGCTGGGTGTCCTCTGCGGGGGGAACGGCGCAGCGGGCGGAGGATAGCTCGGAGGCTACAGGACGCCAACTTTCACGCTCTCCGCGGCCGTACGTCCCGAAACGTCCCCGGCTGAAGCCTCGCGGCTGGAAGGCTGTCCTCCTCCGGGCGCAGAGAGTCCTCCTCCGGGTTACGGTCGGAGCAGGATGCTTATGGAGCCGTCCGCCTGTTATTATACTCACTCCGCAGACTGCATCAGGGATGGGTGGGTTCCCACACCGGCGAAGCCTCGCGAGACTTCACCCATCACCGCCGCTCGGGGCGGAGGGGGCGCCGGGCGGAAACACCGCGAGATCACGGCTCCACTCAAACGGTCCGTGACGTCAGCAGACTCCCGCGGGAGAGGGGGGGGGGACGTAAACTGCACCAACCAGCCTCCACGCCGACGGGAAGAGGGGGAGGCGGGAGGAAGGGGGAGGCACCAACCAGCCTCCATACCAGGGAGGAGGGAAGGAGAGGGGCTGGAGGCCCCAGCCAGCCTCCATACCGGGGAGGAGGGGAGGGGAGCCGGGGCAAAAACTTCACTAACCAGTCTCAATACTATGGGAAAACGGGGGAGGAGGCGAGAGGCCCCAGCTAGGGCCTCCCGATCGGGGAAAGGCGGGACACCCCCCCTCAGAAAACTGTAGCAGGTGGTGTGACTCCACCCACACACCAGAAGGAAGCAGACTGTGGAGTTTGATGGTTTCAGGTGTTTCTGCAGAAAACATCCCCCCCCCCTCATGATAACTGAATATATTCTAAATGATTTAATAATTTCTGTTAATTAAGGTGTCCTATCCACAGCAAGCAGAGTTATGGAGAGAGTGCATCACTCCTACATCACTCCGGAATCACTCCTGAATCATTCCAGCATCGCTCCTGCACCTTTCATATTTCACTCCTAATTCACTCATGTTTCACACCTGTATCACTCCTGCTTTACTCAACATGACTCCAGCTTCACTCCTGCATCTTTTCGAATTCACTCCTGCTTCACTCCTGCATCAACGTACAGATTATGTGTTTCATCTCTTGCAGGTGCTTCTGTGACTCATCAGGCAGCAGTTTGATTTTTCCTTTTCTGTGTTCATCAGCTTCAATTCCAGCATCTCTCTGATGATTCCCCACAGAGTGAGGATTCCCAGTTCAAGCTGAAAGTAATCAGATTACTGCTGCCAGGCTGCAACATGTCGTAGTGAATCATATTGTGGTGTTTGTTTCTTTGTTGCCTCGTTTTTCTGACAGCCGCTTGCTTTCCTGGTGGAGTCTGAACGCTCTGCGAGCTCGGGCTTGGCTGGCCGATTGATCCAGCCGCCCTCTGATAATGCCTCAGGAGGCTTCATCGCTCCACTTTGTCCCCAATCAAATCTAATTGAATTACTGTAATCGGGTTTATTTTGGTGCAAAATCAGTTTACAGCAGGGATAGCTCAGATACATGTAGAACAACATGCTATTGCAACAAAGGCCTTTCATATGAGCGACGCCATTTTTGCAGCTTCTCTACACAGGATGCTCTCCATAATCAGACCACTGCTCTTCATTTGAATATTCACAGGGAACGAGATTCACAGACGTCTCCATTCTTTTCTTTTGTTCTCCAGACTAACAATCATCAGTTGATTCACAATTACAATGTAAAAATAATTATGCCAAACATTTAAATCGGAGCTGTTTGTGTCGGGTTTTTTTTTTTAATTTCTGATAAAATATGACATTGTTGTATTAACCCTCTCATATTATACCATTATAACTGTATGGAAAATCACCTGTTACTCATAGTTAGTGACCAAAGTTACCTGACTGAAGCTCTCAGTGAAAGTCTGATCAAACCTGAAATCTTTGGACGTCACATTGATGCACTTTATCTATAAAATGAGCGAACAATGCCTTTTTAATAACACATTGGAATTTCAGAGAATATACTAAAATTAGATTTTATCACATCATACAGAAACCTATCCAACACTTCTAAATTTCATTATGAATGAAATTTGTGGTAATTTATACATAATTCTTCGCAGATTTGATAAAAAATAAAATGTCATATGACCTTTCTGACTTTGTCACCATATAAAGCCACAACATAAGTAATCCTCCAGCTTGTCTAAAACTCATTTTGATTGGAGTGGTCTACTTTTGAGCACTTCAGAGGGGGTTTAGAACTGTATGTGTGAGACTGGCTTAGAGCATCTAAAGAAGTGTGTCAGGTTTTCTGGGCTGAAGGCCAAGGTGGAGGTTTAACAAGTTCAGACCTTCAGGTTTACACCGAACGCACTGAAGTTACTGAAGGCTGAGCTCTGTTTTGACAATATAGACGGATTACCAGCAAAGACACGGGCGAGCTTTACCCCTGAGCCTTTTCACTCAGTCAGCAGATCGTGGAGTTTGAGTAGATCAGAGCTCTGGAAGCTGCAGCGGTGCAAACACATGTGTCTCTACATCTCCTCCAAACGTTACTCAAACTGAAAATCCACTGAAAAGGCTAAAACCAGGTAAACCTACGGGCTGATTGCCTCATTTGATTTGGATTTAAAAGCTGCTCTTTTGGACATAAACTGGCAAATCTAGTTAATAATTTGAACTTTCGGGGCGAGTCATCACGTGTAATATTAAATATATTCAGGATAAGCATGATGAATTTGAAAGCTGCTCCCTTTTTTTTTCCTCAGTTGTCTTCAGGTCCCACGCCTGCTGCTGTCAAGGAAATTCTTCCTCTGCTGTCCACTGATAAGACCACTGTCTTGAAGCATTTTCTGATGACTGAAGCTGCAGTCATTCAGACATCTGGGTGGGCTCTCCTTGGGAACGGGGACTCTGGCTGTGGCCCTGAACTAGCGGGCCTCGATGCTCTGGTTGTGGGAAAGACTGAAGACGGTGCTGACGTCAGCCAGCTCATCACCACTTCCTGGGAGGCCACGCCAGATGGAGCCGATCCTGCTGTGGTTCTGCAGTTGATCCTGCTCATGGTTCGTGCTTCCTGATGCGACCTGAGCTGAAGAACCGAGCAACCGTAGACCTGAGGAACTGTACACCTGAAGATCTGAGGAGCTGAGGAACTCCAAACCTCTACACGCTGTGTGTTCCTGTCCCGTCAGGCTCAGTGAATCCAGTCAGACAGGAACAGACGCCACATGACCGCAGGCGACTTTATTGTAGTAATCTAATTAGGCAGACTCCACATGACGGACGACATTGAGGAGGAAAACCCGCAGCTGGAGCGAAGTGCAGAGCGTCCCCGCGGCCCGATGGCGGGCCGGACGCCGGTTCTGATGTGTTGTTTAGCCAGCACTGACTCTGAGCTCATGACGTTACAGCAGATACGTCGATACTGTGAATGCATCAGTGTTTGACCCAGGCAGGAACGTTACTTCTGTGGAATTCACAGCCACAGACGCCGCTTCATTACACAGTTACAAGCCTCGCCCTCCTGGCGACGTCACGGTGGGAGAGGACTTATTTAGAGTGTAAATACTCGCTGAAAAGGTTTGTTTGTGTACTGCCAAACATCTTTTCTCTGGGTAAGTAGCTGTTGTTTCTGTCGGCGGGTGCACGGAGGACTCAAGAGTGAAGCAGTAACAGACAGCCTGAAGTCCTGGACCCGGGCGCGAAACACAAATCACTGCATTCACCACCAAATCTGAAATTTCACATCGCGATTACTCTAAACACCAGCAGGCTAAAGTTAAGATCGACTAAACCACGACACGCGACAGACATCAATGCATTAATTTCAGTTTAATGTTCACTGGAAAATAAGTTCTTAAATAGTTAACATTTAATCCAAATGCGCCTGAGAAAGCTTCTTTCAGTTCACAACTTACTGATCATAGAGATGCAGGAGACAGTAAACACAGACATATCAGAGGAGAAGCCTCATCCAGTGGCCCTATTAGGTTTACTTCTATTCAATCAAAGAGGTCGTGTCTTCTGTTTGGGATGAGTGGAGAGAGAAACGTTATAACAGTGTTAGAGCTGGGATTTATGACTCTTTGAAGGGAGCCGTTCAAAAGACTGGCTCCTTTCTTTTTTTTTTTATTAAAATTTTATTAAGTTTTTTGTTTTATAATAACAAATAAATAAAACTTTTAAAAAAAGACAGAGATTTTTGAAGGAAAAAAGAGAAAAAGAACAAAACAAAAATGTGCAGGTCAGCAGCTGATTAAACATATTTCCATATATGTTCACACACACAGTTCCATATGAAGGGCAGTTCATGATCCCGGGTACAGCGCAGGCATTGATGCTGCACATTTTTATCAAATCAGTCTTGTCTTTATACATTCTAGCTTTGTGTCTCTAATATAAATCTGCTGGAACTGTCCCATTGTTTGTTGTTTACATCAGTTTGATTGTTCAATCTCCCCAACATCTCCTTCACATGTTGCTGCTTCCATCATCTGAGTCTTCCTCATATTCAGCCTGGGGATCTGGGGGTCTCTCCAACACTCCAGAATTGTCCTTGCACAGGTTATTAGGCCAGTTTTTAATATTCTAAAGATATATTTGTTTAAATGAGGAACCATAGTTTTGTCCCCTAGGAGACACACTTTTTGTGATCCTGGAAATTCACAGTTCAGCCATTTACCAAAACAATCTAAAACAGTTTCCCAAAAGACTGTCTCCTTCATGAACGCCACGTGACTCTGTTAGAGACCTCAGCCTCATCAGAATGGAGTCAGTCCATTATTCGCTGACATCTGACTCTGTTACTGTTGGTTGAGTTTTTATCTGGTGGTTTAATCTGTTTGATGACCTGCTGGAGTTGGGAGATGTTTTTCTGACACACATTACGTTGTGTGTACGTGTTCTTTGACTGAACATTTTATGGTATGGGTGTGTGTGTGTGTGTGTGATCCATTGCTAAGACATCTGATCAAGAGGTCAATACGGTGTTACAAATTAACTGGTTTCCTTGTTATCTGGTGACCAACTTCCTTTAGCACTTCCTGCTGCTGCTGCTAGCAGCAGTCAGTGTTGAAATCAGACTCATGAAAGGTGTGACAGCTTTTTGTCTGGTTTTTAACATCTACCAGCACCAAGCGACGTGAAAGAAACCCAGTCGACAATTAACAGGGAAACCAGTTATTCCAAAACACCGGCTCCTCTCCGGCTTCTGATCACTCCTCCTCCGCTGGGTAGCTGCTGCGTTCAGGTGACTGGAGCTGCTGCAGGAAACTCAAACTCGGTCGTTCACACGAAGGCAGCGGTGACAGCTCGGACTCATAAGGCACTCAGGAGACACGTGAAGGCAGCGTGGACAATTTGCACATAAGAACGGCTCTCAGACGGCTGTGAACCGGCCCTCGTCGCTCACGAACGACTCGTTCATCGAACGTCACAGCTCTGCACTGTGTTCACTGGCAAATTCCAAATGAATTCTAGTAAAGTCACAGTGCAGAAGTCCTGACAGTCTGAGACAGAGGAAGGCTCCAGAGAGAGCTCGCAGCGATAAACACAAGAAGAAGAACTGCTCTAAAGTCCTGTCAGATGTAAACATGGAAAAAGTCGTCTCCCCAGGCATTCTTCTTCCTCCTCTTCGTCCTTTCTTCCATCTCAGTCAGCTCTGTGAGGATGACAGCTTCAAATGTTTCAGATGTGTGAACTCTGCTGATTACTGTTATCAGTGAAGAGTTTTTCATTTTTTCCCTGCAGTCTACATCCAGGAGAGTAACGCTGTGATTTCTGTGTTCTGCACTCAGCTCTTGTGTCGTTCTGGGATTTCCATTAAACAAACTGATCATTGAAAGAGTGTGACCGTCTTGGGGTGGGTTTTCCAGTGACTGCGGCTCCGTCTGCGTCACTCCATGATAACTCAATAATGAGCAGAAAGCTTCTGCTTGTTTTGGCAGAGTCGCAGTGTGAAGTCACACTGGGAGCCGTTTGGTATTTTAATAATGCAGCTAATAGAGCTCACCAGCTCAGACTCTCAGCAGCAAACACAGTTATGTATCAATACCTTCTGATGACACAGTTAGGGTGTAATTATCTTTCTACTTCCTGTATTGGTTATTCATGGTCGTAATTATCACTGCCAAAGCATAAACTCGATGTCTTTTGGTGTATTTTATCTTAGTTTTTTTGAATGTGGCGTCTGTTGAGCTGTTTCTGCTTCAGACAGGAGGTGAGGGGTGAGATCTGTGGCATCTTGTTTGAGATTATAATGAGTTAGACCATAAAAAACCCAGAGCTTCAAGTAGAAAAAACAAACTCCATTTGATCATTTTGATCTCTCCTGTTTTTCCGTGGAAAATGACGACATTCTGTTATTTGTTGGGAGGAACCGGCTTCCCGATGTGACTGACTGAGGCCTGAGCTGAGGCCGTTTCAATATTAATGTGCGTCCTCTCACGTAACGGAGCGAGGGCGAGGGGGCAGAGCGCTGAGACGCCCCCCGGCGAGCACAGGGCCGACGTGGGAAAACGAGCAGCGGAGGAAATATTTGTGAAGGCTCGGATTTCGTCCATGGGAGAACGGTGCGGTGGAGCTCGTGCTGCTCCCCGACATCCTCCATCAGGTGTACAGTTTCCTGACAGCAGGATGAAGGTCAGACCCCCGGACAGCCCCCCCCCCCCCCCCCAGGCGTCAATCCAGATCATCACTGGCTGTAACCTCTGCATGACTAATTTAGTTGTTTAGTTTTGACTTAGTATTTAACCTTCACTAGTTGGTAGAATTGAGTCTTAATCCCTTTGTGTTCCCTTTTCTGAAAGTCCTGTGTGTGTTCTTTTTTCTTTTTATTCATTTTTTTTATTTTACCCATCTGTATGCTGTGATTTGCTGCTGTGAGTCTGGTTCTCAGTATCGCGCCCCCCCCCCCCCCCCCCCCCCCCCCCCCCCCCCACCCTGCTGGGAGACCTTTACCTTCCCTCCTCACTCACCATGTTTCACTATTACAGGTCAGGAACAGCCTGTCAGCTGCAGTCTGAGTCTGGATCTGTTCATTTCAGTTCACTTCAGTCCATCAGAGCAGAGGAGGAGGACCAGGACGGACCCGGGACAGGGTCTGGACCCTGGAGCCGGCCTGCTCCGCCATGCGGAGGCAGTGTGTGAAAGAGGGGGCTGTTTCTCCTCTGGGGCTCAGGTAAAAGCAGGAGTGTTTAGAAAGGTTGTTCAAGTCACAGCCTGTCCCGTGTTTTTCTCAGAATCATTACTCTGGAACTGCAGTGGCACAGAGCAAGACGCTGGCCTGCGATGTTCGCCCTGGATAAGGAATGAAAGGAGGCCTTGTGACGGTGAAGCCGGGTCTGTCCCGCCGTGGACTGAAGGAGACGAAGTCCGTCTGGAGGCGGCTGTGCTCTGCAGATGGTCGACCCTGAGCGACTGGACGTGACGCCCAGGCCCCAGAGGCAGGGGGGCAGAGGAAGAGAAACGAAATATTGGACATGATAACTCTCAAAGTAGCTTCATTCCAGTGTTCCAGTGAAAACTGGACCATCATTACTGATTCCTCCCGCACAGCGAAGAGAGACGGACTGAAGGAACTCCGACGTTTTCACCGTAAACGAAAACCGAGGTTCAGCTGTAAACGGAGCCTGAAGTCATGTGGAGCCCACACTGAGATAACAGGAGCGCCGGTTCAGATCACACACACACACACACACACACACACACACACACACACACACACACACACACACACACTTGAAAATAGCCCACCACCCTCCAGTTGGGTCATTTTTTTTTTCTTTTGTGAAGTGTTTTTAAAGACAGAAGTGACTGAGAGACACAAAGTCATCAAAACAAACTGTTTCTTTCTTTTCTTTTCTTTTTAAAGAAAAGAAAGAATTTAACCTGTGAATTTAACCTTGTTAAGAACAAGCAGTTTTTACCAAGGATGTCTTTTGTGTGTGTGTGTGTGTGTGTGTGTGTGTGTGTGTGTGTGTATACCTCTGTTATGTGATAAAGTTAAACACAAACCGTGGGAAACTTTCTCTGTCTCATGATGACTTTGTGTAGATGTTGTTTCGTTTTGTTTGTCTCTTCCTTTCTTTTGAAAGAACTTTACACTCAATAAAGAAAACAGTCTCGCAAATAAATGAAGTTCTTTCAAACCAAATCAAGTCAAATCAGTCGTTTAGATCAACACTTGATACCACTTCAAAACCTCTAAATATCTCTTTTCAGTTCTACTTCTGATTGTAAAATATTTTCTACAAAAATATAATATTCAGATATGAAAAATAAATAAACTTTTTTTTTTATTCATGAGTCGTTACATTTAAGTGAGATGTTTTCTGTTTAGTTAAACTTTTCAGTTTCCTGGGGGGAAAGAAAATATTACACTTTGAAGTTTGTTTTAAATGCGTTCTTACTCGGGGGCCACACACACACACACACACACACACACACACACACTGCAGCAGACCGCCTGCTGGGTAAGTGTTTTTGGAACAGGTGAAGACTGGACAGAAAAACACTCGCTCCTGAAAACAGTGTGTGTTTTCTCGCTTCACGCTGCCGGACGGCCGTCAGCTGTTCGGTTCTTCCTGGATTTCCAGGATACTCAGTTCAGGACGTATGATGCTGTGGTGTCCATGAAGAAATGCCTTCGTTCACTCATGTTCCGGACCCTCAGTGTGTGAACCGCCTTCTGCAGATCACTCTCCTGTAGAGTTA
The DNA here is from genome assembly GCF_902148845.1 of Salarias fasciatus. Taxonomy (NCBI): domain Eukaryota; kingdom Metazoa; phylum Chordata; class Actinopteri; order Blenniiformes; family Blenniidae; genus Salarias; species Salarias fasciatus. The sequence goes on along the minus strand of NW_021941229.1, from coordinate 3,926,888 downwards.
TCAATGAGAGAATCAATGGATCCAGACCAGGACAGGTTTTATTTTGGCTGTGTTCCTTCTTTAAAAGCGAGACGAGCAGAAATGACGGTGGTTATGAAGAGTTGTCTGCTGGCTGTGAGGAGGAGGCTGTGTCAGTTTAAACCTTTCTTAGGTTTTGGCGTCACGGTGCAGAAGAACACTGGTCCTTCAATCAGTTACTTTCTGAAACGTCGTGCAAATTCCTGAAGAGGGAAAACCAGTTTAACAGTACTGTAACCCGTACAAATATCTGCCAAACACGTCTCCATCTTCCTCCACCTTCACCTTTATCTCCATATACATCTCAACTTCAATCTACACCTCCGCTAGGAATGTTCTTCACACGCAGCTCTGATTCCTGCTCTACGTCAAAACCACTCAGCGTTTCTCTTTCACATAAGTTTCATGTTCAGATGTTTCCGTTTCAGTTCCACAAGTACCCTCATTCTGCAATACAACCAGAGAACATTTTCTGTCCGTCTCTGGGGTGCATTGCCGATAAGTCTGAAATATGCAGACGATGGTGTGGTGAACGGTAGCAAATGTACACTTTGTACTTTTTCATCGTCGTCTATCTATCGTGTGCCAGTGACCCCCGTCAGCCTCCGGGCTGCTCTGTAAGGGGAGAAGTGTGCCGCAGGTTTGACCCCCGGGGTAGATTGTGAGCGGCTCTGCAGAAGAACCCCCGCCGTGTCATCCACACCAGCCGGCAGGTCGAGCCGCAGAGCCGTGTTAAATAATCACATCGCTCAGGAATGTCTGCAGCCGGCTTCAGGCCGTTGGAGCCGCCGCGGAGTTTTTCATCTCCACGCCACTTCTCAAACCTTCTGGAGAGCCGCGAGGCCAAAACATGGACTGTAACAACAAGCTGGAATATTCACAGTAATGAGAAAAAAAAGAGAGACTATTTCTGGAAAGATGTTACATTAACGAAGCAGGAAGCAGAACTTCTGTCAGTCCTCTGATTTTGCTCTTGTTCGGCTTCCCCGTGATTATTCTGCTGCCGCTCTCTCCCCCTGTGTTTGCCTTTCGCTCTCGTTTGAGTAACCTGCTGGTGTTTTGGTGGTTAGGCTGCGCCTGCGATGGTGCAACTCTGACGGTGTAGAAACAGCTGATGAAATGGAAGGCGGTAAACTTGTGAAATGCGTTTAGAGGACAGTCCCGAGTGCAGCTGTGCAGCGGCCTCCCGGCCCAGCGCTGCGCTGCATGACGACGCTGCGCAGTTTATGTATCATCAGACGCCTGTTTGTTTTGGCCATATTTCTGGCCTTTGGTTTAACCGGGTGCCGTGACTTTCACTGAGGACGTCTCTACTCGACCTGCTGTCAACATCAACACATCACCAGCAAGGTGACTGCTGCCTGAGAAGCCTGTCCAACCGTCCATCCATACGTCCATCCATACGCCCATCCGTCCATCATCCGTCCGTCTATTATCTATCCGCCTTTCCATCTGACCAATCATCCGACGATCAGTCTATCCGTTCTTCAATTATCCATCCATCCATCCATCCATCCGTCCTTTTATTATCCATCATCCATCTGTCCACCTGTCCATCCAACCATTCTTCTGTTATCTATCCGTCTGTCCAATCATCTATCCATCCACCCATCTATTCCTCTATTACCCATCATCCCTTGGTTTATCCTTCTGATATTGATTCATCCGTCCATCCATTCATCTATCCATCCATCTGTCAGTCTGTCCATCCATCCATCCATCCATCCATCCATCCATCCATCCATCTACCATCATCCATCATCTATTCCTCTATTATCTATCCTTCTTTTCATCTGTCCAATTATCCAACGATCCATCCATCCATCCATCCATCATCCATCCATCTATTCTTCTATTATCTATCTGTCTGTCCATCTGTCCAATCATCCATCCATCCATCCATCCATCCATCCATCCATTCCTCTATTACCCATCATCCACTAATCTATCCTTCTAATGTCCATTCATCCATCCATTTGTCCAATCTTCCAACAATCCATCCATCCATCCTTCTATTATTTATCCATCATCCATCCATCCATTCCTCCATCTACCTGTCTGTCCATCCATCCGTCCATCCATCCATCCATCCATCCATTCACACCAAATAATGCTTCATGGATATTTTGGACGGTGTTGGAGTCGGAGTAGCTGCTGAAAAGCCATGCCTGTCCAGAGGGGGAACATCAACCTGCCACACAGTAAGACCTCCAGCATGTGCCTCTTCATCTTCACCGCCGGCAGTAAGTTAATCCGCCATGCCAGTCTGGAGTTTCAGTTCAAATCAATTCATTTCAGTTTACTGCAATTTCATTTATTCATTTGCAATAAAAGTATAATAAAATCGTGGCACTTCACGTTCCAGAATAAGACACACAAAAAAAAAATCCACAAAGGTAAGCAACAGTGAAAAAGAGGAACTTTGAAAAAAGGGAACAAGCAGAAGCAGACTCAGGGGGTTTCTGTTAGTAGCTCTTAAGCTCCTCTGTAAGCTCCCTCAAGCATCTACATAATACCACGAAAATAAACATTTTTATCTTATCTTTATTGTATTTCCACAGCAAACAGCCTCTTCAAACAGACTCTTATCTCACAGCTTGCAATGGCAAATGTGACACTTGAACCGGACAGTTCAGTGGTTTTTCAGATAAAGTCTGTGTCACCTGGCTGCTGAGTGGTGCTGAGGTTAAAGCCTCAGACAGTTAATGGACGAATAAATGGTTTCATCCGATGAGGACAGACTCGCTCGCTTTGACAAATATCAGCATTAAAGCACTCAGAGAGCAAACAGCACCTCTGCATAATGGGAACATGATCTGGATCGCACTCCAAATTAAATCACTTAGTTTTTTCACCATTCATCAGTTGGCCCGGCTGTCAAAATGCTCTCACAGTTTCTTCAGTCATCCTGAGAACCAAACAACTGACTGACCGACCAACCGACTGACTGACCAACCAACTGACTGACCAACCAACTGACTGACTGACCAACCGACTGACTGACCAACCGACTGACTGACCAACCAACTGACTGACTGACCAACCGACTGACTGACCAACCAACTGACTGACCAACCAACTGACTGACTGACCAACCAACCGACTGACTGACCAACCAACCGACTGACTGACCAACCAACTGACTGACCAACCAACTGACTGACTAACCAACCAACCGACTGACTGACCAACCAACCGACTGACTGACCAACCAACTGACTGACTGACCAACCAACCGACTGACTGACCAACCGACTGACTGACCAAACAACTGACTGACTGACTGACCAACCAACCGACTGACTGACCAACCGACTGACTGACCAACCAACTGACTGACCAACCAACTGACTGACTGACCAACCAACTGACTGACTGACCAACCAACCGACTGACTGACCAACCAACCGACTGACTGACCAACCAACCGACCGACTGACCAACCAACCGACTGACTGACCAACCAACTGACTGACTGACTGATCGACCAACCAACCAACCAGTCATGAACAACAACAGTAATTGAAACAGCTAAAATGTGAAACCTTCTAAACAGCTAAAACGTGTCAAATGGGTATACATATATGAGCGGGAAGGTGAGGGGGCGAGAGATAGGGGATAAGGGCAGGGTGAGAGAGAAAGAGAGGGAGAGAGAGAGAGACAGAGAGACCCTGTGTCATTGTTTTGGTTTGGATAACAGTTTTGCAATCCATCAAAGTCATGTCATGAGGAACTTGCACTAAAATTGGCATGTCACCATTTAACATGCACTTTAGGTCAGTTTATGGATGTTGTTGGAGGACGACTCATTTTCAAAAGCATCAATGGATTAATTTAGTGAAAGTTATTAGTGTTTCATGGAGTGCAGAGTGGCTTTCGTAAAGGCTGCTTGTCCTGGACTATGAGGAAATGAGAAGACTGTCCAACTCAGCTTAATGCATTCTCAGAGGCGGTGATGGAGGCATCAGAGTCTGCATGGTGTGGTGAGATGGTGATGGAAGGATCAGCCTGCACGGTGTGGTGATGGAGCGTCTTTAGGGTTCCTAACTGTTCATAAAAAGGAGACGTTTGAGGATGTGCCATGTGATATGAGGGTTGCTAGTGTTTCTGTGGGTTAAATTTTCATAATCTGCCCTGGTGATAATTGAAATGTTTCATTGCCGTGACACTCCTGTAGGCCTTCCTGCTCATCCTGGCTGGGTTTCCGGTGAGCAAATTCAGTTAAACTCTCACTAAGAGCATGTTCACTGCCAAACACAAAACAAGAGGGTTACCATCACAAACAGCATGGAGGTGAAAATATTTTCCAGGCAACACTCAACAGATGCTATATGCTGTGCACGGCGCATGTTAGAGTTCACTGCGTTAATCAGAGATGATAAATGTGAGCACGTGTCTCAATTATGTACATAATGTGTGTGTAGAAAAAGGTCAGTGACTTACATCCATACTGTGATCATCCAGTTTTGTTGTTTTTCTTGTATATCGTAAAGGGACACTGGGATGCAGAGACACAAGCCTGCAAAAACAGATGAAATATGAGAAAGTGCAGTGGTTATTCAGGGTGGAGGGACAGAGAAAGTTCAGTCTCAAGTGTCAGTCTGACCTCTCAGAACAGTGTAAAACTATTAGCACATAGCTGACGCTGGCGGCTCACATTCCCAGAAACCCCTGCAGCAACGGTGCTCACATCGATGAGCATGGAGCTCCAAGACTCCCTTATTCTCACACATCTCGACCGGAGCTGTGGCCGTTCCAGTTGCTTTTGCGTTCTGTGGATGATTTGATGAAGAAGCTTAGTGCTGATGAACACAGGCCTGATGAAAACGCTGCAGATAGCATGTCAGGCCACTAGTGGGTGCTGTGTTTTAGGGAAGTAACAGCCGGTTGTAAAGCGATTGACGCCTGTTCTCTGATCTTCCTCATGGTAAAGATCCCCTCGGTATGAAGAAATGTTCTCCATGTATGCAGATGATGGTGGACTAATTGAAGGTAATGTTGGAGAGCTGCTGGATGGTGGATGTGGTTTTTAAACATGTCTTCCACAGCACAGGGCAACAGGTTCTCTCTATCATCAGCAGCAGCTTGTCCTCTAGAGTCACCCCTCCACATTTCAAACATGTAGTAGTGCGACCCCTCGTCAACAAACCCAGTCTGAATCAGGCCATTTTGTCCAATTTGAGGCCCATCTTCAAGCTGGCTTCTATCTCTAAAATTTTAGAGAAGGCTGTCCATTCGAACACAGTATCCTAGAGGTTTTTCTGGCCCAGTGGCTCCCGTAATAAAGTCCTGTAGCTTTTTTTAACTGATGGCGGTCAGTTTTAATGAAAAGCAGAAGCTAGAAGGAAAAATAATTGCTAAATCTGCTATGCAGAGAAAGATAAGACCAAAACAGCAATTCGATTTGCAGGAAAACTTAAAACATTTAGAGCTGCTCCATGGTATTTCTAAAGACCCGTCTATACTTGAGCAAATGAGGCCAGTTACGCAAGAAATAAACAAAAAATTTAAGTGAAGAAATAGAAAAAAAGATTAGATTCATTAAACAAATAATTTGAGGCTGGATCAAAGTCATCAAAGTTACTAGCCTGAAGGATTAAGAAACCACTGGCAGAAAACACAATCCATACAATTCCTGATTCAAGAACAAACAGAATGACGATCAAACTTGAAGACATTCAGAGGGCATTTGAAAGATATTACACAGCATTGTTTACACAGCCGGAAAAAGCAGACAAATCTACTATACAAACATTTCTTGACTCCCTGGACCTGCAATGTATAAGAATGCTTTATTGTTCTCCAACAGCAAGAATCAAAGTCAACAGTGATCTTTCAAATAGAGCTGTATTGCAGCGAGGGTGCAGACAAGGTTGCCCGCTAAGTCCCTTGCTTTTGAATTTCTTCGTTGAGCCACTCGGCCCGGTTATTAGAGAGGAGAATGATCTGAGAGGTATAACAACTGGTAATGTGGAGAATAAAATTTGCATATATGCAGATGATATTATTGCGACCATTGAAAATCCTGAATGTGGTATCCCCACACTCATCAACATTCTGGAGACATATGGAAAATCCTCTGTTTATACACTCAACATCCAAAAAACCCAAGTTCTGACCTCTGATTTTACACCATCAAAACAATCGCTTGATGCGCATCCATTCGATTGGCACCAATCACAGATTGAATATCTGGGTGTGTTACCGACAAAAGATCCTTTGCAGATGTACGATGTTAACTATGGGTGGAAGAACAGAAAAACCTGTGATGATTTGGACCGGTGGAGCCTGCTCCCTCTTGATCTTGGCAGTAAGATTCGGATAATCAAGATGAACATTCTCCCAAGATTAGGCGACTATACTTATTTATGGTACTTCCAATAGAGATGCCTGTAAAACTGTTTTGGGAATGGGATAGACACCTCTTAAGATTCATTTGGAGAGGGGTGGTGTGGCTCTGCTGTGTCTCCATGAAACAGCTACAAAACCCATAAGTTTATCTCTGAAAATATGATCTGATTTAGTTAAAAAATATCAGCTTCAAAGAGAAATACAACAGCTGAGCTGGCCTGCCTTCCATCCACACTTCCTCCCAGCTGCACTGGATCAAAAATATAAGCAGTGGATGAAACGAGGAATCACATCTGTCTGTACGATAACAAAAAATGGGAATTTAATTAGTTTTGAGGAATTATGTCAGATGTATGATGTGGATAAAGAAGTTTTTTTTTTCACATATTTACAGATCTGTGATTTTTTTTTATAAAAGAAATTAAGCCTTGTGGATTTTATGAAAATTCAGGTATAATCCAAATAATTATTAATTCTTATGAATCTAAAAATTCAAAAGGTATTATTGGGAAATTATACCAAAATATGATTTACATTAAAAGGAATTCCACAGATTATATCAAACATCGCTGGGAGAAAGAATTGCTGTCATATATTTTGGGCTTGTCCAAAATTAGAAAAATTCTGGAAGGAAGTGGAAGAATTGATATCAAAAACTTTGTTCATTGTGATGGATTTTTATTTTATTTAGATGTACCTGGAACTTCCTGAAGGTCTGTGTGAAAGGGATGCATAGCTTTTGAGAATAATCATGGCTGCAAGTAAAAAAGCAATATCAAAACGTTGGCTAATGGCTACAGTGGTACCCATTCACCATGAAACTGCTTAAAAATACAGTAAACTTGATTTACAGGACGGAGACTGACGTTTACACTGCGATTGCAAAAGAAGAGGAATACTGGGGAAAGTTTGGCTCGTAAACCAGACCCGCCCACTCCTCATCCGTTTGGATTTTGGAGATCCAAATGTGGATGAGGAGTGAGCGGGTCTGGTTTACGAGGCTCGGGGAAAATGGGATTGTGACAAAGACCGGTGAGAACTGTGTAGAGTGAACATTGAGTCACTCACTGCATCAGAGTGTTATTAGCGTGAACGACAACAAACAAAGGGTTAATGAAATCAATCCAGGCCACAGACAACTGAACAGTCAATGAAACACACACACACACACACACACACACACACATCTGGCAGGCTGAGTGGAAAGTTTGCAGCTTGTTGTGAGCGTACACAGCGTCAGCAGCACCAGCATTTATCCTTCCAGCTGAAGCGTTGAGCTCTGAGTGATCGGCCACTGTAAACATTATGGATGTAAATATTGATGGTGCTCCATACAGGAGGAAATGTCAGGAGACACTCCTGAAGGCCAGTCCTGCTCCAGGACCCAGGCAGCTTGGGTCGGCACGCCGTACCCCATTCTGGCCCAAGATGAGCCAAACAAAGTGTTTCATTTGTTATCAGAGAGGCATTTGAATCGTATTTATTCTGTATGTAAGAAATATAAACGCTGCATTAGCTTAAAGCAGGAAGTAAAAAAAAATTCTGGAGTTCTGGGAACTTTTTTCATTGGAGAACAGTTTGTGAAATTGCACCAATCTTCTCCAAACACTTGAACTCCTTCAGTGAATAAATGTGTATATTACCATCATGTGATCAATCCAGTTTGTATTAAAACAACACGAAATGTCCGGTGTTGCTGCTTTTTATCAGTTATCTGAATTTATAGTGAGCGCCGGAATTAAAATGGGTTTCACGCGTTAAGAAGGGTGTAAAAGCGACAGATAGGACGAGGGTCATACTGTGAATTTGGTACACCTGCTAAGGCAGAGTTGACCTTCTTCGTGTGACGTGAGCTTCTAAATCATCAAACCAGCCTCACTGAGCTAATTCCACTTTATGTGCAGGAGGGTTTTCACTGTATTTTGTATCTGAATTGCCTTTTTTTTTCCTTTTTTTCTCCTGTTGGTTAGGTTTGGGGACAATAAGTATACAACAAGTGTAATATTTGCTGGTTGCTTCGAGCACTGCTCACATGTGAAGGAGAATAAACTGCTTCAATTGCTGTGAAGCATGAAGACACTGAACAGAGGTGAGTTTTTTCAGAGGAGAGCCTGATGGACTCCTGTCCTACTGGAAGCACTTTGACTCCCCCTGCTGGCTGAAAGCAAACTTACAGCTGAGCTGCCAGTCAGGAGTTCACATGCTCCTCTTCCTCAGTTCAGCTGATCAGAAACATCTCATGACTCAAACGTGGATCACACGGGGAATGGAGGAGTCCAGGTCCTTCTCAGAGAGTCACTGGATCTTGTTTGTGCTTTTAGATTGACTAACTAACCTCTGAGTATTAGTGCAATGACTTCTCTCACAGGTCAGAGGCTTGTGGTGTTAGCCCACTGACAGTTCTGAACAGAAACTCTCTCCATATATTTAGAAAGGAGGCCCATCTTCCTCCACAGACTGCTGTGATGACTGACAGACACTACAGACCAATCACAGACAGCGGCTCTGCTGAGAGACAGAAACTTCAAAAACTAGAATTTGGCACTCAGACAGCGCAGACCTCCGGCACAGCTCAAATCAGTCACCAACAACAATAAGAACACCATATATGATAAAACAACATTGTGATCGGGGGTGTGATCGGAGCGGAGCACTGCGGCGTGCGGCGTGCGGCGTGCGGTGTGCGGTGTGCGGCGCACGGAGTGATGCGGCATGCGGCATGTGGCTCGGTGCGCGGCATGAGGCACGGAGCGGTGTGGCACAATGCCTGCATGCGGTGTTGGACCGGGGTGTGTGGAGGCGCGGAGCAGCGCGGTGCCTGCATGCTGCATCGGGAGCCGTGAGTGGGGTGCTGGATGGGCCCCGCCACCTTTAATTCTGGACCCCCCCCCCCCCAACCCTGGGCCCGGGACAACAGACCCGTTTGTCCCCCCTGTCGGCGGGCCTGCCCAACTATGTGAAAGACTACCCTATCTCTCAGATAAAGAATCCTTAAAACATTCCTGGATCCTGACAGTGATCCGGATCATCACCAAAATTGAATGGATTCTAAGTTAGCCCAAGACCCACCTTTCCACAAAGTTTCATTGCAATCCGTCCATAACTTTTTCCGTAATGTTGCTAACAGACCAACCAACCAACCAACAAACCCACGTGATTACATAACCTCCTTGGCAGAGGTAATAAGTCAATGGATGGAGGCACAGAGGTGTTGAGCCCCAGACTGTTCATCCAGTAGGGCAGGTTAGAGGCTCTGTACGATGTTGAAGGATCAACTAAAATTAATTAATGAAGAGCAGTCTCACAATGTCACTAACGAGGAAGTGTAGAGTCACTATAGAGGAGATGTTGAGTCTCCATAAAGGAACTGATATGGAGTCACTACAGAGCAGGAGATATAGAGTCGTTGCAGATGAGATGTAGAGTAACTATAGAGGAGATGGCATAGAGTCATTATAGAGGTGATGCAGAGTTATTATAGAGGAGAAGAGGTGATGATATGGAGTCACTGTAGAGCAGAGGATATAGAGTTGTTGCAGAGGAGATGTAGAATCACTTCAGAGAAGAAGATAAAGAGTCACTATAGAAGAGATGATGTACAGTCACATAGAGCAGAAGAGGAGAAGATACAGAGTCATTACAGAGGAGATGACGTAGTTACTATAGAGGAGATGTTAAGTCACTATAAAGGAGATGATGTAGAGTCAATACAGAGATGTAGCCTCACTACAGAGGAGATGTAGAGTCGCTATAGAGGAGAAGTAGAATCACTACAGAGGTCACTATAGAAGAGAAGATGCAGTCACTGTAGAGGAGATGTAGAGCTGCAGCCCTGGAACAGCTGGGTTCAACACTCCTGATGCCCTCAGATCATTGGCTGTTACCTCCACAGATCCTCGGCTCATTGGCCCGGACCTCCAGAGCCCCTCTGGATCTCCTCGGCTCATTGGCCGGGCCCTGTGGAGCCCCTCTGGAGCTCCTCGGCTCATTGGCCGGGCCCTGTGGAGCCCCTCTGGAGCTCCTCGGCTCATTGGCCGGGCCCTGTGGAGCCCCTCTGGAGCTGCTCGGCTCATTGGCCGGGCCCTGTGGAGCCCCTCTGGAGCTGCTCGGCTCATTGGCCGGGCCCTGTGGAGCCCCTCTGGAGCTGCTCGGCTCATTGGCCGGGCCCTGTGGAGCCCCTCTGGAGCTGCTCGGCTCATTGGCCGGGACCTCCGGAGCTCCGCGGAGGAGCAGCTCCCCCGCCCCGCCTCTCTCTCTAGAAGTTTTTGGAGAAGTTTCTCCCTGGTCCGGGTCCCGGTCTGGACAGCATGCTGACCGTGTTGCTGAGCAGCGCGCTGGCCGCCCTGCTGGCCCTGCTGCTCTACCAGCGGACCTTCCTCCCGTTCCTCTGGCAGGACGCGCGCTTCTACCTGCGGCTGCGCGGCTTCTCGCGCACCGTGCAGAGCCGCATGCGGAGCGGGGTGCTCAGCCTGGCCGACTGCCTGGCCCGCCAGGCGAGCCGCGCCCCGGACAGACCCTTCGTGGTGTTCGGGGAGCGGACCTGGACCTACGGCGAGGTGGACCGGAGGAGCAACCGCTTCGCCCGGGCGCTGCGGGCCGAGGCGGGGCTGCGGCCCGGGGCCGTGGCGGCGCTGCTCATGAGCAACGAGCCGGACTTCCTGTGCGCCTGGTTCGGCCTCAGCAGGCTGGGCTGCCAGGCCGCCTTCATCAACGTCCACCTGAAGCCCGCAGCCCTGCTGCACTGCCTGCTCACCTGCGGAGCCTCCACCCTGCTGCTGGGCGCAGGTACGTCAAAGCGCCGGCCCGCGGACCGCAGCGCGGCCGCTGCTGGAGATGTGATGGTCGTGAACCAGACTTTCAAAGAACCATGAACTCCCTTTTTCTGTGGCCACGTTAGACCCGCAGGCTGATGCTAAATCAAGAATATCATCCCATAATACTCATCACTTGATCCACATCTGGACCGATGGGGCTGGTTCAGAGTCTGATGAGGGGAAGAGCTTTCAATCCAGCTTTGTCTTTTGTGTCCATGTGAAAACAGCAGCAGTCAAATACAGCCAGATTAACATCCACACTACAGGTTAACACACAAAACACTTTTAATGTGAAAATGTTTAGAATCTACAAAACTCTAAATGCTATTAAAAGTTGCTATAAAGTGATCTAAAGTGGCCTGCAGTGATTTCAACAGGCAGCAGGAGAAACAGCTGTAGTAAACCACATCTGGCGCACAGGCGTTCCACAATCTCGGTGTATCAGCCCCAGTGTGTTCCTGACCTCGACGCCCCCACCGCTCAGTGATGAGTTGTACCTTCTGATAGCCGAGGGGACCAAAGAGTCTCCGGAGCCTGTTTGTGGAGCAGACCAGAGACTGTTTGAGGCCCTGTGCTGAGGGGAGATGGACCCCGGATGAGTTTAACCGGACGTGAACTCTGTCAGCCCTCTTGGACTTTGCTTCATGGACTCAGCGCTGATGTTGTTGGAGATAATTGACCCTCACACACCTCAAGCACGCCCATCCCACAGAGAGGGGACAGATCCAGGTACAGGGAAGGGGACAGGTTCAGAATCAGACCTAGAAATAGACTGAGATTGATCTATTCGTCCATCACTTCAGGTCTGAATTGTGCACAAGAGGAAAGCTGTAATCTGACAGAGCTGAGTTTCTAACTGGATGATGGAGTCATGAAAACTCTGAAGCACTGTCATGAAACTTTCTGTGGTTTTAATGAAGAAAAGTTCAACTGTTATCCACAACTTCTCCCTGCTGACACCCGTCAAACACACACACACTTCAGTGTTCACAAATGCTTTCTGATGCAAGTGTGAATGTGTGTGTGTGTGTGTGTGTCTTCTGTCGGTCCGTCTCCAGACCTGCTGCCCCTGGTGCAGGAGGTTCGGTCCGAGCTGCAGAAGCAGAAGGTGTGTGTGTGGGTGGTGGATCACACGTCGCCCTCCGAGGACTTCCACACCCTGCTGGACAAGGTGGACGCGGCGTCCGGAGAACCCCTGACCGACGCCCCCAAGGTCCAGATCACGTCCAACTTCCTCTACATCTTCACATCTGGCACCACAGGTAGTGGACACACACACACACCAGCGTACCTGTTGGACGTGATCCTCTATGTAAAACCTGTGTGTGTGTGTGTGTGTGTGTGTCAGGGCTCTCCAAGGCGGCCCGGGTGGGTCATCTGAAAGCCATCGCCAGCATGGCCTTCTTTCACATCTGTGGAGCCACGTCTGAGGACGTCATCTACATCACTCTGCCTCTGTACCACATGTCGGCCTCGCTGCTGGGGATCGGAGGGTGTATCCACCTGGGTAAGAGCAGCCGCACGTCACACACACACACACACACACACACACACACAATTAGTTTGTTCAGGTTGTTTTTTCTGGTTCTCTATTTTTCTCTCTGTTTCCTTGAAAACAATTCCTGGAAGTCTGTGGTTTATTTTGGGTGAAGTTTGGAGCTGACTGTTGAGGAAAGCAGGATGGGTTTTAGTAGCGCTCCAGTTTCCCTGTGAGAATTCCCACTTCCTGGAAAACTGCGAGGCTGGAACAAAACAGGGAAGTCCTCTCTGAGCTGTGTGTGTGTGAGTAGGTTTTCTGTGTGTGGCAGGTGCAACGTGTGTGTTGAAGAAGAAGTTCTCTGCCCGTCAGTTCTGGCCGGACTGTGTGAAGCACAAAGTGACGGTGGTGCAGTACATCGGGGAGCTGTGCAGATATCTGCTCAACCAGCCGCCGGTGAGGCCAAGCCTTCCCTCCGCCATCAGTGTAGCAAGGAGAGCAACCCTGAACACTAATCCTTCAAGGAATATCATGTCACTATAACATAGATCTGAGAAAGGAGTTATTACATGAAAGAGCAGCGTTTAAATGACTCAAGTTGTAAAAACACATCAAGAGGACAACATCTCCTGGAATTAATGTTTTGTGCAGTTTGCTTATCAACTCTCAATTTTCATTGTAAAAAGTCCTTCACTTTTATTACACCATTTAATATAACATTTATTGCATTCAAAATGGACAAAATTATTACTTTGCTGACTATTAAATGGCTGTTTGCTACAGAGTCAGTGAGAAAAATCCTGAAACATCCAGATGTTCTTCTGAACTGCTTCATTCTTATTATGGAGACAGGGGGTAAAGGCAGACTACACCAGGGCTCTTCAGCCTGCAGCTCGGGGCTGTACAGGTGTGTAGAGCTGCGTACAGATGTGTTCAGGTGTGTAGAGTTGAGTTCAGGTGTGTATAAGTATTTACAGGTGTGTAAAGGTGAGTGCGAGTGTGTATAGGTACTTAAAAGTGTGTAAAGGTTAGGTCAGGTGTGAGTTCAGGTGTGCAGAGGTATTTACAGGAGTGTAGAGGTGAGTACATGTGTGTATAGGAACTTAAAGATGTGTAGAGGTACTTACAGGTGTGTAAGAGGTGAGTTCAGGTGTGTAGAGGTGTTTAAAGGTGCGTACAGGTGTGTAGAGTTGAGTCGGGATGAGTTCAGGAATGTATAGGTACTTGCAGGTGTGTAGCGGTGATTACAGGTGTGTATACGTGTTTACAGGTGTGTAGAGGTGAGTGCGAGTGTGTATAGGTACTTACAGGAATGTAGAGGTAATTACATGTGTGTATAGGTACTTAAAAGTGTGTAAAGGTGAGGTCAGGTGTGAGTTCAGGTGTGCAGAGGTATTTACAGGTGTGTGTAGGTGAGTTCAGGTGCTGATCCTGGGAGATGTGAGGTGTGTGAGAGTGTTTTTCTCGCTGCCTGCAGGTTCCTGAGGAGAAACTCCACCGTGTGCGGCTGGCGGCGGGCAGCGGCCTCCGCCCAGACGTCTGGAGGAAGTTCGTCTCGCGCTTCGGTTCCATCAGAGTCCGAGAAGGCTACGGCCTGACGGAGGCCGGCGTGGGCTTCCTCAACTACACCGACGAGGTGGGGCCGATCGGACGGGCCGGATACTTCAACAAGGTCAGAGGGCGGCGTTCGGGGACTTCTCCCGTGAGGAGCCAGCCGAGGAGGGAAGCGTCGCTGACCTTCCTTGTGCTTGCAGCTCTCCATGCCCTTCGAGCTGCTCAGGTTCGACCCTCACACCTTCGAGGCCGTGCGCACGCCGTCGGGGAGATGCCTGAAGGCAGAAGCAGGTGCGAGCCTCTCGGCGCCCTCAGGTACCTCTGACCCCTGACCCCTGACCCCTGACCTCCTCCTGCCTCTGTGTCCAGGTGAGGCCGGGATCCTGGTGGCTCCCCTCACCGCCAGGAACCAGTTCTCGGGCTACGCTGGGAACCAGCAGCAGTCGGAGAAGAAGCTGCTGCGAGACGTGTTCCAGCCCGGAGACGTGTACTTCAACACCGGGGACCTGCTGCTCCGGGACCACAGGGACTTCCTGTACTTCCGGGACCGCGTCGGAGACACCTTCAGGTCCTCCTCCACCTGATTCCACTCAAACTGTCATTCTTAGTGTCAAAAGTAAAAAAAAACTGTTTCAAATGCAGATGTTTTGTGACAGGTGGAAAGGAGAGAACGTTTCCACCATGGAGGTCTCAGAGGTTTTAGGCCTCCTCCCCTTCATCCAGGAGGCGAACGTCTACGGAGTCACGGTCCCGGGTGGGTCAGAGGGCTTCATCAGAAAAGCTTCAGAGGAGACCAGAGGAGGTTTCCTGTTTGGTTCAGACGAGACGCTGCTCTAAAAGGCCTTTCGGCTCATCGCCACTTCACTTGTGTCTCCTTTGTTTTCAGGATCGGAGGGTCGGGCTGGCATGGCTGCTGTGGTTCTGAAGCAGGATCACTCGTTGGACGGCGAACAGCTTTACCGGCAGCTGGAGGAAAGCCTTCCTGCGTACGCCTGGCCCTGGTTTGTGAGAATACAGGTGAGTCCTGCACACGGCCAGTCCCGACTCTGAGCTGCGGCGCCTGACGTGCGTCTCTGCTTGTTTCCAGACGTCCTTAGACGTGACGGACACTTTCAAGCAGCAGAAGACGAAGCTGGTGCAGGAAGGCTTCAACCCGCAGCTCACCGGCGACCCTCTGCTCTTCCTAGACGCTTCCCAGAAGACCTTCGTCCCGCTGAACTCGGCGCTGTACGAAGACATCGTTTCTGGAAACGTCCGTTTTTAGAGGCGTGGACGGCAGCATCCTCAGTGCACATAAGCTAAACGAGCTGTGACTGTTTTAGACGTTTTATCTAACGCCACGCTGTAGTTCTTTATACTGAATTCAAGCTGTCGTCAGATTCTGAATTTAGTGTTTGTGTAAATAGTCTGTTTTTAGAACTATCAGCTGTGTTTTTGTGAAGATGTCCAGGTATCTCAGGTGGTCCGAGGACTTTAAAGACCTGCTTCATTTCATTCCTGCACGCGGCAGCAACATGAGGAGGGAATCAAACCAGCAACCGTCTCATCTTCTCTCCAACAGGAGAGCGAGGACTCTCTGGTCTTCACCAGCTTTCCCCTTCTTCTCCGTCAAACTGTGTCACTGTTAACAGAAAGAGACGCAAAACACCTCGATTCACATTCCAGAAAACGAATGATTAAAGGACCCGAGCTCAGGAATTACTGGGAAACAGCTGTCTTCTTTACTCCATTCTCACTTTTTGGTGTCTTTTAGACAATGAAACCTGTTTTTGATGCTCATTTATGGGCTCTACACACGGCGCACAATGAAGAGCAGCGACAGCGACACACTCCACACTGTACAGATGCACGGATCGCTTGAAGTAACCAAAATTTTTGTTGACGTTCACTGTCAAAAGAAACAAACAACCCTGGGTCCATCATAGATTACAAACGAAAGAGCATGGAGAATATCACCATTTAATGCAAGATCTCAAGGAAGATCCATCTCCAGTGATTACAGTAATTATGTATTTTTGCAGAGTGTAATTATATTTTAGACTTGACCTGTAATTAAAATAATTTTAAATAATTACAAGATTTTGTGCACAACATACTTTTTTATTATTATTGCGTTTGAATCAAGAAGGCCACAGTCTAAAAAAACAAATCAAAGCACATATTTTTTTTACAAAATGAAATAAAAGAAAATTTCTCTTTACTCATAAAAGAATGGGCTGTAAATGTGCAAACTGTGCAGATTTTTCAATACAAAAACTGTTGGGAAGTCTGAAGAACAATGAACAAGTCAAAAAATCATCACTTTTCTCCAAACTGTGTGTAGGTTTACACAAATTGTACTTGCCTGGAGGCACTGAAAACGGTACTATTCCAAAATGCTGCTACTGCGCATGCGCGTTCCAATTACAGACACGTTGCAGGACAAGAAACCATAGATAAACACACGTAGACCACGTAGACCTAGACATTGGCATTCATACAAGCAGACATACATCAATATTAATTTAATTCTATAAGTAGATGCATAGACGTGTGTACGTTTATATAAAAATGTGCATGTGTGTCCTCATAAATTTTCATTCATTTGATTATCTTTAAAATGCAAAAAAAATTAAGCCAAAACAAAAATTCCACTAAATTAATGAAAACGGGGTGAACAGTGAACTCCTTGCACCAACAAAAAAATCCTCCAGATTTCTGAGAATGAGCAAGAGGAAGCTTATTAACTCATCCAGTCCATAATATTAACTTAATATCAACGCTCTGCGGTTCTCCTCGTTGTATTTCTACGCTCTGGAGGTGGAGTCACGTGCGAGCAGACGTGGCAGCCCTTACGTCATCAGCGTGAGCCGGAGGTTTATTATTGGTGGTGAGCTACTCTGCTAGCAGGTGAGTGCTAACTCGGACTATCAGTAGAACTAACCAATAGAAAGACTAACCCTAACCAGCCCGGCGCGCTGCTCGCTCCCGGCGGAGTGGATACTAGTTATCTTGACCAGCGCGGCCCCGGCTGGCCCGTCACGAGGGGACGGTCAGTGGCTCTCAGCTGTTTGCCTTCAGTCGTGTCACAGCAAGAAGCTGCAGACACACATAATCTGACATGTAGGCTCCGGATCCGCGTATGAAGGGGTGAGCGAGGTGTGTGTGCTCCTCCGTGTTGCTCTCACACACCAGGGAGGCTCTGAGAGGAGGAAATGAGCGCCACTGTGTTCACTGGATGTGGCTGCGGGGGGGTCTGCAGCCCGGCTTGAAGGGAGTCTCCGGTCTATTTCAGGGTTTCTACAGGATGTTGGGAGTTAGTTTGATGTCTGAGTTTCCCGCAAGCTGATCCCCTCATGTAAAACTGTAGCTATTAGGAATAACTTCACTCCCCTCCACCATCTGTCATGAATAAATTCAGTCTGACTCAGAGTGTTTTAAAGCACAAACATTCAGTATAAACAGTCTCGTGTCGAAGCCTCTTCAGAGGACTCTTGTGAGCAGGTGTTTGTCTTCTGACTGCTGCGCTCTGACCTGCAGGTGTCTCCAGCCGAGAAGATGATGGAAGAGAGCGGGATTGAGACGACGCCTCCTGCCAGCCCGACTCCTCCTCCTCTGATGGCGGCGGCGTCGGTGAGCAGCCCGGTGGTCTCCATCGGTAAGAACCCCCCCCCCCCCCAGGCTGGTTTCAGTCGGAGGGTGGAGCCCCTGAAGAGACGAGGGACAGAGAGCTAAAGTCCATATTGGAGCTGTAACAGTCTCTCCTGTGTGTTTCAGGTCTGTCCAGCTCCATGCCCCCCCTGGCGGCCCCCCCTCCTCCGCTCTCCTCGCCCTTCACCAGCGGCTCCAGCTTCCCTCCCTCCGTTGCCCCCTCGCTGCCCCCGCTGGTTTCATCCGTCGGGGCGGTCGCCCCGCCGCCCGCCGCCCTGTCAGCCCCCCCCTCCGGCCCCCCCGTGTCCAGCTTCTCCATGAGCGCCGGCTACGACATCACGCGGGGCCACGCCGGCCGGACCCCCCAGACCCCTCTGATGCCCACCTTCTCCAGCCCCGCCGCCTCCTCAGGTCAGAGCTGTAGTGTGTGTGTGCGTATGTGCGTGCGTGTGTGTGTGTGTGTGTCCGTAACGTCTGCGGCGCTGTCCCCCAGGCGTCCTGTCCAACCCCATGGTGCAGCAGCCGGCCATGACGGGCGGTCTGGACGCCGGTTCTCCCATCACGTTCCCCGAGGAGCACGACGACCCCCGGGTGTCCGGAGACGCCGGCGCGGGCGGCGGCGGCGGCGGCGGCGGCCTCTGGGGCTTCTTCAAGGTACCGCCGGTGCCGCCGCTTCACGGAGCGCCGTGACGGCCTGTCCCGGAAGGTTCTGGCTGACGTCTCCCGTCTGTCCTCAGGGAGTTGCGGGAAACGCCGTGGTGAAGACGGTTCTGGACAAAACCAAACACTCTGTGGAGTCGATGATCACCACGCTGGACCCGGGGATGGCGCCGTACATCAGTGAGTCCTCCTCCTCCTCCTCCTCCTCCTCTTCCTCTTCCTCCTCCTCCTCCTCCTCCTCCTCCTCCTCCTCCTCCTCCTCCTCCTCCTCCTCCTCCTCACCCGGCTCCTCCCCCGTCTCGCCGTCCCTCTGCAGAGTCTGGAGGAGACATTGACGTCGTGGTGGCTTCGGAGAAGGAGTCCAGCGTGGACGCCATCAGGGACGCCTTCCAGGAGGTGTTTGGGATGGCCATGGTGAGCGGAGAGCCCGGTCAGTCCAACATCGCCCCGCAGCCGGTGGGCTACGCGGCGGGGGTGAAGGTCAGTCAGTCCACTGCTGCACCGCGGCCGCTTCTCCTCTCCCGCGTCCCACATGAACCTGATCAGTAAGGTGTGTGTGTGTGTGTGCGTGTGTGTTCAGGGGGCTCAGGAGCGCATCGACAGCCTGCGTCGGGCTGGTGTGATCCACGAGAAGCAGCCCGTCGTCTCTCTGGAAAACTTCATCGCTGAACTTTTCCCTGATAAGTAAGAAGCTCCTGACGGTCTGTTGCAGTGGGCGGAGCTAAACCGGGAATCGAACCGGCTCTCCCGGACTGAACACTGTGTGTTTTCTCCGCTCCCCCTCGCGTGCAGGTGGTTCGACATCGGCTGTCTGATCCTGGAGGACCCGGGTCACGGCATCCACATCGAGGTCTTCACTCAGGCCACGCCCCTGGCGCTGGACCTCATCCAGCAGGTACGCAAACCGCCTCACGTCACGTCACGTCACGGCACGTCACGGCACGTCACGTCACGGCACGGCACGCCGCCTTATTCCACACTGATCCCCCCCCCCTCCAGGCCCAGACCCTCACCCCTCCGGACTACAGCCTGCGCTGGTCCGGCCTGGTGGTCACCGTGGGGGAGGTCCTGGAGCGCAGCAGGCCCAACGTCAACCGGGCCGACTGGCACCAGGCGCTGACCGGCACCAGCCAGCGCCGCATGATCCACAGCGCCGCCACCGCGCTGGCCGGCATCTACAAGCAGCAGCTTCCTCCCAGGACTGTGTGAGAGCCGGGACCGGCAGGGAGCGGGCCGGACCGGCCCGGACCGGCAGGGACCAGCAGGGACCCGGGCCGCTGGTGGACCAGCGCAGCTCTCCAGACGCCTCTGAGCTCAACGCCAAACGCACATTTCTGTAATTAGTGTAACGATGTGAAGGTTTGCGGCCCCGGGTGTTCACCCATCCAATCCTCCTCCTCCTCACTTACTGATGAAGAATAATGTGGGAATGATTTTCAACGAATGAGCAGTGGCGTCCCAGTGGTACAGTAGACGTCCTGACAGACCTGATCCAGAGCTGTGGAGAGGTGGGTTTGGGATCAGAAGGTCACAGGTTTGATTCCCACAGCGGACAGGGAGGAGCAATGTGGAAGAATGAATTTCTCCTATAAAACAGGCTTAGTTTTGTTAAATTAATAAAAAGAAAAGGATAAACAGGAAGTAGAACTCCACTTCCTGCTCCAGGGTGTCAAACATATGGCCTGTGGGCCAGAACCTATCCGCCAGAGGGATCGCACCTGTTCCACCAGATGCTCCGCCTCCGCCGGCTCACATCTCGTCTCATTGAAGCACAAAGTCGCCTCAGTTTTTATATTTTTTAAATCAAGATGAGCTTTTCGGTGTTTTTCAGGAGAAACGGTTTGAAACTCAGACTTCAGTCGTCAGTAATCTGTTGGTAACGCTGTAGCTAAAGTGTAATTTGTTGATTTTACGTAACTGGAGTGTGTGAATGTGGAAACTTCAGTCAGAATTGGTGTTCAGCTGGGACCAGAACATCTGCTGCCAAATCCAGCCGTCCAGTGGGGCACCAGGGGTCGGGGTCAGAGGTCACTGAGGGGAACTGTTTGTGTGTTTTGTCCTGTAAATGTGCCTTTTTACTAAAATAAATATAATCCCCTTTTCCTGTTGGCTGAGTCGATCCATGTCGTGGAATGTAATCTGATTACTTTCCTTAATGTTTGTTTTACTCCCTAAAATCAAGTTAAGTTTCTGGTGATTTTTCTGAATTCTGTTAAAAAAAAAAAATGAAAAGCTGATGAAGTGCTTTACCGTATCTGTCCAGAAGAGGGCGGCAGGGAGAACATTATTTTACCAACATGTTCAAACTTTGACATAAGACAGCTGCTCACAAAGTGAATGAAAAAATAAGACTGCTGCTGCGTTTGTTAAGTTTCATCTCTTTATTTCAGGGTGTTTGATTAAATTCCCTCCTTTTTGAAGCAGTTTTCAGAAGATTCGATGTTTTGATTTTCGTTTTTTAGATTCTAGTTGTATCTACTGCTTCAGATATTTGAGGTGATTTATTTTTGGAAACAAAGAGGAGCTCATGCTGTCGTGTGTCTCCAGCGATCATAATTCACACTGCATCAGTCTGACATGAGGTTTTTAAAAATCATTACATAATAATACCTGAGTAGAGCAGTTTTTCTTCTTCATCTCTGAACCGCGACAGACTGAAATCTGTCCAGTGTCATGAAATATCCTCCCTGAGCTGGCTCATCTGTTCAGCTTCAGGTTCAAATCTGAGGAGCTCAATTCTTTTCTTGTCTTCTGAGGTTCAAAAATACTACAGAGAGTCCCCTCATCAAAGATTCACGCTGCCTGAGGGCAGGACGCAACTCTGTGTGTGTGTGTGTGTGTGTGTGTTCTCGTATTTCTATCCTTGTCGGGGCCAAATGTCCCCACAAGGATAGCAAAACGTGGAACGACGTGCCTTGTGGGGACCTTTTTCCGGTCCTAAGTAGGAGAAACAGTGTTTTCTTGACCATGTTGTTGTTACTGAAAAAAGTAAAAGTGCAAAAACATTTCTTTAGGGTTAGGCTTTGTTGTGGTGTGGGTTAGGGTTAGGGTAAGGGTCAGGGTTAGGGGCTAGACATGAATGGGAGTCAATGGAAGGTCCCCACAAGGATAGAAATACGAGACTGGGCGTGTGTGTGTGTGTGTGTGTGTGTGTGTGTGTGTGTGTGTGTGTGTGTGTGTCTCAGGATTCATACTCCTGCCTGGAGGAGTAAATATGACCAGCCAGGTTTGTAAATCATTGATCGGGGTGTTTTTGTCTGGGATGTCTGACTCCAGTTCAGGACAAGCAGCACTAAAAATAATGGCAGAGCCTCCTGGCGTTCTGGAAGAAACACAAACACAGCAGACCTTGATTCAAAACAAATCTTCACACTTCAATTCAGCTTTATTTGTACATAACACCAAATACAAGAAACTTTCACAGAGTAGAGAGATGACGATTCCCCAGGAAGAGACCTGCAGAACCAGGCTCAGAAGTATCTCTGTGGCTGTGATGGTGATTATTGACCTTTTCTTGTTGTTTTTAATTATTATTGATTGACATGTCACAGTACTTTAACATCCATTCATGCGGTGGGAGAGTGGGAAAGAGGAAGTGGCCACAGACACTGTCAGACTATGCAGAGTTTATTCCCACAGTGTGTCAGTCGGTCTGTTGAAACCCTCCAGATGGACCGAAGAACCAGGAGTCACTGTAAAATTTAAAGAGGCTCTCTGAAGCTGTCTTAAAGGGTAACCCTCACGCTCCTCTCAGACCTTCTCCAAGGCCTGGAACTGTTCAGATGACGTGTAGATTTACACATCAGTCCTGTGGACGTGCGTTCATGGGCAGATCAGTGAACGGGAGCATTCGCGTCACGTTTCCTTGAGGAACATGAGTCGGGGCCTCCGCCGACGTTCTGCTGACGCTGCAGAACCAGACAGGAAGCCTCTGTGGGGTTCCTGCTGCACGCTCAGTGAATCCTGATAGGAAAGACCCGTGAGAGGCAGAGAACAGAGGCAAAGATCAAAACCCAGCCCAGATATTCCAAATTTACACATGACTGAAGTCAAACCCAGTGGAGCTGACCACACTTCACTGACATAGATCCTCTTTAATTAGAACTTCTGGCTCTAATCCGGAGATCATCCTCTTCCCCTCACTCCGACTCGATGAGCTTCCATCTTTTTATTCCCAGGACGGAAGCTTCATTAAAGCATAAAGCCTCGGTAACGTCCAGACCTCGTGGAGCTCGATCAGCTCGGATGAACTGTCCTGTCTCCAGCAGGACACTACATCTAACAAACAGGCCTTTTTTAAATCACCACAAAATCTTCAAATTCCTTCATTTGTGATTTCATAACAAAACCAGACGGGACATTTGTTTGAGCTGAAGTTACTTCAGTTCCAGGGAGGAAGATGCTCTATAATTTGGATGTTATGTGAGGTTACATTAACCATTAATACAGATCTCGTTAAAAGAGATCTATTCAATGATATTTCATCTTTTTTCTGGTTAAAAATATGTTGATGAAACCTTTGATTTTCTCATCCTGGAACCACTCAAAATCAACTCCTCTCACCTCTCATTGCACCACACAAAATGAAATCCTGAAGTTTCTGAAAGAATGGGCCATTTTCACAGCTCCACTACTTCCTGAAATTAACTGTGCACATTCATTTCCTGTCTTGCATTATTGGCCAAAATGATTAATCCAGGTGTGTCTTGTTGCAGCAGTCTAAACCAGACACACCTGGATTAATCAGTTTGGCCAATAATGCAAGACAGGAAATGAATGTGCACAGCTATTTTCAGGAAGTAGTGAAGCTGTGAAAATACCCCATTCTGTCTTTGAACGGATACTTCCTGCTCATAAATCACTTTTGATCTGAAAAATATTTTTTAAAAAACTCTCCCCTAAAAAAAAACTTTCAACTCTTTTCATTTGAACACCATCTGTGTTTTTCTGTGTTAATTTCCTACTTCATTGATTTATATAATCAGCAGATCTGCATAATTTTGTGAAAGTTTACAAAATGAGATGAACACTGAAGTATGAATGGGCCCAATACTGAACCCTGAGGGACTCCATGAAACAGGCTCGGTTTCAGGAACAGTTGCTTCACAATAAAGTGAACTTTTAAACTGAGTCCTGCGTCAATGATCCATCGATTATTAATCAGAGAGTGGTTGATTGGCTCTGTTTGGGGCTTCGGGGCAGTCCCGCCCCTGGTCTGGGGCTCTGGAGCTCTGGAGCTCCCTCCGGGGTGGAGACTCCCCGGCTGCAGAGATCCGCCCCCCTCCTCCCGGAGCGGAGCCGCGCAGCAGCGCAGCGGGCCGGCAGACTGTGGAGTCCCGAGCCGGAGAGAGGGGGGGCAATCTCCGGTCTCCGGTCTCCGGCTCCGTGCGCCGCTCGCCGGCGCGAGGATGGACCGAAGCCCGCGGTCTGCGCTCGGACTCCGGACATGGATCTCACCTCGGCGCGCGCACACGCAGGTATGTGTCCGTCCCCTCACCTCTGCGCGCGTGCATGCGGGAGATCCTGGCACATTTGGGGTGGATGCACAGCAGGGTGGAGGCATCGGGGCTGCTCGCACTTGTTGAGTGATGTGGAACAGCTGCTGCTTCTGCCACTGATCAATACATCCCGGATCGATGGATCGATGATGGATGATGGATGGATGATGGATGGATGACGGGAGGAGGGACGGATACTGCAGCATCATGGTCAGATTCATCCCTGCTGTCAACTTTGCAGCCCTCCAGGTGACTGATCTTGAGATCCAGACAGTGATGATCTTCTTATTGTGATTTCTAAAAAAACAGATTACAGTTTAAAATGTGATTATACTTAAAGCATGGAGAACATGCAAACTCCAAAAAGACATGCCAGGACAGATTTTAGCAACTTTAAACATTTTAGTTATTTTAACTTCTTTAGATATTTTGACCAGTTTTTGGTCAGTTTTCATGTTCTCTGGTGGTTTCACCAGTTTTTGTGGATTATTTTCGTGTATTTACTGAGATAAAAGTCCTTAGAATGATAGAATCAGATTTTTTAATGAGAAGAATGTTGACCATATCTTTCCAGACTGTAAATTTAACCTTATGAATTGTTTTAACTTAGGCAGCATACATCAATATAACCCGAATATACCACCAGTGACCACTAGATGTCACTGCATGACCACAGAAAGCTGCTACAGCATTGGAAATCCCTCCACTGACTGACAGAGCAGCAGACATGACTGTAAAAATGGAAAGCATCCAGTCAGGATTCAAGGCAAACACAGAAAAGAGAAAGCAGCAGAAAGAGTTCAGCGTGAGAAACTGTTTAAAAGGTGGCTAATTTTGAACAAAAAAAAAATCTGAGGAACAAATTCACAGAAGGTTCTGGAAGGATTATCAGTACTTACATCTGGATTATCTATGTTTACATCTGGATTATCAGCATTTATGTCTCGATTATCAACATTTACATCTGTACATGGAGAATTAATGGGTTTCTTTCTGTTAATGAAGCAGTTTTTGACCAATCGGATATTCTGAATTCTGTGGTGAAAGGTGCAGGGCTTCTGAGAGGGCAGACTCATTCATTTCTGCTCACGTTGGAGAACAGACTCCACCTTCTGCTGTCGTCCCCGGATGTCCTGCACCACCAGTCCCGCTCGCTGAAACGTTTCCTGCCAGAGGCCCGGAGAAATGAGGATTTTTATCACGACTGCTCAGCTCCGGCTCCGGCCTGCAGCTCCTGTAACGCTGCACCTTCTGCGGCCATGTCCAGGTTCTGCAGACAGACGGAGCTTATTTTGATTTTATCCCACAGAAAACGTCATTTAATCTGACTCCCGTGTCTCAGTTAGATGAGATAAGCAACAGTTCCTGCCTTTCACTGCAGGAAATAGATGCTTGAGGTGTTTGATTCACAGACTTGATGCTCTTCAGTTCCACCAGAGATGCTTGGATAAAGATTATAACCGTCCTTTGCTTAATGAATAATTGACAGTGCTGAGAAAAAACGGGCAGAGGAATCCAAATAAAGCCTTTTCTGGAGCCTGTGTTCACAGCAGGCTGTCAGTCTTTACAGTGTTTTCATTTAGTGCTCAGAGGGATGCAGGAACAGAGTCTCCAGATGCTGCTGAGAGCTGAAGGTCAAAGCACGGAGTTCCCCTCCCGGCGTTTGCTCCACCTCATCACTGAGCTTCCCGCCTCCAGCGTGGACGCTCTGCCGCTCTGAACTCCACTGCAGTCAGCAGTTATCCTCATTAGAAACTTTACGGTCGGAGGAGACGTTTCTGCCGCTCTGTGCTGATCAGTTCCACCTGGAGCCTCAAAGCTTGGTCAAAAGTGCAGAAATGTCAGGTTTTATCTTCAAAACTGCATCTTAGTTTGCATTTATAAAGTTTAATGACAGTTTTTTTTTCAATCTGTTTTGGATATTTCAAGTTGTTTTTCATTGATTTTGATAAAGTTGTGTTACGTTCTAACAGTTTCAAGATGTTTTATTTTATTTACACTAAAACTGAAGTGACACAGTTTAAAAGGCCCGAGAGAAGAACTGAGCTGTAGGTGGCCCCGGAACCAGGACTGGAGGAGGACTGGCTGAGGATGGCGATGAGGATGAGGATGAGGATGAGGACTGGACAGTTTTAGACATTTATCTGGATCATTTGTTCATGTCTGTGATGATTCGGTTCTTTGAGCCTGACTTGATTAATCACAGTAATAAATGTGGGTCAGATTTTTTTTCTATTTGAAAGTGAAATCCTGCTTTTTAAGGAGATATTAATAAGAGGGAATGAGTCTCTCATGAGGGGAGTTGATGCTGAGGTAACATTTGGACCTGTTATCCTCTAACAGGCTGAACAGACGTGGTGTTTCGGTGTTTTGGCTGCTGATCCGTCCTCTTTCCGTTCTCAGAGGATCCCAACATCCAAACATCCAGCGGCCTCGGGTCCTGAGAGTGCATTTTAAAAAACAATCACTGCTTCCAGAAATAGAAACAGGGGGAAAGATAATGAAAGTGAAAAAGATCAATACCCTCAGAAAGGTGAGCGCGGGACAGCAGCGGTTCACCCGAGGACAGCAGACGGCGTTTAACATTCAGCCGTCATCGTCTGCTGTCATCTCCACGGAGGGCGGCCGGCTCAGAAAAATATACATCCTAACAACCTGGAGTCCCTCCACAATCTGAATTTAACACGTCTGGTGTTCGTCCCAGATGTAATAACAGACCTGTGGAGGCGTCAGCCTCGCAGCCGCAGACTGACCTTGGAAAGGTCCTGTACGGTTCCTGCATGGTGGGAATCATCCTCCTCGCACAGTCACCTTCCTTTTACTGTAGCGGTGAGATTAGAATAGCAACGTGTCGGACGGGGTTGGATTTTACAGTCCCAGTGTGTGTAATTAACAAACACCTCTTCAAGCTGTTATCCTGTGATCATTAAACAGCGCTACGGGCAAGACTCTGACTCAAACCCACAGCCTGAAGCAAATTAACAGGATGAATTTTGTGTGTGTGTGTGTGTGTGTGTGTGTGTGTGTGTGTGTGTGTGTGTGTGTGTGTGTGTCCAGACTCTAAGGTCCTGATGCAGGGTCTGGGTCGGACTGTGAACAGGATGCCACGACGCTCCCTGTGGGAGCTGCAGAGCCACCGCCGCCCCGGCCCCACCTCCTCCACCCTGGTGCCCTCCACCCTGGTCCCCTCCACCCCGGTCCCCTCCACCCCGGTCCCCTCCACCCCGGTCCCCTCCACCCTGGTCCCCTCCACCCTGGTCTCCTCCACCCTGGTCCCCTCCACCCTGCTCTCCTCCTGGAGGATGGAGGGAGAGAACTTCACCTCTGCTCTCTCCTCTCTGCTCTACTCTGCCGGTGGACACTTCATCGCCCTCTCCTCCTCCTCCTCCTCCTCCTCCTCGTCCGACTCGCCCGTCGCCACCATGTCTCTGGAGCAGAAGACCACCTTCGCCCTGGTCATCTTCCTCTTCGTCTTCCTCCTCATCCTCATCGTGAGATGCTTCCGCATCCTGCTGGACCCGTACCGCAGCATGCCCACCTCCACCTGGGCTGACGGCCTGGACGGGCTGGAGAAGGGCCAGTTCGACTACACACTGGCCTGACGCTCCTCACACACACACACACACACACACACACACACACACACACCACACACACACACACACACACACACTCCTCACTGCCTCCAGATGTGGGCGGGGTCACGTTTGTACACAGGACGATCCAGACATTCCCACTGACTGCTGCTTTTTGTCTCAATGCATTTACAAACTGTGACCATCAGTCACTCACTGGAACAATCTGACTTTCCATCAGTGCACACTGCCCTATGTGTGTGTGAGTGTGTGTGTGTGTGTGTGTGTGTGTACCTGAATATTATCATAGTTTTTTTAATTTATTTTCAAACCTTTTTTTTTTCTATCTAAAATTTGTTGTCATGGAAACATTAGAATATTTCAAATTTTGAATCAGTGGAGTCCTGAAGTCCTCCTAACCCCAAATCTAATCCTAATCCCAACCTTTACCCAGTAACAGGAAAATCCTCCCTGACTGACCGAGGAGATAAAGTAACTCTGTGTCCTGTGCTGCATCGACTGTGGTAGATTTAGTTTATAATAGAAATATAAATGTCTTCCTAGCAACATGTGTTGGATGTCTGTTGTAGATGATATTCTGTAGAGGAGCTCTGAGGCACAGTGTGGAGACGAAACCTGGACAAATGTCCCCCGAGGACGAATCCGTGTGGCAGAAAACGCAGACAAATCAACGCCACAGCTACAAACTGTCTGTTCCAGGGTGAGGAAATGTCTTGACCCATAAATCCAGTCATACAATATAAAGGGTTGCGCTAGCAGTGATGAGCTTCCTGAAGCTAGCCACCTAGCTTACCGCATGGACACTGCTATCACCGTCGCTAGCTTATCAAGTAAGCTAGGTGGCTAAATGCTATCTAGCACCTGCTGCAGTTTGGTTTCTGCACTGAGTGGGTTTACGTGGGACTTTTAATTCCTCTTTAACTCTGAATAAAAGTTAATTCTGCTTTAAAGTGAGTACGAAAGCACCTGATTCTGAATAAAATGTGTAAATTAACTCAATTCTGAATAAATTTACCAATTTATTCTCATACTGTAGTGGAATTATCTGTATATTTGACATGTAAACTCTCTGTTCTGCTTTAACTTTATTCTGCGGGTGCTCGTTCACATGATGCAATTTTCCAAAATGGCGGCCTGTAGCAAAGCTTCAACTCGTCTGGAGACGACTTATTTGACGGAGTGTTCGAAGTAACGGATATCATGGAAAGAGCAGATGAACAGAAGCATAACAATGTGGACCTTTTCAGAGCTGAGGCATTAAATTCAATCGAGAAAGAGAGAAAAGTCTCCAGCACCAGGGTTCGTTTACTTCTGGTAGATACAGGTACGTCACATCAGCCCCCTGTCCAATCAGAATGCTCCGCAGCCCCTAGCATTAAAGAGGATTAATCCTTCGCTTTTCCCATGAAAACATGAAAGAGAATTAATGTAATTGTGAATTTATTAATTTGGAGTAAAGTCATTGTGAATCAGACACTGTGGAACTGTGGCCGCTGACAGCGGCTGTGTAAACTCACGGTCAACAGCTTGTAACAGTGACCGAGGAGGGCGGGGCTTAGCCAGAGGTCAACTGGAAGGTTGCAGGTTGGACTCCCCATCTCCCTCTGCTCACGTTTTGAAGTGTGCTTGAGCAAGACACTGAAACCCAAACTGCGACTTGCACGGCAGAGGCCTCCGTTGGTTTGTGAGTGTGTGTGTGTGTGTGTGTGTGTGTGCGTGCGTGCGTGTGTGTGTGTGTGTGTGTGTGTGTGTGTGTGTGTGTGTGTGTGTGTGTGTGTGTGTATGTGTGTGAGGGTGTGTGTGAAGTGAGAGAATGGGACTGAAAGTGTCAGGCACTTTGCGGACGTGAATTCCATTAACCGCCCTGCAACACGGCGGCGAAGCCAAACGCTCCCGATGAAGACCAAAGAAGTGCCGACCGGCCTGGAGCCCTCTGGGAGTCTCCATCATGGAGCGCAGACCCAGACTGCTGCTCTGCCGCCTCAGCGGACAGCGGCGGCGTGAGCGGCGGCGTGAGCGGCGGCGTGAGCGTCGCCGTGCAGACGGCGGGCGGACTGCGCCGTGGCTCCTTCTTGTCACGATACCTCGCTGTCTTAACCTCCTGCTGGCTGTCTCTGCCCTCCTGGATCCTATTTACATGTTTTAAGCTGCCAAATGTTCGAGCTTAAAGAGTGATTTAAGACTAAAGCCACTTTATGAGTCAGCGCGAGTCACCGGACGGAGCCTGGAGCGGCGCTCCAGCCGGGTCCTGCAGATGGACTTCATGTTGCTTTAATGCGGGAGTTGACAGCACACACATGTTCCCAGTGTTTTTATACCACAGGCAGTTCAATAAAGAAGGAAAAGGTTGAACCAAAATGTGATGCTAACAGTAAATCCCTGAGGAGGTGGAGAGAAACACATCTAAATGAAGTGGGAACTTATTTGACTTTTTTTTTTTAATAGAAAATACTCCAAACTGGGAAATCGGAGTTTCCATAGTGGGAAATTGTCAGAAAGCACAAAACTTGTAGAGAGGACGGAGTTCAGAGGACAGCAGTGACAGCAGTAACGTGCTGCAGATTAGCTCCCGGGGTGCAGATTAATCCCTGCTGACAAACACTGCTCTGCCTCAACCCTTAATCCGGGAACTGATCGCCATCGGCGCCACATCTCTGCCAAAACCAACAGTAGAGTGACAATGACGTTTACAGACACGCCGTGGTCATAAATCTTTTCTTTATGAACCGTGGAGCACTGCCTCAGTGGAGTAAAGGATGTGACGACAAGCTTTTTCAGACATCCGCTGAGGATTATACCAACGTGGAACTATTCTGGAGCTGGAAATTTGGAAGATTGGGTTGTTATCTCTATCGATAAAGGCTCCAGATCGCAGCCTTGAGCTTTCCTTTCACTGCCAACCTTCCCAAAACTTTCCCTCCGATCCAGTTTGGCGTCGTGTTGTGAAGATGAGCGGAGAGAGGTGAAGAAGTCAGACTGGAGGAGGGTGTGAACCCGGCGGCGAGGGGAGACACAGCAGACCCCTCCTGCCAGATAATCCAGATTAATGGACGGACTCACGTGCTTTCAGTGCTGCTTTAAATGTTTCACAAAACTCTCAGACAGGTTCTGAGAATTGTTCTCCGTGTTTATAACACTGAAGGTGCAAACTTTCAACAGATCATCCCAGAAAACATTTTGAAAGTCAGTGTCAAGTTTACTCATGTAGCACCTTTAAAGAAGGCCTACGGCCATCCAGAAGGCTTGACAGTGTAATAAACACAACTCCAAACAGCTCAGATGAAACGGTGACGGACTGGCAGAAGCCTCACTGAGTCGCACAAATTCTGAACTCTATGGTCCCTCAGTTTTTTTTTTTTTTGTTTGTTTGTTTGTTTGTTTGTTTGTTTTTCTTCACCTCAATTGCAACACTGCATGTCAAGGCCACTGGAGAGAAAATAAAATGAAAGGAAGGAGAGAAAGACAGAAAATGTAAATGAAACAGTGTCAACAAAACGTGTCGAGCCGGTCCTTAATAACAAGCTGTCAAACTGAAACTAAAACCCATCAGCGGTCTGAAGAATGACAGGACGCTCTGCAAACCACTAAACACTAAATTATTTCACTGTAAACTCTTCTTCAGCTTTGAGGAGTTGACTTCCTGTAGAGCCTTGCTTCACTTTCTGCCTGATTTTGGGCCAAACTTGACCTTCGACCTCAGAGCTAATCCTCAATTTCCAAGCAGTGACTGTTGGGTGTGGGGTTTCACGCAGCTGGGAGTTTCTGGAGAGATGTCTGATTCATGTTTCCTCCGAGCGTTACTTCACTGCATGATGAGATAACGTTTGTTAATGACTCATTTTAAAATCACCTGTTTCAACAGTGAGAATAAAAATAAAAGCGCTTCTCGTACACTCCACCACTGCTCCACAGCTTTGCACCAGATGGCTGAATAATCTGTTTCTTCTTTCTGCTGGGACAAAAAGTCAGATTCCTTCAGTTTATCACCCCAATACAGACAAACAGTGTCACATTATGTTGTTAGAAAGGCTGAAATCTAATCCAAAAAGGAAGGAAACGAACGTGTTATGGTTCATTCTGAACAGGTTCTGCATCGTGCCCCTCAGTCTCCCTCCAGCCAGTCCTGTATTCTGGATCACACCAACATGTTACTGAGCGGCTGTGTCATAATCTTTCACACGTAGGATCTTATTGTAAGCTGATAATTAATTCTGGGTCTCTGGCTTGCCCAAATATATGGAGATCCAGAATCAATAGAAGGTATTGAATCCCATCTTGTTTTGTTTTCTGTAATGTTTTTGTTCAGCGGGAGAAAGCTGAGTGAAAACGGTGTTAACAGGCGTATTAACCCCCAGATATCTCATGGATTCAGACTCCCGATTCAAACCATAGCTTCTTCATATCTACTGAGGGACTGGAATTAAAAGTAAAGGTGTGTGGTTCTTGAAACATTCACCTGAAATCCTGAAAAACAGCCGTACAGGAGATCGTTCTGAAGCGGAAACCTGTAACAACGTATCGTCGGCGAACAAAGGAATCTTTTGTTCTCCTTTCATCCACTGACTCAGGGGCTCAATAAAGATAAAAAGAGGAGGCTAAACGGACGGTCCTGCCTCGTTCTGCATTCCAGTGGAAATGGGTTTGAAACTACTCCTCAATTTTAATTCTCAGACTATGAAGAAGAGTCTGTATTGTCTTATTAAAATAACAGTGAAAACCAAATTCTAATCAGAAAAGACCAATGAGATTTCATAAGATTTCTGTTCTGTAACTATTAACTTCCATTGTCTATCGTTTATACAGGTCTCATTCATCTTCAGTTGGTCTCATTCTTTTTGCTCAGCTGTCTTTGAATGAGAGATACAGTATATCCAGTTATCCTGCCTCCTCCTCGCACTGCTTTACATGCGTCTCACCATTCTCATTCTGTTCCTAAAACTCAGACTTATCGTTCTTAATTTGGTCCTTGAGGCTATAAAAGGTCCATAATCCCAATTCTGCAGTCGCCAAAGCTGTGAGAGTCCGTATGCAGGAGTGAAAAAACAACAATCAATCCTTGAATATACCAAAAGTGGATTAGAAAAATGTATCAAGTGTCTCTTCAAAGGATTAAACCACATTCCCTCAAAGATATAATCTTCCTCTGTGAGCTGATTGATCAATGTTTGTTGGTTTAAAGAGGTATTTTCAATGAGGCTTATCGGTGAAAGTTACTCTCCTGTCCCTTCGCTAGCTCACTGGATGTCGGTGTTTCTCTTTCGAAAAGCTTCCACATGTTGGTACTTGTGAAGGAAAAAAAAAACAGGAAAAACACACAGTCGTCTCTCATAAAAACTGCAGCGATTGTTTCTCCGCCCAGCTGCCCTTACCATACAGGAAATACACAGAAAAAAATGCACACAAGCAGTCAGGAAGCTGATAATATGATTTATTTTTGATATGGAAAAAGATGGACGGACTCAATTAAGGATGCAAAACAGCACGAAGGAAAAAGATCTGCCTTCTTCTGTGTGTTTCCCTGTGACTCTGGTGGTCTTCTGTGTGTGTGTGTGTGTGTGTGTGTGTGTGTGTGTGTGTGTGTGTGTGTGTGTGTACATTGAGAAAATCACATGTTTCAGTTTGTGTCTGGGAGTAAATGTGAATAAACTGAATGGTGCTTCTGTGGTTCCTGCTGGAGAGACTCTCAGCTTCACACACACCAGAGTTTATCTGTGTTGTCGCGCTGCAGTGAAGCAGAAACCAGAAGAGGAGTTATTTTAGGGAAAACTCATATATGAAATCATTATAAAATTAAAACTTGTCAATACTTCGTTCAGAAAAGTGAAGTACGGAGGTGAAACTGACTTTGGTAAGTCACTGCTACACGTACTCGAGGGTCCATGGTGAATAATCTGAAATGTCCCGAGTCTGGATCAGCATCAAGAGGACACCTGGACAAATGAGGACAGGGACATCTGG
Source organism: Salarias fasciatus (assembly GCF_902148845.1). Classification (NCBI taxonomy): domain Eukaryota; kingdom Metazoa; phylum Chordata; class Actinopteri; order Blenniiformes; family Blenniidae; genus Salarias; species Salarias fasciatus. The sequence continues at coordinate 3,893,332 of NW_021941229.1, read as the reverse complement.
ACGGGTCTCCAGTCCATCAAAGTGTAAACACAGAGACGGAAAGTTTAGAGCAGAACATGCAAACTCCACAGAGAAAGGCATGGCTGGTATTTGAATCCATGAGGCGAGCGCTAACCACCGCTTCACCGTATGGCGCCTCCGGGATGTTTGGCGGATCCTGACTGTTCCCATGAGAATGTTCCCTGAAAGGCTTCCTAGAACGGTTCCTCTTAAGTGAGAGAACTGGTTACAGATTGATCACATTTTACCATCACAGTGTTTAAAGTAGTGTGTTTTATGGCTGTTCCAATGGTCAATGTGTGGTGAGGGTTCAGGACAAGGAGCTCACGGAGCTGATGAACTTTAAACCGTGACTTCAGATAAATAGCTGAAGTGAACACAATGACACTGAAGGAGGTGTGTCTCTTACTCTACAGTCTGCTGATACAGTGTGTGTGTGTATATGATATTTTAGTGTGCACTCAGTTTTGTGTCAGTGATAATCACTGGTGATCTGAGATCTGTTTGTAGGTTTGTCAGATAAAAGAGAAAAGAAAGAACACAGGGCAGTTCTTCATGGCCGTTGTCATCTTGAGCATACTGCTGCAGATAGTGAAATTTAATTTGATTAATTTATCAGTCACAAGAAGAGAAATGTCTTTAAGTCTTTACCATGTGGATACACCGGAAGGCATGCAGACTGAGAAGAAACCAGCTACCAAGAGAAAACTCAAGTGCACATTTCTTCTATACATAAATTCAACTTTATTTATGTAGCACCAAATACAGGAGAAAAACCCAACAATTCCTCATGAGCAAGCATTAGTGACTGTAGAAGGATTGAAAATTAACAAAAGTGTCTTAAAGTACACAAACCAATCCAAACCATGTAAACTGTGTTTTGGGGTGTTTTTAGAAGTTTTGTGGTGTTTAAAGAGGTTTTCCTCTCTTTTGTTCTCTGTTCTGTAACAGCTAAACTTTTTAAAAATAATTCTTTTAATGAGAGATCATTCATTTTAAATATAGTTTTATAGTGTTTGTAGAGGTTTGGAGATATATAAAGAGGTTTTCAATTCTTTCTTTCTCTACTCTGTAACGGGTAAACTGAGTTTTGGGTGTTGCTATAAGTTTTTCTGGGTGTTAATTTATTAAAGATGTTTCGTTTTGAGAGGTTGAATGTGGGTTTTTTCGATGTCTATCTCTCTGTAAGGCGGAAAGGGTGTGTTTAGGATATTTTTCAAAGGCTTTAGGGTGTTTTTTGGTTGTTTTCAGAACTTCTTTTGGAGGCTTTTCCTCTTATTTTCCCTTTCTCTCTCTTCGCAGCAGGATAACGCTGAGTTTTGCGGTGTTTTTAGAGTTTTCCTGGGGTGTTTTCAGGGGTTATCCTCTCTTTCTTTCTCTTTCTCCTAACCGTCCGGCAGCTGCTTTCCGAGCCAAAATGGCGCCAGTACAAACACGACGACTCCCATTCAGACGGGACGTTACCGCGCTGTGAGGAAACACTCGTTATCTTCATCTGGACACCCGGCTCCCGCTCGCCGAATGATCCGCTTGGAAGCTTCATGGACCCCGCCCTTGGCGGCCTACGTCGGTTGCAAACACAAACACACCCCAAGTTAAAGTTGAAAGAACGCATTGCGTCGAGCCACGCCATTGGCTGCCTGCCGGCCACGTCACGTCTCCAATGCCCGCCATGTTAGACCGGGCCCCTCTTTGATTCTTCCCGGGGAGCGTGCGGGAGCTGCGGGAACCGCGGTCCTTGTTAACACCGGTTCCATTGTGAATCCGCCTCGTTCAGCCGAAGCGTTTCGGACGGATTATTTTATACCAAACTGCTACAATGGCGACGGCGGCGGCCTCCCCTCCGCCCGGGCAGAGGAGCACGTGCAGCACCCCTCTGAGCCCCACCAGGATCACCCGGCTGCAGGAGAAGCAGCAGCTCCGGGACCTCAACGACCGCCTGGCCGTCTACATCGACAAGGTCCGCAGCCTGGAGTCGGAGAACAGCGTGCTGCACCTGCAGATCAGCGAGAAGGAGGAGGTGCGGAGCCGCGAGGTGACCGGGCTCAAGGCGCTCTATGAGACGGAGCTGGCGGACGCGCGGAGGAGTCTGGACGACTCCTCCAAGGAGCGGGCCTGGCTGCAGATCGAGCTGGGCAAGATCAAGTCCGAGCACGAGCAGCTGCTGCTCAGGTGAGCCTCTAATCCCGGCACCGGAGCGGCCCGGGTCCGGGTCCGGGGAGCACCCGGGTCCTGCACGGTTCACACTCACTTTGATTTTCGAGCCACTTCTTGCAGCTTCACGCACGTAATTCCGCCTTCACGCGTCATTCAGAGCGACCTATTGCACATTATCCACTTTATTCATCCCACCGAGCCTCAGCTCTGTTTCCATTATAAACGGGCGATGCTATTGCTATTGTTTGACCTACAGGAAGGAAAAAAAAATACAATTATAACAGATCATGTTGGATGATAATCTTTTTATAATGTACATCTATCGGAAATAAACCGTTTTTTTAAAATGTACTTTCACTTCCTGTAATAATCCAGGATGTGTGTAAATATAAATTGCGCGTGGAAGTGTTCGAATTTAACCCTTTATTGGACGGATGACCATATATGGTCACTTCCGCTGCTTTGTTTTTTTTTAAACTCGTTGACGACCATCTCTGTTTGGAGGAAAAACATTGATATTTTCTTTGTTTTGATTTATCAGGGATGAGAGAACTGGACGTTTAAAGCCTTTTAAGGGCATTCAGGGAGAGTTTTTATCCAGTTGACTTGTTTCACTGTAAGATATAAAACACTTTAAACAGTGAATGATCAATAATTTAGAAGCTCCACCTGGTTCCGCTGCTGCATTCCGCTCACTGATGTCTGACAGTCCCACTAAAATTTGAGGAATTTACACTTTAATTTTTTTTTTTTCTGGTCCTTTTGGGCCCTCTCACTGGCTGGCTCTGGCCCACGGGCCTTATGTTTGGCCCCTCTGACTTAGAGCAGCTGCTTGCAGCTGTTGACCTGGAGAAAAAACACACAGGAGAGTTTCTAAGTTGTTTGGATAATAATGGCAAAATAAAAAGTTTGTCTATTTTTACCACCACAAACTCAAAACTATTTTCACTGTTCTGTAATCTACAATTTTTAATGAATGATGAGAGCAGCTTCTTAATCCCACCGGGTCGTAAAGAATAATCCCACAGTCCGGCAGGCATGTGTTGGTGTGAGGAGTCAGCTGTGTGTGTGTGTGTGTGTGTGTTGAACAAAGTAGTGTGTGTGTAACACAGCTGGTAACAGCAGTTGGCGTTCATTGATCCACGTGGTCCTGATGGTTTTTACCACAGTGTGGGCTGATTGATCTGGACACACACAAACCCACACCGGCAGGACGTTTGGGCGCCGTTCACACGTCAACAAGAACCGGTGAAAATGCTGAACTCCGGTGGCGTTTCGGGCGTCCGTTTCCACGGTGGTGGTGGTCGGAGCCTCTTCGTGGTGGAACTTTTTCTGAGATGCTCCGACTCCACTCCCGAGCGCTGCTGCTGTGCATGGGCTCCACCCACGCCGTGGTAAATTAATCTGCTCCTGCACGATAACCAAACATGGCGGCTTCTGTAGTGGCACGACTCCCAGTGTTTTATCATCTGTTTTAGTTTTACAGTTAAGATTCCCCCCAGTAGCATCCAACTCATCATCTGTTCATTCAAATGCTGAGTAGTTTATGCTTTATTGTTCTGTTTGTGTGATTTTAACACAAAAATAACCAACAGCACCACCGTGTGGCCTGGCATGGTAACTACACATACGTAAACTCGAAACTCTCTGAAACAAAAAGGTGTTTTCACTTGAAATGCCATCTAAACTGGGTGCCAGTCCCTTGCTAACCACACGCACGACATGCGGTCTCACACACTAATCAGCCACACACACACACACACACACACACACACACACACACACACACACACACACACACACACCTACAGGACATTCCGTCACGCGCTAACCGCACACTCTGTGGAATGAATTAGCAGGAAGTTTAGTTTTGAACACTCAGATACTGAGGCTGAGTTTCGATCACCGCCAGCTATGAAAGTAAAGCTTAAGGTGAAACTCTGAGACTAAGCTGTGGTCGTTTCAGTGTCTGAGGAGCGGTGAAGCTCTTTCTCTCTATGACTGTTAATTTGGACCATCAGGATCTTGTGCTCCGAGTCGTCTCACGTGAGTTTCTGTCTGATGGCTCTGTGTGGAGGGCAGGCCGCTGAACTCCCAACTCCCGATTTCTCAGTAAACCGAGAGACGAGACATACCGCTCCACATTCCGATCATAGTTTGTCCACTTTAGCTGCAGTTCCACCCAGCCGCCGTAATCCAGAGGCACACCATGAGAAAACAAGGCCCAGTGTCCCACCGCTCCTCCGGCCGGACCCACTCTGATGCCTCCATTGTTCCCCGGCAGCCCGGAAGCGCGCGTCCGCCGTGGCTTCCACGGGGAAATCTCCCGTTAATTCTGTAAAATGAACACCAGCAGTCTGTGGCCTTTATGATTGACGATTTTTCCACCAAACGTAATTTTGCCTGGAGCCTCAAAACACGTTTAACTTTTAAAACGAGCCGAATGCGTCTTCTGAAGTTTCCTCTTCACTGAAGTTTTGAAGCAAGCAGAAAGTGTGTTTTATGAAGTTTCAATCCCAGGTTAGGATGGAGGACGGTTTATTTCATTCCCTGCTGTTTCCTAACTCGATTCCAGCAGTTATATCCTTCTTTTTCAGCATTTTTTACACTTCAGAGTAGAAATAATTGATCCCAGATGGAAATTCCTCTCAGCATTGCTCCACACTGAAGGTTTAATATGAAATTAGACTCTAAAACGTGCATCGGGTTTAACTGGGACTGGGCCTTCTCTCCCCTTCAGCTACAACAAGAAGGACTCGGAGGCGGCGGCGGCCCAGACCCGCCTCCGGGACCTGGAGGCTCAGCTCAACTCCAAGGAGGCCCTGCTGGCCACGGCGCTGTCCGAGAACCGCGGCCTGGAGGCCACGCTGGCCGAGCTGCGGGAGCAGCTGCAGGAGGTAGGAGCCGGGCGGGCGGCGGCCATGACACCTACGCCACAGGCTGCCGTCTAAACACTGCTCTGTGTGTGTGTGTGTGTGTGTCGCAGCTGGACTCGGGTCTGAGTCAGGCCAAGAAGCAGCTTTCCGACGAGATGCTGCTGCGCGTCGACCTGGAGAACCGCTGCCAGAGTCTGTCGGAGGACATGGACTTCCGCAAGAGCATGCACGAAGAGGTGAGGCGCGTTTGGGGGCGGGGCTTAGCCGGCGCTCAGTTCGGCGTGTGAAGCTGCAGTCTGGTTCCTCGCTCAGTTCGTCTCCGGGTTTTTGAGGTTAGAGGTCAAAATGACCCTTCAGCTTCAACGACTCTTCATTTTTGATATTTTGTATCAAAGAAGCAAAACTTTAAAAATACAATGTTTCATTTTTACAGAACATCTGGCGCTGCAGTTAATCCTTCCTTTAATTTTATTTCCCTTTTTTGGTTTCACACTCAAAAACATTCATGTGGTCGATGCTCAGGAGAACCAGGAAGCTCCCTGGAAAATCAAGAACCAGCAAAAATATGTTCTGAATTAAAAAAAAGTCAAAGCTTATAGACCGCAGACGAGTCAGTATTTAAACATTTCTGCCATTTAAATGAAGAAGACTGAGACTTTATGGGTTTGACATGTTCTCATTTGGACTTTGAGAGAATGACGGCCTGATCTTCACACATGTGGTGAAGGTGTTGAGTCAAGAGCAGCCTGTGGTTCTCTGGAGTCCCTGCTCGGACACCAGGGGGCAGCAGCGAGGCTTTACCCCACAGCAGCTGAGGGTCAGACTGAAAAGTGTTCTGCTGTCTTCAGGAGAAAAAGTATTTAACAAAACACTGAAGTAATTGGTTCATGAAGTGGTTAGGGTTTCTTGGAGTGACTGGATTCCTCAGTGGCTTTATTTGCCTGCTGGCTCATCTCGCCGCTGCGCTCTGCTCTGCTCCGCCCTGCAGGAGGTGAAGGAGGCCCGGCAGCGCTACGAGACCCGCCTGGTGGAGGTCGACTCCGGGCGCAAGGAGGAGTACGAGTTCAAGCTGACCCAGGCCCTGGCCGAGATGAGGGCCCAGAACGAGGAGCAGATCAAGATCTACAAGGACAACATGGAGGGCACCTACGCAACCAAGGTACACACACACACACACACACACACACACACACACACACACACACACACACCTCACGTGCCCGTTTCATTTCATCCTTCCTGCGATGTCAGGAAGTGACTGAGTGAGTTCACTTCTTCTTTCTGAGCGCAGTGTGAAGTAGATGCCTTGAACTCAGAGGGTGTGTGTGTGTGTGTTTGTGTGTCTGTCCGTGTATGTGTGTGTGTATGTGTGTGTGTGTGTGTGTGTCTCCAGCTGGAGGACCTGCACCGCCTCTCGGAGATGAACGGAGCGTCGGCCAACCTGGCCCGGGAGGAGCTGAGAGAGTCGGCGCTGAGGATCGAGAGTCTGAGCTCGCAGCTGTCCGCCATGCAGAAGGAGGTCAGCGCTCCGCTCCTCTTCCTCCTTCACCCTCCTCTTCCTCCTCCTGCTTTAGTCAGAACACACAGACTGATCTGAACTCTGTTGAAGACTCCAGGTTGACCTCAGGAGATTCAGGAAGTCTAGTTTGATGTTTGACTGACAGAAAAGTCCCGACTGTGTCAACAGCTTCCTGTTGACTCTTGATTGCAGCGTGGACCTGTTACCTCTGAGTGTTTACTGAGTGTGTGTGTGCGTGTTCAGACCCGCGGCTGGCGTGACCGCATCTCGGAGCTGGAGGCGGCGCTGGCCCAGGAGAAGGACTCCAGCCGGAAGCAGCTGGCGGAGAAGGAGCGGGAGGTGATGGAGATCCAGAACAAGATGCTGCAGCAGCTGAGCGAGTACGAGCAGCTGCTGGACGTCAAGCTGGCGCTGGACATGGAGATCAACGCCTACCGCAAGCTGCTGGAGGGCGAGGAGGAGAGGTCAGGAGGGGAGGAGGAGGGGGCGGGGGAGGGGTGGGGGCGTCCGGGTCCCGGGTCTCACCGCTGCTCCCGGTCCCGTCCCGCAGGCTCAAGCTGTCCCCCAGTCCGTCCTCCCGGGTGACGGTGTCCCGGGCCTCGTCCAGCAGCCGCAGCTTGCGCACCACCCAGGGGAAGAGGAAGCGCGTGGACGTGGAGGAGCAGGAGGCCAGCAGCTCGGTGTCCATCGCCCACACCGCCTCGGCCACCGGGCCCGTCAGCGTGGACGAGATCGACACCGACGGGAAGTTCATCTGCCTCCACAACAGCGGGGACGAGGTGAGGCGCCGGGCCGGCCCGCGGGGGGCGCCGGGGAGCCCACCGGGCGCCCTGTGACGGCCGTGTCTCTCTCTGTCCAGGACCAGGCCATGGTGGGGTACGAGCTCGTCAAAACCATCGGCGGCGCTTCGGCCACGTACAAGTTCACTCCCAAGTATGTCCTGAAGGCCGGGCAGAAGGTCCTGGTGAGTCCTCCTCCTCCTCCTCCTCCTCCTCCTCCTCCTCCTCCTCCTCCTCCTCCTCCTCCCCCTCCCCCCTCCCTCCCTCCCTCCCTCCGTCCGCGGTGGAGCAGCGGTTCACCGTCCCTGCCGTTGCAGATCTGGGCGTCTGACGCCGGCGTGAGCTCCAAGCCGCCGTCGGACCTGGTGTGGAAGAGCCAGACGGCCTGGCGCTCCGGGGAGGACGTGCACGTGGCGCTGGTCAACCCTCAGGGAGAGGTGAGTGCACACATGCACGCACACACACACACACACACATGCACACACCCAGAACACACACACACCTGCTTAACGCTCTGTGTGTGTGTGTGTGTCAGGAGGTGGCATCCAGAACCACCACCTATAAGACAACAATAGAAGAGGAACAGGAGGAAGAGGAGGAGGAAGACAACGGCGTGGAGGCCATCGAGGAAGACGTGCTCCACCAGCAGGTGAGGCTTCGGCTCGCCACACACACACACACACACACACACACACAGAGTCAACGTCCTGCCTCTGACCCTCCCCCTGTGTGTGTGTGTGTGTGTGTGTGTTCTCCAGGACCCTCGCGCCGCTAAGAGAGGCTGCCTCATCATGTGATGTACCTGACTCAACCAGACACCTCCACCCCCCCCCCTCCCCCTCGTCTGAGCCCAGCCAGTCTGCTGCCAACTGTAATACTAGAACTATTTTTCTATCTTTTGTAGTGTTTCTGTTTGATTTGGTTTTTTAATGAGATGTGTCGCAGATCCTTTTTGTTTTTTGTTTTTTTTACCAGCCGTGGCTGAACGCCGAGCTCCGGCTCCGGCTCCGGCCGCGTCTTTAAACCACAAACAGTACTCCGAATTATTTTATCGTACCGCCGACCTGCTCTTCTTAGGCCTTTAAAATCAGAATGAAGCCACTTCCTGTTTCAACTTAGCTCCGACTCTACTGTACCAGGTGAAAATCAGGAGACGGGACGTGATTGATGACTTCCTCTCGGCTGTCTGGACCTTCTGAAGCATAATGTCATTAAATGAGACGGGGCCCCTGTGTGCGCTGGCATGTGATTGTATTGACCGGAGTGCCAGCAGCCGGACGGCCGCACGGCGGCCTTCAGCGCGACGGGGTGCAGCACATGTGAAGTGTCGAGTGTATTCTTAACTTTTATATTTGAAGTGTTTCAGTACTTTGTGTTGGTGTGTGTTACTATGCATGCGATGTTTGTAGCCCGTAGACGAATGAATAAACCTTCATTCTATTCTGATTGTGGTCGGATTTTTTTGTTTTTTCTTCCATTCTCAGCAGAACATTTCATCTTCAGACGTTCTGTCTAAACGTGTTTCTCCGTCCAGTAGAGAACGTCTCTGACGTCTGTTCAGAGCGAACGCTGCTCTGATTTGACCTCTGCTGGATGGAAGCATGTCGACTTCCTGAGGAGCGGAAAGAGGAAGTGTTCAGGAAGGGAGGGAGGGAGCGGCGGACCCAGACTCCGCCGCTCCAAGAAATGATGTGTGTAGCAGCGAGTAAAACTAATATTTTAATAAAGTTCCAGCTGAGTCAACACTCCTGGACAGCTCGCCGTTCTCTGGGTTGACTAAATCAAAACTAGCTGGTTATCAGGTCAGCAACTCAACCCAGGACTGCATCAGTGGGGGGAAAGGGGGCGGAGCTTGCAGTCTGACCAGTTACAAACCCTGCAGAGTATCGATCTCCAGAAATATGAAGAATTGAAGGCTGCTGGTTCAGAGTTCAGATTTTCTCGTGAGCACATTTCCAGTTAAACTGAAGTATTTGTTCATCAGTTCTTCCTCCAGTCAGGGGTCAGATGGGGGTTAACCTGATCCTCCTGCAGTCCTTCAGCTGAGCAGGAGGTGGCGCTGCAGCTCAGCAGAGGGGGAGCGTCAGTTTACACCTGAAAGACTGAGGATATAGAGACCCGCACTTTGTGTTGCAACATGGAGCCAGTTTCACTGCAGGGGAGGTGTAAAGTTTTCCCAACCTGTTCCTCCAGCTCGCTCCTGAGCGGCCGCTCCCCTGCTCGCTCCCGCAGGATTCCTCGGCTCGCGTTCACCTCGGCCTGTCAGAAACCCTGCTGTCCTGCCCTGTTCTGTCTTCTATTGTCTTCCAGGTGTGAACAGGCGCTCGGCCTCAGAGCACACTGCAGTACTTCACTGTGCTGAGAGAGAGAACATGCAAACTCCACACACCACAAGGCCTGGACCAAACAGCAGACTGAACAAGTTTATTTAAACTGTTGTCTTGTCTGACATTTATGACATTTTTTAAGGACATAAAATCAAAGTTTTATAAAATCCTTGTGGAAACTGAAGGACACCGATTATCGTTATCTTTATTATCATTATTACTGTGAGACGTCCATGTCAAACGTGGAGTTAGAGGTGATGAGATGGTCTGCTAAATGTCACCATGGTTCAGTGAGATACAGAGATAACGACGCTTCAGTCACCTCTGCTGCGTCACCCAGATTACTGAAGAGCCTCATTTGGGGCCTTAAAGCAGACATTTCACTGCTGAGCAGCAGCTTGTCCTTCTGCGGTGACTTATCGTTTCTATTCGTTTGTCAACAGTAAAGATGAGGAAGTTTTAAAACCCAGAAAGAACTCGATCTCCTCTGGAATCCCTCTGCAGCACATCTGATCGTATGATTACTTAACACTGTTTAAAAAGCACAGAAATGTCGATTTTCACACATTTTAATGAGTCTGGCATAAAAGGCTAAAAACAGAGAACAGATAGCAGTCCTTTTTCCGTTCCACAATCAGATTCACATCAAATATGACGACTAACCCTCCAATAATAACTCCAGCCCTGCCAGGACCAGTCAGTGGTAGCAGTAGAAGTGGCACCCAGTAGTAAGTAAAACTTATTTATAAAGCACTTTTCACAGATCAGAAAGCAAAATATAAAGATTAGAAATAAAGAGATGAAAGAACATTCAACAGAGCATGTACAATATGAGATAAGAGATTGGAGACATTGCACAGATATGTATTTAAAGGCCTTCTGAGTGCAGGGAGCAGGTCTGGAGGACGCTGGCTCCACAGGCGAGGCGCGGTGGACACGAACCAGCGGTCACCTCGAGTTTGAAAACCAGTCCGGGGGACTCAGCAGGCTGTGGTCAGAGGAGCTCAGGCTTCGGGCCGAGCCGTAGGGCTACATTAAAGTCTCTGATGTACCTGGGAGCCTGGCCATGTAGGCTCAGCAGCCTCGCCGCCCAGTTTTGTTCGTACTGAAGACGATAAACTCTTTCTGGCTGAGACCAGGCTTTTACAGTAGTCCAGCCGCAGGATATGAAGGCATGGGTGATCATTTCAAGCTGGTTCTTAGACACCATGGGTCTGAGCTTAGCGATACTGCACAGCTGGAAGAAACAGGCTCTACCCAGCTGTCAGGACCGGAGCTCCAGGGACGTGGTGCTGTCAGACCAGCCCCAGGGGCCTCGGCTCGGCAGCGCAGTGGCAGCCCTCCCTCATCAACAACAGTCACTCTGTTATCTGCAAAAATGTGGTGGGACCAACTGAGGACACACCCAACTGTCACATGACACACACACACACACACACACATACAGACAAACACACACACAGGAAGTGTCCTCTCCATAATAAACTCTGGATGAGCTTTAAGTCGCTTCAGCTGATGAGAAAGTGAGTTAAAGCCCTGATAATAATATAAGAAGTGAGCGTGTGAGTGTGTGTGAGTGTGTGTGAGAGCGTGTGAGCGTGTGTGAGTGTGTGTGGCAGATAAAGCCTCCAGGTTTTGTAACCCCTGTTACTCTGAAGGGCTCTCTTCCTGCACGGGGACTCGCGGCTTGACGTTTCCGGGCGTGTCGCCGGTTTCCATGGCTTTAAAGAGTGTGTGTGTGAGTGAGCGTGAGTGAGTGAGTGTGTGTGTGAGTGTGTGTGTGGATCACCTGTGCCGCTGCAGGACCGCGTCCTCCTCCCGCTGCGTCCCGAGCCGTGACCATGAGCGCGTGGCTGGGCTGGCCGCCGGCCCTGGTCCCGGTCCCGGTCCCGGTCCCGGTCCTGGTCCTGGTCCCGGTCCTGGTCCTGGTCCTGGTCCTGGTCCTGGTCCTGGTCCTGCAGAGGCTCCGCTTCCCCTACCTGTGGCGGGACGCCTCCTTCTTGCTGAAGGTGCTCCGCTACGGCGCGAGGCTGGAGCTGTACCGGCTGCGCGGCGACGTGCGCACCGTGGTGGACCGCTTCGTCCAGCAGGCGCGGCGCGTGCCCGACAAGCCCTTCGTGCTGTACGGGGACGCCGCGCACACCTACCGGGACGTGGAGCTGCGCAGCAACCGGCTGGCCCAGGTGTTCCTGCAGCGGCTGCGCCTGCGGAGGGGCGACTGCGTGGCGCTGCTCATGAGCAACGAACCCGACTTCCTGTGCGCCTGGTTCGGCCTGGCCAAGCTGGGCTGCCCGGTGGCCTTCCTCAACACCAACATCAGGGCCAAGTCCCTGCTGCACTGCTTCCGCTGCTGCGGCGCCTCGACCCTCATCGTGGGACCAGGTACCGCCGGCCCGGGGTCCGGGGTCCGGGGGGGGGGGGGGGGGTCAAATAAATGGATGATGAATAAAAAGTCTAAATCAGGGGTCTGCAACCTCTGTGAGAGAAATATATTCAGCTATAGTTTTGATGCACAAACATAAACTATGTTATGATGCATTTATGAAGTTAGAGTTCAGAATACTCAACATTTTTAAAAAATGTTATCTGTTTTTGTAATTAATTAGAACAGTTTTGCTCCTCTTCAAGTATTTTTAGTTGACAATTTAGAAATTTTAGCAGTTTTAACCATTTTACCCACTTTTAAGCAGTTTTGCAGGATTTTTCTCCAACCATATTTATGTTCTTCTTTTAGAAAGTAAGACGTTTCACATTTTTTAAGATGTTTTATTACCTTTTTTCCTCATTTCTTGTGGTTTCAGATATTTTTCCTGGTTTTACTTGCACCTTTATTTGAATCCCTTTTGAACCGAGAGTGACGAATCAGTTTGAATAGCACTGTGGTGTACCACTATAATAAGAAAAAGGTTAATATTCATTCAGTATTCATTCACCTCTCATACTGTGAAAGCTGTGGAGCCACTGCAGAGGGACTGAAGGCCTCATGTGGCTCCAGAGCCACAGGTTGCAGACCCCTGGTCTAAATGCTTCCTGTATCTGAGGGAGAAAAACTCAAATTGATGAGGAAAAAATTCCAGAATCAAGACTTTACTGTTAAAATAAATGGGAAAATAATGTTTAATCTCTACATCTTTAATCCCAGAATTCTGACAAAAGGATAATTAAACTCAGAGTGTCTGTTCAGGGCTTCTTCATATGTTTAGTTAGTTAGTATTATATTATTTGTTAATGTTATTTCCAGTATTATGCCTGTGTCAGTATTTACTGTGTCAGTGAAGGTAAATCAACATGCTGCCTCATCCTCTTCATCCACACGTTGTTTCTAAAGTTCTGCTTTATCAGAGCAGCAGCTCTTTGCCTCTGTTTATATAGAATATTCAGTTTTTAGCCTGCAGCTAGAGGCCATATCTGCTGCTGCTCAATTCAACTTAGTTCAGCTTTATTTATAAAACGCCACACGGGGATGGATCCTCATCGCGTTTGCTGCACGTCTACGAGTCCGTCTCAGATCCTCTGAGGTTCCCGTGTCCCGGCGTCGGGGGTGTGTGTGGTCGGGTGCAGCGGCTCAGACTTTGGTTTGACAAACAAAACCTGGAGCGACGTGATGCTGATCAGGGATCAATAGATCCATCCATCGACTCCTCCGCTCACATGGCAGCCGGTCCGTGTGTGTGTGTGTGTGTGTGTGTGTGCGTGCGTGCATGCGTGCGTGCGTGCGTGCGTGTGTGTGTGTGTGTTTTGATTGGGTTAAGCAGGTTAAAGTTCGTCTCTGATTATAAAAGGATCATTTCTGCAGCTCATGCTGCCCGACTGCTCATTTGCCTTTTAGTCATTTTAAATCCTCTTCAGAGGCCAACAGAGCATCTCTGTCTCTGTCTCTGTCTCTGTCTCTGTCTCTGTCTCTGTCTCTGTCTCTGTCTCTGTCTCTGTCTCTGTCTCTGTCTCTGTCTCCGTCTCCGTCTCCGTCTCCGTCTCTAAACATCCTGGTTTTCATTGAAAGCCAACGCTGCCTCCTGCCAGCGGGTTTTCACCCCTCACTGCGGCGTGGTGGAGCAGTGGTTGGCTTCATGTTCTCCCTGTGCCGGTGTTGGGGGGGGGTGTTCTCAGCTGGTGTGTGTTCCCCCGGTCTGTACAGCCTGTTCGCCGGCCGGCTGGGTTTCCTTGGACGCCTTCCAGAGCTCATATTTAACGTTCGATTCCCCGGCCTCACCCCGGCTGTGGAGCGTCCCGGGTTGCTCCTGGCCTGGCAGCTGTCCCCGTTTGTTTACCTTGACGCTGTGGGGAGCTCGCCCCGCCCCCCCGCCGCCGCCGCCGCGGGCCTGAAACAGAAACTCCAGCGGCGTTTTCACTTTCCGCCTAGAATCCTCTCTGTGTGCGTTAATGAGATCCATCGTGCTGCTGCCATGTGACGGGAGGCCAGGAGCGCTGCCCTCACTGCTGCCCCGGGGCAACAGCAGGGGGGAGGGGGGGTAATGAGACAGTCCACAGAGGCATATATAAATATATAGGGACGTGTCAGGTTCTGCAGCTCAGCTGCTGCTCTGACAGAGAGAAGAACATGAAGTCCCTCTGTTCTCCCTCCAGACCTGCTGGACAGCCTGCAGGGCATCCTGCCCAGCCTGCTGGAGGACAGCATCCAGGTGTGGGCCATGGCGGAGCGGACGGACCTCCCGCAGGTCTCCACCCTGCTGGACAACATCCACGCCGTGTCCGACCGGCCTGTGCCCGAGGCGCTGCGCAAGACCACCTCCATCAAAGCCCCCACGCTCTACATCTTCACCTCCGGAACCACCGGTGAGCCCCCCCCCCCCCGCCGTCCAGACGTCCAGTCTGACATGAGAAACACATTGTGTAATAGTTTATTCAGTCTGCTCTCATGTAGGTTATCAAAACAGGTTGCATCACCGGTGAAATGGAGCCACTTCAGCGAGGCCGGTTTAATTATATCACAGCATTCCTGCACGGGAGGATTCAGAGCGCTTCACAAAGGCAGGGGAGTCCATGCAATTACACTGAAAGGATGGAAATAAAGCAAGATATTAAGAAAATAGCAGAAACAACGTGGGAATAATCAGTTTCCACATGAGCGGAGGGGCTCAGGATTGTTTTCATCTGGAGAAAAGAGAACAGAATAGCTGGTGACTCTGTTCTGTGGAATCAGATTTATTTATAGAGCGCTTTTCAACACAAAGTGCTTTCCAGAGTAAAAGTATAACTACAAAGAGGCAGCCCCCACACACACTCCCAAACAAACACACCCGACCCGCCAACTCCCACTGCCCGCACCAATCTGAGATTAAAAATAGTTCCGACAATACGGATGAAATGAAACCCTGGCTTGGGAGTCCTCGGAGTGCAGGAATCCAGCTGTCCTGCTGGGTGGACGGCGTCAACAGACCCGCTTCCTCTCTCTCGCCGCGGAGCAGATGAAAACATGGCCGTCGGTTTAAGACGCAGACGGTGGTTTCAGCTTCCTGCGGAGGGCTCACCCTGGACGGGTGAGCTGATCCCCGTCCACGGCTGTGTCGCTCCATCATGAGATCAGGTTCATCGCAGGGGTCTGTTCCACTCCAGCGGCAGGAAATGGATGAACTTCACTCTCATAAAGGCCCCTCTGACTCCTCCGTGCACAAACACACTGGCGCCTTATTCCCAGCGCAGGTCAGCAGACTCAATCAGCGTCTCCGTCACGTGCGTCTCATCGTGACTTTAAAGCAGACGAGCAGCTTCACTGGTGGCAGGACATGCAGAGGACGGTCAAAAAGCAGCGTGCGCAGGCTGGGAAAGACCCAAAGCACAGGGAGAACATGCAGCTAACCGCTTGTGATGTGTTGTATTACTCTGACTGTGTTTCTCAGTGTGTGTGTGTGTGTGTGTTTTCCCCACAGGGCTGCCGAAGGCTGCGGTGATCACTCACCTGCAGAGCCTGAAGGCGGCCGCGGGCTTCTGGGCGTTTGGAGCAACAGAAGATGACGTGATCTATACTCCTCTGCCGCTCTACCACAGCGCCGCCTCGCTCATCGGCATCGGCGGGACCATCGAGCTGGGTGAGCTCTGGGTTCTATCGTACCCTGGGGGGGGGGGGATCTGCTCACCTGCCTGAGCTGGATCCAGCTGGATGTGGTGAAGGCTTTTCCTTTCATTCGTCATATGATCTGAGCTCTGTCAGTAAACTGTTGTTCAGTGTTCATTGTGGCTGCCGAACGATGCGAAAAGATGCTTTTTCACTCCAACAAGCAGCTTAATTAGAGGCTCTGAGCAGGGACTGGACAGAGGAGATAATGAGGGGAGTATTATGATTGTTTCCCTCCAAGTGAACGTCCTCACTAACAGGTTCTAATAAACAGCCAGTGATGTGAAAGCAGAACATTTTCTGATGAAGCTGTGGCTGATGTGTCTGTTGTGTTACCCAGCGGGACTCTTCACTGTCCTTATCGTTTAAGGACCATCCCTTGCTAACAGACCGGGGGGGGGGGGGGGGGGGGGGGGTCAGCCTCCTGTGAAATTCATGATATCTCACATTTACCCTCCATTTTCATCATGAACTGATTCAAACATTCTAAGTTTAATAACCCTGCGCCACATATTGGACAGCCTGATATGAACCGTGTCCCCAAAACGGGCCAAGCAGCACTCAAAGAGAGGAGGACTTGTTTGAGGAACAGATTCCTCTGTGGTTTTCGCGGCGGCTTCACTTCATTAGTCCCAAAACAGCAGCAGCATTATAATGAGATGATAAGTTAACGTGCTCCCTGCACAGATTCTTCACGCTTGTTATGATACCATGACTGGCATCTCACTGAAACGAGGACTGAAACCCAGAATCCAAACTCATCCGAGCGTCCTGGAAGAAGTCCAGACTCGTTCAGCAGCAGACAAACTGACCACGATCAAACCTGAAGAATACGAGCACACATGACCACATAAACACACAGAGCCTGGTGTTTTCACCTCTGACTCAGGGAGACCGCTTCATTTATTTCCTGGTTAAAACCCTCTTATAGTGGTGTAAATGTTGAAATGCAATTACAGGCACATGTGTTCAGAGAACAGCAGGACATTTTAGACTCCCTTTCTCCATCCTTCTTCATGGTACAGATCCAGTCAGGCCCTTTATGTTTGAATTGTGTCTCCACATATGCAGATGATGGTGTAGTGTATGGTAGTCATTGTACATTTCACACTCTTTAACCCTCTATTGTGTTTATTGTCATCTAACTTCACATATGCAAACAAAAAACTGTTGACTGAGACTGCAGTGCTACACCTTCCAGAAGAGTCCTCCTCTCCTGATCAAGGTGGAGTCAGACACAGAAGCGTATCAGGAATGTTATCTTCTTGAAGCTCTTTTTGCAACAAAATTTTACCGTTTTTCTCAGAGCGTGAAGGCAGCAGTCAACACCAGGACATTAGCAAGCTCCATCAAAACATCAAACCATGGCACCAGACTCTCCCCTGCAGAATCGTTTGACTGTTGGAACAGATTGAAAGGAAGAGAAGCTCAGTTTTAAAGTGACCGCTGACCTAAATCCACCTGAAATCCTTTGTTGTAACATGTGAACCCTGGATCTGTTTAGCACACTTCTTCTTTCTGAACACGAAGGCAAAGCAAAGTCTGTAGTGCACCTTTGAGCCACTTTAAGTATTTTAACACAAATGTTTATAATACAATCATGCATAAATCATGTTGAAGTTGCATGTCCTCTCTTGTGTTCGTGCGGGTTTAATACAATAATGCTTCATTGATTAATTTGTGAGGATGGAGCTGTTGGTAGGTCTTAGTGGATGAGAGTAGATGGCCATTACGACTGTGATGCACAAACCTCAGATCTCACATTTCAAATGTTCGCCGTTCACGTGGGCGATACGATTGAGAAACTGTGTTCCGCGTCGCGTCTCGGTGGGCAGCAACCCAGAGACAAACCTGTGGCTTACTGTGTTCCTGGATGTTTGATGTCAACAAGGCACACTCGGTTCTTCCCATGAGGGGTGAGTGAACCTGTTCAGAGGTCAGTACACGGGTTCAGCTCCACACGGCTGGGCACACGTGGAGAGACTGTGTTTAGGTGAAAGGTCAAATGATGAAAAAATTGATTAAAAAAAGTGCAGATGATCAAACAGTGATTCTTGTTTAGACAACAGAAATCTGCAACTTTCACGACGAACAGAGATGTTTCTTCTACTTGTATAATTGTCTCTCAAAGAATTATGCATCTAGTTTTGTTACACTTTTATTACATTAGCAGCTGTTTTAGTGTTTCTGTCCACATTTTAACCATTTTTTAACCATTTAGCAGTTTTTCTGTTTTTGCTGTTTCAGCTGTTTTGATTATTTGAGACATTTGGCCTGTTTTGGGGGCTTATTTTGACATTTTGGGCTATTTTGACTCTTTTTGACACCTGAAGATCTTTACTTTTTCTCTTTGTGTAGCAGCTGTATCTGTAGTCGATCATCATAACTCCTCAGTAGTTTCCCTTCTCATCTCAAAGCTCCAGATGAAGCAGCAGTTTAAATACCTGGACATTTCTCAGCTGAAGTGAAAAACGGGATCAAACACATCTTTCTTCTTTTAAATTGAACTATTTGTCAATTAGGACTTCTTTATAGTCTGACGAGCAGATAAACATGTATATATTTTCTGAGCGTTGTATGAATTGGACCTCTGTGCAGACTGTGAGTGCTGCCAGTGAAATGTCACTGCACTGGAGCAGTGTGGCCTTGAGGTTTCATTCACAGTAATGTGCACATCTTTAGAAACGACCTCTCCCACTTGGCTGCATTTCATCCTTTGTGTTTGCCTCCATGTAAAGGCACATTGCACTGTGGTGTTTCAGTAATAACTGACAGACATGATGTACAACAGGTTTACCTTTTGGGTTTGCTTGAGTTCAGAGAGTAAAGTTCAGGATCCTCCCGCTCCGAGCCTCTAAACTCAATTCCAGCAGCATGTTGATGTCTGGAGCTAAATTTAACCTCTATTGAAGTAGCTTCCTTGATGCTTGCTCAACCCAGTCATTGGCCGTTGTTTCCTTTTCCTCATAAACATTCAGCACAGGACAGTTGGCAGCCGACGTGTCCACATATTGACACCTACATTTATTCTTCAGTGCTTATGTGTGTTTCTTGCTGAGTTAGTCAAGGTGTGAAGCCCCAGCAGTACGTGGATGATGTGCCCCTTTAAGCACTTAATGCTGTCATTATGGTGTAAAACAACTGAAGTCGACAGTGAAGTTGTTTCTGAACCACGTGATACCCATTTTCAAACTGAGGAAAAAGGTCGGTCAAAAAGGTTGGTAAAAGGTCGTGGTGGCAGGTTTGATTTTGAGACCAGAGTAAAGTCATTTTGACTCCCTCAGTCACCACACACTGTTCAATACCCACTTCACCCAATGATCTGCCCAATAGTCTCTTCAATGGTCCATCCAATGGTAAATTCAATGGTCCACCCAATGATCCACCCAATGGTCTACCCAATGATCCACCCAATGGTCCACCCTGGTTCTGATCCGGTCTCCATAGTTGTGGTCAGATTCTCCTCGCTGCGAGTGTCTGCTATTTAGTGAACCTGACTTCACACAGCTTTTTAGATCAGATCCAGAACTTCACATCCATCCATCTTCCATAAAGCTGTATGGAAGATGGATGGATGTCCACAATGTTTGAACTGAACACATTATTCCTAAAGCTTTATATCGACTTTTTGATTCTACGTTTTAACTAGCGCCGCGAAATATGTCTCCATGGAGGCAATTCTGTGTGATTCATTTATAGAGGTTGAAAAATCCCATCTGTAAAAGTGATCAAAACCAGAAGAAAGACAAAGTAAGGATTAATAAAACATACAAGACAATGTACATAGAAATTCTAGATTACTGTAGGATACATAGATAGTTTATAATTATTACAATATCAACATACACAGTTTAAATATTGAAAAAATATGATGCTGGCGCCTCATATAGATGCTCTGGGGCTGATGGCTGAGATAACAATGTGTGTGGAGACTGAGAGGCATCCACATTACAGCAGCAAGCAATCCAAAGTCCATTCATCTTCCATACCACTTCCTGTCTACTCGATACACACCATCAGCACAGCTTAATGTCTGAATGAATGACTCACCAGCAGGATGCACTCCGATTCATTATCCATCCATTATCCATGGTGGCTTCCTCTCCCTCAGATGTTTGGATTTATTCTAAATTTGCATCACTTTCTTTATTCGAAGTCTCATCGGCATGGACTCACAAACACTTGACAGAATGAAGCCCACATCTTTATTTGCAGTCTTTCAGGGTGCTGGGTTGATGGAGTACTCTTTGGTTCTGTGGCTCTTGTACCTGCCGTATTGCTGCGTGTATGAATGCTGTGGCCTCGTGTCATGGAAGGGACTGATGATTTGTTCACCCGTGGCGATTGGACGATGCTTGTTTTTCAGGGGCCACTTGTGTGTTGAAGAAGAAGTTCTCCGCCTCCCATTTCTGGAACGACTGCAGAAAACACGACGTCACCATCTTCCAGTACATCGGTGAACTCTGCAGATACCTCTGCAACCAGCCGAAGGTAATCTTTTCAAAGCGCGAGCATCAGTAAGGCCTGCGGTGCCTGTGGCCGCCGGTTCGGAGTGTAGGATGTGGCGCCCAGGGTGGCCGGGCACCGGAGCTCAGCGGGAGTTTGCACAAACTCCTAGACACTTGAAGTGCTGCTCGTTCTCCAAGTCAGTCTTGTTGTTATTGCATATCCCTGCCTCTCTGCTGCTGTCAGTTTCCCACTGACATTGTCTGTTCTTGACCTACTTCTCACTTCCTGTTTCCTGTCTCTTGAAGTGTTACTTGTGGGTGGAGCAGGTTAAACTGTTGGTTTTTGTGGTTGGAGGAGGTTAAAGTGGTTTTTTAATGTGGTTGGAGCAGGTTAAATGTTGGTTTATGTGGGTGGAGCAGGACATGGCGACGCTCAGATTCAATTATAATCTGGTGAGTGACCGTCTGCAGAGTCCTCCTCCGTCAGTGTGAGGGACTCACTGTTTACTACGTCAGAGACACAAGCTGTGGCTTTGTCTGTACGTCCTCACACACACACACACACACACACACGCGCATGCATGCATAGTGTGAAGACCCTGATGCTGGTCCTTCCTTGACCCCGGACTCAAAGTGTTCTTTGTCCTTCCGTCCCCTGGTCCCCCCCCCCATCCCCCCCGTCCCCCCCGTCCCCCTGCTGTTGGACTGTGTGGGTGGACGGCAGCCGAGTCGTCCTCATCACTGAGGGACAAATTACAGATGGAAGCACATCCAGCACGTACACACCGAGAGCAATTAGTGCGGGAGTTTAATGAGAGCATGTCTGCCACACACACACACACACACACACACACACACACACACACACACACACACACACACACACACACACACACACACACACACACACACACACTATGAATATTGATTTTAAACAATAGAAATCGTGTGTGTTCTGGACAGGCTCTCTAACAGGGGTGTGTTCTCCGTCCCGCAGACGGAGCTGGATAAGGTCCACCAGGTGCGGATGGGCGTGGGCAACGGCCTGCGGCAGGACGTCTGGAGGGAGTTCCTGAGCCGCTTCGGGAACATCAAGATGTGCGAGGTGTACGGCTCCACCGAGGGCAACCTGTGCTTCATGAACCACATCGGGAAGATCGGGGTGGTGGGCCGCTCCAACTTCTTCTACAGGGTGAGGAAGTGGAGGAAGGCTGCAGGGAGAGATGGCGGGGAGCTCAGAGCAGGACGGGTTAACTCACAGCTTCTCAGAGCTTCATCTCCCTCTTTGTTCCTTTAATCTGGATTTTTAAGCCGAAGTTTTAATCCAGACTCCCCCCACCCCCTACCCTCTGCTGGAGAAGTCTGGAGAATCATAAAAGAAGATCTAAACCATGCTCTTACAGAGGTGATGTCTACATTTGAGGATTGATCAAATGTTTTGCATGAAGCAGTAAATGAAATTCAAAGTGATGTAGTTCAGATGTTCGTGAATGAAAAGGTTATTTGAGTCAGAAGCTCTTTTAAACTGGAAAATATGAAGGTGATCGCATTCATTTTCTTGGAAATTCTGCTTGTCTAAAGTGAGATATTTAGTTTTGAAGTTGGAGGAGAAAAGTGAACCACATTTGAAGGAATGAGAGGAAAAGGAAAGCTGTCAGGAGGAGAATGTGAGTTTTTTTGTGCTTCTTCATGTCTTTCCTCTATCTTTAGACTTTAGTGTGATTTATCGGAATCTGAGCTCCATTATATTTCAGACAGATAATAAAATTATCACTATGAGGAGACACAACAAAGCGCTTCATATTATCTCCTTTTATCAAGTGCAGTACGCCGTTTTTTTAAACTCAGCAGTGCAGCAGCCGTCATCATTAGTGGATCCTAAACGGGCCGAGGTCGGAGGACGAGCGGCAGGGTGGCGGCTGGACGGGGGCGAGGCGGCCTCCCGGCCGTTGTTGTAGGAATTAACCACTAATGCTCGTCCGTAGAGCGGCTCCTGAGGGGAGTTACAAAACACTGACTGCATGTGTTTAGCCCTAATCTGTGACCTGAGCTATTCTTAGGAGTGTCCGCCGGCCTCTCCTCCCGGCCTGCACGCGCTTACAAAAGACAGTTATGGAACATATATCTGCTTTTAAATAACAGGATTCGCAGTTCTGTAACGGAGTGTCTAATTAATCCTGGAGGTTACGGAGGCTGGAGACACTCCCAGCTGCAGCACCATCTGCAGGTCTGCTGCGTCCGACCCCTTGACCCCTGGGAGCCGGGGGACTTAGCCCCGACTTAAGAGACTCCTGCCAGTCATGTTACAGTCTTCCATGTAATCTGTGGTATTTAGTGTGTGGCCTGACTTCACGGCCAGTAAGATTCAGACCGTTTGAGCTCCTGTTTAAGAAAACTCATTTAAAGGTGCATTAAGGAGTTTTACAACCTTAAAAATACTTATTTCCCACCATAAATATGTTACACATTTTTAATGATGTGTACAATGTGCCCTGACATATTCATTACAAGTACCTCTAACAGCGCTAAATTGTCACTTGAAAGTTGCAGTGCCGGTCCGGCACCAGCATCTTTTGGGGGAGAATTTGAAAGGAATGACGTAATGCGCGCTCCGGCTGGATAGGTTTCGCTTTGTCCGCCATTACTCCGCCAGATGCTTAGTGAGCAACAACTGAGCAGGAGCTTCCAGAAAGTAAGAACAGACTGGCTTCTAGCACTGCCACAGCTCCACACAGACTCCACCAGGTAAAAGAAACTTAAATCTTACTTGAGCGCCTCTAAACGAGCGAAGACGGAGTCCCCGTCTTCCGTGCACGCGAGCCACAGGGACGAGTTTTTCACTAAGCTGCGTTACGCCCAAGGCCT
Source organism: Salarias fasciatus (assembly GCF_902148845.1). Taxonomy (NCBI): domain Eukaryota; kingdom Metazoa; phylum Chordata; class Actinopteri; order Blenniiformes; family Blenniidae; genus Salarias; species Salarias fasciatus. The sequence continues at coordinate 3,870,288 of NW_021941229.1, read as the reverse complement.
GCAGGGGGCGCTGTTTCGCATAAAACGTGCAAACTCCTTAAGGCACCTTTAAGCTTTAATTTTTGAGACCCACTTTTCAGAGTATCACAAAAAACAACCCATCATTCCACAGCCTTCTGTAGCAGGTTCGCTAGAGAATGACTGCTGGAGACAATAAATGTAAAATTCTTAAAGCAGCTCAAACGCAGGTTTTTATACTGTAGGACGAGCCAGAGAGAGCATAGCACACACAAGGAAGAACATGCAAACTCCACACAGGAAGATTGAAGCCCTTGATGGAAATCTAAGAATCAGAACAATTATTTCTCTCAGCTGAAATCCGTTAAATGAATCAATTAATTCATCAACATTGTTGGAAAGATAGAAACTTTAAACCAAGACAAGAAAAACACCAAATCCAAAAAATGAAGGTTAAAAAAAAACAAAAACGGGGCTCACTGGGTCAATTATGGGCAAGAGAAAGAGCACTGTTATTCAGAACAAATCTCTTTGTCCCTCTCCTGCAGCTTCTGTTCAAGTACGACCTGGTGAAATACGACATGGTGAAAGACGAGCCGGTGAGAGATCAGCACGGCTTCTGCCAGCGAGTGAAGACGGGTGAGACCGAAACGGATTCCTCTCAGAGGACAGCAGATTTCCCCTCGTGGTGTCTGATTTGTCCTCACTGTCCCTCTCTCGACCCGGGAAGGCGAGACAGGACTGCTGCTGTCCAAGGTCAGCTTCTTCAGCCCGTTCTTCGGATACGCCGGGAGCAAGAAGCTGACGGAGAGGAAGCTGATGAGGAACGTGCTGGCGAAGGGCGACGCGTACTTTAACACGGGGGACCTCATGGCCGAAGACCACGACGGCTTCATCTGCTTCCGGGACCGAGTGGGAGACACGTACAGGTGCGGTTCGATGCCGTTTGGCCCCGGGAGGTTTTCTGCGACGCCGTCGGAGATCGGCAGGGTTTGTTTGTGTCTTCGTCATGGAGACGCGTCCCTGTGACGGTCACAGCGGGAAGCCAGAAAGCAGCCTCCGTACACGCAGTGTGTCTGACTGACGCTTCTGCCCTCTGGTTCCAGGTGGAAGGGCGAAAACGTAGCGACCACCGAGGTGATGGAGACTTTGGGGCTGGTGGACTTCATCCAGGAAGTCAACGTGTACGGAGTGGAAGTGCCAGGTAGGACTGTCCTCAAACCTGAGGGTCCCTACAGGGTACCAGGCCGAGAGCCAGGTCTCCAGGTCTCCCCTCACTATGGTTTTTCTGGTGCAAATGCAAATACCAAAGTGGACCGACATAGATTGTCATACAAGTATGAATTTTAGCGTATGAGTGTGCTGACACAGGGGAAACTAGCAAAATTAGCTACTGCAGCGTACTGCCTTTCTGTTTTCAAATATCACCCTGAATATACTCAAAAATACAAAAAGAAAAGTCTGTCTGGGTCAGAGTTAGGGCTTTGGAGTGATGGGGTTAGGGTTAGGGTTTAGGCATGCGAAGCATGCTTCTGTCGTCAAATTCAAAAACAGATCATACCTTCCATGAAGTGCTACCAGGCCTTAGTTGCTTCCTGTTTTCATTTACTTCAGAGTAATGGTAGTAGTGCTCTGACACTGCAGGCTGCTCCTCTGCTGACCTCTAACCTCTGTTCAGGACATGAGGGCCGAGCTGGGATGGCGGCCGTCATCGTGCGACCAGACATGGCCTTCGACGGGAAGAAGCTGTTCGAGCACGCGGTGGGAGACCTGCCGGCGTACGCCCGTCCGCTCTTCATCCGGCTGCAGGTAAAACCTGACACAGCGGTGGTTTAACAGGAGTTTGTACGGAGGCTGAGATTTGGGCTGGTTTTACGTTGTGCTTGAGCTGGAAACAGTGAGTCAGATCTGGCAACCCTGGAGAAGATGTGGCTTTCTGGTACCTGACACACAGGTCACTGTTAGAAAACTATTATGAAGAAGGTCAGCATGTGCTTTTGTTGCTGTTCCAGAATCAGTGGCTTCATGGTCATGGCGCCATCTTGTGTTTTTTTTGCTGTCACTGCAATGCATCCCCTCCCGGTTCTTCTGCCTCGAGGTTCATCTGCTCATGTCCTTCACTGGTTCCCTCTTCGGTTTGGGACTGGCAGAGCTTGTCGGGGCCTCCGTGTCTCATTCAGACCTTACTGGCTCGGTCCACAGGAGATCATGGAGATGACCAGCACCTTCAAGCAGCAGAAGTTCCAGCTGGTCCAGAGCGGATTCAACCCGTCCACCGTCTGCGATCCGCTCTACGTGTTGGACTACCAGCAGGAGAGCTACATTCCCCTCACAGAGGGCATCTACAAGAGCATCGCCGCCGGAGAGCGAAAGCTGTAGAACTCTGGAAAGACCCGGCAGGACCTGGACTGAGACCAGGACTGAGACCTGGACTGAGACCTGGACTGGGACCTGGACTGGGACCTGCTGCTGTTTGCACCACATGGTACAGTCACATGAAGATGACGAGACGTCCCAGAACACTTGAGTTTCATTGAGAACAGAGCCTGATCAGGAGAATCTGAACACCTTTAAACAGCAAACTGCGTCCAGTCACTTAATGAAAAGGTTGTTTTTAGACAAAGTCTAGAAGTTTTTAACTTTCTGCACTGATAATTGTGTTTTATAAGTGAAGAAATTATTTTTTTAATGATGGAGAAGCTAAAGCTTTAATGGAATCACGTTTGAAATGAGCAGGTGTGACTTAAGGAAGGAATAACTGAAGTGTGTTTCTTGGTTTATCTGCACAGTTTACAGACTAAGGTTAATTTTTGTTTTGCTTTTTTTTTTTTTACTTGAAATGGAAGTTTTTAATCCAGATGTGTGAAGTGATGTAAGTTTTTTTCTGGGATTTGAAGGAATGGTTCTTTTAAATTCCTGAAAGTTAATGACGAGAGATTTTGAAGGATGAAATGTCTTTCAGATTAGTAATCTCAGTTCAAGTGCCTTAATTCCAAGTTGAACAGAATTCAGTACAGTGAATCAAAAAATCAATTTCAATGTTTTAATTCTGTCAGTTTTTTATTTGTTTCTGTCACGTCAGCGTTTTTCATTCCTTTTTCTCAGAACTGGAGCGTTTACTGTTGACTGAAGTGTCATTTAGCAATAAATATGTAGTCCAGGGTTGTCAAACATGTGGCCTGCGGGCCGAAACCACATCAGGACAAAGAGGAGTTTCTTTTGTTTTCAAAAAAACTCCAGCCGTTACTTTATTCACTGAAGATCCAGCCCAGTCTCATGGCCAGAGGAGGAGACAGGAGTCCAGCCGTGCTTTAAAGCTAGCAAGGTAGCATTAGCTTTGAATTATAAGCCCCAGGGTTTTCTAGTTTAAAGCTAGCGAGGTAGCGATAGGCTAATTTAAAGCTAACACCGTTGGCTTTAAGCTGTAAAACCCTGGGTTTTCTCGTGTTAAAGCTAAGAGGGTATCATTAACTTTAAAGTTAGTTTGAAGCCAGTTTAAAACTAATGCTACCTGGCTAGCTTTAAACCAAAGCTAAACAGGTAGCGTCACTTGGTTTTCTAGTCTAAAACTAGCGAGCTAGTGTTAGCCTTCCCGTCACGAGGCGTTCGTGGTGCTGAAGGCCGCGGGAGCTTCGTCTTCATCGACAGGGACACATTTTGCAGCAGCAGTATGTTGACTTGCACTGATTTTATTTTCAGGTTGTGCAGAAGAATTGTCTAATAAAACTAGAACTTTTTCAGCATTTCAGAGTTTAATTTATTTAATTTACCCCTTTAACTATGAGCACTAATGACTTTGTCAACCTCTTTTCAGTGGCAGCTTATGAACCACAGGCCTTTTCACCCTCGATACAGATCAAGATCCAGCCTTCCCTTCATTCCTCTGCTGTATATTTTCACCTCCCTGAACTCGATTTCCCATAATTCACCTGGTGAAACACTGTGAGCTCATTATTTAATCTCAGTTGATCTCGGTGAACAACCCAGAACAGGATGAGCCGATAATAAAAACAGCCATGTAGGCTTTTTTTCTTTGAAAATTCTGATTTATATTTTTAATATATGATATGAGGACTCAAACACTTAGTTTACCTACTTTACTTCACAGGAATTAAAGCATTATTTGCACATGCTGTCAAACAAATAGACTATTTTATTACCTTTGTCGTGACCAAATTCTCCTCATTTATGCTGCACTTCCTTCGCTCATGTAGAAATGTATTATTTCTGTGTTGGATGTGTAGCAGGAGCCCGTTGTTTGAACAGACTCCAAAAGAAGCCAATCAGATTTTCTTATAATATTTTATTCCAAAGCATTTGCACAAAAAAGAAACATTTAATGAAAGAAGACATTTCAAAAAGCATAATAAATCAAATCCATGATGTAGTTTGTGAATGTAGTTTGTCCTATTTCAAATGACAGATAATAATAATAATAAAAAAAATACCAGCTCAATTTTCTCTTCAAACCAGAGAACACATCTTAACATTGACTTAAATACGACATACATGAACTCTGGCAGACTATAACCTCTGTCTGTAAGACCAAGAGCTGCAGGTCAGTGCTGAAAGGACACGACAGGCCACGGAGCGCCGTCCGCTTTAAATCAAGACTGTACATCATTTTACAAACATTTGGAACGGATCAGACTGTCTCTGCTGTTCACACTGCAGGAAAGAGCATTAACACCTTCTCTCTCCAATATTCAGGGCCACACTTCTTTAATCTTTCTTTCTTTCTGCTAGGTTTCTTCTCTAAAAAGCCAAAGTCCAGCTTGAGCTTCAGTATCACTTCATTTACACACAGCAGAACCCAGCATGCAGGAGCCTCCAGATTTCATTTCTTTAGAAAGGAATCAATACCGTGATCTCTCAGCTGATCGCTCTTATTATTAATGGATCAGTTTGTTACAGTGAGCACTAAAGAGGAGATTGATCCCGATCACCTGATCTCACTCAGAACAGTTGATGAGTTTTTACAGGTGCTGTAAAAAAATTGTGAGTTCATGGAAAAAGTTTTCAGACCTGAATCATCTTCGATCCAGGTCCCGGAAGGTCAGTAAAATCTGTAGGAAGAGTTCAGCATTTCTCTAAAAACACCTCTTTCTGTAATAAAAGCATAAATTTGGGAGTCCTACAGGGTCCTTTCCCGTCACAAACCCTGCAGGACGCTTCATCCTGAACCCCCAGTTTCCTCTCACACATGTATTTCCAACACTCTCCGTTTCCACAAAGCATGTTTTCAGTGCAAAAAAAAGCTTTAAAACTCATCTCAGCATTTCATCAGTGGAATGTGAAGAACTGTTGATCAGTTTTCATCCTTTTGAATCTACAGACCAAATGTCAGTCATCAGTAAGAGACAACCAGTTGAAAGATGTTTCTGCAAATGTATTCAAAGCAGACAAGTTACTGAGAAACTAAAGAACAATAATGTGTGTGGTGTTCAGGGTGTGCTGAGATTTATTGTAGATTTTATTTCAGCTAGAAGCCTCTAACGTAAATCCTTCGTCTTGGTATGAATCGGTGAATGACAGCAATGTGAAAACAGGAAGTCTGACATTAGAGCCTCCTAATGTCGTTTTCTACTCGGTTTGAAGTCGATGATACATGACACGGGTTTAGAGCAGAGGTTACTGAAGCGTGGGAGGCTCCTGTCTGAAGATCTCCAGTGAGCAGCAGTTCTCTGGGACAGAAACAGGCCAGAGGAGGACGGACAGGATGGACGGACATGACAGAAAGACGACAGGAAGTCAAAGAACCTCTGGTTCCAACCTGCAGTGAGCAGAAGAACATCCAGGAGATTCTCCAATGGCTGATCGAGACCACACTGGGGGAAACTGTGGTCAAACAGGACCACCAGAACTGGACCAGAGGACGTCTGAGGAGTCTCCACCCGGACTGGACTTGTGGTCTTGTCCATTGTTCCAACAAGTCGTCTTTCAATCAGAAAGATCTCCAAATCTAGGCCACAGGTTAACACTCAAACAGTTGGAGTCCAGTGCAGATATTTTCCAGGTGTGTCACACGGTGTAAATCCAGGTAAAGTTTCCAGTCCTGAATAAGGATTTCCATGTGTGATGATAATAACTGCAGTACCAAAGCAAGACGGATACAATAAAAGTGAAACACCGCAGAAATGTGTTTGGTCCACCGAAAGCAGGGAGAGAGGTCCAGCTGACAACATCCAGCTGTCACATGCTGTGTGAGTGTCATGTCACATCATGTCATGTTAGTGTCAGTCATGTTACTGTCATGTCAGTAGCATGTTGTGTCACTGCTATGTCATGTCAAGTTATGTTATGTCATGTTATGTTGCTGTTGTGTCATGTTGCTGTTATGTTATGCTATGTCATGTCATGTCATTGTTATGCTATGTCATGGTCATATCAATGTCACGTTACTGTCATGTCAGTGCCATGTTGTATCACTGCTATGTCATGTCACGTTGCTGTTGTGTCATGTTACATTATGCTATGCCATGTCATGGTCATATCAGTGTCAAGTCATGTTACTGTCATGTCAGTGCCATGTTGTGTCACTGTTATATGTCATGTCTCACTGTCATGTGAATGTTAGCATCATGTGTCCACTACAGTGGACGCAGAACAGTGTGTTCAATGACAATATGTCTTGAAAATATTACAATGTTGTGGGTGGAGTGATGAAGGGAATTGTGGTTACAAGGTGAGACACGTCATTAACTCTTTGGTTAACTCTAATCCAACTTGAACTAAACTTCCAGTCGTCACTCATTCAGTCTTTCCTCATGAACAGAAACTTTGTTCTTTGATACAACTGCTAATAATTAAAGAAAATACTCTCTAATACTGTTAGAAAAATAGAGCTCTGGTTGGTGTTGATTGCTGAATGTAGAAGGGATCAAATCTGCAGATGAGATCTGTCAGACGTGGAAGCGAGCGGGACTCTGTACACAACCGCCAAGTGTTAGTGTCAATGGATCCCGATCCGGGTGTGCTGAAGACATTTCAGCTCACTGATCAGAGGGGTGGAGATACGGTCCTTCATGGAGGCCAGACGTCATCAAACTACCGGCTTTGATGGAGTCGCTGTGAGACCTCACCTCCTGTGCAGGTGGAAAGACCTCTGAAGACTTCATGGCAGCTTGACAGCACAGGTACTGATACAAGGATCAGCCGCAGAACCGGCCTCCGGACATAGAAACCCACTCAAAGTCCAGATATGGCGTCATAGCAACGACAACAACAAAAAAAGGTAAAATCAGGTGATGGTGTGAGTGAGCCTGGCGCTGGAGGTCCAACCTGGTCTGGCATCATTCAGCGTCCGGCTCCCTGAGCTCCGAGGACGGACTTTCTCTGGGCGGCAGCAGGTCGTAGTGACAGGGGATGTGGCTGTTTTTTGGCAAATCGTACGGATCCTGTCCAAACTGCATGTGGCTGCGGTCCTCGCCTGTGGACGGGATGCAGCTGACGGTGGGCTCTGAAACCACAGGCAAGGAAACTGTCGGAATAAACCGTGAAATACAACCAAGAATCTTCGAAAACTGGGTACTGAGAGGTTCGGCTGCTATTCAAAAGACCAAGTCTTGTTTATGTCTAATAGACCTGATAGTAGAAAACAGACCCGTCAGCAGCACTGAACGAGAATAAATGAACGCAGGACGGAGCCACTCACCGACTTCGTAGACGTTGCGTTTGTCGGTGGGGCTGCTGCTGATCTCGGCGTACGGCGAGTCGCGTCTGGCCGGGGACTTCATCTCCACGTAGCCACACTCGGTGTGTTTGGCCGTCAGCAGCGGCGGGTCTTTGATGGTGGCGTAGGGGTTTTCCGAGCTGCTGAGGGAGCAGGAGCTGGCGTGGTAGGGCGCGCCCTTCACCAGATCTGCATCAGGTGGACAGAAGGGCGGATCAGAGAGGAACGACAGCACCGAGACGAAGAGATCTGCATTGATGTGGAAGACCTACCTCTTAATGACTTCCCCATGTATCTGCTGTCAACCCCATAAGCTCCTGACACGGGAAGAAACACTAATTTTATCTCTTCACATTCTCCAGTGCCTTTCAGTTTTGGCCAGTTTGCATCATTTCTCTGACATGTGGAGGAACGACGGCGACTCACCCAGCTCGTTGAAGCAGTCCCCTTGTTTCCAGTCTGCAGGCAGCGTGCCGCCGTTGTCTCCAGGACTCAGTTTCCTCTGATACACATTTTTCAAGTTCACAAACATCTGGTTGTTCTTGGTCTGAAATGAGCAGAAAGACATTTCCATGACTGTAAACGGACTGAGAACCCGCTGACAGGAGCCCGTCTCCGCCCGGCGATACCGACCTTTACGTACGGAGCGTTGTTGACGTGCAGAGGGCTGACGCACTGCGTCAGGGTGTGGTAGCTGGGATTGGAGAAGTAGTTGCTGGGCTGGCCGTCACATGGTGACGGGTGAGCTTCTGGAAGATGAAAATGTGAGAAAGACAAGAACAGAAAAGGTCTGTTAAATCCCCTTTCTGCCTCCGTCGCTTCATTCTTTTTCCTTCTACTTCCTTCCTTTGGGTGTGTGTTCTACCTGTGATGGTGTAGTCGGCTGTGACCCTCATGGCCGGGGTGTAGGTCACAGCCGGCATGGCGGGCTCTTTGCCTTTCTGCTTCTTCTTGTAGATGACGAAGAGCAGCAGGAGGAAGAGCACCAGCAGCACCAGGACGATGATCCCCGCGATGGCGCCGATCTGGTAGGTGTCCACGTGGATGGCGGCGCTGGTCAGACTGTTGAGGCTGCCCACCACCACGCCGGCTGCAGAGCACAGTTCACACCCAGCTGAAGCTCAGAGGAAACGGAGACAGCCGTCTCGCCGCCCCGTCCAGCCTCACCTTGGTCGCATCGAGCTCCCTTCCAGCCCGGGCTGCAGTAGCAGGTGCCGGTCATGTGGTCGCAGGTGGAGTTGTTCAGGCAGTCGCAGACCTGACGGCAGCCGTAGCCGTAAGAACCAGGAGGGCACTCTGGAAACGCCAAGAAATCACAAGGGTCATCGAGTCGGAGAGAGTTGGGTGTCGTGGAAAACGTGGCTCTGAGAGTTTTATGGAGCTCTAAACGCTTTGTGTTGGTTAAAGATGTGGACATATTGCGGAGGACGTACTCTGCTCGCAGAGCTGCCCCATGAAGCCGGTGCGACACGTGCACTGTCCAGAGATGTGGTCGCAGTCCGCTCCGTTCTTACACTGGCAGGTACGAGAGCAGTCCTTCCCGAAGAAGCCCAGAGGACATCCTGCGGGAGGACACGTCACACTCTTCACATCCATGAACAAAAAAACACCACGCTGTCTTTAAGCGGCTCTTATGATTTCACACTGGAAAATATGACATGTGAGAACAGAATCCAGAGGTTTAATCTTTGAACAGGGCACAACTTTGTAATCTGGACTCTGTTTCAACACATTTAAATGAAGTATAAAAATTCTTTTAAGTTAAAAATCATGCAAAATCCTTCACATGCAGCTCTGTATTTATAGTCAATATAAAGCAGTGCCGAGTGAAATCCACCAATGTCCTTTGACTGATGTTACACTCAATCATTAAGAAGGACATTGACAGTATGTGAGCTTTAAGCTGTTTGCATGAATTACTACAGTCCAAGTATCACAGGCGTTTTGACGTTTAACTGCGATTTTTCCAAAAAAACTGAACTAATGTTTCTGGTATTTTCTGTTGATCAGGATCAGAGATGCAGTGAAATCAACTTATTGTGACGTATCATTGGCGTAGAATCACACTGTGAGGGTCAACCTGTAAAAACATGAATGAAATCTACAGAGGACTTAGTTTGTGACATTTCACTGTATGTGGGTGTATGAAAAATGTTAAAAAAGCATTTTCCTCTCTAAGTTTCAGCTTGTTCCTTTATTGAACATAGATTTTAATTTGAACTGTTCATGTGTTTATGCCTCTTTAGACTGAAGAAAACATTTGGAGTTGATCACAAATGACAGTTTCCTTCCCTCTGCAGAATCGTCTTGATCTAGTCGAAGGTTCATTGTCCAAATACCTTTAAAATAATGTTTAGTTTATTAGAAAAGGCACATTTTTGTACTAACTTAATTGTAATAACTTAGGCAGATCTCAATTCATCTTGGTTTTGACTCCCAATAGCTGATCATTTTGATTTTAGTTCCAGAGTAATGGACAATAATTTTCTTTCTTGGGAAAATAAAGCAATATCTTCTTGACACACTACTAGACGGCTCTGCCATGATGTCTTTTGTTCAGCCGAAGAGGAAATATGGCATTCAGCAACAAGATTTCCTGCAAGTAAGAGACTTTGTCATGAGGGTTACCCACAATCCCTCAGTATCAAAACATTCCACACCAAGAGAAATGAGTCTTATTATGGAAATCTGGCAGGTTTAATCAGTTTATTCTATGATATCCTGAAGCGGTGTAACACCACAAACACTCACTTTCTGAAGGGCATGTGTGAAAGATAAGTCTGTGTGTGTGTGTGTGTGTGTGTGTGTGTGTGTGTGTGTGTGTGTGTGTGTGTGTGTGTGTGTGTGTGTGTGTGTGAGACTGACGCTGCGTGCAGTACAGGCCGGTCCATCCAGGGGTGCACTTGCACTCTCCGTCGTAGGCGCTGCAGTAGGCTCCGTTGTGGCAGTTGCAGGTGTGGATGCAGTTGGGACCCCACTGGCCGGGAGGACACGCTGCAACACGCCAGAGAGAGGAGCGGGTCTTTAAAAGAGAGTCCTCCAGAGGGCGCTCCGCTCGCCCCGCCCCGGTGCACTCACGCTGGGAGCAGTCGCTGCCGATCCAGCCCGGGTAGCACTGGCAGGAGCCGTCGATCGGGTGGCAGGTGCCGTTATTGGTGCAGCTGCAGCTCCACGCGCAGTTCTTTCCAAAGCGCCCGCTGGGACACACTGCACACACACACACACACACACACACACACACAAGCATCAGCAGTGATTTAGGGTTGGAGGGGTGTGTGTGGGCGTGCTGCTCACCCTCGTTGCACAGGGCTCCCTTGAAGCCGGGCAGACAGTCACACTGTCCCGTCACGTGGTGGCAGGGCCCGTTGCTGTGGACGCACTGCGGACACGTCTGGCTGCAGCGGTGGCCGAAGTAACCTGGAGAGCAGACTGCACGCACACACACACACACACACACGTGTTTATTGAGCAGACATGCGAGAGGCGGCTGGAGTGCAGGTGGGGCGTGCAGCAGGACTCACTCCTCTGGCAGGTGGTGCCTCGGTACCCCGGGGCGCACTCACAGGTCCCCTCGTCCGGAGAGCACGACGCCCCGTTCTTACAGGAGCAGGACAGGGAGCAGTTCGGGCCCCAGCGGCCCTCCGTGCACACGCTGTCGCAGTGGATACCTGCTCACACACACACACACACACACACACACACAGTGAAGCCGTGAAGAGATAGAGACACACTGAGCCATGAGAAGACAGACGGCCGGTCTCACCGGTCCATCCGGCCGAGCAGCGGCAGTGTCCGGTGGCGTGGTCACATCCGTCAGCGTGGCTGCAGTCACACCGCTCTCTGCAGTCCAGGCCGTACGTCCCGGCCTGAGGACAACACAACCATCAGAGGAGGAGCAGAGAGCAGCCAGCAGCCTGTGAGGAGCGTGACTCTACAGACAGTCTCTGCAGAAACTCCATCAATCTCTCACTTCAGCTGAGAACTGCTGAGTTTCCAGAGTCTCCTCTTGGTAGAATGATGAGAATTTAAGCCAAATAAGAAAATAGACGGTTTCACTCAGTTACTTTCACCTGCTGCTTCATCTAGAGCTCTGAGACGAGCTGAAAATCATTGCTAAATATGGTAAAAAGAAGACTATATATGGATATGATTCTCCAAATCATGACAAGGTAAAAGAGCTAAAAATGTAAACGTGTCCAGTCTTCTACATTAAAACTCTGACACTTCATTAGTTCACAGCTGTAGCAGAGCCAGAGTGGGGGCAAGGGGGCGGTCGCCCCAGGGCCCACAAGGTCATAGGGCCCCGTTTCATTTGATGTGTTCACATTTAATCGGAAATTAATTATTATAATACAATGTGCAGTGTGTACGAGAAGGTATACGCATATGAGTGTGGGCTCCAATTTTTCCAATTCTTAATTTACGACTGTCCATGAATGCATCAGAGCTGTAAGCCAGCGCTGATTGGCTGTGCGGCATGAATGAGTTTTTTCTTTTGCACTTGATCTGAACTTTTTGGAGGGAAGTTAAACAGTATGCTAAACACTACGCTAGCCGCTAGCGGTACTACCCAAAACCTAACATCGGAGCCACTGGTGAGTCAGTGAAAGCTTCAAAAATATTATCTTTATCAGAATGCTGTGGTCTTAAACACCTGGCTATTTGAATGTGCCTTGTGTTGCTCTCAACTATAAGAGACCGCCGACTCTATTTTTTTCTAATATAGTGAATTCCAAAAGATATAGATAGCTGTGTCTATATCTATCTGAATAGACTGTGTAATTTTAGACCAGCTGTGTTCATTTTATATTGAAGCTGTATCAAAGATGGTACAGATTTAGCCTGTGACTTTTTATCTGAGCTTTCAGCACCATGGACAGCGGACGCTCTGAGATTGACGCCTGTCGGCTGCATTTGTGTGCGGGTGTGCTTATGTGTATTTGTTCTACAAGTTTGGGAACTGGTTTGTGACTTTATTCTGCTTTCTGAGGCATAGAGGTTTGCTTGGCTCAGTAAAAGTGAGCATTAGTGTGTTGTTTGATGGTAGGATGAGTAATTGTTTGAATGGTAAAATTACTATCATAAGGGCCTGTGGAGAATGCTCCGCCCCCTCTGGACTGAGACCCACGCTCTGCCTCTGGTTCACAGTAGTGGTGTGGTTCACATAAAATACTGACTTTGGATGCATGGCACAATTAAACAATTTATCAGCTGAGATATCCTGATTTTAAACATGTTTTACTTGAAAGAAAGAGGATCAAACTTTCAGAATTCAGTCCACAGTGGGAAAACACAGCTTTTATTATTCACCTCTCACTGTTAGTTACTTTCCTGAATACTGTCCTGTGTCGCTATTGTCCTTGAAAAACATATAGTTTTGAAAACAACTGGCTTTTAGAATTGGTGTGTGTGTGTGTGTGTGTGTGTGTGTGTGTGTGTGTGTGTGTGTGTGTGTGTGTGTGTGTGTGTCTGACCTGGCAGTGCAGCTCGCAGCGCTGGCCCCTCCAGCCCGGGGCGCAGGTGCAGCTCCCGTCCAGGGCGCTGCAGGCTCCGCCCGGCCCGCACGTGCAGGTGAGGTTACAGTCCTGCCCCCAGCTGCCACTGGGGCAGTTGATGGAGCAGTCCACCCCGTGCCAGCCTGAGGGTCACAGTCAGATCAGAGCAGGCCCCCCCAGGCCCCTCCTGGACCCAGGTCTGTGACCTTCCCTCACCTGGTTTACAGGAACAGGACCCGTCCACCGGGGAGCACTGGGCCTGGTTCTGACAGCTGCAGCTGGAGGAGCAGTTCAGGCCGTGGCGTCCTGCGGGACACGGCGCCAGGCAGTCCGGTCCCTGCACCATCCGCACACACCGGTCAGAACACGGAGACCAGTCACCAGTCCAGTATCAGGTATTAGAGCTGTCTCAGTGCCTGCTGCTGCAGTGTCACATTGCCACCACCAGGTGTCACCGTGCTCCTGCACCTGCGGTGCCCGGGCCTTCAGGTGTTGAGATGAGGACTCAGAAGAAGAGCAGCGGGTTTTCTCTCACCGTGAATCCTGGAGCGCAGCTGCACTCTCCGGTCACGCTGTGGCAGTCGGCTCCGTTCCGGCAGCGGCACACCTGCCGGCACGACTCCCCGTAGAAGCCCGGGGCGCACGTCTCGTTGCAGTAGAGGCCCGACCAGCCGGGCCGACACGTGCACTCTCCTGACATGGGGTGGCAGCTGGTGACACCGAGAAAACACACCAGAGCGTGTTTGTGAAAATGAATCTTAATTCAGGAGCCACACACACACTCTAGGTTCATCCTGAGGGTTTGGACCAGTACAGAGGTGTGACAGAGAGCTGAATCCCTACCCCCTACTGGATCCACGGTTTGAATCCCTATCCCAAACACCAAGGTAGGACTCCTCACACCACTGGACAGAGTCATCAATAACTCTGAGAGAGTGAACAGCTGTGCAGAGACACATGCAGGCTGAAGCCTGGTCAGCTGTCCCCAGAGGACACTGTCCCCCTTTATGAAGACACTCGGTGTCACAGCATTTCGTCTTGCACGCTCACCTCATGCTTCTGGGACCGACGGGCCTACCTGCGAGTGTTGCGTCTGGAGCACGGACACTTCCTGTCGCAGGACAGGCCGTAGTGTCCCTCGGGACAGACCCGGACGTCGCACGTGTCCCCGCTGAAGCCCGGCTCACACACACACTCCCCGGTGGTGTGTGAACACTTGCCGTTGTTCTTGCAGCGGCAGGTTTTTGCACAGTCGACACCGTAAGAACCAACTGGACACTGGTCCTGACACCTGTTCAGAGGAACACACACACACACACACACACACACCCGTAAACACGGGTTCCATGTGCAGCCTGACTTCATTCACCACAGAGCAGAAACAGCTTGTCAGACGCTCAAACTGAGACGTTTGTTTTGATCACAGTGTCTCGAAAAAGTTGGGACAGGAGCAGGTTTCCTGTGGTGCAGCAGCTGCTGGGCTTTAGAGGAAGGACTGTAAAGGTTCAAAGACTGAGCCGGTTTGTATTTTGGCTCATCCATGTCAGATTTATGCCCGGTCCACATTCTGCTCATGTGTCCACCGGGCCACTGTGTCGAGAAGAGGCAGACGAAAACCCTTCTGAACCGGACAGACGGGTCTGTCTGCAGGGGTCAAACTTTAGCCGTCCATTCTGACCCGTCGTGTTTGGACCTGGAGCTGTGGATGATGGAGTTACTGCTCTCTCTCTCTCTTTCTCTCTCTCTCCCTGGCGAAGCCCTCGTTGGTCCTGCTAATAGGTTCCAGTGTGTTTGGGTGTGGTGTGTTTGGCGGTGTGTGTGTCGCGGTGCCGCACTGTGACGTTCGGTTTCCCTCAAACTCTTATTTACTCATAAAAGCGCTCCTGGAAAGTCTATTTCTGTCCCGTCCCTGGTCGGTTTAAGTATATGTTGCACTCTCTGATATTGGTAATTATCCGGCCTGAAGCTCCGCCGAAGTTTGTCTGTGAAAACAGAGCTGAGCTTCCTGCCGGTGTTTTCTCCGCTGTCTCGGGAGGATGTGGACGACTCCAGCAGATACAGATGGTTTCAGAGGACAGATGGTTTCAGAGGACTGCGGACGACGACGGCTTGATGGTCATGTACTCTGCATGTTTGAGGCTTCAACGCCTCTACTCTACAGACAGTCTCTATTCAGTTCACTTGTTATTAGCATGAGTTTAACAATCTAAAAACCTGCTGATGCTAATGCTAATGCTAATGGTCAACTCTTTAGCCAGACTATTTCATGCAACTCTTTTACCTTTACTGCCTGTTAAAGTAATTACACTCAGTTTTAAAGAGGTAACTGGTAACTGTAACCGAGTACTGGATCCCAGACGCTTCCATGACACTTTCAGGAAGTCTCTCCATTCTGAAAAACATCAGGGACATAATCCAGGTCCAGTGGATCCAACTCCAGGAGGCTAGATCTACAGGATCTAGCTCTAGATCTGAGAGGTAATCCAGGTCCATCAATCCACATCCAGAGCCGAGCAATGATCCAGGTCCAGTGGATCAAACTTCAGAACGGGAGATAATCCAGGTACATCGATGTAGCTCCAGAGGTGACAGGTGTTCCAGGTCCCCTGGATCCAGCTCCTGAGCCCGGTGTGCTTCCCCCTCATCATGCTGAAGCGGACTTGCGGCGTCTTACCGCTCTCCGGTGTATCCGGCGCTGCACACACACCGTCCTGTCGACGGCTCACAGACGCCGTCGTTGTGACACTGGCACTCCTGGGAACAGTTCTGGCCGAATCTCCCCTCGGGACACGGCTGCCCACACACTGTACCCTGCGCACGGACACAACACACACACATTTACACACTCCTAAAAACATGTTTTCTTAAACATGATGAGAAGAAGCAGCTGTCCTCCTGTTCAAACTCAATGTCTTCAGTGTGGAGAAGTGAGCTGCTGCCACTTCCTGGTTTCCTGTGGGACATGCTGGAGGACAGCAGCAGGTCTGATGGTGAAGGGTCACCGTACCGTCCATCCTGCAGGACAGGAGCAGGCCCCCGTCACGTGGTGACACACTCCCCCGTTCTGACAGGGACATCGCTCCTCACACTGCCGGCCATGTTTCCCCGGAGGACACAGGTCTTCACAGCTGCAGAGGACAGGAGGAGACGGGAGGGGGACAGGCTGTGGTGAGACCGGGGCTCGTCCTGACAGCTCAAACTGCTACTGAACCCACCAGGAAAAACAGACTCACAAAGCCCCGGTGTATCCGGGCGAGCACGTGCATTCCCCGGTCACATGGTGGCAGTCCGCCCCGTTCCGGCACTGGCACTTCTGCTGGCAGCCGGTCCCGTAGGCGCCCGGCTCGCAGTGGGCCTCGCAGCGCCAGCCCCGGAAGCCCGGGGTGCAGATGCAGGCCCCGGTGATGGGGTTGCACAGGCCCCCGTTCTGGCACTGGCACCGGCTGCTGCAGTGCGGACCCCAGTGGGCGCCGTCGCAGGCTGAGGGGGAACAGCAGCACCATGAAAACACACAGATAAGGTGATTAGAAAATCAATTCTCTCACAAAGCGGAGTGAAACAGACCCAGATCTCACACAACATGAACAGCAATCTCTCATTAAGGAACCATAACATGACAGAGGTTGATGCCAGGATCAGAGAAGTGACACTTTTTACTGAGAACATCAGAGGGAAACTTTACGAGCGGCAGCTCCTTCACCACACTCAGCTGCTCGATCCAGAGAACAAAGCAGCTCCTTGACTCCCTTCAGAGACTAACGGGATGAACACAAACGGTTTTTCTGCAAACTGGAAACCACAGAGGTTGAGGAAAGTTCAAAGAACGGATGGAGAAGACTGAACAGGAGCCACCGGAGGGAAAGGACAGGGAAGACCCCTCCAGCCGGGAGGAGACCGCCGGAGGAGGGGAAGCTTAACACTGACTACTGTTTGTGGAAAATTAAAAAAACATTTCAGTCAAAGCTTGGTGGAGTCGCTGCAGAGGAGATGCAGAGTCACCGGAGTTCCTCTCCTCATTCCAGACTCAGACTCCACCTCAAGTTCAAACTGAACCCGAGTGAAGAAACACTTCTGACGACATACTAGACTAAAACATGCAAACTCCACACAGAAAGTGTTCATCTGAAACACACAGATCTGTTTTCTGCACAGCTTTCAGTCTGTTCTCTGGTGGATCTCTGCCGCTAATCGTACTTTCACCACTGAATCAGAATGTGTGCATGGAAGGAAAACCAAGTGATTGTAACGACGGTGACTCTGTGGTTTATGGCTACATGTGATTTTTTTTTATCCCCAAGCAGGCCATGTGTTTAATGTAAAAATATATCTGTGCATTTGCTGTTTTTTTTTTATAGCCTTTTCATTCTGCTCTCTGCACAGAAAATAAATCACAGCTTTCTTTATTTTCACAGCCTTAGATCCACGTGTGAAATGGAATCATCCAGTCACAATATCTCTACCGAATAACTAGCTGGACTGCTGTTTATTCACTTTCTACCAGCAGCTTTTCCACAAGTCAAGCAGTTTTTTGTTGTTGTTGTTGATTTTGGTGCTTTCGCCTTTAACGTATTGTGAACATAAGGAAGTGAAGTACAATCTGCTTTCTGCACCATGTTTCATGTTTAAAATGAGCCCACAAGCCCCGGTCTGGGTGTAACCTCCTGTCTCCTCTTCACTTGTAAAGTCTTCTGCTGTTACACTGATGCTCTCTGAGGTGAATTTTAGGATTCCAGCATAAAGCCAGAGAGTGTACTCGGTGCAGTGTGGATGGTTGAATACATCCAGAAAGAGTTCTGTCAAACCAGAGGCAGATCCTCTCCTTCGACATCGTCCCTCAGAGGTGGAGGTCGTATAATTATCTGCCCAAAGGTCCAGTAATAAAATCCCAAAGCCCCCCTGCTGACTGACCTTTTTTTTCATCTTCACATGAGGCTGCTTGCTGCTCCACATAAACTCCTTAAAGACGCTGCGGATGATTGAAAGCAGCTGTGTGGGATTTGTAATGAGGCTCCGGTTCATTCTGATGACATTAAAGACATGACTCAAAAATTTTGCACTTAGATAAAAATTCAAGCCTCGTTCGATTAAGATTTCATTTTAGTTTCCTTGCGCCTGGTGCTTACTGAATACCACATTTCATTAAGAATGGAGTATTGACAGAAAGTCATGCAAATGTTTGTCCTCATGGAGACTTTCCTCCGTTCTGGACATCAAACGTCTTCAAGATAGAAGAAATGTGTTCATGGTATACGAGTTTTGGAGAATGAGCCAAGCAACACCTACTTTTTTCATCAAATGTCACCAAAGTTAAATGATACAAAAACCTAACGTGCAGCTTGGTTTTTAGTTCAATGTTATTTCCCATAAACATTCCCATTATGGACACTACATTAAATACTATACAATTCAAATCAACTTTCAAAAGTTATTTTCAACCCATCACCCTACTGCTTACATATTCCACTGAACTATCACGGTTTGACCCTTGTCAAACAGTACAGACACCATCTATCAACAGAAAACCATTTAAAAAAAGCATTTTTGAGAAGGAAATTAGAAAACAAATTCTCATCTGTCCTGTAATAAAAGGTGTGTAGAATTATTAGGCAAATGAGTATTTTGACCACATCATCCTCTTTATGCATGTCGTCCTACTCCATTAGGCTTGAAAGCCTACTACTGATGAAGCATATCAGCTGATGGTCATCTCTGTAATGAGAAGGGGTGTGGTCTAAAGACATCAACACCCTGCAGCAGGTGTGCAGAATTATTAGGCAACTTCCTTTCCTTTGGCAAAATGGCTCAGAAGAGAGATTGACAGACTCCGAAAAGTCAAAACTAACAACATGTCTTGCAGAGGGATGCAGTACTCTTAAAATTGCCAAGCTTTTGAGGCGTGATCATCGAACAATCAAGCATTTCATTCATAATAGTCAACAGGGTCGCAAGAAGCGTGTTGGAAAAACAAGGCAGAAAATAACTCCCTATGAACTGAGGAAAATGAAGCGTGGAGCTGCCAAGAGGCCACTTGCCAGCAGTTCTGCCATAATTCAGAGCTGCAGCATCACTGGAGCGCCAAAAAGCAACTCCAGTGATGAAGGTAAAGAAGGCTGAAAAACCACCAGCACTGAACAAGACACACAAGATAAAACGTCAAGACTGGGACAAGAACTATCATAGGACTGATTTTTCTCAGGTTTTCTGGACTGATGAAATGAGAGAGCGTCTTGATGGCCAGATGGAGGCCCGGGGCTGAGAGCTCCACTCCGAATCAGACCCAGCAGGGTGGAGGTGGGGACTGCTCTGGGTCCTGGTCTGGGCTGGTATCATCAGAGAGCAGCTTGCGGGACCTTTTCGGGTCGAGGATGGAGTCCAGCTCAACTCCCAGTCCTACTGCCAGTTTCTGGACGACACCTTCAAGCGGTGGTGCAGGAAGACGACAGCATCGTTCAAGAAAAATGTGATTTTCATGCAGGACAAAGCTCCATCACACGCATCCAACTACTCCACTGTGTGGCCAGAAAAGCTCTAGAAGAAGAAAAAATAACGACATGGCTCCTGGTTCACCTGATCTGAACCCCATACAGAACCTGTGGTCCATCACCAAATGTGAGCTCTACAGGGAGGGAAAACGGGGTCTGGGAGGCTGTGGGTGCTGCTGAACACATCAAGACACTGACAGAATCTATGGACGGCCGCTTTTGAGTGTCCTCGCAAAGAAAGGTGGCTCTATTGGTCACTGATTTGTTTTTGTTTTTGAATGCCAGAAATGTATATTTGTGAATTTTGAGTTGTTATATTGGTTTCCCTGGTGAAAATAAATCAGTGAAATGAGTATATATTTGTTTTTTGTTAAGTTGCCTAACAATTCTGCACAGTAACAGTCACCTGCACACACAGACATCCTCCTAAGATACTGAAACTAAAGAAGCCCCACTAAACTTCCCAAAATATTCAGCTTTGTTATTTCTGAGTCTTTTGTGTTCATTGAGAGCATAGTTGTTGTTCTATAATAAAATTAATCCTCAAAAATACAACTTACCTAATAATTCTGCACACCCTGTAATCATCAGATCTGCTTCATTCAAACAGCAACTGACAGCAGAGAACCATGTAAACATGAGAAATAACTCATCATACATTCAAATGAAATGGTTTATTATGTATTTTCACTCAGGACAGCGCAGTTTAGCTGCGATGCTAAAGCCACGATGCTGGTAAAGAAGTATTTATTCACTCAGTGTGTCCATCTGATGCTCGGTTTGGTTCCTCCATGTTTGATCTACTGATATGGGAAAAGAGCGACCCCTAGTGGTTACACTGGAACAGCGGCTGTAACTTTAGCTAGCATGCTGCCGGACGGATTAAACCATCCGTCAGTGTCAAATGTCATTGAAGACCAGTGCTGTTCAGTCCATCAATAACTGCACCAAACTATGACTTTACCAGTTGTAGGTACCAGTAAACAGTTTCTGGGAGTGAAGACAAGAGAGCAAATGCATGTTTATTAAAACTCTGGGACAGAAGCCAGTGAATTATCCTTCCTTTCATCCTTGAACATTTGTGATTCTTGTGTTGTTTTTAAAAAAAGGGTCGTCTTCTTGAAATGGGAATGAGTTTCCCTGGCGGCCGGGCTCCTGCGCTGCCTCATAAACAGCCTGCCGGTGGGCGATGTGCTCGGCATGCAGAGCAGCGCCGGCGTCCCTCGCCGCCGCTCCATTCCCAGGCTGCTGGGGTGATTAACAGGCTGCTTTTCTTCCCGCTGCATTAGCACGCTCCTCTCTGACCTGCCCAAGTCCTGCTTTCCTCCCTTTCCTGGGGCGGCCTGGCCCTGCGAGGCGCTGCAGGGGGATTACAGAGACCGGGATGCACCCCCCCCCCCCCCCCCCCCCCCCATCCCCCACCCCCCACCGTGAATTCACGCCGTCTGCTGTTCTGGTACCATTTTGAAACCTGACCTAGATTAAAGAAAGGCCAAACTGCAGGAGCTCGGGGCTGCTCGTCCACTTCCCGGAGAAGCGCATTGTTCCTTTTCATCGGCCTCATTCAAGACGGCCGAGAACAAAACGCTAATGCGCGGCGCCGGGTTCGTCCGTCTCGGGCAGGATCTCCAGGTCCTGACTCTCAGACAGTCCATGGCTTTCACGGCTCGTGCCGTGAAGGTGTGTGTTAAACGGTTCAAAACCCAACACACGCAGAGCTCATGCTCTAAACATCGCTCATCAGAAGGTGTGTTTTCCACACCGGAGCGCCGGTTCGGCGTCCCGGCCTCCTCCTGCCCCACGCCGGGCGGAGGCAGGGCCGGGAGCGGTAACTGGAGCAGGCAGTTGTTCTCACTTGGCTCCGCTCAGTGGGACGGGGATGTTTTTCCATCTATTCAGTGATTACCCAGTCTACGAGGAATGGCGCGCTCGTGGGAAAAGAAAGCGTCCTGCACGCTTAATGCGGAGGATTCCCAGAGAGAAAACACTCCTGCAGTTCCCACAGAGCACATCCTCAAGTCCAGTTCTCCACAAAATTACCTTCAGAGGCAAATAAACTGCATTCTCAAACACGTTGCTCAGAAGAACATATTCTGTCCTTTATTATGTTTTTTACAGAATCATCCTGCTTGGTCTGAAACAGATTTTTTTTCTTGGTTTTCATGTCGGTGGATAAAACTGACCCTGTATCTTCTTCTGGGATGTGCGCCGCCTTCCCACAGCGGAACCCGGAGCCTCCTGAGCGTCTTGTGTTGTTGTCATGTGTACTGAATCACAAGCTCCACTGCCCAGGGTCATTTCCTACCGCACGATTTTCTGCCATTATCCCCGCTCCCCCCCGCCGAACACAGCCGTTCTCCATTTCCTGCTCTTGGTCCCCAAATTGATCCTCAGACGTATTGTTGGGGCCCACTGACCTGTGCAGGACGGCCGATACATTAGAGCCTCCGGAGGAAATGAAAGACGTCGGGGGGGCGTCCTCCGTTTGAGGGAAACACAGAGAATCAAACGAAAACACAGAACTGTCGTTGTGATCCTCTGGTCCAAAACTAAACCACTGTAAACAAAACAAAACAGCTGCATGATTAATTCTTTATTCTATTTGGAAGTGTCTTTATTTCGGTGGCTTCCTGTAACGATGGACCTTCCAGGAGCTTCGCAGCGCTCTCCTCAGACGGCTCCAGATTTGTCCCCGTTCTTGCTGTTTCAGGCCAACCTGATGTTTTAATCATCATTTCATCAATCTGTTCGGTCTTCGTCATGTTCTAGATACCACTTTGAGAGGGTTTGTTCTGAAGATGGTCCACTGTGGTCATGTAGGATCGTCCTCAGGTAGACTATGGAGCTTCAGCCTGATCGTAGAACGGATGAACCGTTGAGACCAGGCCAGATTGGTCCAAACCTTCACGGTGTTTGATGAACTGTTTGCTTTGTTGTTTCTCTGCTGCTGTTTATCTGTTTCACCGTCACACTCTGAAAGTTTACCACCTGTGGAACAAAGCTGGACTCCAAGGCGAGCTTGTAGTGAGATAAAAATCACTTCTGCTGCCCACAGGCGTCGCTCTGTCAGACAGCGAGGAGCAGTGTCTCTTCCTGGAAAACTCCAGAGAGCGGCAGACATTATGAATGACTCGCTCTTCACTTGCAGCGTCTCCATTGTCCAGGACACTTTAGGAACGTCAACAAGGAAAAGACAACGGGAGTCAGCTTCCTTTGAGCCTTGTTACTGAGACATTCAAACTCTCAATAAGTTCCAATTGGTCAGTTTTTAATAGATGAGTGCCGTGTGTGTGTGTGTGTGTGTGTGTGTGTGTGTGTGTGTGTGTGTGTGTGTGTGTGTGTGTGTGTGTGTGTGTGTGTGTGTTGGGGCCCGGTGCAGCCCGGGGGGCCCAGACACAACAATAAGCTCCTTTATTACAGACTGAAAGTGAAGACAGCGACACACCCTGTGGCTCCTCCAGCGCTCAGGCCGGCAGAGACACATTCATGCTCGTAGGCACAAAACCAAAATAACCTCCCACAGACAGCGACTCCGTCTGGGAGGTTTCTCCAAACTGTACGGCTCGGGTTTCCAGCAGAGTCTATTAAAGGCCCCAAATGCAAACAAGCTTCCTAAATCCTAATCCTAAACGATGAGGAGCCGAAGGGACCCACTGCAGTCTCCGCCGTCTCCGCTGGCATCGGTCCGACGTCTGAAGTGTGGAATGGACACGAGATGAAAGGACAGGACTTCCCCCGCTTTGCTTCCGCTGTCAGTTATGGGCTGATGAAGCTTCTGGGAACTTCCACACCAGTCTGGACACACGTGTGGAGCTTCAGGCAGCTCAGGCGCACAGACCGTCCCGTGTGTTTGTGTTAACTTACAGTAATGAGTCCGGTCCACAGCCTGGCAGGCTGAAGGATGATGGAGAAACTTAGTGACCAGCAAGAGCATCAGCTGACTCCACCCCCGAAACACAAGTGATTTCAACAGCGTCACAGAAAACAGGACACGGCCTTGTCCCCTGGTTCTGGACTACAACAAAATGCAGATGTTTGGATGTGTGGAACACAGATCATCGTGTTTGAACGAGGGTCTGTTTATGTCGGTTTAATGAAATGAGATGAGATGTGGCGGCAGTGTTGAGGTCAGAGAGGAAAACACAGCTGCTCCACAAACATAATCACCTATTAGAATGTGGTTCGCTGATCAAAATCAAGTCAAATCAAACAGATAGTAGCTGAACTTTGTTCCACTAGAGGAAAAAGCCCAAGTGTTCTGTTCCCTCGTATGTTCAGCGGAGCTGTAAGACGATACCGGCCTGTTTTTCCTCTTGTGAGTTCAGAGTGCTTTCACAGAAAAAAACAGTCACACACACAAAGACGTGATGTCTGACGGGCAGCGGCAGCTGGAGGACTTACCGCTGGAGCAGTTGGAGCCCCCCCAGCCCGGCTCGCACTGGCAGGTGTTGGGCGCGATGCAGCGGCCGTGAACGCAGCTCTCCGCACAGTGAGCTGGACATGGAGGAGCCAGAGGACAGGCGGGGTTCAGAGACCAGCACAGGAAGACCGAAGCTCACACTACCACTGAACTCGTCAGGACTCAACGTGAGAGGACCGGTACTCAGACCGACCAATCACACTCATCAACAGCTTTCTCCATATAATGAATGAAGGCTGATCGACTCCAGTAGAGCAGTGGACCTCGACTCAAGTCTGTGAAGTTAAAAAAAGCTCTTGTTTTGAGAAATAAGTATACTGTGCTTTTGCATTCTTTGTTATGACCAGACCAATAAATTCAATTAAATGGTTGAACAGAGGATCTGATGGTCAGATGTTTGGTCGGTTGGTTGGCTGATTGCTCGGTCGGTAAGTCAGTCTGTTAGTCAGATGGTTGCTTGGTTGCTTGGTTGGTCAGATGGTTAGTTTGTCAGATGGTTGGTTAGTTGGTTGGATGGTTGGTTATTTGGTCAGATGGTTGGTTAGTTGGTTGATTGATTGGTTGGTCAAATGGTTGGTTGAATGGCCAGATGGTTGGTTGGTTGGTTGGTTGGTCTTATGGTTGGTTAACTGGTTGGATGTTTGGATAATTGGTCAGATGGTTTGTTGATTGCTTGGTCAGATGGTTGGTTTGTTGGTTAATTAGATGGCTGGTTGTTTGGTTGGTCAGATGGTTGGTTAACTTGTTGGATGTTTCTATAATTGGTCAGATGGTTGGTTGGTTGGTTGGTTAATTACATGGTTGGTCAGATGGTTGGATGGTTGGTTGGTTGGTTGGTTAGATGGATGATGGATGGAGTGTGTCATTAATGGCGTCCCCCCGTCTCCTAAAAGACGGGTTGAGCTTCATCCTCACTGTTTGTAATTCAGCGAAACACTCTAATCTGCTCCTGACTGTATCAGATTTCGAGGAAGCTGTTTCTCTGAGTGAGGGCAGCCGGTACAAGTGAAGCGTTTATAAAGGAAGCTCTTCATTCCATCAGACTAAACAGTCATTGAATTACTGAGAAACAAACCACCAAACCAGGCAGTGATGACTCTCTGGGTTTATCAGTTTACTGTACAAAGTGACTCTAATCACACAAAAACACTGTTTGTGTAGCATCGGCTTTAGTTTACGATATTTTCTATTTTACAGTGTTTCGATCAAACACTAAGGAATAATAGCAGAAAAAAAATCTTATTTTCCTCAGACATTTTAATGAAGTTTCTCAGCAATAGTTTTCCAACATGAACCCAGTTTCCTTGACGCTCTGGTGTGGAGGGGCTGTTTCTGGGGTTAAAAGCTGCTTCCTGCCCCTCCGACGAGGAGCTCTGAAAGCAGCATGTGACGGCTGCTTACACAACGAAGGCTTTTCACACCAAACTAAATTCCCCTCTGAAGTCCCGGAGGCAAATTAAGCGTGGTCTCCGTCTCCTCCAAATAAGAAATATCCCCGTCCTCGGTGCAGCCCAGCAGCGGCGGCAGCAGGCCGTGGCTGCAGACAGTTGTTGTGGGGCGAACACCTGTCGCTGCCCGCCGGCCGCTCACTGTCTTCATTGTGCAGAGGACACATGTGAACAACAGCTTTTTCCTGAACACTGAGTCATTCAGTGAAGACATTTTTTCCTCAGCGTGCAGACGCACACTAATCTGGAGTGTTAGCGTGTCCTGACAGGGCAGATCGTTCAATTCTCAGTCCAATAGAGCTATCAGTGGTCTTCATGCTGTTTTCTGTTTGTTTTACCTTTAACTCGTCTCCTGTGTGACTCTACATGGTTAATGCACACGGCAAAGGGAACTTACGAGCACAGATCTCTCCGTTCTCGTAGAAACCGGGGCAGCACTGAGACTTCCTGCTGTACATGGTCTTCTTTCCCAGACGGTACGCCGTCTTGTAGCTGATTCTACACAGGAACAGGATCACACAGAGGATAACAAGATGTCGTGTGATAATCAACCCAATCCACTTTTTACTACCAACAGAACAGAAACAATGGAAGGAGTTCACACTCAAACATTTGACTGTTTCATGGGAAATATTAGCAGCGGGCCGCGTGTTTGACACCCTTCCTCACCCGTGTTTGGTGCACTTGAACCACTTCAGGATGTCCGAGCAGCTCGTGTAATAAACCTGATTGTAAAGATGAGCGTACGACTCCCGCACCGTCACCGAGTAGCTGGAAGAACAAACATCAAACACATTTAATCGGTATCAAACACTCACCAGCAAGACTCGTGTGTGTGTGTGTGTGTGTGTGTGTGTGTGTGTGTGTGTTAATGAGGGATTAGATATCCACTGTACTGTGTGTGGTCCTACAAGTGATTCTGGTTTCAGCCTCATGACTGCTGAACTCTCCTCAGACTCGTTTCTCAGGGTTTTTTTTTTTTTTTTTTTTTTTTTTTTTATTGTGTCGTTGACCATTGTGTTGTTTCTCTTTTTAACCCGATTTCTTTTTTTTTTCCCACAGGAATTCCTATGTGCCTAAACTGTTTATGTAAACAAATCGCAAATTAAAAAAAAAAAAAAAAAAGTAAACACACTAATTATTTTCATCACTTCAGTTTTAATTCTTAATTCACTGTTAAGTTAAGCGTGTTTCAGGGAATCAAAAGCATTTGATAATTACAAATATGTTTGAGAACTTTCACTTCCACTCCATCAAACTCATTCTAGCATCTCTGTTGATTGACTTTTTCTTCTTCACACGTGAAATTGTCAGCAAGAACTTTGTATTTCCACCAGGTGATCGGACCAGTTCGACAAAAATAACTTTAGCTTTTGTAAATGTACTTTAAGGCCCCATTTCAGGTTATAAACTAAGCACACTGACTTTATATTTCATGAAATCACTCTAAGCAGATGTAAAACTAAATAGAGATCATTGAAGTCAGATTTAATCTGAAGTAAACCGAGAGAATAATATTCTGTGATATTGTCAGGAGGCCAGATCTAATGAAGCTTTCGATGAACTTCTTCATGATCCAAATTTTTATTAAATCTCGATGTATTTTTCTTGAAATTAACAGTAGAAGAATCAATCATTTGATTTAATTTTGAAATCTTATCTAATCGTTTGTTGCTCAGCTGTCTTCTAAAATAAAAATGAGATGAAGCAGTGACAGGGTGAACTGTCTGTTCTGCTTTCAGATGTCTTATAATGTCTTTTAACAGGTCAGACTATCCACACTGCACACAGTACACACTTTGTTGACTGATTCAGAAGTTCAGCGTGGAGGAAAACGCTCCTCAAAAAGTTCAATTACAACTCATGTTACAAAGGTAGTTTCCATCCAGGACGCTTTATTAGCTAAATCTATACGTCTGCTGGTTCTAACAAGCCAACGCAGGAAAATAATGGTATAAATTCAGTGATTTATGATATTTAAATTGTTTAAAAACCTCCTCCACCAAAAGAAGTGAATGTGTTTAAGAAGACGAGTCCTCATCCAAGATGGCAGCCAGGCTGCAACATCAGATGCTACAGTCAATGGGCTGTCTGCTTCTAAATCTCTATATATCTACTTTTATATGTCCATGTGTCTACTGCTATATGTCTACTTGTTTACTGCTATATGTCCATGCTCCTACCTCTATATTTCCACATGTCTACTTCTATATGTCCAGTGGACAGACTGGACAGGCTCACATCTTCTTCTATAACTGCATGTCTACTTCTAAGCATCCATGCAGGAAGATCAACCCCCCCCCCCAATCATTAACAGTCTGTCTATGCAGGACCAGGCAGTGTCGGTAAGACGGGTCCAGTTCAGCCCACCTCTCCCAGTGGCTGCAGACGTTGGGATCTTCCAGGTTCAGGGAGGAAACGATGAGAGGCAGGAGGCAGAGCGCCACCGTCAGGAGGACTGTGGAAAGGCAACGCGGGGTTGAGGCCATCTCTCAGAGCTGCTCCTCCGATCTATGGACGAACAGAAGACCCGTGTGAGCTGAAGGTTTCAGAGTTCACCGAAGACCAGGAGCGAGCGGACGGAGGACGGAGTGCAGAGGGTGAGGTCTGGAGCAGGTCCTGTGAAAGCTAAAGTTCTGTCAGACGTCCTGCTGATGGAGGACTCACACTGACATGAGGGTCTTTCACATGTGAGACCTTCTGAGAGCTGAGACCCAGACCACAGAGACCATAGTGACCACACAGACCACAGAGATTACCTAGAACATAGAGACCATAATGACCACAGATACCATAGAGACCACCTAGGCCAATGAAACCACCGAGACCACAGAGACCATACAGAGCACAGATACCACCGAGAACACAGAGACCACAAAGACAATCAAGACCACAGAAACTAGCTAGACCCCAGAGATCATATAGACCATAGATACCATAGAGACCACCAAGGCCACAGAAACCACAGAGACAACAAAAATCATACAGACCACAGAGACTACCTAGACCACAGAGACCATACAGACTATAGATACCATAGAGACCACAAGACCAAAGAAACCACCAACACTACCAAGACCACAAATATTACACAGACTACAGAGACTATCTAGACCACAGAGACTACCAAGGCCACAGAGATCACAGAGACTATCTAGACCACAGATACCATAGAGACCACCAAGACCACAGAGACCACCAAGACTACCTAGACCACACAGACCACAGATCTCATAGAGACGATCAAGACCAAAGAAACCACCAAGACCACAAAAACCTAAGGTACAAAGAGACCATAGTGACCATCGAGACGATAAAGACCACACAGACTACAGGGACCATGCAGATCACATGGACCCCACAGACCAAAAAGACCACCAAGACCACTAACACTACAGAGACTATAGAGACCTATGAGACCACAGCGGCCACCAAGATCAGAGACTAGACACACCACAGAGACTACTGAGACTACTTAAGACCACAGAGACTACCGAGAACACCAAGACCACATCAGATCACACAGAGCAGAAAGACGACAGAGACCACAGGCTCTTTCTGTTCCAGGGCAGCAGACGTGATCAGATGAATAAAGTCGTTTGAAACTTTGAAACATTAAAACTTGCCCGATATGAAGCCAGCTGGCCTCTCATGAGATCCCGTGTAGTGTAAGGGCAGCTGTGGCTCAGTGGGGCCAGCAGTCGTCTGACAATTGAGAGGTTGTTAGTTTGATTCCCGTCTCCCCCCTGTCTGCATGTCGAAGTGTCCTTGGGCAAGACACTGAACCCTGAATTGCCCCGGTGGATGGACTGAGCACCTTGCATGGCAGCCGCCTCCACCGGTGTGTGAATGTGTGTGTGAATGGGTGAATGTGATCCTGCAGGGTAAAGTGCTTTGGTCTCTGCTAATGCAGATGAAAAAGTGCTATATAAGTGTAGTCCATTTACCATTTTACACCATCAGGGACTACGAAAGCCACTGCTAATCCCTCTAAAAACATGTTAAAGAGGAAGAAAAACTGTTTTTTTAGTCTGAACACATGACTGAGTTTGAGCTGGTGGAGCTCAGCTGACTGATTCATCCTTTCAACCTTTCAGAGGTTGAGTTTTAGATCTGTAACCATCAGATGGTATCCGTCGGATTTCATTCTTTTTACATCTTCAGCTTCTCTCAGTCCTTACAGGATCGGCTCCCTCCATCCTGTGTTGCTCACATCAGGAGTCCTCTTTCATTGCTCTGGTTTGTTTCCCACCTCAGTGGTTTTCTCCACTCGGTGTTTTTACTTTCCAGTCGTATAACCTTCACATCTTTAAAAAAAAAATCACATTCAATCCAACAATCTCCTGCCTCCACATCGAGGATTTGGTCTTGTTGGAGTTTTATCTGGTTTTGCTTTAAAACATCAGCTGTTTATGTTTAAAGTAGGTGAAGATCCACTTGTTAGGTTCAGACTGTATTGAGAAATGTTGGGTTTTTACAACAGCGACAGCTTTCTAAATCACGTGGATCCATGTGGTTCAGACTTTTAAATGCACTTCTCATCATTTCAGTTTTTGAATTTACTGGTCAGACGTGACACAGTGTTGAGAGCCATGGAGGACCGGACTGATTCTGTGGAGAGAGTTCAAGTGTTCCTGACGTTAATGAGGGGGGACGGAGGCTCTGGCATCATGTGCTCCTGCTGCTGTAATGGATCGGGAAGCAGTGCGATCCATCGTCCACACTGCTTCATGTGATCCAGGGTGCTGATGTTCCTCTGGTGGGCGGGGCAGCTCAGTTAATATCAACGTCAGGTTCTCTCAGGTGAGGACAAGCGTAACAGAGCCGGAGCTCAGAGCGCTGCTTCAGCTGTTTTTTGTTTTCTTCGGCAGGAAGAGCATCACTACGGCGGGCCGGTGCTCATTATCACTTCAAACATGTAATCACTGGCTTATCCCTGACATTACTGACGGCCTGATACCGTCAGCTTCACCTGAGACGGCTCAGCCGTGAGTTTATTTCATTCACCATGAAAACACAAACACAGCAGTTCTGAACAATACAAAACAAACATTTTCAATTGCTTGAATGAAAGGAAAAACAAACCTATCTGATCATCAATGATTATATTCATCAAACATAAGGAACAAACAGCAAGCACCAAAGAAACTGTTTCCCTTGAACACAGCGAACAAACTTTCACCAGTTTTATTTCACATCACAATGATTCTAGTACAGCAGTTCTTTGTATTTTATTTAATAATATCTGGATCACTTTTGTGAATTTAGCATTGAGTTACATTCTTTTGATTCCTTAATCAGTTTGTTCCATAACTGAACCCCTTTAACCAAAATGTAACGCTCCCTGACTTTGGTTTTGTGAAGATCTGTTCCTTCTGAGTTGTAGCTACTTTCTTTTTTTTTACAAAACTGTTCTGAATATTGATGTTCAAAGTTTCTTTCTGAGCTGTATACACAATCTGCAGCACACTGTAATCAACAATCATGATAAGTGGCTGAATAATTGCTTTGTTGGATCTTTTTTTTCCCCACTGGTTATTGTGATGGATGTTTTTGATGGAACAATCACCCAAACATCAATCACACTGACGCTCCACACATCAGACAGTCAATTCAGCTTTTGTTTAGTTTGACACACATCTTAAAGCTGAAATCCACTCCTGTATTTCTCAGGAGAGCTGCAGACCCTCACAGCCGTCTGCAGCGTCCCTCCATCATCTAAACACGTCGGTCACCAACGCTCCGACTGAAACCTTCAATTTCCAAAGTGGCGCCTTCAGTCCAGTCACATAAATGTTTCATTAAGAACAATCTGAGCCGTATAATCAGCTGGTATATCTCTGCCGGCGTGGAACCACACGCATAAAGACCCTCACTTATCTTTCACTGGTCACCACAATGACAGATCTGAGATCGGCGGCTCGGCGTTATTTAGCCCTTTCTAAATGTTTTGTGATGACAACGAAACCCGACGTGAGTCCAGAGACCCTTCAAACCGTTTCTCTGTGAAGACCACAGTGTCAACAGACCCTGCTGAAGCACACAGTACAAGTCATTTTACTTTATATGAGATCCAGAACAAACTGCTGCAGCATCATGACAGAAGTCAACAGACTGCTTCCAACTGCAGAAACAGTAAGAATGAGTCCATAAAGACGTCATCGTCACGCACTGAAGAGTTGGTTCATTACGAGTCATCACTGCATGTTTAGCTGTGACGAAGTCTTTAAATCAAACTTATCAGTCTGTTGCCGTGTGACCGTCCTCACTGAGTCACGTCAAGAAGGCGGGACTCAAAACGCTGCTGGACAGGAAGAGAAGGAGCAGAGTTCGATGTACAATGCTTCTACTGTTGTGGAAGGCTGTGGAAACTTCAAGGTCGATTTTAACTAAATGTGTTTATCAACTGGACCGTCCATGTTGCTGTGATCACCCTATGAAACAGCTCCTCTGCAGCAGCTCTGTGAAGATTCCATTAAACCACACAGAAATAAGCCTTTTGACCTTATTTACACTTGAGATAATCTTCCAGAATGACCCTTCTCTTCCAGCTGAAGGTAGAAAACAAAGGTCTGTGTCTCCTGCCTGCTGCCTTTAACTTCAGCTGAGAAACGTTTCACTCTTTTACCTTCAACTGCTGCTTCACCTGGACCTCTCAAAGGAGAACAGACTGTGGCGTTTGGAGTCAGTAGAGTTTTAAAAACGTCTATCAGAGTGTGACGTGTCGCTGTGAGCTCAGGTGTGAAGCGAGGAACAACAGGAGTGAAGGATTCAGACAGTTTGTGAGAATTAAACCGCTCTTATCCAACCAAGTCACCGTTTCCTACAGTGACTGGACCATCAGCTCAACACAGCTCCAACTAGTGGCCTGCATAAAAATGACAGCCTTTCCAGTGTTTCTCTGTTGATAAACAGGAAACTTTTCTGAAACAAAGATGAAACAATGCTGTTTCCAGTCAATCGTTGTGAAAACGGAGCATCGGTTTTCTCCAGTTTTTTACTGAGGAAGCTGTGCAACAGACGCCTTTGTAGAACAAAGGTGGTTAAAAAGTAATCCCAAGTATCAAGAACATAAGGATCTTCAGGGGTTTTTACAGTGTGTCCACAGTAAGTCTGTCTGGTCCTCTTCCTTAATGGGGCAGAAACAGCTGGGGAGTCTTTACTGGCCCAGCTGCTGGATGAGTCTGGGTGATAGAGAGCTCAGGCCGGTCAGCGGCTCAGTGTCTTCTGGCTCACCTCCCTTTGAGAGCGCCGGTTTCTGGAGGAAGCCTTGGAGATGTGTGCAGGGCACGGCTCCTGACAGCGTGTCTGTACAGGCACTTTACAGAGCGGCGCAGTCGTCTTCTCTGGTTTCACTGAGCTGAGAGAGACGCCACAGCTGCGGCCGCCACCAACGAAACCCTCCCCGGACCCCCCCGACCCCCCCGACCCAAGACAACTGCACAAACAAGGGGCATGCTGTATGAGTGAAAGGGCTCCAGACACAACCCCTACTGGAGCGGATTAGACTGGGCAGCACAACTTTGATACGCAGTTCCCAGCAGCACGGCGGTGACGCCTCCGTGTCCGTCCACTGAGCAGTGCCAGAAACCAGGACCTGACTGAAGTCCTTCCAGAACCGGACAAAGGCCGCACTCACCCCGAGAACCAATATATGTTTGTGGGCAGTTTTTGTTATTTCAGGAAGAACTTACTAAAACGAGGCACAATTTGTCAGCTTGTTTACTTGCTTGCATACAGTTTTTTTTTTTTTTCCTTCCTGCTGGGAAGCATTTAAGAAGTGATTAAAAATGTCACAGTTCTTTGGCCACTCACACGGAGCGTGGAAACCATCTGCTGTTTTCGTGTCTGGACGTGTAACTGAAGCTTCAGAGTCTCACACAAAAGCAAAGACACATGAACTCCGCCAACAGAAACTGAAAATAATCTTTAACAATGCACACGGCGTAGAGCTAGCTGCAGGCGTATTTCACTGACAGCAGCACTTTCATGTGGTTACTGTGTATTCAGAGCTAGCCAGCGCGTCACTAATCTTTTTAAGGTTAAACATCACCAATCTGCACCTGGAATAACAGCCTGTTGGCATTTTATTCATGTACAACATGCTTATCTGTTATTCACCCTCCCTAGCTTCAAGCTGCTAGCTTCTAGCGTCTAACTTCTAGCTGCCAGCTTCTAGCTGTTAGCTTCTAGCTTCTAGCTTTTAGCTTCTATCTGCTAGCTTCTAGCTGCTGGCTAGCCACGCTCAGGGCAGTTTGACATGTTGAAGGTCTGAGAGGGTAACACAGCTCAATGCCACAATGGCCGCTTCACTTCTTGAAGTTTCGGAGACTTCAGAAAGTTTCCTGGAGATGTTGAATCTGAAGAGACGCAGTTAAAAACGCCTGACAATAAGCTGAGTTTGTTTTTCACAGTTTTGCAGTTCGACTTGTCAACTAGCCTGGATTTGAAAGTTCAATGGGCCAACAGCGAAATGAGTCACCAGGAACATCCTTCAGGACATTAAGTGTGTAATGGTTTGTGGTTGTTTGTGTGAATTTTTCTTTCAGGGAGATGAGCGCTGGTACTTTCCCATCGTAACTTGATGGTTGTGTGTGAGAAAACAACAGCTGAAGTTAATGATGTGGCCTCACAGCTGACTCCGGTGGATGCTGAGGAAGCCTGACAAAGTGAGGCTTAGACTGATTACAGAAGACATCTCCGACTGCCGGGAGCTGACCCCGACGGCCCACGGCGTCCTAAAACCATCGCCAAAAACATTACACCAAAGGGGTGGAAAACCACGGCAGAAGAGCGGAAGATAACTTTCAGCAGCTGCCAGGACTAAATATTCCCCACATGTTTGGTGATGACAGCCTCAACGGGAAGATAGAAATGTCTTTGAATTGTTTACTCAAAAACATCTGCCACATCTTCCACTGGTGTGTGTGTGTGTGTGTGTGTGCGCGCGCGCGTGTGTGTGTTGGTCAGCTCTGAGTCTTCTGCAGAGTGAAATAACGACTCCTGACACTTTCACTGGGGAAACGGCGCTCGGCTGTCAGACTCCTCTCAGTTCAGGGGCCACAATCGGCCCCCCAGTGAAGATGGACCAGAACTTTGAACTTTATTTCAATCATTGCCACAGTCTTTTTGTTTTTTAGACTAATGTTCCCAGTTTAGAGTCCACCTCACAGCTGTCACCGTAGCATCTCGTAACCATCGGAAAACCCGATCAATCGGCGTTCAATACGGATTCAATATGGACAGGCTTTGTGTATGTTGAGGTGTTTAAGGTCCCCTCAGTGCTTGTCCTGTGGGGACAGTGGGCCGAATGGTCTTTCTAACACTTTGAACACACGGGGAAGCTTACGCAGCACACACACACACACACACCATGAATGAGCCTTAAGTCTGCTAATCCTACCAAAACACAGCTAATGTCGCCGAGGCCAAACTGCTGCGGCGAGTGTTTCTGTCCTGCAGCTGCTGCTCACTGTTCATCGCGGCACATGAAGCCTTCAGCAGCTCTCATCACACTCCTCACTGAGGCTTTAACGGCCTCTTTATGTCTCTTATTCCTCATCAACTTTCAGTGTATTTACATTTTAAAACTATTGGTCAATCAGTATCTATCAATTTCATATTGTTAGAAGTGGAACGAGATCCAAGTATACAGTATATGGTCCTGCTGCAGGAAGCCTGATGTTTTATGAGTTGGAGCTTCGGTGTCAAACTGCAGGGTGTCAGCCTGTGTTCTCAGATGGGATGGATTCATTCAGCAGCAGATAACACACTGTCCTCTAATCTGAACTGACTTTTCTCAAACGTCTGCAACGTAAAGAGCGTTTTTTTTAAACCATTTTACACTCGGTGGAATTTGTCTGCAGCGGCAAAAAGTGTCGCTGACAAAACAAAACTGAACAAAACTGCTTGTTGCATTTCGGGAATGTCGGAAGATTGAATGAGCTCTGAAAATTGTTTTTGTTTTGAGACTTTTTAGTCATTTTCTTCACAAGTTTGAACTATTCTGCTGTTTTTCTCTCCTCAGGCAATTAAAATGAGAAAATACTCGCTTATATATAATTCAGTGAAAGCACTATGGAAGAGCCACAGTGTGTGTGTGTGTGTGTGTGTGTGTGTGTGTGTGTGTGTGTGTGTGTGTGTGTGTGTGTGTGTGAGACAGGTGCTGCTTATTAGGCCTGTTAAAGCCTCTCAGGCTTCAACAGGTGCTGCATGTTTACACTGCATTCACAAAAAGAGCCACCATAAAGTGCACAAACAGCAGTTCTGCAAATCAGGAAGCAAATAAAAACTCACAAAAGTTAATTAGTAAATATTTAAATCACAGCAACAAAGCAAGAAAAACCCCTGAAACCTTCAGAAAAACCTGAAATCCAAAAGGATTTCAGGTTTTTCTGAAGGTTTCAGGGATTTTTCTTGCTGCATCCAAAACTGCATTTTGAATTTCATGAGTGAATAAACCATGAAGGTCATAATAGAGCAGACTACACACAACAGTCGTTCACAGACTAGAAGAAAGGCTGCTCCCACCAAGCTGTGGCCAGCATCTCCTCTTCCCAAAATAGCCGTCTGAACGCCCTCTGCGGCCGCGAGCTGCTCTGTCTTTAGTGGTGCGAGCCGAGTTTCTGAGGGCTCTGCTGCTGGAGGGGGTCAGGACAGCCGTGGGTTCATCACGGCTGGGGGAAAACTTCCTGTTTTTCTTCATGAGAAACAACCTGGAGCATCTCTGAGACTCTGGCCTCATCTCAAGCATCATTTCTCAACAAATACAGTTTTATATCAATGCAAGAACAATGAGCCTCTCATTACTCTTTAGTGACTGTTTTTTAGCAGCTTCTGCATCTTTTTTGAAAAGGATTTTGTTCTAAACCAAAAAACTGATAACATTCACAAAGCAGAAAAAGAGAAAATGGGGCTTATTTTTCATTAAAACTTTCTATAAGAGCAGAAACTTCACATCATTGTTGTGGTTTTCTTTAACAAACTGTTCTCAGATGGAGCAGGTATTGATGCATTCATCTAAAACTACGAGACAGTGCTGAAAACATAAACACAATAGAGTCAAATTTGCTTTATTTTACAGTAATCGAAACTTCTGACCTGAAATATTTAATCCAATCTTGGGCAGATGGTAATTCATACTGTTTCTGGTGAACATTTAAGTTTGAAGGATCATGAAAACAAACTGGTTGAATGAAGCTGCTTTTGCCTTCAGTTCAAATCTCAGGCAGCCAGTCCAGCTGAAATGATCCCAGTTTAAACAGGACATGAGATTTTGAGCTCAGACATGAGCTCAGTAGAAGTCACTGGCACAGAAAGTGTCAACAAGATCTGCTTCATTGTGATTCTTCAGTCTCTGTCTGACTGTGTGTTTGGGTTTATGTAAAAGAACAAACTTTCAAAAAACCTTTTAAAACATAATAAAATGTTGTCACATTAATAACAGTGTTGTATAGTAATTTGAGTATTTTAATGATTGACCATATATAAATGTGAGGATGTTGTTCAGTTCTCTGCAGCTTTCTGAAACAGTTGATGTATAACTACCACATAATGACATGTATACAGTTTTATCCAGGTGATGCAGAGGAGCAGGTTTACCTTCAGGACTGCTGAGGAGGAGCTGATTCCAGGCTCATGGATCCAGGAGGATAACATACAGGGTTACAGCATCAGGCAGCAGGTTGACCTCCAGGACTGCTGAGGAGGAGCTGAGTCCAGGATCATGGATCCAGTCTGCTGCCGTCACAAATAAATCCACAGGTTCAACAAACACAACTGGTGAGGGACTGAAGAAAGAGGCTGAAGTCTCCTGAACACACTGACTGACTCAGACTGTCCACACACACTTCTGAATGTGTGTATGTGTGGAGCATGAGCACCAATCACAGGCTGCAGCCCCACACACACACTTAACCCTTCACACACTGGGTCAACTCAGCCTGAGGACTCCTGTGGCACAATGTGATCACGTGATGTGGTTTAAGAAGGTTTCCTGGATGAACTGACATTAGAATAAAAACTGATGTCCTGCTATGCTCACAGGAAGGAAAATAAAGATGACCTCACCTTTACAGCTTGACAAATGAAGGATCGTACGCATCACCGTTATAAGTGACGTGAAAGCAACTCAACATTTATGAACCGGATTCAGTTACTTAACTATTTATATTTAATTAGATTCTAAGAAACTTTAGTGGATTGGGTGAGAACGTTTCTTTTACATCAATTACTGAGAGAAAGAATAAACTTTCCCCCTGAAAAGAATTTAAATAATAAAAAGAAAACCTTTGAATTGAACTGATCAGCAGTGTGACTGTTCTGCCCCCTGCTGGTGAAGCTTTGATAGAGCATGGAGCTCCTGTGGTGGAGGATGACCCACCTGTGCAGCTTCAATTCTCTTTCTGAGAGTGAACGGGCTTGATTTGAAGGCTAAAACGTGTCTCTATGCTTTGACAGAGCTCCTGCGTGTTTGTGGAAGTGATAAAAACTGCGGTGACAGGTTATAAACTCACTAAACCTGAGGAGGAGCAGTGATGGAGGATTACAGCCCATGGACAAAGATATATATGTTTGAGGAAATATTGGGTGTCGCTTTGCTGAGTGTTGCTGTTGTGGAGGTCATAGGTCATTTTATTGGTGTGTTGAGTTACATAGTCTGGAAATACTAGTCAATCATAACCTGCCATTTATTGATTTTAATATTTATATCATGTGAGTTCCTCTGGGTCCATGTTTTTCAGGATTCCATCATGCTTTATTCAGTGTTTGTTCAGGAGTTTCCTGCAGGAGGAGACTCTGCTCAGAAATTAGACAAAAATAAGTTTCAGGACTGTCAGAATAAAGTCAATAAAGTAAAAAAAAATAAGTACAAAATTAAACCATTATTTCAGCATTAATTCTAAATTTAATCTCTGAATTCGAAGGTATTTTTTCGTTCTCATTTTTAGTGGTTTTCCCGGCCGGAATTCAAAAGTTTACATAATCAGAATTATGAAACTGTTTTGTAATTCAGACTTTTTTAATTAAAAAAAAAACAGATTTCACTTAATGATGGCTTCAGACATTTATTGCGCAAGAAAGATTATTTTTTAGTTTAGTTAGTTAGTTTTAGTTAGTTTTTTCTCGTTTTATTTGTTTGCTTTACGTTTAGAATTTCAACTTTTTATTTATTTATTTATTTATTTATTTTTAAATCATTGTGTGTTTTGGACTTTGATTTTGTTTTTTCTTTTTTGTACATTTGCCATGTGTTTTGTTTGTTTTGTTTTTACAGTGAAAACAATCGCGTATCATATAACCTTTCCAAATAAAAGAAATGATGTCTTCCTGGAACATCTTTAAGTCTCTAAAATGACGAAAAATATCATAAATCACATTTTAATATTACATTTAAGTATTTTATTTATGTTTAATTGAAAATAGTTCAGAGAATTATTTATATTTGCCAGTTAAATCTCAGTGAAAGTTGCTGAAAGACGCCGGGGTTTTATTATGAAAGGAGTGATGTGTTTCCGGTCAGGATCGGCCCGGAGGCGGTGAATCAGCGCTAGCTCGAGGACACCGCAGCCGGGATGGAGGCTCTCAGAGCGGGTCAGCGACAGGGGCTGACCTCGGCGAACTTCTCAGTGAGTCCAGAGCGGGATTAACTCCCGGGTTACCGTCTGGTTTCCGGTATTACCGGAGGATCGGAGAAGAGCGTCGGGGCGAGGAGCAGCCGTGAACAGTCAGCGGAGCTCCGTGGTTCCTCCGCTCCGCCCGAGAGCTCCGCAGCCGGGATGAAGCCCGGCTGAGCGGCCGTGCAGTGAGAGCAGCGCCGGGCCGGGACAGCAGCAGCGCCGGGCCGGGCCGGGACGGGAGCACCGCGGGCTCCGCGGTCGTGTTGTCGCGGGGCAGAGAGCGGAACTCTCCGCGTCATGCGGACCCCATAATGCCGCTGGATACACGTCAGCAGCTCCGCAGACAACGGCCGCATTCATCCCGCCCGTCGGTCCGCGGGGCCCGCTGAGCAGACATGGCTCTGAAGGCCCGGAGACCCTGGACCACCCTGCTGCTCGGGGTCTTCCTCGGCTTCACCGCGTCCTCCTGGCTCATAGTTCCGCAGGTCCTGGACGGGAAGAGGCGGGGAGCCCCGGTGTGCCCCTACCGGGGCTCCCCGCCCGGCGGCGGGCTCGACCCGCCGAGAGACCCGGGCAGAGAGCGGCTCAGCCCGGAGGAGGAGCGGCCCCCCGCCCCGGGCCCGGGCAACGGCACCGGGAGGCCGGTCGGCACCCCCAAACACTTCCTCTATGTGGGCGTCATGACGGCCAAGAAGTACGTGGGCTCCCGGGCCGTGGCAGCCTACCAGACCTGGGCCGGATCCATACCGGGGAAGGTGGAGTTCTACTCCAGCTCCGGGTCCGGGTCCGTCCCGGTTTCGGTCCCGCTCCCGGTGGTCTCCCTGGACGGAGTGGACGACTCGTACCCGCCGCAGAAGAAGTCCTTCATGATGCTCAAATACATCCACGACCATTACCTGGACCAGTACGAGTGGTTCATGAGGGCCGACGACGACGCCTACATCAGAGGTGTGTGTGTGTGTGTGTGTGTGTGATTCACTGTGTAGAGAACCTGACCTTTGACCTGTTCCAGGTGAGAAGCTGGAGTCCTTCCTGCGCTCCCTGAACAGCAGCAAGCCCCACTACCTGGGCCAGACGGGCCTGGGCATGGCCGAGGAGGTGGGCCGGCTGGCCCTGGAGCCCGGGGAGAACTTCTGCATGGGCGGCCCGGGGATGATCTTCAGCCGGGAGGTGCTCCGCAGGATGGTGCCCTACATCGGCACCTGTCTGAGGGAGATGTACACCACCCACGAGGACGTGGAGGTGGGCCGCTGCGTGCGGCGATTCGGAGGGACTCAGTGTGTGTGGTCCTACGAGGTGAGGCGTCCGACATCTGACCAGGCTTATGTGTCTTATCGTTCTTTATACTATAGATGTGTTTTATTCTGAATCTTGGAGACCTGCGGATATGTTGATATCACTGAACTGTAGTTCAGAAACAGGAGGAAAGTTTCTGAGATTATCGGCGTCGCTGCAGGTGGTGAAGTGCAGACAGAAAAGCAGAAGTTGGATGTTTAAGAAGCAGATGTTTTGAAACTGTGTTTTCCACACTGGTCTCTGAACTCTTCTTCTTCTTCAGATTCAGGTGGTGTGTTTTCGTCGTGTTGTGTGACCTTGTTGTTCCGCTCGTCTGTTTCTAGATGCAGCAGCTTTTCTATGAGAACTACGAACACAACAAGAAGGGCTTCATCGAAGAGCTCCACAGCCGGAAGATCCATAACGCCATCACGCTGCACCCCAACAAGAACCCGGCCTACCAGTACCGGCTGCACGGCTTCCTGCTGAGCAGGGAGATCTCCCGGCTGCGGTACCGGACCATCTCCCTGCACCGCGAGGGTCTGGCCATGAGCCGCCTGAGCGACACCGAGGTTCTGTGGGAGGACCAGCAGCTCGGCGCTCCGCCGTCCTACATGCGCTATCGGCCCGACGACAGGAACAACGTCATCTCCTGGAACTTCCTGACGGGCCGCCACGTCTACGCCGCGGTGGAGAACAAGATGGCCCGGCAGAGCCTGGGGAACCTGCTGCGGACGGCGCTGGAGGACGTCGTCCTGCAGGTCATGGAGATGATCAACGAGAACTCCAAGACTCGCGGCCGTGTGATCGACTTCAAGGAGATCCAGTACGGCTACTACAGAGTGGATCCGATGCACGGCGCCGAGTACATCCTGGACCTGCTGCTCCTGTACAAGAAACACAAAGGCCGCAAGATCACGGTGCCGGTGCGGCGGCACGCCTACCTGCAGCAGTCCTTCAGCCGACCCTTCTTCGCTGAGAACGAGGAGATCGACGTGGCGGAGCTGGTGGCCGCCATCAACTCGGAGTCCCAGTCCCTGTCCTTCCTGTCCAACTCTCTGAAGTTCCTGTCGCCGTTCCAGTTCTACGAGTCCACCAGAGAGATGTGGGAGCAGAACCAGAGGCAGGTCAACGTCCTGGTCCCGCTGTCCGGCCGCTACGACACGCTGGTCCGCTTCATGGAGAACTTCGAGAAGGTCTGCCTGGTGCCCAAGCAGAACGTGAAGCTCTCGGTCATTCTGGTGGACGGCGAGGGCAGCCAGAGCAGCAGGAAGCAGGTGGAGCTGATGGAGGACTACAGCAGGAAGTACCCCCGCGCGGACCTGGCCGTGATCCCCATGACGGGGAACTTCTCCCGCGGACTGGCGCTGGAGCTGGGCTCCTCGCAGCTCCACAACGACTCACTGCTCTTCTTCTGCGACGTGGACCTGCTGTTCAGCGCCGACGCCCTGCAGCGCTGCAGGGACAACACGGCTCAGGGCCGCCAGGCCTACTTCCCCGTCGTCTTCAGCCAGTACAACCCCAAGATCGTGTACGGCGAGAAGCCGCCGACAAACAGCAAGTTCGTCCTGACCAAGAAGAGCGGCTTCTGGAGGGACTACGGCTTCGGCATCGCCTGCATCTTCAAGAGTGACCTGCTGAGGACGGGCGGTTTCGACACCTCGATCCTGGGCTGGGGACTGGAGGACGTAGACCTCTTCACCAAAGTCATCAATTCTGGTTTGAAAGTGGTCCGCAGTCAGGAACCGGGCATCGTGCACGTTTACCACCCGGTCCACTGCAACGCCAGCCTGGAGCAGAAGCAGCAGAAAATGTGCGTGGGGTCGAGGGCCAGCACGTTCGCGTCCGCCATGCAGCTGGCGGAGCTGTGGCTGGAGAAGCACATCGAGGCGGGCTACAACAGGACGTCCTCCTGATGCCTCGGGACCGGACTGTCCATCCAGACCGCTGAGCGGAGCGGTCAGGTACACCCTGCTCACGCTGAGCTGACACATCAGGTACACGCTGTCCAGGCAGCGTCCAATCAGACTG
Organism: Salarias fasciatus; assembly: GCF_902148845.1. NCBI lineage: Eukaryota > Metazoa > Chordata > Actinopteri > Blenniiformes > Blenniidae > Salarias > Salarias fasciatus. Next base: position 3,827,888 of record NW_021941229.1, on the reverse strand, counting down.
CTCCAACACTCGGTACGCCGTATTGCAATAATAATCTGAGATAAGTCAAGTGTTTGGGCGCTCCTGACAGCCCCGTAACTCGCAGCGGTACACTTCATGTTCAGAAAACCTTCGTTCGGCTCAGGCGGTCGTCACGTTTCCGTTGGTACGGTGAAACCCTTCACATGTGGTGCTTTGGGACCATCCTGACATCTGAAACCTCAGAATCGTGCTGAAGAATTCCAACGACTTACCCAAAGAACAAGTTCCATCAGCAGGGAGAGCAAGTGATCAAAAGAGGAGGGACAGAAGTCAAACTGCAGGACAATCATCAGGTGTCTGTCTCTGATTGTGTTTCTCCTGCAGTCATATTGAGGTTTTATTGGATTTGGGATTGAATGAAGGTTGATGGGCTTCTTTCAGGTTCAACCAAATGATTCTTTTGACCAAACCAGTTAGTTTTCTTCCATCAGAACGGCTTCCGGAGCTCCTGGAGACTCATCTGTTCACCTGTTCTCCATTCCTGAGCCGTGAATCACTGGAGTTCAGAAACTGTTGAGATTTTTCTATTGACATGCACCAAAAACAGCGGGGGATGTATTTTGTAATTTCTTATTGATGTCTGGAAGCCATAACTTCCAGTTATCACGCAGCTTCATCTTTTGAGCTCTTCAGTCTAATTTTTTTTTTCTTGACGGCTGCAGTGCAGCTCTGTGAGATGTAATCTGATTTGTTTCCATCAGTCTGTTTCAGTTCGTGACTTTAACCCTTTATCAGACACGTGAGAGCGTTTTGTCATTTATGACTGTCACAGATTCAAACCTCACCTGTTCTTTAAAAGCAGTATGAACAAATGATGACGGTTTTTGTCAGTTTTGCACTTGTCAACAGATTTTATTCTTATTGAAATACACACCTGTTTGTATTGTTTCATGTTTATTTCTTAATATATTTATTGAATGAAGGATTATTTCAGTGTTTTCAGTTTCTGACTGCTTAAACGACATAAAGGGTTAAAGTCTGCCAGCAATAATAAGTGCTGTATTAACATTTCATTATTTCTAATAAATCTTGAAACACTTTATTGATGTTTGGTTCATGTTTCCTTCTCGCAATGTACACACCAATGATGCAGTGGCAAACACTTTCCAGAGACAATGCATAAAATACTGGAAGTTAATGAGTTTCCCTGTTTATTAAATATGAAACCCAAAGTTTAAAAAATCCTTTTGGAATTTCATACTACTACAGGAGAAAATTGGCCCCATATCAGTATGATATCAAATCAGTTCATAATCTCTTGAGAACTGAAAAAATATCCAGGTAAATGTTGAGTGAGAGTTTAGCTTGCTCGTGTTTTGGGTTCAGCACTGTTAAAAATTCCAAATAACTTATAATCGTGTTCATATTCACTCATTCACATCTCGCACTTCTCAAAACGAAGCTTAAACAGTGCTTTGAAATAATATTAACGAAAGAAGACCCCTCAACACAACACTGACCTTCAAGCGTCCCACACTGTCTTATGCCCCTGAATGCAACACTGAGCCTCGGGTGTCCCACACTGAAGCAGACCGTGAATGAAGCACAACACTGTCTCACTGCCCTGAATGCAGCACGGGGCTTCAGATGCCCCTCACTTCCTCAGACGAACTGGCGTTTTCAAAACTGTCTGAGCGCAGCAACAACACTGTTTGGTTCTGCCTCATCTTCCCCCTGAAAGTATAATGGAGCTTCACGGCGGTCAGATTTCCTACATTGCATCACTCCCCTGAACGCAGCACCACTCCTCCAGGAAGAAGCCGGATAAACATGGCGGCGGGGCAGCAGTGGGTGTTGGTGGAAATGGTTCAGGCGTTTTACGAGGTGAGTGTTTCTTCTTCTAATTCTATCTACTTCAATCTGTTCTTATGAATTCGTCATTATAAAACCTCCTGTAGTCATCCAGAGGGGAATTATATGTACAGTTTTCGGCCACTATGTCCACAGTTCTCTGAAATATGATTGACAGGTGTGTACAGCCAATCAGCTGTCTCTTCTTTTAGCAAGTACCGCCCCTCTGTTCCCGCATCAACCAATCAGCTTCCGGAAAACACGCAATGCGGGAGTTGTTAGATGCAGTTTACAGTATGATAAACTTGTTCACTGTTTTCTTTTCACGGTTTACTGAAGGAAAACCACTCACAATTAACCGGAAAGTCAGAAGTTTCTGTTTATTTCCTCAATACTGTAAGATGAACACAGACAAGTACATTGATAGGAGGACTTCCGGGTTTGAGACCACCAATTCATGTCACGTGACTCTTAGTCTGGGACCCCCGTGGAGCTAAACTGGTTAAAATCAACTCTATTTCTACAGCTTTTTGTCAAACAGGGTCATCAGAAGATACTTTATAGAGAAAAGCCAATAATTCCACACAAACAGAACCAGATCTGGTGAAGACTTTCTGCAGAGCCTGACTCTTCTATAGTCCACTCTATCAATAACAAATGCACGGATTAATATATCATTACCACTCTGAATCATCATGCTCCTGATTTTAGAAGTAATCCATGTGAAGGAAAGTTGTCCTGCAGACTTGTTTAACGTTGGAGTTGAAGGAGAAGTTCTGGTCCGTGTGGCTCAAAAACACAAGTTCAGATTCAGCATCCTTCATCAGGGCTGGAATAAAGTGTGTGTGAGATACAGATAATGGATTTGACGTGGACCTGCTCTGTCCTCACCAGGCTCCTGCTTACCACCTCATCCTGGAGGGGATCCTCATCCTCTGGATCATCAGGCTGCTCTTCTCTAAAACCTACAAACTACACGAGACCTACAAGCTGACGGAGAAGGTACAGTCCCGTTAGAGAGGAACAGACGGCGTGATCCGACCGTCGCATTCACACACTGCTCAAATTCCAGGAGAAAGAGGACCTGATTGAAGAGTGGCAGCCGGAACCTCTCGTCCCCCCGGTGTCCAAAGAGCATCCGGCCCTCAACTACGACGTGGTCACGGGGTAAAACACACGGAGTGTGTCTGAGATGATCTTTATCTGAGCTGCTGTGAGGGAATTCTGTTCAGAATTCGAGTTTGGACGGAAGTATTTCTTAAAGGAATCTCAACATCAGGACCAATAAATCAATAATCCATGTTTCCACTTCCACATGTTGTCACAGGTTATCACACTGTTGATTATGATTCAAAGCAGATTTGTTGATTTGCTTCCAGGGAATGGAGTAATATCTATCTTGACCAGGGCTCTGCAACATTTAGAGCCATTTTAGTGACTTTTCGTCAAGTCAAGTAGTTGTGGAGCCACAAAGAACATTCATTTTATTTTACCTTGAATATGAGTTGAATGCAGATAAGGAAGTTTCATATATAGTTTTGATGCACATGCAAAAATATATCTCATGATGCATTTATGAAGTTAGAGTTCAGAGTAGTGAACATTTTATTAAATTTAACTTCTTTGTACCTGATTTTAACAGTTTAGCTCAACCGTTTCAACCGTTTTACCTCCTTTTAAAGCAATTTTGCTTGCTTTTTTCCAACCATATTTATGTTCTTTTTTAGACATTCTAGACTTTTAATGTTTTTTAAGACGTTCTATCACTTTTTTCTCCACTTCTTGTGGTTTTAGCTATTTTTCCCAAATTTACTTGCACCTTCATTTGAATCCCTTTTGAACTGAGAGTGACGAATCATTTTGAACAGTACCGTGGAGTGTAACTATATTCAAATTAAGTTCAATGTTCAGTTATGTTTCGTATTGAGAAAGCTTCATTGAGCCGCTACAGAGGGACTGAAGAGCCACATGTGGCTCCAGAGCCGCAGGTTGAACACCCCTGGTCTAAACTTAAACAAGACTTTCAAAGAATTCATGAAAGCAGTTCAGCTGAGATTCCTCCTTAAACCTGCTGCCCGTCATTAAAAACAGCTAACAGCTGTTATATTATATTCCTGTGATTTTATCATCTTTATTTCAAAAATTAAAAAAAAAACGGATCTGGAAAATCTTTTTATGAGCTTTATGAAAGGTCAAAGAAGAATCACGTTGACATGTAGAGAAACCAGCAGACGGTGTTTATTTCAGTCACACGTTGGTGAAATCCAGCGGCTTCGTGCCTCCAGACGCTCTGACAGCCCTGAAGTCCTCCGCCCTGCGGTCTTAATCGCCGGTTTCTCTGCCGCAGACCCCCCAGCCACAAAATCATCATCAACGGAAAAGAGTGCATCAACTTCGCCTCCTTTAACTTCCTGGGTCTGCTGGACAACGAGCGCGTCAAGGTCCGTCTTCAGCGCCGCACGCTCTTAAAACTAGTGAACGTCAGCTGGTCAACCTGGCTTCTGCTCCTCCTCCTCCCAGGAAAAGGCTTTGGCGTCCCTGAAGAAGTACGGCGTGGGGACGTGTGGACCGCGAGGCTTCTACGGCACGTTCGGTGAGTGTGCCCTCCGTCTGCGGCGCTGTCCGAGCTGCTGCCGGCGTCCGTCTGGGACTGAGCTGTTCTGGTCCCTCAGACGTCCACCTGGAGCTGGAGAGCCGCCTGGCTCACTTCATGAAGACGGAGGAGGCCATCATCTACTCCTACGGCTTCGCCACCATCGCCAGCGCCATCCCCGCCTACTCCAAGAGGGGCGACATCATCTTCGTGTGAGTGCCGACTCTTCGGCGCCTCATGTCACGCTCCGGACGTCGTCCGGCGTCGATCGACGCGATGTGGGCGGAGCTCTCACCGCTCCATCATGTGCTGGTGCCTGCAGGGACGAAGCCGCCTGCTTCTCCATCCAGAAAGGCCTCCAGGCGTCTCGCAGCTTCATCAAGTACTTCAAACACAACGACCTGGACGACCTGGAGAGGCTGCTGAAGGAGCAGGAGGTGGAGGACCAGAAGGTGAGAGCGGCCGCCGCCCCGGACCCACATCAGGAAACACATCCACTCCGAGCTCCTTCCGTTTTCCATCAGTGGTTTTATTTTGAAAGTTCATGTTAAGGTGAAGTTCAGTATGTCAGCGGAGCAGCCTGACCCATGAAGCCTTTGTGAGTCTGTCTCACTCCCAGCGGCGACCCTCTGATCAGCGGAGCTCGACGAAGCCGTTAAAGGAGTCGAGCACGACGACCTGGCTGTGTGGAGTCGTTGTAGAAAGTGTGTGTGAGTGTGTGTGTGTGTGTGTGTGTGGTTACCGTTCTCACTGGAGGTGGTTTCCGTTTCAGAATCCGCGGAAAGCTCGAGTGACGCGGAAGTTCATCGTGGTGGAGGGTCTGTACATCAACACGGCGGACATCTGTCCTCTGCCGGAGCTGGTGAGGAGCCGCCGCCGCGCCCCGCCTGCTCCAGGAGGGGAACCTCGGTTTGAGTCCTGCAGCAGGAAATCAGTGTTCCTTCTGATCTCAGACATGCAGCGTGTTTCGGTAGCGACCCTGGTTGCTCCGCCCCGCTGACCTCTTCCTCCTCCTGTCCAACCCGTTTGACCTCCAGGTGAAGCTCAAGTACAAGTACAAGGTGCGGATCTTCCTGGAGGAGAGCATGTCGTTCGGCGTGCTGGGAGAACACGGCCGCGGAGTCACCGAGCACTTCGGGGTCAACGTGAGTACCGGACACGTCCCGACAGGTTCAGGGTTACAGGAGCGGCTGGAGCCGTCGAGGTGCTGAGCTTCCCTCGGTCTCCCTGCAGATCGACGACATCGACCTGATCAGCGCCAACATGGAGAACGCCGTGGCCTCCATCGGAGGGTTCTGCTGCGGACGCTCCTTCGTCATCGACCACCAGGTGACGACCGGTGCAGCTGTCAGACGTTATCAGTCGATCTCATCTCACTGGAAGCGATCGGGTCCCGGTCCCGGTCCAGGCCCTGACTCAGGATCTGTGTGTGTGTGTGTGTGTGTGTGTGTGTGTGTGTGTGTGTGTGTGTGTGTTTCACAGCGTCTGTCGGGTCAGGGTTACTGCTTCTCCGCCTCGCTGCCTCCCATGCTGGCTGCTGCTGCCATCGAGGCCCTGAACATCATGGAGGAGGATCCAGGTACCAGACCTGACCCCCGGAACCCCCGACCCTTCATCTCAGCTCTGCAGCACCATGATAGATCACTTCAGATTAGATCAGATTCCTTTCTAACAGCATCTCGGTTCATTTTTATCTTAATTTCTATTTGAATTCCTTTTATAAGGAAGTGTGAGAAACTTTGAAATGCGCAGAGACATGAAGCCAATTTCTTTGACGTTCAAACACATCTCCACTGTGTTTTCTGCAGACATTTTCAGCGTGCTGAGGCAGAAGTGTAAACAGGTTTACCAGGCGCTACAGGGGTGAGTAGAGAACCGTCGCTGGTTAAACCAGCAGCGTGGAATGTTTGTTCGCTTCCAGTCCAACTCGGAGAGCAGGAGGTTTTGTTTCCTGCACAGCACTGATTTACTCCTCAGCTGTGTGGATATGGAGAGTTTATCACAGCCTTCAAAGTCTGTCGAAGCTCCCTGCGGGGCTCTGGAGGTTAGCATTTAGCATTTAGCATTTAGCATTGTCCCTGCAGCGTATGTTTAGAGTCTAAACTTTAGAAGCGTCTTGCAGTCTTGAAAGCTTCAGGAAGTGAAGTGAGGCGGCTCTTTGTGACTTTTCACCATCTTCCACCCATCAACTCATCCTCTCAGGCAAAGCAGCTTCAGCTTTGTGTAGCGATCGGGCTGAGAGCGCCCTCTGCTGGAAGATCCTTCAGAAACGTTTGGAAACATTGCTGAACTTGGCTGTAAATTTTTCTGTGTGTGTGTGTGTGTGTGTGTGTGTGTGTGTGTGTGTGTGTGTGTGTGTGTGTGTGTGTGTGTGTGTGTGTGTGTGTGTGTGTGTGTGTGTGTGTGTGTGTGTCAGTATTCCCGGTCTGAAGCTGGAGGGCGTCCCGGTGGCTCCCGCTCTGCACCTGCAGCTGGAGAAGTCGTCGGGCTCCAGAGACGGAGACATGAGGCTTCTCAGAAACATCGTGGACTACGTGAGTTCTGTCTCTTTTCTTCCATCCCAGGCTGCGTTTCCATGACAGCGTTTCAAGTTAAAAGCCATAATTTTTTTTTTTTGCCTTTTCACTTCGGGAAAGTTTGCAAAAAGTTTTGAAATCTGTTTCCGTTTCCATGAAAATGACAGCAGTTAGCATGTAGGTCCACTAGTTGGCGCTGTTGCAGAGAACAGTACACTCTGAACATCAATGTCAGCTCTAGAACCCACAGTGGCTTCATCCTGTGTGTGCGTGTGTGTGTGTGTGTGTGTGTGTGCGTGTGTCAGTGTCTGGACAGGCACGTGGCTCTGACTCTGGCTCGGTACCTGGAGAAGGAGGAGCGCTTCCCGCCACCCCCCAGGTGAGCCTCTCCTCTGCTCAGCCCGGGTCAGGGGTCACTCATTTCTGCTCAGGAAGCTGTTAACTCTCTCTCTCTCTCTCTCTCTCTCTCTCTCTCTCTCTCTCTCTCTCTCTCTCTCTCTCTCTCCCTCTCTCTCTCTCTCCAGTATCCGTGTGGTGGTGACGGTGGAGCACACCGAAGACGACCTGCTCAAACTCGTATGTTGTGTCAAAGAAGCGGCCGCCGTCCTCCTGAAGTGACGCTCGGCTGATCTCTGCTGGAGGAGTCCTGACTGAAGGGTGGGGGTGGTCCGGAGGGTGGGGGTGGTCCAGGGGGTGAAGCTCTCACACACACACACACACACACACACTCTGAAAGGTCTGAGTGTGTCGCTCTCCATGTTTCCTGGTTGGTGTTGCTGAAGGCTTCCTCGTGTTCACAGACCAGATGACTGACTGCAGCTCACGTACCGACCGGCGGTCCGACTGGATGTCTGCGGTACGCGGACCGCTCATGATGGTTCATGTTTTTATATGCTGACGACTGTTTTCCTGCTAAATAAACTGATTTTTACACCTTCACGACCTCTTTACTTCTGTGAGCTCATGATTGGTCTAATCTCTGGTGGGCTGGATGAAGGCCTCTGGCGGGCCACTTTTGGCCCCCAGGCCTTATGTTTGATGACCTTGGTCGCTGTGAAGTGAGCTTTGAGGAACAGTGTTGCAAAGTGTCAACAGAACAGAAAAAAGCTGGAGCTGTTCCAGGGTTCGGTCGGTTGTTGTTCCGGTGTTCGGCCAGTAGAGGGAGCTCTCCGGCCTCCTCCCGCTGCGCTCCGCGGTCCTCCTCCTCTCCTCTCCTCCTCCTCCTCTCCTCCTCTCCTCCTCCTCCTCTCCTCCTCTCCAGTCTCCGGCTGATCCGCAGCCTCGTCCTCCGCTCGGACTCCGCTCGGCATGAACGCGCCTTTGTCTCCGTCCGTGAACCCGCATCAGTCCCGCAGCTGCGTGCATGCGTGCGTGAGGACGTCCTGTTGGAAGAGCTGTGCGCGCGGGCTGCTCGAGCAGAGAGAGCCGAGGAGAGGCTGAAGAGGCAGGAGAGGCTGGAGCTCTGGATGAGACTCTCCCCGGCGCTGTGAAACTTTCTCCCCCGGCTCGGTGCACAGGAACTCGGACTGATGGCGCCGCTCCTCCCGGTCCTGCTCTGGATCCTCTGCGTGGCTCCAGACCTCAGGAGTCAAGGTGAGTTTCTCCCAGACCTGCACAGACTTTAACAAGATAAACCCTTAAAAGTTTGAAAAAACTTCCCTGAGAAGTTTAAAAAGTTTTTTTTTTTTAATTAATTTTCTTTCCTCTGTTCACCCTCCACTGAGAGGATTTCAAACCCTGGAAGGAACTTTTCCTTTTCCTGCAGTTCCAGGGCTGAAAGTCTTCTCTGGGTCTGCAGAAACAGCCTGATCTCTTCTCTCTGCACTGCTTTGACTCCTGATGTCTGAAACTGATGAGAGGGTTTGCTGATCCCAGTTTCAGAGGTTTCTTTGGTCCCTGTTTCAGAGGGTTTATTGATCCATGCTTCAGGATTTGTAAAGTGGAGTTTGTGTGTGACCCCTCCAGGCTCTTTGTTGACCTGTTCTTCCAGAGAGGAAGGTGTTTGTGTCAGCCTGAGAGGGTCTCTGCGTCTTTGTCATGTTAATGATGCATAGCTGGAGGTGATCCCGGCCTTTGTCAGTCCTGCTGATTCATTTAGTGCTGGGAAGAAGGAGAAGAAGGAGGAAGGGGGGCAGGTTTCCTGTTTTCAGGACTCACCATTTGGTTTGAAGTGAAAGGGGCTGTGGGGGTGGGGCAGGGGGGGTCCAGGGGGCTCAGGGGGGCTCTGGGATCTGCACCTTTACCACCTCTCTGCTCCTCTGGTCTGCAAACAAGCCGCTCTTTCATTGTGACCCCGGACCCTGCTGGAGGCGGAGGGCTGCTCGGGAACATCAGGCTTCTTTCACCGGGGATTATTTTTGTGCGTCTGCGTGTTTGCATGTTCTACATTTGCCGCCGTGCGGATCTGACTTCTTAAATACACAAACCAAGATGTCTGTACCAGGAACGAGAAGGTGGCGGCCTGCGGGCCACAAACTTTTGGGCCCTCGAGTCCTTTTCTTCAAGAAAACAGCAGATGATGTTTATTTCAGCTTCATTTAAACCAGATTTCCTCTGGCTGCTCTGTTTCTTTCATGCACAGAGCAGCGCCGCGCCGCGAATGTGTGTTTGATGTTACAGAGATTTTAAAAAGTGCTGCTGGAACACGAGGAAAGCGTTAATGGAGCTTTATGTCTTCTGGCCTCAGAAACACCGTGGAGTCGTTACAACAGCGGCTACTGTCCTGGGAAACTGGAATTAATGTGGAATCCTGTGAAATTTAGACCTGAGGCTGGATTTGACTGTCAGCAGGCCAGTTTTTGGGCCGCGGGCCATATGCTTGACAGCCCTGTTGTCAATCGGTGAGATGTTTGACATTTTTAAATCGGTGGATAAAGTGGGAACAAGGTGTGTGAACAGCAGCTGTGTCCTGAATGCTGCTCCTCCTCCTCCTCCTCTTCCTCCTCCTCCTCCTCCTCCTCCTCCTCCTCAGGAAGACCTCCATCATGTTCCCAGCTGCAGCTGATCCTCCATTAAGCAGAGTTACTTCATCATAAACACGTCAGTGAACCTCGTCTGATTCCACATTCCTGGATCCGATCACGATGAGCGACTCTAAACAAGCCACTTGTTTTCATTCTGGACACACACAGGAGGTAGGAAACCGGGGAAAATCTCCCAGGAAGCAGAGAGAGCTGCTCTGGACCTCAGACATCAGCTGTGACTCAGAGTGAGGAGCTCCTCAAACATCCAGCTTCACGTCTGCCAAACGCCTCAAGAGGACACTTCCTGGGAAAATCAGGCTGGAGCGTCTTCATAGATCATCCTCAATCTGAAAGCTGTTTTCTCTGAGCACGAGCACAAGCATTTTGTTCATATCTTCATCCTGACATCAACATCTTCATGGAGGAAAACATCTCTGAAGTGCTTGAATGATTCACAGTTTGTGCCAAAAACACACCCTGCAGTCGGCCATGTTGGGAAATGAGGCTCCATTTCCACCACTTTTCAAAGGAAAAACTATTATTTTTGCTTTTTCATTTCAGTATGGTTTTGTGTTTGCACAGTAAAGCCCGTTTACGTGGCAGAATCGCTTAAAACTACGTAGGTTTTGCATTTTCACTTGAAAATCTCATGAAAACAGGGACAAAACTGTAAAGTTGGATCTTTTACCGCTTTCACTGAGTTTTTAACTCGGCGGGGCTGAAAAGCGTCAGTGATGTTCAGGATTCACTCTGCAGGAGAGACGCCTGCAGGCCGCAAATACAGCCGCCAATAAAACAGCCTGGTATTGTCCAGCATTGTCCGGCTTCTCTCCGTGTGAACATTTTACCAGGAAAAAGATATTTCCTCAGTCAGAATTCTCTTCATTAAATTAGAAGGAAACTTCTCTGGACTGCAGAGGTCTTCATGGTCCAGCCAGCTGATCCGCCGGCACTGAAATGAGCTAGAATGAAGGTGAACGCGTGTTTCCAGTGAAATCCTGAATCTTGTAATTCCTGTGCAGATTACAGAAGCATTTCCAGCTCCGCCTGTCGCTTCCTGTGTTAACTGGTGCTGGAAATGTTCCTCTGAGACGAAGCATGGCCCCGACGGTGTGGGCGCTTCACCGCGGACTGGTTCAGCTGCTTCACACTGTGTGTGTGTGTGTGTGTGTGTGTGTGTGTGTGTGTGTGTGTTTGTCCCTCTAAAGTCTAAACCAGGAAGACATAAAACAGCAGCTGAGAGTGATTCACTTCAGCTTCATTCATCGCTCGAGGCTACGAACAGTTAATGTTGTCGTCAGGTGCAGAACAGAAGATCAGACACAGTCTGAAGAAATCAGGGAGCAGAACCTGACTGAGGCTTCATGGACTGGATGAACTGACACACACACGCACACACACACTCGGAGGAGTTAGCCAGAGGTCGCAGCATTAATCTGGAGTCCGTTGCTCGGGGTTTTCCTCGGTACTTGTGGAGCATGAAGCAGCAGAATGTGAAGCTGGCCTCTCGCAGCAGCAGGCTGATCTGGAGTCAGGTCCAGACCCGCAAAAATAATCTACAAACAACCTCAACTCCAAGTGAATGAATGTGGTGAAATACTGGTGGTAAAATACAAGGAAATGCTCTAAAAGCAGCTTCTTGTTTTCCTCTGCGACTGGATTTCTCTTCACGTTGGTGGAAAAACCTTCTGCAGATGATTTCTGCAGCTTCGACCTGGAACGTGCTCGTAAACCCATGCTCACCCTGATCTAGTGCTACTTCACAAGTACCACATTTTCCGGACTATCAGTCACACCTGAGTATCGGATGTTGTGGGTCCAGGTCCAGCAGCTGCTGTTCCAGAACCCTCTGACTCGAAGCACGAAAGTGAAGAAAAAAATCAAAAAGGTAATCCATAGATCGAGTTCCGTAGGGGATCCACAGGATCCAACGTCTCTGCTGAGGCCAGTTCGTCCTTAACCAGCGTCAGCCTCCTGCAGCAAACAGATCTCGGTACCTCTCGGTCCAGACTAGCCTCGTGAACCAGCCCCGCCCACTCCTCATCCACATTTGGATTTTGGAGCTGGGGTGGGTCTGGGGACCAAGCAACAGAAAGCGAATGCGATCCAATTGGCGTTGCCACTTTTTGTTTTCAAATTTTTTTGGCGAATTCCGTCGACTAAACTGGAAGTGACGCCATCACTGTGCGTAGCGGAGATTACGGAGATGAACTTTAACCATCGTCTGAAAGCTGCAATAAGTGAAGTTCTAGCCGAAATACCAAGAATTACAACAATGAAGAAAGAGCAACAGTCTGCGCCTGGTGAGTTTCATTGCATATCGATAAGCTAGAGCTAGATAGCTAAAAGCTAACTCTCAGAGAAGCTAACGCATTTTGATGACGTATTTGTTTTGAAGTGCTGATTGGCTGAAGTGCTTGTCAGTCAAAGGAGTAACGACGCCCCCTGCACAGAGTTGGTATTGGCGGGCCGGGCTGGTTTACGAGGCTAGGGCCAGACAGCTGATCTGAGTTTTGATCCTAACCTGACGGACAAATCCCCGACGGTCTGGAAAGGTTTGAACCTGTCGTCCCATCAGCCATGAGTTCCGAGGTGCCGTGCTGTCCATGATGAGGACGAAGTCTCCAACCCTGAGGTTCCTTCTTGCTCTTGTCCTTTTCTGGTGTTCCTGTAGCTGAGGAAGTATTCTTTCACCTGGTCCTTTCCCAAACATGTACCTTCCAGACATGTACCGGACTTGTTGTGCCAACTCGGCTCCTCATTCTCCTCCCGAAGCTTCGTGATCTGCTCCTCTTTGGCTTCGATGTTTTCATGTACCGTCTCATTCTGCTGTAGAGCGCTGACCGAGAGGTTCCACTGCTCCTCCTCGACCTCTTTCCAGTGGTTGGAGGGTGGTGTTTCTTTAACCATCAATTCATATGCTTCATTAGAGATGCTATCTTTAGAAAGTTCAGTGTCTTTCTTCTGTTTGAGTAGCTTTAACTTCTACTTTCATCTTCTTCGGGCCCTTTAGTTCAACCACATGTTTCTGCTTTGGATTGATCTTTGAAGCGTTTACAGTAGAGGAGTGGAGGAGTCGAAGTGATTGCGTCCGGGGTTGACAAACTTCCCCCAGTTTCACAACAGAGACCTTGTTGACAGTTACTTGTGGATGTTTACTGTCTGCAGTCGTCTAACTGCTGCCTCCTAGTGGTCCATTTCGTCCATCGCGTCCTGGTCCTCGTAGCAAATGGTCCTCCATCCACCATACAGCCATACACCATACAGACCACCTCCAGTGGCTCAAGAGCTTCTGGTACAGTCAGGAGCTCAATTCCTGCATTGATTTGAGGTAATTTTATGTTTCGAGTGATGTTGTTCCATTAATATCCTTCTTCACAGGGATATTCATTTTACACACTCCAGTGTGTGCACATTGGGCAACTTGAGAAATTTGTCTCGGTACAATACCAAGGTTTGCAGCTGATATTTGGAAAGCATATAAACTTGTGTGTAACGGCTGATGGCGGAGGGGTTTTAGCTACAAGCGCCGTGTCATCGTCTATTGAACGAGACACGAACAGCCAGACACAGTCCGGAGTTTCATCTTCTAGCAAACAGTTAAAGTGTGAATTATAGTTAGAGCCGGGTGATAAAATGATAACAAAACTGAGAGGATGTTGAAATTGCACAAATTTTTACATTTCCATTCATGTATTCTATTTATTTGCATTGACACGTTTGGATTTGTGGATGTTTGTGCATTATTGTGCAGTTTTTTCATTGCTCCGACCCCCTCCAGTTTCTCTCTGAACTAAAATGAGTTTGCCTCAGCTGGCCTGAACCCCACAAGCATCTGTTTTTTTAATGCATGCCACTTTTTTTTTTGCACTATTTTCCTGGAGAATCCACATGTTTATTTTGTGCGGCTGGTGGTTATTAAAGTGCCTGTGTTGCAGTTTGTTAGTGACTTTGACCCAGAATTTGTATTTGAGGAAGAACTTTATTAAATCCAGTCTGCTGCCATTTTCGCCGTATCGCCCAGCAGAGAGGACGGCCTGGCTGCAGTCCTCTTATGGTCCCGTCATGATCCTCTCATGATCCTCTCATGATCCTTTCATGATCCTTTCATGATCCTCTCATGGTGCTTCCATATTCAGTCGACTACTATATGAAAACCTTTGAATTCGTTTTTCTAAACACAGAAGAAGACAGGCAGCTCCAGTGTAGAACACCAGCTTCAGTCTGATTGACGTGTTTACATGCAGGAGGAGCTCCTCCTTCAGTAACGGGAACCTCCGGCACCTTCTCGCCTTAAAGTGGAGTTTCAGTTGCAGTGATTTGTTGTTTTTTTTTTTTTCGGGTGTCATGTGATCACGCCGAGTCTGGTGTGAACACGAATAAAGAGGCGATTGACCCGTATGAATGGATGAAACCCAGACTGAGCGTGTGATTATCCACTGAGGAACACACAAGGTTTTCTCTGGAAAAGGCCTGAAGGAAGTGAAAGAGTCCTCAGAGAACCGAGGAAGGGAAACTGGTGGCCCGCGGGCCTACTATTTCCCCGTCTGTCCCGTCTCCAGCCCACCAGACAATCACATTGAAATCAGAAATCAATAACAGGAACTCAGCAAGAGGAACCATGTCTGACACGTTTCACCTGAACACAAGGTGTTTGTGATTGGTTGGGTGAACAGTGTCTTTAAAAAGCAGACTGTGCGCCTGGCGGGGAGGTCACCTCTTCACCCACGGACGCCGCTGTGCGTCCAGCTTAGGGTTAAAAACGGTCTCCTCAAAACAAAGAGTAAAAATCCGCACATGCTGAAGGTCTGTGGTTTCAGTAGAGACCTGGACGTCCCAGAGGAATCACTTTGTCCTCAGCTCATTAGTGTGAGGGGGCGACAACCACACACACACACACACACACACACACACACACACACACACACACACACACACACACACACACACACTTGGACTCAGTCTGGGATTAATTATAATCCTGGAAGTGGATCTGATTTCATCCTGCAGGTCCTCAGAAGGAAGTGAATCTGGAGCTTCAGCAGCGTTCTGCTTCAGATCTCCTCCACAGGCATCAGCAGTTTACTGAAGATTACTTCTTAATTACTCTCACTAATTAACATATTTAACATAACAAAACTGGTATAACTTCACTAAAGTTTATGCAGCCTTCTATTTTCTTTCAAGTGATCACTTTCTTATTGATAAATTTGCACTAAATTATTGTGCTAATTGTTGATCATTTTTTGGGATTTGGGTCACATTTTGGCTGTTTGCCCTCGAGTCATTTCACCTTATGGATGAGTTTTATCTAAAACTAATAAACCTTGGAAAGTTGCATTGCATTTATAAAACTAGTACAACTTTCCACACAATCCTTTACCTGTGATTTAAGCCAGTACTACTCTGTAATCAGCTAAAAGTAATGCAGTAATATCGTGTCGTGAAGCACTCACTTTCTCACACCAGGTCAGATATTCAGGAATTCCAAAGCTTTTGAAGCTCGTTCTCTTCAGCTCCAGAGAGCCGTTTTCTGATTGAGCTGGAGATATGAAGTCTTTTAATAATCCGAGGAGCCGCTCGGCTGCTCAGCTGCTCGCTGTGCGGCGAGCAGGAGGTGCAGTCAGGTATGTGCTGAGGAATGTGTTTTATTGAAGGTGGAGCGAACACTCGGGTATCATCGGCATATCATCAGAAGAACCACACGGTGTGTCAGGGAGGACTCGGCATGTGCCGATGTGTGTGTAGAGAGTCTGAAATTGATCATGTATGAACAGAAAGCACGGTGGGATTCATTCATCGTGACGAAACACTTGCTCCGCGCCGTGTGGCTCTCATCCTGAGAGCGTGTCCACACAGGCAGGCGCGAACCAGGACCGACTGTCTGCAGGTCAAACGGGTCCGAAACCCCCACTTGTTTGGACAGGAAGTGGTCTCCATCACCTCTGGAACTGGGCTATATAAACTGTATAGTCTACTGAGAGAGGACCCCCACCGCCCCCACCCCTGACTCAGAGGTCAGAGTGAAGCCAGCAGAGCTTTTACCCTTCTTGTCTCGAAGACTCCGCAGGAGGAAGGTGGAGGTTTTCCCCGCAGAAGATGTTTTTAACGGCGCTGCGTTTGGATTAGAAGACACTCGGAGCCACGGGCTGTGTTGTTGAGTCTGTTTGTAATTATCCTGTTAAAGGGTCCCAGGATGTGTTCTCATGTTTTATTGTGCATACTTCTCTACCTGTGTAACTCTATTGTGGGACTTATTGCATTGATGTGGATGTGACCGTGGAGCTTACACATTCCTCCTCTAACTCACAGAAACACGGTTAGCGCTGAACTCGTGGGACTCCCGCCTGCTCGGGTGATTGGCTGTGAAATCCAGTTGAAACTCTTTACCTCTGCTTTATGTTTTGAGCCCGACGGTGATGCGGTTTCTTATATTAACACATTCCAACATGGCTTTAATGAGTCAGAGAGCAGATGTGACAGAGCGAGAACGTCGACAGCTCCCGCCCAGCAGCCCTGCTTCGAACAATGCGAGCTCGTTCGACACCCTACAACAGGCCCACAGTGACTGGAGCTGATTGGATTTGTTTCCTCGGTGCTGCACAACAGTGGAAACATTCTCGTGTATAAATGGAAAAAACCAGGCGATGTTCCACTGATTAGATTCAGTGATTCTACCAGGAGCCGGCCACACATCTGTGCTCCATTGTTCGTTGGTGAAAATCATTTAACAGTAATTATGAAGGACTGTGCAGTGGTTTAGTGCCTGGGAGCAAGGACGCTGTGCGTCTGGACTCTGGAGTCTGCATGTTCTTCTTTCTTCTCTCGTTTCCGTGTGACTGGAAGGTGTCCAGTGTGTGACTCACCGTCTCTGTTTGGTGAATGAAGTGGCGGACTGAGTCCACTTCCTGTAGTCCCAGTTGGCCCGGGTCTACGGAACAACATGTTCGTGATGTTCAGCGGAACCAGCACGGTTCACTCACTCTGGCGTTTCTGGAAGTCCAGCCGAAAACAAGCGAACACCTGAATCCTCAGAACAAAGTCAACAAACTGAAGACAGCTGGAGGAAACTGAAGACACACAAGAAACAAAGGAAAAACAAGTGAAAGTTTCATCTGGTTAAAATTGGGTCACATGTTTAACTCATCGTGCGGCTGATGTTTAAACAATGCTGGAAACGAGCAGCAGGAATCTTCTGGAGGTTGGTGGTTCGGTCCTGTTCTGCCTCGTCCACATGTCCAGGAGTCCACGTGTCCCTGAGCGGTTCTCTGAAGTCCTGGCGGTGTGCGAGTTCCTCTGAGTGTGTGAAACCAACATTAAAACGCTGCTTTCAAACTGGTTATCACAATAATAAACATGAACAATGTTTATAAAATTAATTCATAAGGTTGATCTGCTTCTATTCACTGTGAAATCAGATCTGAAATTAATTTAAATATGAACTGGTAATGTGATTACCTGCTGCCATCGGGACTGAGTTTCTACACTAAAACCATAATAACAAGCACTTGCATGTAACAATGGGAGCCGTAAGGCAGGACGAGTCAGACACAAACCATTAAAACATGGTGCGAACAGACATTGAGTTAAGATTATTTGATGGGACTGACTGATTCTGATGGATTGTGACTAAGGATCGGCCGATATGGCTTTTTTAGGGCCGATGCCGATTATTGGTGCTTATGGAAACCGATAACCGATATGTCGAACCGATAATCATTTGTAGTGAAAATGAACATTCTGGCGTCAAAATTTAGCTGTGGGTGGGACATTTACCACTGGCCAAAAAACCCGTTTAAACCCGCTAAGTGATGGCAGTGGGAAAAGGTTTGACCCGGGATTTCGACCCGGGTCGTTGACCCTGCAATCGACACGGTAAATTCCCGGGTGAGTTTGTAGCATCTTTTAGTGGGAGGGACACATCCGGGAACTTACACTATGACGTTGACGCAGCGCGGCTAAGTTAACGCGCTAGTTGTTGTTTCTGGACACAGCGTGAGATTTCCTTCGTCAAGATGACCCAGCAATGGCAAGATAACGAGACCAGAGAGCTTCTCCTGATCCGTGGGGAAGAGGAGATTCGTCTACAGGTAACGGGGACTGTTTTCCGCTGCATTGTTTACTTTCGTTTTGCTCCGTCGCGCTGATGATGTCATCAACGTGGGACACCATCAGTGCGGGAAAACGCAGCGACGCGGCTCGCCAGCAGGAGGTGAAACGCGGGTCTGCAGGCGGTGGGAAAGGCGTCTAAAAAGGCGATAGTTAGCGGGTCGCAGACGCGGGTCGACCCGCTAGTTGCAGTGGGAAAGGGGTAATTGTTACACAGCCCAGGGTAGTGACTTCAGGCCGAGAGAGAGACGGCTGTATATATGATCCAAAGAGCATGTTTTTAAATAAATTTATTTTATCGGCTATTGGTGGAAAAAAAGGCCGATGCCGATTATTAGAAAAATGCCCAATATCGGCCGATATTATCGGCCAGGCCAATAATTGGTCGATCCTTAATTGTGATATTTAAAAGTAAATGAGCTCATTGTTATTGTTGTCCAGCTGTAGTTGTATAGTGAAGTAGAAAGTAGAGCACAGGAGAATGTTTGAAGTGTCTCGTTGACCAAGTCGCTTTCTCTCAGGTTGAGGCTGGACCGAGTCCTCTCAGGCCCTGTTCATAGAGTACTGAAGACAAGTGTGAACAGGCACCAGTACGTCTTCATGCGTCTTCACTCAGAATCACTTCTCGAGGTGGTTAAAGGCTCTGGACTGTTAGAGGCTCTGGACTGTTAGAGACTCTGGACTGTTAGACTCTGGACTGTTAGAGACTCTGTTAGAGACTGTGGACTGGCAGGTTTTACAGTCTGTGGAAACATGCTAACAGCAGCCTGTCAGAATAACAGCCTGTCAGAATCATGGCCGTCCCTCCTCCTGCAGCAGATGCTTTGTTAATCACAGTTCAGAGAAGCTGCAGTGAAGCTTCGGACCGTCGGATCGTCCCTCTGGCTCCGCTCAGCCTCACACTGCAGCGCTCACTTCTGGAAAAATGAGTCAGAAAGATAAAGAAATGCCTCCTCAGATGGACTCTGGCATGCTTATCAGAAAGGGGGGGTACAATATGAGAGAGCTCCCCCCCTCCACCTCCAGCCCCACCTCCCAGACTTGGTTATTGTCTTGTCTTTGAGCCTCCAAATGGCCAAACATCTGAAGGGAAATGCTTGCTTTTTTATGAGATGGCTGCTGTTGTTTTAACTCAGTCATGGGGATGGAGTTACCCTGCTGGAGCTGGCCCGCTGATGAGGGCTCGCCGGGCGGGAGATAGCATCAGAGCGGGAGAAGGGAAATTCCACTTTGAGCCGGCGATACCATCTGAGGACCTGGAGAGGAGCCGCGGAGCGCTGCGATCCAGCCGCTCCGTCACACACGCTGTAAACTGGCTTTACATGCGTGTTTATGTCTGAGTGATAAGAGTGATGGAGCCTATGTGGCAAACATAATCACATCTGCTCATGGTTACTGAGTGACAGGACCTGCTCCGCTGAGCCGCTCGCCAGTGCATTTGTCCGGAGGTGACTTTATGCCGTCCGACGTCGGATGGACAGTCGCGTTGATGCCTTTGATGCCGGTTTGAAATCTGTGCCGTGATGTGAGGGGGTCATGGAGAGGCTTTGTCACGCTCGTGGGTCCACGGACGGCATCGGATTAACTTCTGAGAGAGTCAGAAATCCGTGAACAGCGCTACTGCGAGCCACAGCTGCTCTCCGCGAATAAAGACACCAAACAGTGTCCTGGGTGGAGAGTGGAGTGTCCTGGGTGGGTGGGGTTGTATCCCGTTGGAGAAGGCGTCTTGAGTGGATCTCCCTGAGGCGTGGGAGTGGGGGAGCCATCTTGATAACCCGCCGCCGTTGTTTTCTCTGGGACGCATACCGCTCCGTACATCCATCAGTCAGGACGGTCTTTATTGCACGGTGGTAAAAGTTTCTCGGCAGAGGTGGAGGGGGTGTGTTCCTAATGATGTGGGTGGTGTTCACAGTCCGGCCCAGGTCCTCTGAGACATGGACTCACAGGAATGTGACCTGGTGACACTCGTTCCTGCTGGATGTTCAGGCCTGAGTGTGGTCCTCCCTTTCTAGAAGTCAATGATGACCTCTTTAGTCTTCCGGGTGTTGAGGCCATCTTGACTCTGGTAGGTGGTTTTCTCTTCAGAATCAGTAAAATAGAGGCACTGTGCAGTCAAACTGCGTCACAAAGGTCGAGTCGGTCATAAACTTCCAGGGCTGCTGAACTCCGTCAGACTGAAGAGGTGGAAGAAATCAAGCTGCTTTCAGTCCTTTGTCTTTGATGGCGTGCAGCGTCTCAGCGGCCTCTCCCATAAAGCTTTAACCACTGCAGGATAACAAAGATCCCACGTTCAGGACGGTGAAACAAGTCTTGAAGTTTGTATTAAGGCTCCGGTTTTATCGGGCAGGCGGAGGTTTTCAGTAAAAATAGCTCTGCTGAAGCCTCCACTCAGCAGCAGACGGAGTTAAACAGCAGAGCCACATTCATCACCTCCGAGCGAGAGATAAAAACATGAGGGCAGCTTGATCCTAACGGTCCGGGAAGTGAAAAATGAGGAGCTGAAAACAGCAGCATATTCAGAAGTCAGCATGCATAAGTGCATTAATACAGAACTGAAAATGTTCCCGATTTATTTTCGCACCATGTGAATGATTAACTGAGAATTTGAAGGATATGAAACCTGAGTTAAGGCTGAATAAAACATGTTAAAGGAATACTCCGAAGATTTTGGACCCACGCCCTTTCCCTATTGACAAAGTTAGTCAAACTCATAAATACCTTTTTTGTGTCTCTGCGTCCAGTGGCTGGATCCCAGCTGTTAGCATCGTTGTTAGCTTAGCTCAATTGCTGGAAGTCAATAGGAATCAGAGCCGGACTGACGAAAGTGGACAAAGTACTCCTCCCAGTGGTCCAGGGGACGGCATATTAGCACGTGCAGTAAATCCGAATGGTTATAAAACGTTTTAAAAGACGTGTTTTCTTTTCAATCCGTTAAAATAACGTTTTGATACACAGAGATCTGCGCATGCGCAGTGCTCCGCGGAAGGACGTACCGGAGCACAGCAGTAGAAGCCACAGACTTAAGCCGCTGTGTGCTGGTATATCCTTCCGCGGATCACTATGCTTGTGCAGATCT
The DNA here is from genome assembly GCF_902148845.1 of Salarias fasciatus. Lineage (NCBI taxonomy): Eukaryota > Metazoa > Chordata > Actinopteri > Blenniiformes > Blenniidae > Salarias > Salarias fasciatus. The sequence goes on along the minus strand of NW_021941229.1, from coordinate 3,806,819 downwards.
GTGTGTGTCAAAATGTTATTTTAACAGATTGAAAAGAAAACGCAACTTTTAAAATGTTTCACAACCATTCGGATTTACTTCACATGCTAATACGCCGTCCCCTGGACCACTGGAAGGAGTATTTTGTCCACTTTCGTCAGTCCGGCTCTGATTCCTATTGACTTCCAGCAATTGAGCTAAATAAGCTCAATAAATAAGCTAACTACGATGCTAACAGCTGGGATCCAGCCACTGGACGCAGAGACACAAAAAAGGTATGTATGATCTTGTCTAACTTTGTCAATGATAGGGAAAGGGCGTGGGTCCAAAATCTTGGGAGTATTCCTTTAAAATTGCAGTAAGTAATATTACCTCACATAATGTTCTCCTCCCCCTCCTCTTTAGAGAGCGTCATGCAGGTTGCCAGGTTGGGAGACTTTAGATGACTGTATTCAGGCGCGTCGCCCTCGCGGCACATCGCACATGACTGACATCGCACGCCCGCCATGCTCGAGCACGACTGGTGTCGACTGGTGGTCCTGGCCGCTCGGCTAACAGCGCAGTCATAAAATACGGAATGTTGTCCTGCTTGTTTGGCAACCCTGCTGCTCCATCCTGAACAACTCATTTTGGAAGAAGAACACTTGACAAAGACATTGTTTAAGGAGACAATGGATGTTCACAGGGAATATTTCTTCAACGGCAGATGAAAAATGGAAATTTCCTACTTATTGCGCCTTTAAGGCCGAATGAAGCCTAAAGCTGAATGGGAACGAGGAACCTGCAGGGCCGTCTGGGCTGTTTTCACTGGGGAGGCTTCAGATTCTCTGACCTTTAGTGTTTATGAGGGGTCATAACTGCCGTCTGCCTCCCGCGTCCTCTCCGAGCGGAGAGACGCTGAGCGCTGGACAAACACAGCGATCTGCCGGTAACACATTCCTACATGTTGTATTCAGACTTTCCAGCCCGCTCTTAACTGGCTTGGGAGAGTAATAATTTAGAATTTCCGCTCTCATTTTTCGCTGTCTGATCCAGTGGAGTTTTTTCTGGCTGGCTGGCAGCTCGGTCCGGCAGACGGGACGCTGCACCCACCGCTCTCCACACGGCCAGCCTGAGCCGCCGCTCCGCTCTATCTGCATTTCCTCTTCAAAGCACACTCGTCCCACATTGCACACTTTGCATTCGATCGTCACAGTTCTGCTTCGGATAGAGATGTTTATCGGGGTGGAGGGAGATGAAAGAAGAGGATCGCTTCTCAGCACAGGAACTTTTTCACGGCTGGTTTTCTTCTCCGTCCTCAGCGAGGAGATTAAAGATGCAGCTTTGAGAGGTTTCATATCTGTTGTAAATCTTGACCTGCTCTGCTCTTAGTCAGACTGAATCGTTGCTGAACATGAGAGCCGGCTGGAAGATTCAGGGACGGTACAGACCATCATGGAAACTCGCTGCTGCGAGTCGACCGCCGCAGGTTCAGATTTGACTTTCATACCTTTACACGCAGGTCACAGTAACTCCTGGAGCAGAGTAATCCCTCCCCTCGCCCTGACCCCTCCTCCTCCACCTCCAGATGAACCGGACCGCTTCTTTCCCTCGATCCTGGAGCTCGCGGTCTGACCTCTTGCACGGCGTCCTGTCTTTTCATTATTGCCGCTTTGTGCGCAGTAGAACTGGGCCGGCTGGTGCGGAGGAGATTTGAGCTGAACTGATCTGAAAGCAGCAGCGAGGGCTTTCTTCACTGCACTTAACTCTGAAACCGAGGAGGTCCTGAATAAGTCCCAAGACGGAAAACTGAGAGGCTGAACGGGGGGGAGAGGGACAGAGGAGGCTCACAGCCGGGGCTGGACCGGATCGCGGGAGGAGGCCGGTTGACCACATCTTCACTGAAGCCATGTTTCTGAGTCTGAAGGCTTCAGGAGGCTTCAGTCAGCGTGGACGGCCCGGCCCTCTGTGTTCACTCTGTTTCCGTGTTGTGTTGCTTGGCTGCTTGCGAGCGCTCCGGCTCGCCGCGGCGCTCCTGCAGAGGAGGGAAGAGAGGCGGCGGTTATGTTTTCCTGCTCAGCGGCGGCGTCTCCGCCTGGAAAGCACAGAGATGTTTGTACAAGGCCGCTCCGCTGTCTGTGAACTGTAAAATCAGGCCACGCTCCCGTCACACACACACACACACACACACACACACACACACACACACACACACACACACACACTCAAAACTAACTCCCTTAACGACTTCACTGTAAATCTGTAAGCACTTCATCACTTCACGTTCTAACTATTTCTGTAATGAGGAATAACTTTTGTCCTTTAAGAACACGCACGGCCGCATTACGACTGTGTAAACAGCACACACACGCGCGCGCACACACACGCGCGTGTCGGCAGCACTTTAACAGCGGAGTGAAGGAAAGTGTTGAGGTGTGCCAGGAGGCCCTCGCCGTGCGGCGGTGGCTCGGCCTCGCCGCTCTCAAAGGAGTCTTTCATGGCGGAGGCAGCAGGCTGCAGGAATGCGGCGGCCGGCGCTCCGGCTGAGCCCGGCGTGGAAAAGCATCCTGTTGCCTTCACTTCGCTGCGTTCCAAGGCGGCGTTATCAAGCTCCACTCCGCTCGGCTCCTGGCCATCACGGCTTCACACACAGGGTCTGGAAAAATACTGCTGATTCATGAGGGCGGCGAATCGTTTACGGTGGCGGTGGACTCGCTGAAATGAGCCGTTTCATGATGTTTCAGCACAGTCATGTAACTCCTGTATGCTTGTGTGTGTGAGCAGCGAGCTGAAGCTTCAGCTGCTTATGTGGAAGAGAAGAAACTTCTTGATTTACAGAGATCCTTCATAAAATGTGCCGAATTGCACACGGATTGCAAATAGATTGTGTTTTCGGTTTGTTTTGTAGCTGCCCAGCTAATAACGAGACTCCAAAGTGAAATCTATGGAAAAACAGGAGAGTTTGAGAAAAGATTCCAGAGCCTAAGAAGAGGAACGGCTCAGAAAATCTGTTTTTAAAACACATTTGAAAAAGAAAAGAAAAAGAAAGGAAGCGAAGGAAACAAAATAAAGTGCTCAAACTTATGGTATGTCACCTTGAAAAGACATCCCATTGCCTTGTTTCTCCAGCTCCCCCTTCAAAGACCCCCGTCCAGCTGGTAAGACCTGTCCAATGTCCTGAGAGTCCACCTGAGGATGTCATCCCAGTGTCGGGTCTAGGATTCCCCCGTCTAACTTGATAAACCCTTTCTAGGAAGGATCCCCTTTGACAGGATGGACGCTACTTCTAACAGGACCATCCCCGTCTAACAGGACAATCTTGATTTGTCAGGTGAACTGGCTCCTGAACGGCCCCTAACTGTGTTGCGTTCAAGCCTTGTCAGGTAAATAAGAAGTCCCAACACTTGATTTGGCTCAAGCCTTCCCTCTGAGCTCTTCACGGTGATTTTAATACCGCACACCCCGGGCAATGTGAGGAACTTCTAACGGTATGAAAACGTGAAAACCCGCCCGGCCTCACTCTGGTGGTTCTGGTTGAAAACTGAGTGCAGTGGATGGAGACCAGATGGCAGCAGCGGTGAACATGATCAAAGATCCAAACAGCCAACAAGACGTCGCGCTTTGATGCTTCTGCTCGGTCCTGTCATGTGGTCGTCGGTGTTTAGGAGCTCTGAAGTGAGGCCTCGTCTCGCGGACGTCCAGAAACGGTCCGGTTCTGACTGCACAGGAACACGAAGCTTCCAGTGTCTGCAGGCGGCTGAAGGCCGAGTGTGTCTTCACTGTTCCTGTTCCTGCGGGAGCCGGTGGGGCTCGTCAAACCAACGCTGCACACTGTTCTTCCCGAGTCTCCAGCACCACCAATTTCCTCCAGCGCCCACATCTGTGGAGCACATGCAGCGTATGAGCGAGCAGCGGCGGCCGGTGCCAAGCGGAGTGGAGCTAATAACGGAGCCTGATCCTGATTAGCTCCCAGGGAGAGCTGCAGCCAATCAGAGGAGCAGCCAGAGTGTCTGTTACTCACAAGAAACAACAGTATGGGGTTATGGAAAGCCAAAAGCTCGGCGCGAGAGCAGGAAGCAATCAAAGTTTCCCATCATTATCAGAGCGCAGCCACCTCTGAAGGCAGCTCTGACGCCTTGCTGTTGCTGTGGATGCTGGTCAACACGTTCGCTCCGTGCCACGGCAGAGGAGCTCCAGAACGCTGAGAAAAATCTTGTTTGACAGTTTGAGACTCCACTGTTTTTTTCTGATTTTCCATCAGACATAATTGTGGTTCGCGAGCTGGTTCTCATCAAGGAGGATTCCGAGCGCGGGACCGAAGCCGCCGGAGATCAGATGTTGTTGAAGGAATTCAGTCGGAGCTCAGAGGAGCGATACGAGGCTCAGGTTCGACAGTCTGTTTATTAGAATTGACTGCGAGGGCTGCTCCGGATTAAGTAAACGTGATAACGTTGAGAGCTCCAGAGATAGCCGTCCTCTGTCAGCCAAAACACCAGTGTTCTTTTTCTTGCCCCTAATTTCCACCAGCAGTGACTGAGCTCTTTTTTTTTTTTTTTTTGCTTCATTTTTTTCCATCACGTGTTTCTACCAGCAGAGCAGTCCACTCACTTTGCTGGTTTTGGTTATATTTCTATGGTTTTCATGCTGATGATGGCGGCGCCTCATTTCTGACTGATCTGGGCTTTACAGTAAAGACGTTATTCACATGCTCGTCAGGTCAGACTTTAGAATACCAACATCTGCGTATTTCCACAGCAACACTCTGACATTTGCTCTGCAGCAGTTTAACATGTGTTTCATGTTTTTAAAGCAGATTAATTATAATAAAATGATCTGGGCACATTTCCTCTCCGGACACAGTCGTGAGAAGCTTCGTTCTTTTCTCTCTCTTTCTTTTTTTGAATGGAAACCCGACAGAGGCCGTTGAGAAGCACATTTTGGACCATGCTGGGGTTGTGGCCTTCCCAGAATCCAGCTGGGGATTTCTTTGTCAGGATGTATGTGCCGGCCGCTCGCCCCTCGGCCGTGGATTTCACCCTCGTACAGTCACTGTGTAACAGGCAGGCTGCCCTGAACATCACTCAAGTCCCCGTATTAATGTCTCGTGGGCCTTCCCAGCACCACACGCAGACCTTGAAATGTTTAGTCCCTCCGTAAACAGTTCCCGATGCCGTCTCCTTCATCCGACTCCTTTGTTATGCTTGTGGTGGTCTCCGCCGTCTCCGGGGACCGCCGGGCTCGGTGTCGGCCTGCTGGGCTCTGAGGTTTGACTGTGTGTCCTGTGCTGTTCCTGCAGCTGACCCGGGCCTGTCGGCGGACACAGACGGACTGCTGGAGGCTCAGAGTGGAGCCGCCCCCACATCTGAAGGTCGGTGACTCCTCCCTCCTCGCACCCTGTTTGTGTGTGACGCTCTGTAAAACATTTGGCTTTGAATTGTCCGTCAGCATTAGCAGCATCGCTAATCCACAGGCCGCCGGTAACGCATGCATGAATTCCAGCATTCGGAGTTGTGGTTGGTTTGTAACCTTCTGCTTGTGGAAACAGGATGGGTTTAATGTGACGGAATCGCAGGACTTGGCAATCCACCTGTTTTTGAACGCAAACCTCCATTGAATCAGGCCAAACGTGCGCACTCTCCTCCGACATGAGTTTACCTGATTATCAGCCTGTGGCGAACCAGGAGATGAACTGCTCAAACAAAATAACGTGCTTTTCTTCAAGAAACAGGGAAATATGCTCAACTTTTGAAGAGGATCTGTTTGGATTTCTCTTTGTTTCAGCATTACATAAACATTAGCGCTGGTTGTCAGCAGGTTCTGGTCTGAACTGCAGACAGAAGTCTTCCTCCTACACTCAGATCCGCAGATTGAAAAGTGGTGCTGCTGGTCGGGGCGAGCGGGGAATCACGCGCGGCATGTTTCTGGGATTTGCTCTTCTTTAGCTGTAAAAACGGTCGTTTGGGAATTCTGTTTGTGGACCACAGACTCCACGAACATGCCCCAGTATTTACAGTGTGGTGGGAGCAGTTTCGACTCTTACAAACATGTTTGATTACGGCTCTTCGTAGGGATTTTGGTTTACCTTATTCTCAGTGCAAAATGTAGATTATATTCCCAAAGTGATCGCAAAAGAACGCATTTTGTGTAACCACATCATTTTAAGACAATATGAGTGGATTAAACAAAAAGCAGTTGTTTGTTTTTCTACCTCAGAATGAAGCTTTCTCTTGAATGAAATAGTTTTCATGTTGGGCCACGAGTTGGCGCTGTTGTTGTCGAAACAGGGACTTCAGGATCTCTCACACACACACACACACACACACACACACACACACACACACACACACACACACACACACACACACACCGTTGATCTGGGATGAATTATTGTCACATCAGAGTTGCTGAAGCAGTTTTCCCGGCGCTCATTAATGATGTGGAGCGGGGTTCTTGCTGGTCGGCGGCGTCGCCCTCTGGTCTGTGGGACCGTTCCCGCCGCTCGGTGGGTGTTCAGCGCGGCCTCCTGGCCCGCGAGCATCAATCATGCTGTAATTTCAGGGGACGCTTCGGCACCGCTGCAGCAGGCTCTGTTTAATGCCAGGGTGGGGAAATGAAACGGTACATTGTCATGAGAGTTTGACCACCGGCCTGCCTCGGGCTGAGGGGAGCACTGAGCCTCTCAGAAGTCACTGCACATGTCTAATTATGACTTCCTTGTTATAATGATGATTTAAGGTGCAGTTTGTTTACTGATATCACCTCTTTCACCCAGAGTAGAGGGTTGTGTTTGTGTGGAGGCCACGCAGCTCATTTTGTGCACAGGACTGAGTTTTGTGCCGGTAGGTCTTATTTTCTCTGCCCAGATGTGAAGGCTAAGCTAAACAGGAGTAGCACGCCGACTTCCTGTTGTTTCAGGGATGTGTGTGAGCTTCTCATTAGCGAATCAAACCTTCATAACTCAGCGGCTGTCCGAGACTTCATTCACACTTCTGCAGTCCACTGTTTCCTGACCGCGCCTGATTTACCGAGTCAGACTCGCTCTGAAACCCTTTTGGCTCCGTTTGTCACATTTCTGGAGCACTTTGTTTCTTAGAAAAACAAGCTGGTGGTCCAAGTAGACCGGGTTTTGGAGGCTTTGGAGGCGTGCCAGCCGGCGAGCTCGGAGAGAAAGCTGCTTTTCATTACCTCTATCTCGTGGGGATAAGACTAATCAATCAAGCACTTGGGCCTTGATATTTGAGACTGCCACGCTTTAAGTACCTCGCCGGGCACAAAGTGGAATGGATTTAGACCGGGAATGATGCTCTCAGAATCTCACAGTTGATCGGTGATTGTGAGCCTATAATACATGCAGGCATGCTGCCTTCGCTGAGCTGCAGCAGGAAGAATGGACCAACAGATCAGGTTTAACTCTTTCTTTCCAAAACAAAAAGTGAGCCGGCCAGAGGTGAGGGCACGAAACAGACGGAGGCTTTAAGGAGACGCAGGTGGAAACGTTCAGGTGAGACACATTAAGAGCCAAACTACAGACCACTAAGAGCCTGTTTACTCAGCCACACTTTCCGCTGAAAACCTTCGGGGTGTTTTCTTTACAGAACATTTGTTTCTGCACAACATCGGCGGAGGATTCAGAGTGTTTCTTTAGAACTCAACCTCTCTTATCCAAATCAACATTTCCAACAAAGGATGCATTGATATTGAGATACTTTAATATTAGTGAAATGTCAACAAAAGACGAACTGTAAATTATGTTCTGAGAAAATATCAAGAGGAGGAGAAAGGTAGTTGGTACGGCGCCAGCAGCTTAATCAGCAGAGACATTTAGAGCGGTGTCATCTGCGTACGAGGAGAACATTTCTTCATTCTGACCCTGAGTGGACTTACAGCATGAAGGAAGACGGAGGACAGGAGCTGACAGCTTTTCATCCTGCTGTGATACATACAGAGAATTCTGAGCTGGAAATGTTCCTGATGACTTATTCAAATGGGAATTTTAATCCAAACTATCACAGTTTACAGTTGGGTATTTTACGAAACACAATTTCACGTAACTTTCACACTCTTTCTCAGAGCAGATAAATCAATGGGTGTGTTAATTATCATCTTATATAACAGAAGGTGACAGAAGACGTGGAAGCTTTGTAACAGTATTGGATCTACAAGCCTTTGTGCTCAGAGAGTGAATTGTGTGCTGGTACATTCCCTCCTTTAACTTGTGGATCCTGCAGGTAGTTTTAAGTGCAGCTTGTCAGCTGTTGGATGTTTTCTTACCTCACACAGGCAGCGAGTGGCAGGGAGGCTGAAGACTTTATAATTACAGAGCCGTGTGGTGACATTACTCATGTGCAGCAGAGCTCTGCTGAGCCAGGACGGGAATCCGGCCACACTTCTCTGTTTTTCCATTGCGTAAACTCCAGAGCGACGCTTCTGCTTGAAATGCAGATGCTAGCCAGAGCCACGAGACTTCTGAAAGTCGGCCAGTGTTTATCATTGTCTCTGCTGTTATTGCCTTATACAGTCATACATGCAGCTACATGACGTCCAGGCAAACAGGCGCGAGGAATCATCCAGGCTCTGCGTTACAGCTGTAATCCTTTACTGACTGACCAACTGTGGGGGTGAGGAGGAGTATCGCTTCATTCAGCTTTTGTAGATCAGATAATGAGCAACTCAGCTTTGATAGTCTGAATTCAAATCAAATCCAGATTATTCAGCTGCTTTAACTTAAAAAGAGAGAGAAAAATAAAAAACCGCTGTCGATACGTAATAAAATAATGAGCCTTGTGTATCGGCCTCTCTGCACATCCATTTAAGGCGGATCTGTTTGAATCACCAGTGGTTGAACTGCCAGTTCTGCCTCCGGCCGCCACAAAGAGGAAACGTCTTCCAGCTGGAATGAGGATGAAGCGGTGCCAGCCTCTCAGTGGCCTGCGTTCACGTCTACCTTCGCTTTTCATCGCTCCGTCCCGCTCGCCCCGCTGTCAGCAGGCCCGGAGGCTGCTCTGTATGGGAGGGGGGGGGCGTTAATGGTCGGGCTTCAGGACTGGAGGGAAAGCCAATCAGTGCTTCAGTCCATCTGTTTTTGAAATGTGGCCCAAAGAAAAATATTCAGTGATGAAACGTGTTTCAACAAAGTACAAACACATTTGTACCCACCCCCCCCCCCACCCACCACCACCACCACCACCACCACACACACACACACACACACACACACACACACACACACACACACACACACACACACACACACACACACACCAGCATTTTAATGGCTTTAACTAATTATTTGTTTATTAGTTATTTTTGTTTTTTTGGATCTTTTGCATTTCTAGCCAGATTAGCAGTTTTAACTCTTCCAGCTTTTTCAGGGTTTAGCTGTTCAAACATTTCTTTTTTTATTTTCCATTTTAGCGATTTTCATTTTAATACTTGGTTATAGTTATTAAATGCTTAGTTATGCTCAGTTATATATTAAATTTAATGCTACATTAAAAATAACCATGAAAACCCACCTGTTCAAGATGGATTTCAATATTTAACTACTCTTATCTCGTTGTTTCTTTATTTTTAACTACTCTATGCCAGTTCTTTTTTCTTTTATGTTCCCTGTAAAGTGACTTTGAGGATCTTTCTTCTTATTGTTATTACTTTTTTCGAAAGCAGTGGAGGCACAAAGAGTTACTAGCTGGTGTAGTATGTTCCGTACCCTCTGCAGGGTTACATCAGTGCACAAAGCTGTATTGTGTTGTTTCTGTGACATTACATACCAACAGGCCTGCGTGCACACGACGTGCACCTTAAACAGAACCACGTGTGAACATCCAGGCTCACTCCTGCCTGCTGGTATCAGTCAGCCGTCGGTGGTTTGCTCCAAAATGTTTGTTTGTTCTGTCCTCACTGTCTGAATGAAGCTCATCACAGCTGAGAGCAGAAACAAGAAGAAGAAGAAGCATAAAGCAGTGGAGGAGGAAGCAAAACAAACAAGTCTGCGTTCATGTGGGACCGCATCTCAGGAAGGAAACATTTATCATGAAAGTCTTTGTAAATCCAGCAGATCCTTGTCATGCAGACGTAAATGATTGCAGGACGGAGATAACGTCGGAACAGGAAATCCCGGCTTATTAGCAGCGGGTCAGTGTAGTGAATGTAGACTGGAGCTTCGCATGAAAATGTAAATATTATAAATAAAAAACATGAAAAGCTGGAGAGACTACGTTTGGATGAGGAGCTCTGTACATGCTGCAGGCTGCATGCCGACTAGATTCAGCTTCTTCATCCGAAAGCTGAAACTTTACCAAACAACCGCGGGAACTTAAACAGTCCGTGAAATGAGGTGAACTGAGGTTCTTTACCGACTAATGACCAGGGGGAAAGGTTTCCACCTCAAACCCCGCATGAACAGCGATGTCACAGCAGTGGCTCCCCTGTTCGATTCCCAGCTGAATCATTACTGCAGACATTTCCTGTCTGTCCTCGCTAAGTAAATCTTCTGAGGATCTATGGAGCGCTGGTCTCCGTTACAGACGGCTCATAAATATTCTCACTCCAGAACCTCACGTCAGAAGAACCTGAAATATTTCTGTGGGAGCAGAAAGTCTGAATGCAGAATACAGATGTTCGCTGAGCTGCTGTTTCAGGTGATTTAATCCAAACTATGAATAATCCTTTAGATGTATATCATCGTGGTGACATCTGAGGAACAAGTAATGGATAACAATTCATAAAACCGAGACAGAAAAGGTCACTACTTGATATCTCCACTTGTTGTTAGATTGCTTTTCCACCCTGACTTTATTTTCACACAGTAGAGTGTGTCATTGAGCTCATGCTGTGTTTGCAGGTTTCTGATGTGGATTCATTCAAACTGCAGGATTGAAGCAAGAATCTGTGTTGTGCCTGAAGAGGAATTATTTTAGTGTCATTTTGCAATTAGCAGTTTATGGTGCCGTTCAAACATTTGCTTTTCTGCCCTCTGGCTGACTGGCTGGTTGATTGGCTGACTGTTTGGTTGGCTGGTTGGTTGGTTGGTTGGTTGGCTAGCTGGCTGGTTGGTTGGTTGGCTGGCTGGCTGGTTGATTGGCTGGTTGGTTGGTTGGTTGGTTGGCTGGTTGATTGGCTGGTTGGTTGGTTGGTTGGTTGGTTGGCTGGCTGGCTGGCTGGTTGGTTGGTCGGTTGGTTGGCTGGCTGGCTGGCTTCTTGGTTGGTTGGTTGGCTGGCTGGCTGGTTGATTGACTGGTTGGTTGGTTGGTTGGTTGGCTGGCTGGCTGGTTGGTTGGTCGGTTGGTTGGCTGGCTGGCTGGCTTCTTGGTTGGTTGGTTGGCTGGCTGGCTTCTTGGTTGGTTGGCTGGCTGGCTGGCTTCTTTTTTGGTTGGCTGGCTGGCTGGCTGGCTTCCTGGTTGGTTGGCTGGCTGGCTGGCTTCTTGGTTGGTTGGCTGTCTGGCTGGCTGGCTTCTTGGTTGGTTGGCTGGCTGGCTGGCTTCTTGGTTGGTTGGTTGGCTGGTTGGTTGGTTGGTTGGTTGGTCAGTTGGTTGGCTGGCTGGCTGGCTTCTTGGTTGGTTGGTTGGCTGGCTGGCTTCTTGGTTGGTTGGCTGGCTGGCTGGCTTCTTGGTTGGTTGGTTGGCTGGCTGGCTGGCTTCTTGGTTGGTTGGCTGGCTGGCTGGCTGGCTTCCTGGTTGGTTGGCTGGCTGGCTGGCTTCCTGGTTGGTTGGCTGGCTGGCTGGCTTCTTGGTTGGTTGGCTGGCTGGCTGGCTTCTTGGTTGGTTGGTTGGCTGGTTGGTTGGTTGGTTGGTTGGTCAGTTGGTTGGCTGGCTGGCTGGCTTCTTGGTTGGTTGGTTGGCTGGCTGGCTTCTTGGTTGGTTGGCTGGCTGGCTGGCTTCTTGGTTGGTTGGTTGGCTGGTTGGTTGGTTGGTTGGTTGGCTGGCTGGCCAGGTGGTTGATTGGTCAGAAACTTTTGGAGATACTTGGATTGTTTAGTTGCAAACTAACAGTTAATTGAACAAGAAAGAACTGATCTAATTTTCTGTGATATCTGGATTCAATTCTCCGTGAGCTGAGCTATAAGCACTCTGAATGCCCCCTGCTGTAATCAGACTGGATTATAATCTGCTGTGTTCTCTGGTGCAGCTGAAGGTTACTGTCACTCATATCAATCATTCACCTGATTCTCTGAGGGTGACGTAGCATTAGCGCTCTGTGAGGGTGGATGAAAAATGTGCCGAGGGCAGCAGAAACTTAGTGCTTGAGTAATCAATACAAACTGATTGTATATTTTTATTTTGTGAATATCAACGTGGTTTTTAGGTTTTGTGAAAAGATAATGAAATACCGCTTTGTCATATTTTACTCATATTTTCCAAGAAACAAAGAAAAGATGGGAGTTGTGGATGATCTTTCATTTTCCTGATTCACTTTAGATGACGTAGGACTGTAAAGTGACTTCTTACATAAAATGGGTTTGACATGCCTGGTTTAAAGCTTTATGGCTGCCACGCTGATTTAACACCCCAGTCCAAAACCAGTATATGAGAGAATGATCAATACTGACATAGGAAATGGTAATTGTGTTTTTTCTCCTGTCTTTGTTGTAAATGATTTATGTGTCCAGCAACTGAAATCACAACAGTTTTTAGGACAGCTGAAACTCAATCTGTGCAAGTTATTTCACTTTGGTTCAACTTTATTTCGACACCTCAAAACACAACACAGTCATCTGCAAACGCTTGACAGAAAATTCCACAAGAGCAAATTGAGGAGATGGTGGAAACTCCCTGTAACGTTAAAGAACCTGCAGAACCAGAGTCAGAGGAGACTTTCTGTAGAACCAGTGTAAAATCACAGTTTCCAGTCCCTCCAGTAAAGTATTCCTCTTGCTTAATGACCGTTGACGGCTGGATACCGTCAGCAAAAATGAAAACCAAATGTTGAAGCAGAACTTGATTTTGGCTCAGATCCAGGCTTCCAGTCGGGTGCTGGGACTGATGATAGTCTGAGTTAATCCAGTCACGGCGTCAGAAACAGGACTGCTGTCCTCTGTTGCTTTCCACCCTGACCTGTGACCCTGTTTGGATTGAGCTCAGATCATTTCGTTACGACAGTCAATGACGAAACACATCAGACGTTATCCTGCAGCTCTCTTTTGAACCTCTGAACCCTGAAAAGCCGTCTCGCCTCCTCCAGGTTACTTCCTGGAGTTCCAGGAGCCCGTCAACAACATCACTCACTTCCAGGGCCAGACGGCCACGCTGCACTGCAAGGTGAGCGGCAACCCGAGGCCGACCATCCGCTGGCTGAAGAACGACGCGCCGGTGGTCCAGGAGCAGGGGCGCATCACCATCCGCAAGACGGAGGCGGGCTCCAAGCTCCGCATCCAGGACCTGGACACCACCGACACCGGCTACTACCAGTGCGTGGCCTCCAACTCGCTGAAGGTCATCTCCGCCACCGGAGTGCTTTACGTCAAACTGGGTGAGCCTCACTTTGATCCAGACACCTCAGCTGAAAACACAGGGAGCAGGATGTGGACCTAACGTTTGTCGTCTTCTGGATTCACAGGACAGATGCCCACACGTGGTCCCGATGAGCCGTAAGTCTCAGCACAGTAATCTGGTGTTTCACTGCTGTTTCACACGTCAGAAAGCTTCTGAATTCTGAGTATTCAAGCTATTTCAGGATTTTCAGTCATATGATGAAGATGGTAGTAATGACGTGTCTGTGAACAGAAAAAGACTCTCCCAGGATATTTCTGTTTCCCAGGACAGCTGACGCCAGGAACCATTGGCCTTCTTAATCTGAGAACTACTTCGGTGGTAATGAGATTAATGACCGGCCACAAACTGCCTAAATATTTACAGTTACACGGTTCAGCCTTAATGACTTAACGTCAAATAAGTGGAGAGGCTGATTTAGTTAAGGATTTAACAAAGTAGGAGGAGGGGAGGGCATTCAGCCACAAGGCTCACAAACATTAAGGGATGTTTAGGATTTCAATTTGTGAGTTTCATTGCTAAAAGACGCTGCTGTGCTGAAAATAACTTGACAAACTTGTTGATTTCTACGTCATGTATTGGTTCATTGTTAAACAAGAGCCAGAATATTGACTGCCTGGCATCAGATTAAGAATTACTGCTCTGGAGTTGTTTGAGGATCAGTTTGGGATGAACAAAACATTACTAATTAATCATCATAATGATGTAAACACATCATATAGACTCATATCGGTGTGAAGGTTGGTACTGAGACAGGGTGTGGAATAAGGTTTAACCAGCACAGACACAGGAATGGGTTCAGGAGTCCACATGGAACCGTCCTGTTCATTCTTTATCCAGCACATGTGCGTTCTGACAGCTGGAAGCAGAAGAAAAGCAGGACAGAAACACTACGTGCATGTTAAAACCTCAAAGACCAAAGAAATTAATGTATTTTGTTGAAGTTTTTAAAAGGGATCGCGGAGCAGTCAGGATCAGAGTCACAGGAGAGCAGCTGGATAACTGAAGACGCTGCAATCCACCCAAGAACATGTTGTAAAAGAAAAAAAAAAGTCAAAGCATACCAGGGACCTCTTTACAGCCACCGGGGCAGGAAGCCTTCAATACTAAACTCCATGAGTAACAACCCCTGAAAGCACTGAGGGCAAATCAACGGCAGTTTGAGTGACAGACGCTGGAGAATCAGTCAGTCAGCTCAAACCCGACTCAAGCTGTCTCACCGTGAACTTAATGTATATCCAGGCAGTGTGGAGCTGGAAAGTGTCCAATCAGAGCCCATCCTTGTACAAAAAGCCTAATATATGTACAACCCCGTGGCAAAAAGGTTGGGACAGTGCTTTAAAATGAGAGTAACTTTAATCTTTGTGTTATTTACACACTGTTATGGCTGCTCTGTGAAATGTTGCTGTCACGGATGAAACATGCGGAGTGTTAGGGATTAGACGTCCTTTAAGAGAGGGACTGGTGTATAAAGAAAACTGGGCCTGTGTTTTATACAAACCGGCTAATTTATGACCTTCCAAACGCCATTGTTAGCACGATTCCTGTTTACAGTGAACAGACCAGGCCTGCTGGAATTTCTTTATGGATTCATCTCTAAACTCTGAGCACAGCACTCGTGCAGCAGTTTTCCACAGGGAATCATATAAAGAGTACCGAGGCCTGCTGGGAAACTGCACTCATGGGTTTGCTCTGTTGTTTGACACTCGTGATGTGGGTCATATAATATCCACAGACCAGCAGGGACGCACTTGAATGTGAGTTCATTATTCTGGATTTATGCGCCATTAGTTCAGCTTCAGATTGTGAAGGCTTTTGTCCTTTGGTTCAGAGTAACATGTTGTGCTCAGGGTTCAGACGAGTCTTTCCTCTCATTACAGTCCGTGTTTTTACATGGGACTTTTTTTCCTGTATTAATCAGATTTGCGCTCTAAAGTGACCATGTAAATGCCTCAAAACTTTATTCAGAATTAAGTTTAAATTTGAATGGATCTGCGGGGTTTATTCTCCTTTGGAAGAGGAAGTTTATGCTAATTAGGCGCAACTTCATTCTGCTCGTTCTGCGCATGCTCGTGATTACGTAATTTTCCAAGATGGCGGCCCGCTGTCCGCTTTTCGACTCGTATGGAGACGATTTATTTAACGGCCGTTTTAGAAGAATTTGATATAATGAAACGAGCGGGTCGACGGGCGTTTAATAACGCGGACGTTTTCAAAGCTGTGGCGTCAAAGTTAATCGAGAAAGAAAGACGAGGAAAACGTTGTTTACTTCCGGGAAGCGTCAGTACGTCACGGCCGCCCCGTCCAATCAGAACGCTTCGCAGACCCCGGCCTGAGAGAGGATATAATTCTTCGTCTTCCCCATGTAAACACAACGCTCATGAATATAATTCTGAATTGCTTAATTCAGAATAAAACAATTCGGAATTAAAAACATGTAACCACAGTCAGCAGTGACTCCAGCGGTCAGCACGGATCGGTTCGCTGCTGTTTCAGAGATGAGTCAAAGAGCCTCCCTCCTCCTGAATGTGGAGGTGAAAGCACGTTGAGTTGGTGGTCTGAGGCTGCAGGGAGCATGCAGAGACATGTCAGGGCTTCACTTCGGTCACGCTTTAACACAAACTCTGAAGAACTTTTTGCACCCCGACATTAAGAGTCAAGCTGTTCCTCCGAGGAGCCTCCTCAGTCTGGAGACGTCTCCGTGGTCTGGACCAGCCTGTCCTCCACCTCTTCGGTCTGATCAGATAGCTGAATTCAGGTGTTCTTCTGGGACGGACCGCTCAGCTCACTAACCTTAATCCTAGTCTGGGTTTCCCAGCTGTATAATTCAAACAGGCGGAGCCTGATAATGCTTCAGATGAGCCGGGTTGGAGCAGAGCGGTTCCCCTAAAGCTCTTTTTCAGCAGGTTCCACATCGGCTTCAGTTTGTGATAATTGAAGAATAATCGGAGACGTCCGACAGTCCAAGTTCCAAACAACCAGACTCGGTTTACTTCAGGCAAACATCCAACATGAGACGTTACAGCTCATCCTGAAGGCCTGGGAAAAATACATGACTCTGTTATTATCAGATAAATGAGTGAATAACAAAGACAGCATGTTCTGCTGTGCCCACCGTTGACTTGTTGGACATGTTTAGTGTACTTTAAGTCCGTTTGGAGTTGGATTCAAACTGTGTTTTCATTAAATCTTCTTCACAGGAAACACAGGTTTACTGATTGAACTACAGCCTGTGTAACATCTTTCATGAATCATCTGCCTTCAGTTTTTATTTCACCAACATGTAAATCAACTCTAACCTGGAAACTCTTAAAATCTGGCACCAGGACGTCACCTCTGACCTCCGACCTCTGACCTCCTGTCTTAAGAGCCGTATTGTCTGTTGTTCCTGAAACAGTGCAAACACTTAAAGACTTAAATCATCAGCGCTTTCCCCCGTTTGCTTTGCCAGATCAGCGTTTGGCCGGTTTAGGGCTGCGGGCCTCATGGAGGCAGATCACCTTTGTTTCAGGCCTGCTGAATGTTGGGGAACGTCCACTTTCTTTCCTCTTGAAGGGACTCTGCTGCTGTGTTGCATTAGGAGCTGTATGAAGACGCAGAGCGTTGGAATGAGAGAGAATCCCATCGGTGGCAGAGGGAGTCTGCATTTCTTCTTCTGTCGGTGGTTTAATGAGCTGACCTGTGTAAATGTGTGTGTGGGTCAGTTGTGTGTGTTTATTTCCTGCTCTGGCCTCTCTGTGTTTGTTTTGTGGATTAAGACTTAAGTCCGACCTGGGAGACTAAACCCAGCATAAACATGACATGCGACTGACCTCGGTCTAAAAACAAGCGGGGATCAGTCGGGTGAACCAGAACAACTTCCTGCACATGTGCAGCAGCGACGCGGCAGGCGGGACCAGAACTGGCGTCAGGCAAAACCCCCACACCCTCTGGGGGGCCAGACCCTCCTGTGTTTTGGGTGTTTTTGAAGGGTTTTCCGTCCGATCGGTGCTTCCAGGCTGCCTCCCTGCAGTACGTCGCCCTGCTGCTCAGTGAACCACTGGAGTCCAGCGGATTGAGGAGCTGGATCCTCCAGGAGGAGGCCAGAGTGGAGCTGCTCCTCCTCCATGTTGAGGGGATCCAGATGAGTAGGATGCCCCCTGGTGGCCTCCTGGCTGAGGCCTACCGGACCCACATCCCACTGGGAGGAGACCCCGGGCCCCGCTG
This sequence comes from Salarias fasciatus, assembly GCF_902148845.1. Lineage (NCBI taxonomy): Eukaryota > Metazoa > Chordata > Actinopteri > Blenniiformes > Blenniidae > Salarias > Salarias fasciatus. The sequence continues at coordinate 3,789,168 of NW_021941229.1, read as the reverse complement.
GAGAGATTCCACCGTGGGTTGTTCAGATCTGCAGACGCTGCAGAGGAGAGATGCTCCATGCTGCCACCTCTTCCCCTTCAGTGATGAGCGGGAAACAAGGTGGACATTCCTGATTAGTGGTTCTACGAAGCCGTTGATCAACTCAATAATTCAACCCAGGCGTTTCCAATGGTGCTCGATGCACTGCCATTTAGAGGGGAGGAGTTTTCAGCGTCTGACCAATCACAAACCCTGCAGAGCAGCTCCCTTCACCATGAGGAGCAAACAGCTATCCTCCAAAGACAGGAACAATTCAAACATATCATCCTCAACTAAAGCAACGCTGTTGCCGCAGCAAAATCCAGGAAGGAAATCTGGCAGATAACTGCAGACTCTGTTGATGGCTAACATGGTGAGATTATTCAACAGTAATTCATTGGACAGTTTAAACTCAACTTTACTTTATTAAGGCACAAGCAGAGCTTCCTCACTGTCCTTCCTTCTTCTGTTGAGTTCTTTTGAGGCCCAGCTCCCCGTTTGAGCACATTTTGTTTCAGTTTTTAAGAAAGAATCTTAAAAAAAATCTGGCACTTGGATGAGCCAAACAATGTTATATGTCTTCCTCCGACATTATGGAAATGCTATCATTTATCATTAGCTACTGGAAATATTACATTTCTTACTCACAACATTTTTGTTTGTTTTATTTTCAAACATCATCAGGCGGCCCAGACTGAGTGTTCTTGTGGCCTGGATCCAGACCACGGGCCACATGTTTGACTCTTCTTTCGGTGCAGGTGCGGTAGAGGATGGTGCAGCAGTAAGAGTGTGCCTGTGGTGTGTGTGCTGCGTCTCCCTCAGGTCTGGTGATAAAGGCTTCTGCCAGCCGTACCGCGGCATCGCCTGCGCTCGCTTCATCGGGAACCAGAGTATCTACGTGGAGTCGCTGCAGATGCAGGGCGAGAGCGAGAACCGCATCACCGGTGAGGACCGCAGCGGCTCAGCCGACCTGTGTGTGTGTGTGTGTGTGTGTGTGTGGTGTGTGTGTGTGTGTGTGTGACAGACTGTCTGCCTGATCTTCTCCCTCCCAGCTGCCTTCACCATGATCGGCACCTCCACCCACCTGTCGGACCAGTGCTCCAAGTTCGCCATCCCGTCCTTCTGCTACTACGTCTTCCCGCTGTGCGACGAGGGCTCCCGGGGCCCGCGGCGCCGCCAGCTGTGCAGGGACGAGTGCGAGGCCCTGGAGAACAACATCTGCCACGCCGAGTACACCATCGCCCGCTCCAACCCCATGATCCTCATGCAGCTGGAGCTGCCCACCTGCCACCTGCTGCCCCGGCCGGGCACGGCGGACGCCGCGTCCTGCATGAGGATCGGCGTTCCCTCGGAGAAGCTGGGCTCATGTAGGTGAAGCTCCGTCAGAAGCCGTCGGCGCCGCGGTGAGGTGTGAGCTCCGTGCTGACTGTGCGTCTCTGCAGACTCGCCCTCGGAGTTCACCTGCTACAACGGCAGCGGGGCGGACTACCGCGGCACCGTCAGCACCACCAAGTCGGGGCTGCACTGCCAGCCGTGGGCCGCCCAGTACCCCCACAGCCACCACCTGTCCAAGGACTACCCCGAGCTCTGGGGCAGCCACAACTTCTGCCGCAACCCCGGCGGCCAGATGCAGGCGCCCTGGTGCTTCACCCTGGACCCCGACGTGCGCGTGGACCTGTGTGACGTCCAGCCCTGCAGTAAGAGCCCCGACACACACTCCCCAGCTGTTCATCTGCTCACAGTTCAGCTCAGTTTTAATTACAGACAGCAGAAAAACACAAGAGGAAGCAGAAGGTGGTCCAGAACACGTCTGTATCTCTGCTCATCGAGGAGACGATGTGTTTTGGACGACTTTTTGGGCAGTGGGATAAAGGAAGTTGCATGTTGTAAATTAATCGATTGTCACAAACTCCCAGAACTGAACTCTTACTGTATTTCTAGATTTTTCATGCACCCTGAGTGTTCTTTTGTGTCTGTTGGTCCACGGTAATATATTCTCATCTTATGCTTTACGATCAAATGACTCAAGCTGATGGCATAAATTAGTCAGAAGTTATCAGAATCCTTTACTATTTAAACTTGGTTTGCATTTTTTGTGTGATTTCAGGCTAATTTCAGCCATTAAACTGGAATAGTGACCCCTGAACACATTCCAGTTTAAATGAGAAAACACCAACTCTGATCAGCACAGGGAGATGTTTACGTTCTAAAAACGGCATCAATACATCAACATTTGAATGTTTTTAACCCTTGAAATGACCTTTTGTCTTCACATATCCAATGAAAAGAGATCCTGGCTGCTGGCAGTTTATCATACAGTATTCTTTCACGGAGGGGAACCCGAGATGTTTCGGCTCTGACAGAAAACCGCCGTAAATCTTTTCCAGTAGCTTTCATGTCTGACGACCTGAGGAGTTTAGTGTTACTGCTGACCGTAAAAAGAAAAGATGCTGCGCCGCTGAGTGAGACGGTGGAGCTCCAGGAGCTCCGTCACTGTCGCGGTCCGTCTTTGTGCGTGGGAGAACTTAAGATATCGCCCTTTGTTGCGATTAAACCGCCCCGTTCTTTCAGAGCTGAAAGGAGAGACTGATGTGTGGATCAGGAGGACACACGCTCCGTAACAACACCGCTTATTCAGCTCTTTAAAGAGTCGTTTGTGCCGTACGTGGTGACGTCTGGCATGCTGGATGCTTTCACTGCTGAAGACTTTAAACGTTTCCTGACCAGCAGCCAGGCTGCTGGTTGCTGCTGGTTGATTCAGTGAAGAAATTCCCCCTCAGAGGGAGTAATAAATAAAAATAAAGACTATCTTATCCTAAAGTCTGTGAATAAAAGCTGTGGGGAGCCAGCAGGAAAAAACAAATGCAATAATTATTATTAAAGATGAAAACCATGCCATGTGTTTGGTGGTCTCACCCTGTCTCACTTTCATTTTACTTCTTTATTTAGCATCAGACAAACATTTGGAAAAGTGTTCACATACTTCCCTTTCCTCCCAGTCGCCGGTTTAAACTGTATGCTCTTAAAGAAGCTGCAGGGTTTTCATTAGATTCACCGCTTTAATTCTTATTAACGAGCAGCTGCTGCGTTAATGTCAGGAGGTGGCAGAGCAGCGGCGCTCACGGGGAAGTCTCTCTGAAACCGACGAAGCCGAGAGACAAACGCCGTGTCTGTCTCTGCAGGTCCTCCAGAAAACCCCCAGAACACCATCCTGTTCATCATGAGCTCCGCCATCATGACGCCGCTGATCATCGCGGGCGTCTTCTTCCTGGTCTGCATGTGTCGGAATAAACAGAAGGCTTCGACGGAGACGCCCCCGAGCTGCCAGCTCAGCAGCCCCCCGACGCAGGAGGTGGAGCTGTCTCTGCTGGGCCAGCAGAAGAACCAGGTAACCCCCCCTCCTCAGTATGTGATACTGAAAACACTCACTCATACACTTTCCTGACGTGTCTTCTTTTCTCTGACTGCAGCCCAAACTCCGGGAGATAAACATGTCGGCGGTGCGATTTATGGAGGAGTTGGGCGAGGATCGCTTCGGGAAGGTTTACAAGGGCCACCTGTACGGCACCGCCCCCGGCGAGCAGACCCAGGTGGTGGCCATCAAGACTCTGAAAGACAAGGTGGACGCCGCGCTGTGCGAGGAGTTCCGGCACGAGGCCATGCTGCGCTTCCACCTGCAGCACCAGAACGTGGTCAGCCTGCTGGGCGTGGTCACCAAAGAGCAGCCCCTCAGCATGGTCTTCACCTACTCCAGCCTGGGCGACCTGCACGAGTACCTGGTGATGCGCTCCCCCAACTCGGACGTGGGCAGCTCCGACGACGACAAGACGGTGAAGTCCGCCCTGGAGCAGGCCGACTTCCTCCACGTCATCACGCAGGTCGCCGCCGGGATGGAGTACCTGTCCGGCCACCAGGTCGTCCACAAAGACCTGGCCGCCCGGAACATCCTGGTGTTTGACAAACTCACCGTCAGGATCCTGGATCTGGGCCTGTACAGAGACGTCTACTCTGCGGATTACTACAACCTCATGGGGACGAGTCCTTTCCCGATCCGCTGGATGTCCCCGGAGGCGCTCATGTACGGCAAACTGTCCACCGACTCCGACATCTGGTCGTACGGCGTGCTGCTGTGGGAGACCTTCAGCTACGGCCTGCAGCCGTACTGCGGATACTCCAACCAGGACGTGATCGAGATGGTGCGAAGCCACCAGCTGCTGCCTTGCCCGGACGACTGCCCCGCCTGGATTTACACCCTCATGCTGGAGTGCTGGAGCGAGTTTCCCGCCAGGAGGCCTCGCTTCAAGGACATCCACGCGCGCCTGCGCTCCTGGGAGAGTCTGTCCAACTACAACAGCTCGGCCCAGACGTCGGGCACCAGCAACATGACCCAGACCAGCTCCCTGAGCACCAGCCCGGTCAGCAACGTCAGCATGAGCACGGCCAACGCGTCGCGCTACGCCAGCCCCAAGAAGACCTCGCCGTTCCACCAGCCCCAGTTCGTGCCCATGAAGGGCCCGATGCACCGGCCCATGGTCCCCCCCCAGCTCTACATCCCCGTCAACGGGTACCACCCCATGCCCGCCTACCCCTACCTGCAGAACTTCTACCCGGTGCAGATCCCCATGGCCATGCCCCACCAGCAGATGCACCACCCGCCGCAGGCGGCGAACAAGGCCGGCTCTCACCACAGCGGCAGCGGGTCCACGTCCACGGGCTACGTCACCACCGCCCCCTCCAACACGTCCGCCACCGAGCGGGCCGCCCTGCTCGCCGAGGACTCCAGGGCCAACGACGGCGAGGGCGCGGACGAGGAGGCGTCCCACCACGAGGACACGTCCGTGCCGGAGACGGAGCTGCTGGGGGACGGCGAGGCTGCCCAGACGGACGACCTGATGCTTCACCTGTGCCAGGACACATAAAGCAGCTGGTCCTCTGTGGGCGACGCCAAGTGAAGGAACAGAGACCGAATGTCCGTTTTATGTTTCTTAGATAGTCCGGATGCCCGTGAGCGTCAGCTGTGTTCATTCTCAACCCCTGTGTCATTGACCAAACTGTGCAATTCCTCTTTATACCGTGTTTTTATGCCGTCGCCGTTCAGAGGAGCCTTTTTTCCTGCCGTTGCTGTGCAACACAAAGACTTCTGGGAAGTTCTTTCCAGGTTTCCTGAAGCTACCAGCTGTTTAGTGGCTTGTCAGTGAAGGACTGACGGGGATCAAACCTCCAGAGCACCAGCTCCTCAACCAGAACCAGAACCAGAACCAGTGTGCCCCTCTTTGTGAGTGGGTTCTTGTTAAAACCAAGTCACAAAGCAGAAGATTTGTGAGAAGAAGAAATGTTCAGAGGTGAAAACGGTCAAACCGACCGGATGTGTTTAATTTTTGACGTTGAGTTAACCAAACTGCGTAGATGAGTAATTTATGCACTTTGGTTTTAACTGTTTCTTTGTGTAAAGGTTGCTGAGCTAGGAGTTTATACGATGATGTTTTTGCTGTCATGTACTGAAATAATGAATAAAATCTGTTTTCCTCTCAGTTTGAAGAACATTACCTGTTGGTTTGAATTCAGCATCATCTGTTATTAAAGGTTTTAATAAACTACACAGAGATAAATCCTCGCAGCTTTAACACTTTCACGAGTTTGAGACTTCTTTGAATCTGTCTTTCCATTTCAGCTATTTATCAGGGCTGTCAGTTTTAATCGCGTCAAACGAGATTAATTAATATAGGGCTGTCAACTATTTTTTAAAATTGCAATTGATCGCAGAATTGGGGTTAGGGTTAGCAATCAGCTCAAAGAAGAGAAAGAGGAGAGAGAAGTCATTTTACCGTCACTGGGACTTCATTGTTCAGTTCATCCCTGCAGTCCAGGTGAATTATCAGAATTGGATTCTTCATTTGAAGCTAGAAAATGTTACAACGATCCTCCTGTGGCCGTCTATGATGTGAACTGTTCAACACATAAAGAGAAAATGGGACTGGCCTTCCCTTGAGCATCTCAACTTTAAAATGATGGATGGTTCAAATCCCACATTTTGTGAGTGTTTTCTGATGTGTGCCACTTGTAAGATTCAGATAAAGCAATTTTTCTGCATTAAATTGGCGTTGCATTGTGAGTTGATGAAGACGCGACTAATTGATTAATTATCGTCAGAGTTGCAATTGATTAAATATTTTAATAGATAGACAGCACTACTATTCATGCTTACTATTGCTGTTTTGAAGAAAACCATTTCCAGCAGGGATTTAAAGGACCAGTACAAGGACTAACCTTCAGCTACTTCCTGTTACCATGTATACATATATTTTTATTATTTGTTTCATATTTTTCAATGTTTTTTTTTTCATCTTTCTCCAGTCATTTTCAGAGTTTTTTCATTCCAGACCTCATCATGGCTCTTCAGTAATTTGCGTTCTCGCCTCAGAGCTCCAGGTAAAACAGCAGGTGAAAGAAACCGAGGAAACTTGGTTTGGATTTTATCTCAGCAAGTGGAGACTTTGAAAACTCAACATGAGCATGAACACTTTACCGTATCAATCATTCAACGTTTTTTTACTTTAAATGGAACATTTGAACCTTCAGCTGGGGGAGAAGAGTCTTGTAGAAAGATAAAAATATTTCATCCATTGAAGACAGGACTCTGCTGTGTATTATGGCTTTCAAAAATACGTCACATGGGCCAAAGACGGTTCATGAGATGACTTTACAAAGTGTACAAACTAGAAATAAACATGAAAGATGCATTGGAATATTTGAATATGAGTCTCCCCTCAGGAAAAGCCACACTGGTCAGAAAAGGCTCCATGAAGAGGGAAAAATACACATTCATCCTCCAAGTCCAGATGATGAATCCAGGTTCAGCAGCTTCCAGAACCTTCTGTCAAATTTCCTCAGTCCTCAATTTCTTTTTTCCGTCACAAGCGTCTCGCTCTGAACTCTTTCTGCTGCTCTCTGTTTTCTCTTCTCACTTCTGTTTTGGAGATTTTTCTTTCATGATACTTTTCTTTAATTAGACGTTTTCTTTCTCAATACTCGGGGTTCTCTTTTCTTGCTCTGTCCATTACTAATGGAGGTTTTCATGTTTTACTGTAGCAGCTTTCTGTGGTCATACAGAGACATCTAGTGGTCACACATTGTATGTACGGGTATATTCTCTAATTGCATGAGCAGCCAAAGGGAAAAAAAAAGGAAATATGGACATATTTCCATGGAGATTCTTGCATAATATACTAAAAGAAATCTTAATTTATCAGAGCAAGTGTATTTTCATGGATTTGTGACTTAGCTACTGCATTTATATTAACTGATTATGATTCTATGTATAGGTTTTCATGGTCATTTTCATATGTTCTGCTTGTTTTCGTTTTCACAGGTAAAGACACCTATGTATTTATAGATAATTCTCAGCTGTGAAAGAATATTATGCATATTTTCTGTGTATTCCTGGGTTATCATGTCTTTATTTCTAGGTTCGCTTGCTTGTTTCTGCTCTGTTCCACTCAAGATGAAGCTGCACTGTGTCATAAAATGAATACCAGGCCTTTTCTGCAGCATTGTATTAAAATATTTCTTTTATTTTCAGTGACCACCCGACAAAACCTCAGAGCAGCACAGTGATGAAACTAAAAAGTCTCAGACCATCAAACGTGGTTTTATTGGAGGAATGCTCGTGTGGTTCAGTCCAGCTCCCACAAAATATGTCTGAGGATGTGAAATCTGAGACGAGAGTGTTTTCTGCCAGACACATAATCCGAGCAGAGTTTGTTTAGCAGAGGAAAGGATTAATGAATGTTAAAGGGTCTCTGCACATCAGAATAAAGCACAGCATGAGTTCAAACTGCTGGTCTGTCCTCTGGAGACATGGTGGGACGCTGCAGAAGAAACATGATGGCAACATGAGTTTACCCTGAATACAGTGGGGAGAACGGCAAGATTGGCAAAATGTGTCTCATACAAAAAAGCTGGAGGAGGAATTACACGGAAACGATGTAAAGGCAGAAGAGGTGGAGGAGAACCAGGCCATCTTCAGCAGCTTCATTAATGTATTGAAGCCAAAGGTCAAGACGGTCGAACGTACACCTCGGATGGAAATAATAGATGCAGCTGATGATGTTTTTCTCCAGAAGCATGTGGGTATTCATTTGACAGCTGTGGGTATTCATTCTGCTTTTACAGCTCCCATAGCAGAAATAGGGGTCAAAAACTCTAATTTCTAATGCATTGACGTTGGAATTAGAGAGTCAAGTTAACTGTTTTTAATGACTATGTCTCACCTGACAGCAAAGATCTGCAGAACTCATCAAGATAAAGAAAAAAAAAACATGACCTTTATCTGCTGCTTTTAGCAACGAATACCTGTCAATAAATGAATAAACCAAAATGTCAAAAAATAAACTACGTCTTTCAACATTCATGTCAGTTTTGGCTTTTGAAATGAAACAATCAGTCATCTATTGATTAACTGTCTCACTAAATAATATCAGAAGTTCTAGATTACCGGCAATCTTGGACCGAAGCAGAAGCAATAACATAACCCAAATAGAAGAAGTTATATTTAAAAAACAAACACAGTCTCGATGTTCTTCCTCTACAGTTAAATAACTATGATTTAATGTTTGTGTGGAGTCAAGACTGATATAAATTAACAACTAGGAAGGGTTGTTCTGATGTTCCTTCTTCTGAAACACAGTAAAGTCAGGCTTTTAGTTCGTAACATGACATTTGTGGAGGAGTCCTGAAGTTCTGCTCCTGCAGCAGCCATTTTGAGGGTGAAGCTGCAGGAGGCCGCAGCTGTTAGACAGCAGCGCTCCCTCCTGGTGGGCACCGGCAAGCACAACCTGAAGGAAACATGCGAACGTTCATTCTGCTGATCTGATCAAACACACACACACACACACACACACACACACACACACACACACACACACACACACACACACACACACACACACACACACACACACACACACACACACGCTCAGTCTTGTATTTCTATCCTTGTGGGGACCGTCCATTGACTCCCATTCATGTCTAGCCCCTAACCCTGACCCTTACCCTAACCCTAACCCACACCACAACAAAGCCTAACCCTAAAGAAATGTTTTTGCACTTTTACTTTTTTCAGTAACAACAACATGGTCAAGAAAACACTGTTTCTCCTACTTAGGACCGGAAAAAGGTCCCCACAAGGCACGTCGTTCCACGTTTTGCTATCCTTGTGGGGACATTTGGGCCCGACAAGGATAGAAATACAAGAACGCTCATACACACACACACACACACACACACACACACACACACACATGGACAGATTCTTTACAGCACTTGCATTGATTAGAAAATGCAGTAATTGTCAGGTGTCTCAGTAAAGTTTGGCTTGCTGTGGGTCGGGTTTGACCCTCAGTGGTCAGTCCATGAACTCCTGAGTTTTTGGCCCCGGGGGCCACATGTTTAACCCCGTTGGTCTGAATAGGACCATGATTGTTACACCTTGAACTTTAAGAAGATTCAACCCAATGTAATGCAGACCAGAGCCTCTGTCAGACAGTATGCTGTGGTATCCAGAAACATTAAATATGAAGCTCCAGATGTGTTACCGCTCATGTAAATAGAAGACATAAGTCGGAAAAACATTAAAAAAATTACTAAATTAATTACAAACTTCTGAAAAAGAATTACAACCGAAAGTGGTTAAACTACAAAAAAAAAAAAAAAAAAAAAGTATGTAAGTCCCAAATGTAGTTCCAAATTATGAAAACGATCTTTCATGAGCTGTGTGCTCATTTTAAAATGTTTTTGAGGTCAGGGTGAAAGTGGTGGACTGTAAAGTTTTCAAAAAGTGTGTTTTAATGTGATTGAAAAGAGTTTGTTTGATTTTTATGAAGATTGTTTTAGAGTAAAATGTTTTTAAAACCTTTTTTTTAGATGTGTTTTATTGTAAACGTTTTTTTAATCAATTGTGTTTTGGTGTAAATTATGTTTACAATATTTTTTACAGTGTAAAAGTTTTTTATAAATTGTGCTTCCGTGTAAAAGATGTTTATACAGTTTGTTTTAGTGTAATATGTCTTTAAATGTTCTTTTTAACGTAAAATATTTTACTGAAGTGTATTTTAGTGTAAAATGTGTTTAAAATAGCCTCTTTTAGTGTGAAGCATTTATTAATCAATCTTATTTTAGTGTAAAACATGTTTGTGAAATAGTCTTTCGTGTATAATATGTTTATAAAGAGTGTTTTGGTCTAGAATATGTTTCCAAGGAGTGTTGTGGTGTGAAAGGTGTTTACAAGGAGTGTTGTGGTGTAAAATGTCTCGAGCTGATTCAGATCATCAGTGCCGTCACAGATTTCAGCTCCTGCTCACCGACTCGGCCTCTGATTGGCTGAGGCGCCGCTGAGCTGCGCTCTGATTGGCTGCGGCAGCTGTCAGTCACGTGACGCTAGCCGTGCAGTTATAAGTAGTGACCTACTAACACAGATCCTGAGTCAGGAGCCTCCTTGAGAGGAGGAACCGGGAGGAGCGGCAGGAGCAGCAGGAGGAACAGGGAGGAGAAGGGCGGACGGCGGCTCCGGTGCTCAGTCGCCCCCCAGCCGCCGCCGGGGGACCTCGGTTGTTGTCCGTGCATGGTCCGCCGTGGGAGAGCCTCGGAGCGGGTCCAGGTGGAGGAGAAGGTGAGTGAACCGGGTCCGGGAGTGTTGTTGTGTTTCCGCCCCGGGTCCAGCTCGCCGCTCCCCGGAACCATGTGGCTGCCGGGGGTCCGCTCACGGTGGGCCGTGTGAAGGTGTGTGTGTGTCCCGTCTGCGGTGAGCCCGCTGAGGCTGGAGGACTGAGCGGCTCCGGGACGGAGCGGGGAGGCCTTCCGCCGGACCGCCGCACGGTGCGGGACCGGCTCGGAGGAGCCCGGGTGCGGGTCAAAAAGCTCCCGTTTCCCCCGGGAGCGGCTCTGGAGGAGGAGGTGTCCCGGTTCCGGCCGCGCTGAGGCAGTTTTCTGGAGACTTTGAGAGTTTTCAGGGCGTCGATCCGCCGGGTGTCATGAGTAAGCAGCAGTGATGTCATGTAACGCTCAGAGCCACATTGTCTCAACCGGCACACACACACACACACACACACACACACACACACACACACACACACACACACACACACACACACACACACACACACAGCATGTTTCACTGATAAACACAGCCTCTTACACTGTTACACACATCCTGTTACACTGTTACACACAGCATGTTGCACACAGCCTGTTACACACTGCCCGATACACTGTTACATACAGACTGTTACACTGTTACATACAGACTGTTACACTGTTACATACAGACTGTTACATACAGACTGTTACAATGTTACATACAGACTGTTACACTGTTACATACAGGCTGTTACATACAGACTGTTACACTGTTACATACAGACTGTTACACCCCTTCCCCACTTGCCAAAAAACCCGTTTTAACCCGCTAATAACCGGCTCCTCATGGCAGTGGGAAAGGGTTTAATCGGCATTCTGACCCGGGTCGATCGACCCTGCGAGCGACCCGGGTTTTAATCGGCTCGCCTCCGATCGCCTTCAGCGGGAAAGCCCGACCCGGGTCGACGAGGTGATTTACGGGATGACGTTGACGTAGCGTGCCTAGACGAAGTGAGAGATTTCCTTCGTCAAGATGACCCAGCACTGGCAAGATAGCGAGACCAGAGAGCTTCTCTTGGTTTCGTCGACAGGTAACGGAGACGGTGCTCCTCCACATTGTTTACCTCGCTGTGCTCCTTTGCCCTGATGATGTCATCAACGTGGGACACCATCAGCGCGAGAAAACGCAGCTCACCTGCTGGTGATTTGACCCGGGTCTGCAGGCGATGGGAGAGGAGTCAGTTGCCGATTGTTAGTGTTTGACCCGTGTTACATGCTAGTTTCAGTGGGAAAGGGGTGTCACACTGTTACACTGTTCCACACAGCCTGTTACACTGTTACACACAGCCTGTTACACTGAGCCTGCAGACACAGCGCCCCACACAGCTCCTCTTCATCACCTCAGTGTTTCACACATGGTAAATTGCGTCATGTCTGCAGAGCAGCCTGTTCACTCCAAGTTCACGATCCAAGATAAAAAGTGAGCGGACAAATTCTTTTCTCATCATCAAACGCGTTTTATAAACCCATATAAATAAAGAAGAATAAAGAATGAAATCTGACGCATCTGCAGTCAAAAGACACCGAATGAAAATGTTTCGTCTGTACAGGTTTATTTATGTAGTGAGAATCGAAAAGAGAAACTTCGTCCAGAGGAGGCATTCTCGATACCGCGATAAAAAGCTCATCCTCCTTCACAAACGTAAAACAAGACGTGTATTCTCACACACTCATGAAGACCCAGAATCACTTCCCTGCAGCAACACAGCAAATATCAGAAAACACAGGCTCCAGATTTCTCACCTGTTCTTAATTCTATTCTATGGTGTTAAAGATCCGGTTGCTGCTCGGCCGCCGTGCTGCCGTCTGGCCCTGGTGTTGGTTTTCTGGTGTAATCTGAGTACTGACCATGTAATCTGTCTGCAGTTATTGCCACACAAGCTGATGTTGCATAATGTCTGCAGCTGTAGAGCGAGATGAGCAGCAGAGGAGGGAGGAGAGACCTGTGAGACCTGGACCGGGGGGGGGGGCCTGGTCAGAATATAGACATGTATATATTTGTCTATATAATATAGGTAGAATAAGTGCTCGGCCTTTTTTTCCTGTTTGGGTTTTAAATGGTTAAAAGACTAAATAATACTTGAACACGCCACAGACTAGTTGAAAGTAATAAATGATTAAACTATTAATAAATATGGCCCGTATCTGAAACATCCACCGAGGTTGGTTCCCGTTTGTGAAGCGTCCCCGGGCGGGGGGGTCGGGAGCCGGGCAGGGAGCCGGGGTGGGGGCATTATTGTGTAACACTGACACAATGAAGGAATCTGGGGCAATAGGCTGCGCTGACGCCCCCTCCGGCACATCTATGTGACACCGCTGGAGAGCTAGCGCCCTCTCTATCACGTGTGGTCTAAATTTAGTCCTGATGTCACAGAGAGCGGAGACAAAAGGCCGTGCAGACGTCAGCATGTGAAGTCTGATGTCAGGAGGACAAAGAGGACCGCCGTCTCTCTCGGCCTTCGCGCTACCGGCCGGGAGAAGAGCGGCGTGAAGCTGATTCACGGTGACGGCTTTCACTCTGAACGGTCCGGGGAGTTCATTTATTAACCCTTATGAACCCAGCCTCCATGCTGACTTCCTCCTCTGCCCCCGTTTTCAGAATGAAATGACATTCAGATGATCACAGAGGAAAACTTTATATATTTACATTCCAATTCCTTTATTGCACCATTCTCTGTGTTGTTTAAACTTATGTCTGCATTTATTTATGTGTACATTTGTCTGTTAATATGTGTCTCTCTGTGCTGCTGCTGACAACACTGAATTTGTCCACTGTGAGATAAACACATATCGTAGATCACAGACCCTTCACTGTCACAGTCGCCTCAAACATTTCACCAAGAAACGGATATAAATTGATGAATTGAGAATAAACTGATGGAGTGAGCCCCCCAGCGAAGGTTTGATCAGGTCCAGATGCGATGAGGGGTACGTGGTGATGAATCATGGATGAATCAGTGATTTGTGAACACGTTGCAGAGCTCCATGTTCTTTAGCTCTAAGAGGTGAACGCGAGTGTACGAATGTATGAATACAGACAGAAAGTATGTGAAGGGAAAGACCTGAAAAAACACCGACAGACGACGCCGGACTCACGTCCCATGAAACGAATCCCGACAGTCCGCCCTGAAAGACGCTCGCCCTGGTATACTGCTGTCTTTAGCTCTGAATAAAATGTCCATAAAGTTAGAAACCTCAGTTCATGGACAGAAAACGACTCTAATTGATGAAATATCTGATTAACGTTGAAGCCAGCGATATCTCAGCACTGTCTCTGTCTCCCTGTCTCCTCAGACGTGGACTCCCCGTCAGCGCCCGTGGCTGCCAGCAGGCACAGCGATGCTGGTCTAGACGCCCCGGGCAGCAGCGGGTGGGCAGCATGCAGTCCATAAAGCAGGAGCTGGACTCCAGCGGGTCCTACAGCGGAGACGACGCCCTGGTGCTGGCCGTGGCCTTACAGGGGGACAACGCAGACCTGCTGGGACACCAAGTCCCCTCGCTGCCCTACAAGGGTAAGACCACCTGCCGCAGGAAGAGGGAGTTCATCCCGGAGGAGAAGAAGGACACGGTTTACTGGGAGCGGCGCCGGAAGAACAACGAGGCGGCCAAACGCTCCCGAGAGAAGCGGCGCATCAACGACATGGTTCTGGAGAACAAGCTGCTGGCGCTGGGGGAGGAGAACGCCTCGCTGAAGGCCGAGCTGCTGTCCCTCAAGCTCAGGTTTGGCCTGGTGAGTTCGGCGGTCTACGCTCAGGAGGTCCAGAAGCTGTCCAGCGCCTCGCCCGTCAGCCTGTACCCGGACTTCGTCCCCGCCGCCGGCGGCCTGGCGTCCGGCGGCAGGGAGGTGGAGCCTCTGCACATATCGGTCATCAAGCATTCACCCCACGTGCCCGGGACGCGCGCCGCCGCTCAGGGAGGCTTCGCCGGCGTGTGCGGGAGCGCCGAGGTGAAGCGGGAGCCGGCGGAGGAGAGGCGGAGCCCCTACGAGCTGTACCAGCGCTGCGTGGCCGGCGCCCTGACCGCCGCCTTCTCCCAGCCCGCCGCCTTCATGCAGCTCGCCCGCTCGTCCAGCGACTCGCCCCGCAGCTCCGACGACGGGGCGGTCAGCAAGTCGTCGGACGGCGAGGACGAGCAGCGGGTCCCCAAAGGCCCGGCGCCGGCGGCCCTGTCAGCGCCCGACCCCCGCAGCGTCATCGTCTCCACACACAAAGTGCCCGACGGCGGCTCCTCCGCTCTGCCCCACAAACTGCGGATCAAATCCAGAACCCTGCAGATCAAAGTGGAGGCCGTCGACCCCGAGTACGAGTCCTCCGCCAAGCTCACGGCTCCGGAGGAGGGGGGCTGCCGGGCCGCTCAGGACTGCTCGGGGCTCGCCAAGACCCCCCACTGCCCCCTGTCGCTGCAGCTCAGCAGCATGCGGGACTGGAGTGGGCGGAGCTCCAGCCCCGCCGCTAACGCACAGGAAGACGCCGGCGGCCCCGTCACGCCGCCTGCCTCGGAGCAAGGCACGTCTCAGAGCACCGCTGACCGCCGGGGGCCTTCACCACCGCCGGGCTCCTGCCCATGATGCTTCACTGTCGTCGCTGTCCACTGTGTGTGTGTGTGTGTGCGTGTGTGAGTGTGAAACGTTTTGATTTGGTCTTCAGTCTGGAGCTGTTGACGCGGCGCCAGAGTCTCAGATTAAAGCTGTTTGGAGGCGTTTCTCCTTCTTTACAGGCCGCATTCATTCTCAACACCCTGCTTCCCGGCCCCCACACACTCTTACTTTTTAGTTTTCTAAAAGTCTGCAGATCCAGGAGAGAGGTTACGGATCAGTTCGGGGGTTTCTACCAGCAGCCAGTCCAGATTATAATCTGGACCGGCTCGGAGCAGGAGAACAGCAGCATAATAATCCACAAACAGCTGGACGAGCAGAGGGACCAGAACGGTCCTGACTGGCTCACTGAGTCCGGCCGCCATTTGCCTTACAGCTGAAACCCTTCATGCTTTATGATTATGTTGTATGATCGCCGGATCCAGAAATACGGTTTTGAAGAAATATGAGTTGAAATCAGAGCCCATTCAAAAACAAACAAAAAGCTCCTTTTCTGGAAACACAGATGTTTAGGTTTTCCACTGTTTTCCTGCGAGCCGCCGCCTGCTTTGCTTTACTTTTGTTGCGAGCACACCTTTTATTTTTGGTAGTTTAGTTAGACGACTGAAAGCCTCCAGGCTGCTGGTTAAACTGAGATGGTGTGTGACACTGGCCGAGAGCTGTGGCTTCTTCTGATGCTGCTGGCAGAGGAGAGCGAGAAGACTTCACCAAGCAAGACGTCCTGCGAGGGTTCGAATCCCGCGCCCTCACAGCGCCGGACGGAGGCGGCGGCGCTCAGCAGGTGGATTATTTATTCTGTCTCGCCGTGAGAGGTGATCCCGTCCCGGGAGGAGAGTTTAAACTCTGACACTGAAAGTGTGTTTGTTGACAGACTGAGCAGGAAGTGATGATGATGATGATGATGATGATGATGATGATGATGATGAGCCCCTTTGCCAGCAGCCTCAAAACTTCTTGTAATAGTGAGTTTTTTGTTTACAATAAATGTCCTGCCACTGACCTGCGTCTACGTTTTCTGGAGTTTTTTCATGATTCACATCGACTCTCAGAGTACAGAGGATAAACAGAAGACGACGTCTTTAAAATGTTCAAGAAGTTTGCCATTAACGCAAACGTTTGCTGATGACACCTTCATTTTATTCAACAAATGATACACGGGAAATACTTACTAATTAATAACAGGAAAAAATGGAAGCAGTTGTATTAAAAAAAAGGTTTGATTTGAAAATAAAACTGAATATTTTTAGCCTGATACAAAAAAGTAACTAACATGTAATGGTGTGTTTGAGCTGGATGAGTGTCGTCAACATGAAATTCGACTGAAGGTAAGATAAGGTTTATGGCAGGTGCTGCTAAGATGCTCGGATTTATAAGCACTGAGGCAAAGTATGAAAGGAAGAAAAAGTGATAAACACACTATAAACAGAAGCCTGTTAAATCCTCCGTCTGTTTGCTTTCAACTCTATTCTAAATTCCAAAACCTTGATTTGAGGTCAAGTTCTTGTGAAGCTTTATTGGCATCCTGCTTTTACGAGGGCTCAACCTGTGACCGCATTACTCTAAACAGTAGATATAGTCTGATGTTCAGACCACAGGTCCATAAACTCAGTAATGTCTTTGTTTCCTGCATGAAAGCAGTTCCTCCAGGTCCCGAAGTAACAGCCATGAATCTGTCGTCTACAGGAGCCAGAGAAACCTCAGCCCAGCTTAGGGAGAACATGCAAACTCCACACACCACGGTGCAGTCCACAGCAGCCTGGTACATCCAACAGGCTGCCGTCAGTCTCCTGTCCTGTTTTAACCCCCACATAGTGTTTTTACCCAACAATTTATTCCCACTCCACAAATAAATGTCCCGACAGCGTTGTTTAGCGTCGGGGTAAAGTTCAGACGTTCACCAATGGCTTTTTTTTTCTCCCCTCTGAGGTGATCAGCCTGTTCACTGTTGAAGCCCTGCAGCCACATGTGGCTCTATAAACATCTTTACTGACTCAGTGTACTAAGTTTAGTGCAAAGAAACATTTTAATGTTCTTCTAATCTCTGAGTCCAAAAAGAAGCCGTGGTTTCCTGTCAGCAGTATGTTCTCAATACAACAAAAACAACAAAAATATACTTTTGTTTGTGATTCTATGCAAATTTATTTGATGAAAAGTCACCAACCGTATTCCTTTTGTCCTAAAGTTTTCAGAGGATAGTTGATGCAAGTGGTTCAGCTTTGGTTTGTGAATTCACACATAGTAGAAAAGGCCTCTATGTATATCTGAACTTTGTCCACCTATAAATGTGTGTGCTGTGATAACGATCTGTGTGTTCTGACAGCATATCTACATCTACATGTCAACGAGTTCACTGATGTGTGTGTCTCCCCCTAGACTCCTTCATGTTTAATATATTACACATCGATTACATCTTAAAATATTGGCTTAAGTCATTTTTTCAGAAAAGCACAAAACAACTAAGAATATTGAATATATGATATTCACTTACAATGATACAGCTAATAAATAAATAAATAAATAAATAAATAAATAAATAAATAAATAAATATTAAAAACTCCTTTTTTCCCCCAAAAATGACTGAAGGCTTATTTTAGGAAGTGACTTAATGTATATTTACTGGATCCTCTTTCAGCTAAGATGGATCCTGAAACAAAGAACAACATTCTTGCATGTCTATATATCTATATGTCTATTTGTAGATTTATATATTTCTTCATCTTGACAGAGGAACTGAAAGTTTGTGGTCTGAACCTCCAGCAGCCATCACACCTGCAGTGGCTGGATTTATGACTTCTCCTCGCAATCCGTTGCTCTTTGCTTGTGTCTCCCTGCGAACAGAACCACGGTTTGAATCCCTCTTTTCTCACCTCTAACCCACAAACACAAAAAACCTCCTCTGAGTCTGGTTCTGCAGGATTCTTCATGTTATGGGGAGATTTAATCTGTTTGTTCAAGCGGAAGTGATGATTTCTGTCTGTAACAGTGACTTCAGATGAATGAGTTATATGAGAAATGAAAATTATATGAGAACACACTATATCTATACTACTTCTATATGTCTACATTCTATTGGTGTATCTCTATGTTTCTCTGCAGTGGACGCAGAGTCATGTGACGGGTCACGTGACGGGTCGGAGTTCAAAGTCACGCAGTGCGGCTGCATCATGGCGGTGCAGTTGGGACGCAGAGTCCTGTGGACGGCGCTCCGCCAGCAGGCACCGGGCCGGGCGGCGGGCGGCCTCCCCGCCCGGGACCGGGCCGTGTGGTGCGGGGCGGCGCCGCAGTGCTCCCGCCTCGGCGTCGTCGCCACGCGGCGCTACAGCTCCGACCACAAGGAGGACCTGCGCGTCCGGTACCTGGACGGAGAAGACTCCGGTAGGTCCAGACACGGCCCCCGGTGCTCTGCACCTCTGCACGCGCGCGTTGACCGCAGGGCTCGCGACCCGGTGACACTGGGCACAGGTCCAGCTAGGTGACGGAGCCCCGCCCACTTCACGCTCCAGGCGACGTGCTGACGTCACCGGCCCCGGTCCTCCAGGTGCTCAGTGATAAAGTCCCAATCAGCAGGATTTACAGGTTTTATTATTTCAACCTGCAGATCGAGTTTTAATGCAGCGACTGAAGGAAACTTTATTGATACAGCTGTGAACACAGAGCAGTCAAAACAAACAAACCAGAGCAAATACCGCAGACAGAGGAAAAGACAAACAGGAAGACACCTGCACAATCAGATGGAGGATTTAAAATAGAAACAGTCCCAAACCATGGCGAGACATTTAAACTTAATAATCCAAACTGCATGTAATCTGTTCATGTCTCCATCACTGATCCAGATGTTCTCAGCTGGACTTTAGTGTAACTTTTCTTATTTCATGGTGATCAATAAAGTCTCTTTGCTGTTGTCAGTCAGTAATAAGCCTCGTTGTCTCCTCTGTTTCAGGGATCGTTGTTGTTGGGATGAATCGACCAAAAGCCAAAAATGCCATCAGCAGAAATCTGGTTAAACTGGTTGGTGTTGTCTTTTATCCATGATGAAGATAAATGATATTTAATTTCATCTTTACTTATTTATCGTGATTTCATGGAGTCTTGTCATTCAGCTGCCGCTCCGTTCTGACCGCTGCTCTGCGATTTTCTCGTTGTTCCAGTTGTTCGAGGCCGTGGAGGACATCAAGAAGAACAACCGCGTGCGCAGCGTCATCTTCTGCAGTCTGGTTCCGGGGATCTTCTGTGCAGGTACGCTGCAGGAACCAGCTGTTGGTCAGAGGAAGGAACGGACGCGTGCCTCACGGTGTCTGTTCCTGCAGGTGCAGACCTGAAGGAACGGACCAAGATGCAGCCCAGCGAGGTGGGTCCGTTCGTGTCGAAGGCCAGAGCCCTGATCTCAGAGATGGGTGAGTCGGGGCGGAGCAGGAAGTCCTCGGGTGGAGCGGAGGGTCTGCTGAGCAGTGTGTGTGAGAGTGTGTGTTTCCCTCCTCGCCTCTCTCAGGGAACCTGCCCGTGCCGACCATCGCGGCCATCGACGGAGCCGCTTTAGGAGGAGGTCTGGAAATGGCGCTCTCCTGCGACATCAGGATTTCTTGTGAGTCCTTAAAGTGTCTAGTTTTTTTTTTCATAAATGAACAAACAAAATTGCCAAGAAATGATAAGACACTCCCCAATAAACTTTTCAACTTGCCTTAAATAAATATTGAATCAACCTGCATCTATAAATAAACCCAGAATCAATAGTTTTGTTCTATATTTGACTTGTTTTCCAGATTAAACTGTAGTTCCAGTTATTTCTTCGTCGTCAAGCCGGTGTGTTTGTCGTGCCGGAGCAGTTCATCTCAGTTCACTTCCTCGTTTCTCTTCATGTGGTTGGCTCCTGTAGCGTTCACGTTAATGTTTTCTCTGTAAAGTGTCCATGCTGTGACTCCCAGCTTCAATCTGTAACTTCCTGAAGTGATCAGTCCTGCTTATAGTTTAAAAGTAACTAAAGTAAATCCTGTGCAATGATTCTTTTTGTTTTTGTTTTTTTTTAGCCAATGACGCAAAGATGGGTCTTGTGGAGACTCGACTGGCCATCATTCCTGGAGGAGGTGAGACGATTGATGACACAACCGTTCTCTTGCTCGCCAGCCAAAGTCTCATTAACGTCTCCAGAGCTTGGTGTGTTTCTCACTCTGTGGTGCGCAGCCTGTCTGGAGGACACCAGAAAGCTCTGGAGGGTCGTTTGTAATTGGTCTGCATGTATAAAACAAATAACATTTGTGGTTATTTGCCCCTTGGTGTTTGGCTCCGGGGCTGATCTCCTGGTTGTTTGCCCCTGCAGGAGGCACGCAGCGCCTCCCGCGGGCGATCGGCGTCTCCCAGGCGAAGGAGCTGATCTTCTCGGCGCGGGTGGTGCAGGGGGCGGAGGCGTGCCGCCTGGGGCTGGTCAACCACTCGGTGGAGCAGAACGAGAGCGGAGACGCCGCCTACCTGCGTGCTCTGGAGCTGGCCCGGGAGATCAACCCTCAGGTAACCACGCCCCGTAGTGAGATGCCGCAGGGCGGCCGGCACTGCGCCGCCGGAGGCTTAACGCTGTCGTCTGGCTCCGCAGGGTCCCATCGCGGTCAGGATGGCGAAGCTGGCCATCAACCAGGGCATTGAGGTGAGTTTGAGCGTGAACTGTCCTCGGTCCGTGCGTTTAAATGGCACTTTTTATTCCTCTGTAAATCCGAATAAAGCCTAATTCTGCTCTAAAGCGACCATGTAAACGCCTGAAAACTATGTTTGGAATTGAGTTTGAATCCGAATAAATCGGAATTATATGCGAATTAGGCGACTTCGTTCTGCGCATGCTCTGTCGTGATGACGCAATATTCCAAGATGGCGGCCCGCAGTCCGCATTTCGACTCGTACGCAGATGATTTATTTAACAGCAGTTTTGGGAGAATTGGATATAATGAAACGAGCGGATGGGCGGGCGCTTAACAACGCGGACATTTTCAAAGCTGTAGCGTCAAAGTTCATCGAGAGAGGAAGACGAGAATAACGCTGTTTACTTCCGGGAGACGTCAGTACGTCACGGCCGCCGCATCCAATCAGAAGACCTCGCAAAGCCTGGCATCAAAGAGGATTTAAAGGAATACTTCAACATTTTGGCAAATTGTCCCATTTAGTGCAATTCCTTAGTCATTTCGAACAGCATACTTTTTTTGTGAGGGCGAGCTGTTGTTTATTCAGAGGTGAGTCGGGGAAGGTTTTCGGGACGGACACAATGGAAGTGGATGGTATTTTTGTTCTCCCTCGTCAAACTCATCAAATACACAACACAACAACCCCAAAACACTTTGGTGGACACGTCATAATCCACACATTCACTACGCTGTGGAACACCAACAAATAATATTGTAGCGTTTGACACTGAAGCAAATACTGGGAACTACTTTTTCTTTTGAAATCACTACGCCCAGACGCCATGTTTAGTAAGTAGTTCCGTCTTAGCAATCCTCGCATAAACAACTCAATCTTGTAATTTTACATTAGTATTTCACAGTGTAGTGAATGTACGGATTATAACGTGTCCATCAAACTGTTTTGGGGTTGTTGGATTGTGTATTTGATGAGTTTGACGAGGGGGAACAAAAATACCATCCACTTCCATTGTGTCCGTCCCGAAAACCTTCCCCGACTCACCTCTGAATAAACAACAGCTTGCCCTCACAAAAAAAGTATGTATGCTGTTCAAAATGACTAAGGAATTGCGCTGAATGGGCCAATTTGCCAAAATGTTGAAGTATCCCGTTAATCCTCCATTTTTCCCATGTAAACACGAAGCTCATGAATATAATTCTGAATTACTTAATTCAGAATAAACCAATTCTAAATTAAAAACACCCTGTAACCACACTCAGTAACTAGACATGCGTCTGTCTCCTGCAGGTGGATTTGGTTACAGGTCTGGCCATAGAGGAGGCGTGCTACGCCCAGGTGAGCCCCGCCTCCTCCGCCCCAGAATCAAACCTCCAGCAGGAGAGACTCGGGATCCTGACGCCGTGTGTTTCTCTCAGGTGATTCCCACTAAGGACCGTCTG
Source organism: Salarias fasciatus (assembly GCF_902148845.1). NCBI lineage: Eukaryota > Metazoa > Chordata > Actinopteri > Blenniiformes > Blenniidae > Salarias > Salarias fasciatus. The sequence goes on along the minus strand of NW_021941229.1, from coordinate 3,766,802 downwards.
GAGGGCCTGGCCGCCTTCAAGGAGAAGCGGCGTCCCAACTACAAAGGGGAGTGAAGGGCAGCCGCTCCATCAACGCATCAACCCGAGGGACGGCGGCGTGACGGCGGCTGCGGCACGCCGGGCGCCACCACGGACCGGCGGAGTCTACTAACCGTTCACCGAGAAACCAAGACACTAACCAAGCATCGGCCTCGGCCCGCAGGGTCCCAGCAACCCCCTGGAGGCCATCAACCATGACGTAGAAAACCAACGATAGAGGACATAGAGAGTGTCCTGCACACGATCGACCAACCTACAGGTTTATTAGTATCCTGCTACTGCATGACATCACCCATCAGGTTTATTTTTCTTTTCTTCACTTGAATAAAATGGTTTGGATTTGCGATTTGTTGAAACTGTTGAGGATCTAAATGTCTTCCTTTGGTGCCTCCGTGTGCTCTTAGCCAGGATCAATCATCCCAATGATCCCAGATTAAACCGCTTAGATTAGCTCAAACTGTAGTTCTCTCACACATCTGTATCGAATGCTGGTTCTCAAACTGTGGTGCCGGCCCTCCCTGTGGGACGCCTGCTGAGGATTCTGATGGTCAGGATTCTTTTCCCCACAGTGGTTTCATGATTTCACTTCATTTTTTTTTTAATACTGAATTTAATGAACGTGTAACTGGTCATTTGTAAAGATAAATTAGCTTTAGTGCAAAACTGCGAGTGAAGCCAGATTGAGAATTAAAACGTATCGTCTAACGCTGTGAGAACTCCATGAAGCAAGTTCAGATATTTTCCCTGGTGATTCTTCGCTGTAGATTATCTCCATATCTAATGTCACATGTATAAAACAGAGATTGAGAGAACTTCAGTGGTTTCTGATGTTCCGATAGCGGCGGATGAATTCCGTCGAAACCGTTTTCTTCCCTCCAGATTACTTTATACCTCAGAGTGGCCTTTTTCTGTCTTCATGTCTGTGTTTGTGCTGAAGCAGTGAGTTCGGTCTGTCGGTCCCTCGTCGTGTTGACGTTGTCCTCACCTGTCCAGGTGGACCTGAGCTCCACCGGGGTGCGGTTTGGAGAGATGTGATCAGATCAGATTCAATCAATCAAACTGAAAAGTACCTGGCAGAAAGCGTGATGAACCAGATCACATTATTTAGAACTGTTGGTCCAGTTCACCTCACTCGTCCTGTGTTTACACATACAGCCATGAAATAATCCCGATGTCTCCACCTCTTCAGATCAATAAATATTGATTCTGCTTCAGAACTGGATCTATGGTGCTTTTTTTTAACCTGTCTGTATTCCTGTGATTCTCCATTCCTAGATGTGTGTTCCACCATTAACATCCACATTATAGAGCATCTTCCTCCTCTAACATCCAGATTGTAGAGCAGCTAGCGTCTAGCTAACAGAGCTTCTGTCTGTCCTTTTGTTTTGTCTTCAGAGGTTAATCTTCTCTCCTCAGTTGTATTTTGCAGCTGTGAGTCATTTTCAGTTGCAATTGGGTTTACAAAGTTTTGGACAGAGGCAGCTTTTTTCTAATTTTGCTTCTGAAAGTTTCCACAGTTAATTTTAAATGAAGCAGGTCACATGTAGCAGGAGTGCAGGCTTTCATCTTAAATTCAGTGAAAGATTACATAAAAATATGAGGAAGGAACCAAAGCTTTTTTTTAACACAAAACTGAAAATAAACAATTCATTCCTAACTGCTTGAAAATCCCTTTCTGTTGATGACACCCTGATATCTTTAACACATAGTCATCACTGACTTGGCTGTTAAAGAATAATTCAATACTTTGATAAACTCTTGAGCTGCATAGACTGTGTTTTGACCGTGTCTGAGTTGACTCTCTCTGTCTTTGAGGTGTTTCTGGAGAGCCTGCCAGCCTGCCTCTTCTTGGGGCCTCTGAGTTTCGAGCACCTTGAAGTGAACCCTTTGTATTTCCAGTCTTTGATCCGCTGACCTCCTGGAGAGAGTTGCTCACTTGGTTTTCTGTTATGAAGAGTTTTCTCTTCACCATGGGAGTGATTGTGCGACCATCCACCAACTGCATGTCTTCCCTGGACGGGGAATGTCCCAAACCGCAGACGTCGTCTCTCCGGATCCCGTTGTAGTTTCTGGAATGGGTTTTCTCCTGTTGCCGCAGCCTGGAGACGGCTTGTTGTCTTCCCAGCAGAATGTTCCAGAGCGCCACACCTCAGATCAGCTCCATGTTTTAGAGAGTGGGAGCTGCTCGACCCTTCGTGGATGTGGATCTCCTCAGATGAGTCAAAGCTCAATGTAGGACTAGAATTAAACAACCAGGTACAAAACACAAATCTTTTGTTGAAGGGAATCTGTCTTGAGGGTGTGTGTGTGTGTGTGTGTGTGTGTGTGTGTGTGCGTGCGTTGCAGGCCTGCCCTGTGGCTTCATGCTGCTGCTGCTGCTGCTCTGAGGCTGACACCCACCCGTCTGAACATCCCCACTGTGGCTGACCTCCTTCCGGCAGATGTCCCAGCTCTGAGCCGAGGGGGATCCCACCACAAGCCTGAGTTGCGTAAAGAAACGCCGGAGGCTCGCGGGCAGCCGCTGCTCGGAGGAGCGGTGGGAGGTGTAACTGTAACGGCGTCCCTCGCACAGGAGCTGGGTTTGTGTTGTTAGGGACGGCGGTGTGGGAGTTGTGCCTCTTCCTGCTGGCTTCCAGCGCGCCGGCTGCTCGGGTTTTAACGGTTTCTCAAAAAGTGGTTTTAGGTCACCAATGCCAATGGAGGCTATTTCTGGAGTTTTTATATAGCATAACTGAAGCTGCGCCGACATTAGAAACCGTCGCCTCGGTGGAAATAGTTTGAACTGCAGAGAAACTCTGAAAAACAACGAAAAATGTATACTGAGTGTGTCTGGAACTCTGCACAGGTAGACGGTAGAAACACGATGGATGGACTCACGGTGGAAAGAGTTTTCAAAGAGTTTCATAGAAGTGAAACTCGTTTCCCATAATCCCAGAAGAACGTCACAAACTGCATTGAGATCATGGGTGCAGTAAATCTGTCACGAGACGACAGAAAACCTCACTAAACAAACAATCCTTCAACTAAACACAGGAAGTTTCAAGAGCTGGGTCGATAAGTCTGATCAGCTGGATTAAGACTCTGGATTATCTTCAGTTTCAGACTCTAAAACAAAAGCAGCCTTGGGTTCTTCAGCCGAATGAAGATGGATCAATAAATCTGAATGTTTCTTCACTCCTGCATTTCATTTTAGATGTAGTTCATAGCAAACTGCAGTTTTACAGAAATGTGAACACGGAGAAGCCAAAACATTATGACCACTGACTGGCCGAGCCTCTCCAACAGCTGATCAAGACCACAACGAGGGACCCTGCAGGAAAACGAGGATACACTTCACACAAGACCACCAGGACTGGACCAGAGGAGGTCTGAGGAGTCTCCATCAGACCTGGACCAGCGGAGGTGTGATGGTCTAACAGAGGCTTGCATCCACACTGGACTCCCTGCATCGGGCCGTCACATCATGAAGAAGTTATACTGAAATAATGCTAAAGAACACCTGTTATTTTAAAGCCCCACATGAAGATTCTGACTCTTCTTTCCTTTGTCTCATGGAAATCAATAATTTATGATGAAATATTAAGAACTGATATTGATCCATCAGATATAAAGCAACAGAACTGTCCTTGTTCTAGTGTTTTTTTTTAAAAATTGTAATAAAAATCTTTGCTCTAATAAAAAAAAAGTAATATTCTAAAAGTGAATATTTTCGTTTTCATCAGTTTCTTCTCAGAGATTGAAAATGAAAAATCTCAATGAACAAGTTCAAAGAGTTGTTTGAAGAAAAAACATCAACGTTTTTATTCAGATACAGTCTCACCATGTAGTCAAATGTCTTTCAAAAACACACAGGTGAATGAATGAATGAAAGAGCCAGGTGAAGTTCTGTGGTTTTGTGACTCTCCTCCTGGTTTGAACAATAAGTTGACTCTGCTGCCACCTGCTGGTCCAACAGGTCATCACCGCTCATCCAAACCTCACACACTTGTTCGACAGCACTCCTCTGTTTACCTTCAGGTTACAGAGAAATCAACAGATACAATTGTTTGATTATTTGTTGGAAATAATAATAAAAAAAGGAAAACCAGACTAAAAAATAAAAGTGAAAACATGAAAATTATTGACATTGAGGCCAATTAAAGGTGCTGTAGGCAGGATTTTGCTAGTCAGTGCTAATTTTTCTGTGTTTTCTTTGGATTAAATGTTACAGTATCCATTGATAATCCTTTAGGAGTGTAGCATAATTGCAATACCGTGAGGGCGCAGCGTTTCCATCTGTCTCTGTTCTGAGCTGAAAAGGAATCTCGACAGCTCCAGGTATCTTTGACCAATCAGAAGAGCCCCTGAGGCGCTAACCGTGATTGATCGAGGGGCGTTCGTTGCACGTTCTTGTGGGAGGGGCTTAACTTGCGTGAGGGCGTGATGTCAGAGAAAACAGGACAGGATTGGCTGTGCTGGGTTTCAAATCGTCTTCTTAGATGGGTCAAATCGCCATCTTGCTTAGGTAAGCCTAAGCAAGATGGCGGAGATGCGGAATCCTGCCTACAGCACCTTTAATCTAATTATTCTAATTATTATTATTGTTGTTGTTATTATTATTAATTACCCTATTAATACATCGAAGGATTTTTATTTCACAGTAGTCTGAAGTAATCCTTCAGCATCTGTAAATGATGTTCTGATCATAACGAGGGACGTCACACATCTGGACAAACAAGGCTCTGCGGTGGTCTAAGATCTGTGTGTGAGCGGCGGGTGCTGGACAGACTGACTGCACTACCGTACAGGATCGTCTCCGGGAAGCAGTCACTGTGTGTGTGTGTGTGCGTGTGTGCGCCTGTTAAGTAAAGTGCCTGTCTGTTGTTTTGATCAGAGCTCTGCTCTCTGTTGTCTTTCTTTGAAAAGTGTTCATTATGAAAATCGTCAGTCCTCCTGGATCAACCGTCCTCCTCCCTGACTGGAGGTTTGTCTGATCCCAGATTTTGGACACAAGTTGAAGAACACACACAGACGAGACGCAATAATGTCTTTTATTTCATGTGGGAAGACGAGCAGTCAGAGTGGAACGACTTGCAGACAGATCCACCTCTAATTCACACCGAGACCACCAGACCTGTAGACCCATCTGTCTTTTCAGGACGTCTCTGCAGGTTTTCATGATGATCTGAGCTCAAGCAGGGAGTCAGACTGCCTGTAGGTCAGAGTTCAGGTCTCATACAGCGGGTTTCATCAGAACGACGAGGTGAGTAAAACTCCAAATGTATGGCTTCATTATAGTGCAAAGAAGTGTGAGTGCATTATGAAATATGAACATGTATTTATATATTAAACAATCTTAAACCCTAACCCCTACCTCCAAACCCCTCACCCCTACCCTTAACCCATTACCCTTAACCCTAACCCCTACCCCTCACCCTAACCCTAACCCTTCACCCCTAACCCCTGACTTTAACCCATTTGCACCACGATGCAGTTTCTATCCCACATTCCTTCAACACTACAATCCCCACTACATAAATTAAGACTCTGGCGGGCCGGTTTTGGCCCCTGAACCATATGTTTGACACCCCTGCTGTTTCACATGAAGCATGCAGCATTTAAGCGAGTTCTCCTTCGTTTCCGTGAAGTTAGCTGAACTCACATGTTCATCACAACTTCCAGGGACTCAAAGTAATAAAATAAATGCCATTCTTATCAATATTATTATTATTGCATACTTATATTAAAAGTTGAACTAACAGTGAATATTACATAACCATTTCCAGCTGCTGGGATTTTCCTCCTCAGCCAAGAGTTTGCATAGACTCCAGACGTCCACATGACGGATCACTGAGCGATGTCGTAGTAATACTCTCGTAGCCTGGGCTCCACGATGGAGAACGCCGGCCGTTCTTCTGCCCTGGAAGACACGAGCGGAGTGAGCGGTCAGCTAAAGCGAGCGGTGCGGCGGCGCGGAGGCCGGGGGACGGCGTGAGCGTCTCACTTGTACGTCCAGCAGGTCCTCATCAGCTCGTACATCTCCGGGGGGCAGTTCGGCGGCGAGTCCATCCGCTGCCCGCTCTCGATCATCTGCATCACGTCGTTCCCCTTCATCCCCTGTGGACGGACACAAACTCGGTCAGAAAGATACGTCTTAATAAAGTATTTGTAGTTTTCACCCTCCAATGAGGAACTGCTGAGATGGGAGAACCACAGCTTGGGCACCGGGAGCTGCCTCCTCACCTTGTATGGCTTCTGTCCGTAGGAGAAGGCCTCCCACATGAGCACCCCGAAGCTCCACACGTCGCTTTTCGAGGAGAACTTGAAGTAGTTGATGCACTCGGGAGCGTACCACTTCACCGGCCACTTCCCATGAGCCTTTGCCTGAAGGGACAGACACTGTCAGGTGTGCGTTCTGGCTGGTTTTTTAGCCTCAGATCCCACCGATCGTCGGAATGGGACTGCTGAATAATCAGCGACACTGTGAGCTACCTTGTAGTAGTTCTGCTCCTCGGCCACGGCCTTAGACAGGCCGAAGTCGCTGATCTTGGCGTAGTGCTGCGTGACCAGCAGGACGTTTCGGGCCGCCAGGTCCCTGTGGACGAAGTTATGCTCCTCCAGGTACTTCATGCCCATGGACACCTGGTGGACCAGCTCAGTGATGTTCTTCATGGAGGTGCTCCTACGGTCAACAGGTCTCACATTAGACCTCAAACTAGACCGCAGACTTTAAACCGAACCATTGTACTGATAATTAAAGAGTTGCGGACGCATTGATAAAGACAGCAGAAGCACGGACTTGTTTTTCTGCAGGAACTTGTGGAGCGGCCCCAGCTCGGCCAGCTCCATCACCAGCATGAGGTTCTCCGCCTCGCAGATGCCGATCATCCTCACGATGTAGGGATTGTCCAGCTGCTGCATGACGTTGGCTTCTCGCAGCATCTCCTCGCGGACTGACGGGTTGCTGTCGTCGTTCTTCAGGATTTTGACGGCGACGGGTTTCTTTGTCCTGAAGTACGAGAGGAGTTCAGGAACATGAGCTGCAGAATTTGAGAACTAGTGTTGCCAGAATGTTAGCCTGACGGGGCGTGAAGCAAAGCGTCATACTTCCTCATGGTGTAGGTGCCTCTTAAGACCGTGCCAAAGTTTCCAGAGCCCAGTTCTCCGTCCTCCAGGAAGAGCTGGCTGCGGTTCACGGTGGAGCTCCGCAGTTCGTCCGGATCAGCGTAAGGACTCTCGTACACCCCCGTGTCCATCGGCATGGCCTCTGATGGAGCGACAGCCACTTCAGGTCAGAGGAGCAGTGATGGGATCATCAACAGAACATCAGCTCCCTCTAAACAAGCTGTGGATCCGCCAATCTGCTTCCAGCTTCTCGGAATGCCTCAGTCAACCCAGATAGGAGGTCATGCACGTACAACATCAGGGACCTTCAGGTTTCTGCTGGACTCTAGTAAATGTCAAATCATCATAATATGGTTTCTGTAATGTCTCCACATGTCTGATGCTCTGCTAAGGTGTAGAGACCCCAGGAGAACCTGCTGGAAGCAGGACTGTCTCCTCACAGGCCACCATAAGGTTAGGGTTTAGGGTTTAGGGTTTAGAGTTAACTGTTAAGGGTTTAAGGGTTTAGGGTTAATGGATAAGGGTTTAAGGTTTAGGTTTAAGGGTTTAGGGTGAAGGATTAAGGGTTTAAGGTTTAGGTTGAAGGGTTTAGGGTGAAGGATTAAGGGTTTAGGGTTAAGGGCTATGGGTTAAGGTTCAGGGTTAAGGCAGGGATTTAGGGTAAATGATTAAGGTTTAGGGTTCAGGGTTTAGGGTTAAATGTTTAGTGTTAAGGGTCTAGGGCAGTGGTCGGAAATTTCCGGCCCGAGAGAGGATTTCAACGCACGCACGCACGCACGCACACATGCACGCACGCACGCACACATGCACACATGCACACATTACCCTGGGCCCTGGAGCAGACGCACACACCCCATATTGACGGTTCTCCCCCCCCGCTCGCTCTGCAGGTGCATGCCTCCGTCGCCGCCACCCGACAACCCGCCCCTCTGCCCCGTTGTCCCCCCACCACCCGATCCGCGGATGTATGCCGCCGCTGCCACCAATTCCTCCCCGCTGATGGGCGCACGTGCGAGCCCCACACCCCCGGCCTGTGATTCAAGTGCCCCAAAAAAAGTGGCCTGACGCCAAATCTAATTGCCGACCCCTGGTCTAGGGGTCAAGGTTAAGGGTTTAAGGTCAAATGTTAGGGTTAGGGTTAGGGTTAAGGAAGGATTAAGGGTTTACGTTTCAGGGTTCAAGGTTAAGGGTTTAGGATTTTAGATTAACAGTTTAGGATTTAAGGGGTTAGGGTTTAGGCTTTAATGTTTAGTGTTAAGGATCTAGGGGTCCAGGTTAAGGGTAGGGTTCAGGGTTAAGAAAAGATGAAAGGTTTAGGGTTCAGGGTTTAAGGTTAAGGTTAAGGGTTTAATGTTTTGTATTAAGGGTCTTGGGGTCAAGGTTAAGGGTTAAGGGTTTAAGGTCAAAAGTTTACACACCAGGTTGTTCCTGTTCTTAGGATGTAAAATAATATGTGCATTTGTATGGAAAAACTGTGATATGAAACTGTTGGTTTCCAGAACTGGTCCTGAAGACCTGCTTCCCTGCATGTGAGGAACGTTTTCCTGCTTCATCACATTCAATGTTTGCTCTATAAAGGCCCGTGTGAGGAAGAACACTGCAGCACGGAGACAGATAGACAGACAGGACAGAGGCCAAACCGGCCTGAAGACCTCCCAGGCTACAGTGGAGGACAGCCAGTCTTCCTGCCTTGTTTGCTGCCTTGCATTTGGGTCTTTATTTCTGGGGATAGCTCATCTTGTCTGGACGTGGCGGATCATCTGGAAGTGAGGAATCGTCACCTCAGGAGTGCACGGCTTCCCGAGCTGAAGCCACTCACCTTTGGTGTGAGCTTGACCGCTGGGCACTCTGGTTTCGTACGAATTGAGATGGTCTGAGTTGTCATGTCGAGAACCCGGCAGCTAGGAGAGGAACGACGAGAGAGCGTTTCAACACGAGACGTCACGTTGTAATTACCCTCACACACCTCTGGATGGGGCTAGAGAGTCACCCATTGGTGAGAGGGGCAAACTACAGGGACTGTTGGAATCAGGTTTGAGTGACATGAAGCAAAGGATGGGGATGCAGGAGAGACCGCCAGAGGGGCGGGGCTGAAAGGAGAGATGGGGGCAGGGGGGGGGGCACTGCAGTGCACCTTTTGCCGTCCCAGTATGGCGGTCCTCTTGATTATGGAGATGAGTCCATTGGTTGCATTATGCTGGAAAAGAGACGTCAGAGAGGTTATGAGTGCCGAAGCACATCGAAGATCAAACACAGACGTTCAGGCTGCTCCTCACTCATTCAGAAAACGTCCATTTAAAGACAAAAACTACATCCGCTGAAACTTGTTCCCGTTTTAAACTCGCCTCATGGTTTCATGTTTTAGTTTCGGTAGCATCTGACGTGTTTTTCTTCACGTTTCCTGCCGGTATGTCTCATCACTCCGCCCTGTATCCTCCTCTGATCATCCCGTCATTGCTACCGGCTGTGCTTCATTACTGCTTGTGTGTAAACGGCTGAGTTCAGTGCTGATACGCCCCGTTTCTTCAGCTCTACCTCTGGACCTCGGAGGAGTTTTCTTTACTTTTTTTTAATCCTCATTATAATATTAGGGTTCTGTGAAATCCAAACTTTGAGTCGGAGGTCCTCTGAAGGAGCTCTTTAAACCATCAAAGCGTGAAGTAAAGGCACATAAACCGAGCGGTTGAGACATTTTCTCTGTGTGATTAAAGATACTGTTCCATTTGCATCGTCTGGGTGGTTTTCTTCTCCCTTTACAGTAACTGACATTTGACTGACGGCTGAAGATGTGAGTCGATTTACATGAAAAAGAGGAAACGAATCTGGTGCTTATGTGCTGAACCCAGCCGACGCTGAGGGTTTTTCCACTTCCTACAGCTTAAATAACTTTAAACTATTAACAAACTTTCTACTGCAACAGTTTTTCACGGTTAGATCACTGCATATGTGTGTGTGTGTGTGTGTGTGTGTGTGTGTGTGTGTGTGTGTGTGTGTGTGTGTGTGTGTCTCACCAGGCTCTGACCCAGCCCGAGGTGATGCTGCAGCGAGGGGTCGACCAGAGCTGAGGAGGGAGAAAGACACGGCAGGTCAGTTCAGTCGCACGTCTTCGCTGGAAGGTGTGATTTTTGTCGGCGGCCTCGGTTCGTACTGATGTCTCCGTCGGGTCGGGGACAGGCCTCCGTCAGCACCCGCAGCAGCCCGTCGGGCTTGTAGGAGTAGTGCTCCACCAGCTGAGCGACGCCGACACGCCGACATGCAGAGAGACACAGAGACCGAGGTTCACTTCTCACTGTTCTGAGGATAATTACTCTCTAATGAAGGGAAATATTTAGTTTTGTGTTGGAGGTTGTGAGACGTCCCCCAGGTTGCACTCTCCTTCCTTGCATGTAATTTTTTTTTTTATCATCTCACAGGAAGGCTTGCGTCCGACGGACGTGAAGAAAGGAGGACTTGCGGCCTTGAGAGATAACGAGGCGGTGTGTAGAAACACACACCTCCTTATCGGGCGGGAGAAACAATAAGTCTTTATGAATGTAAAAAAAAAGACCTTGAGTCTGAGCGCCCAATTCTGTCTATTCAGACAAAATACTGAGAAGTGATTCCCTGAGCTGACCTCTGACCCCTGTGTTAATCAGTGGGTTTCATCATTGATCACTGAGGGGGGGGTTAATGTGGGGCCGACCTGCCACAGGGTGTCGAACTTCTTCCCGTCGGGGATGGACAGCTTTCCGCTGCGGTCCCTGTCGATGCGGTAGTGCATGACCTGCCCCTCGTGCAGCAGACACAGAGCGTACGAGCCTTTGGTGTCCCTCTGTCGAATCCTGCAACCACGAGCAAAAGGATGATTTAAAATGAGTCTTTAGAACAGAATAACATAGACTTCATGAATCTCACCATGTAAGACACAGGAGAGTGCAAGAAGTGGTGAAAGGTACAAATAAAGAATAAGTAACAGTGCAAATCTTGATAAGAATAATAGAAATGTAAAAAGAAAAGATCTAACTTTATGTACAACATGCATCTTAAAATATAATAGGAACTATATTACATGTTTTTAGCGCAGCAGAATGAGTGGTTTATAAAGAGTCCATGATTTAAGCGTTTAAACCTGCAGTCGTTCTGATCAGCTCCGTCACCGCTCACTAACGACCAACACCTTTTTGTTTTTCACACGTATCTGATGGACAGTAAATGCTGAATGACAGCTGTGTGTTTCCAGTTTGGAAGCAACAGAAAGAAATGAAGAAGTCAGCGGGCGCAGTCACGAGTCTGATAGAGCGTTAATAAAGACATAAAAGTGCTGATTGGGTTCCCGTTTGCTTCCCGGAATCAGATTCCTCCATGCTGATTCGGTTTGAAGAAGTTTAAAAACACGTCAGAGCCGATAAAACCCTGACAGCAGATGGACTGAAACACCATGAGAAGATAAACGAGCCTCACTGCCAATATCAGAGCCAAACTCATCCAGCTGCAGCGGAAAATGTTTGATAGTTGTGGGAAAGAAGAGTGAAGCTCAGATCACCGTTGTTTTCTGTCTGGTTGAATAAAGTTCTGATGAGTTGAACTGTTCCCATGTAAACACATTTCATCAGGGTGAATCTCTTCAAAACACTGGGAACTGAAAAATGGAGCCCCGGCTGTACAGAAGCACATTTTAACACTTTAAATAAACCTTTCTCTTCTATATGTTGTGCTTTTTTTTTTTTTTTGCCCTAAAGTAGATCCGGTTCACTGGCAGTGTTTAAAACACAAAATGTGTCGCGTCAAGTCAGAATTTCACAATTTCAGGTCGACGGAGGCTGTCGATCGCCGGCGCCGCGGCTCACGGCTTTGATGTTTCAGACATCAGACCGGCTCTGTGGAACGGAGCGAGAGACGTTTGAGACGAGGCTCCTGTCAAACCGCCAAACATGAAAAACCTGAAATATCATTTCACCAAAGACTCAGACCTCACCGAGGGAACAGAAACAACTTTTCAGATAAAACTGTTAAAAAGACTAACAGAAAACAGCAGCAGCCATCTTTTTGTTTGTTTTTTTTTTTTGCATGCGGTGTAAATATTGCAGGTATCAAGAATACTGTTTCAGAAGAACCTGTTCAAATCAGTCGCTGTCGGTGCAAACGGTTTTTAATTGTGCCAATAATTATTTAAAATCTAATTAAACACCGAATCATATTTGAAGGATTTTCAAAAACTGAAATTAAATGAAACAAATATGAACCACATTCAAAATGAAATAAATAAAGAGATAAAGCTGAATAAAAGTCACACTTCTGTTTGATTAATTGACTGCAAATTAAACAAAGGAAATAAAAGATGAACCTGGATGTATTTGGAGTGTGTGTGTGTGTGTGTGTGTGTGTGTGTGTGTGTGTGTGTGTGTGGGAGGGGGCTCTTGGTGAGAAAAAGGACAGAAGAGTCTCCTTCTTCCTCTTCTCTTCTTCGGCTACTTCAGGAAGTCTTTTGCAAACTGACAGAGCGGAAACCACAGCGTGTGTGTGTGTGTGTGTGTGTGTGTGTGTGTGTGCGCCGTCATCCTAACTGAAACTGCTATAAATACTGCGCGCACACACACACACACACACACACACACACACACACACACACACACACACACACTCTGCCGGGGCCTGGGCTCAGCTGCGAGGCAGCAGCTGACCCGAGTTCTACCGAGTGAAAGAAGAAGAGCGTGAACCGACAGGAGAAACCGAAAGTGTCGCCCGGCCGCATCGATCGGACTTCAGCTGCAGCTTTGCTGTGGCTGTTGAAGAACTGCTCTGAACAGAGTGTGTCCATCGGGGACTTTCTGTCGTTTCATAACTGAGACCGAACGGCTGGTTTGCACCACAGATGCAGAAACGCGTCACCCTGGACCGAGTCGATTCGCCGGGCGTCTCGTCACGCCGCAGGCCGGACCGCGGGGGCGCGGGGTACTCACAGGAACTTCCCGTTGACGCGGGGCCCGTGCTGCAGCCGCGGCTCGGAGTCCTCTCGCGTGATGGTCCCGTGGAACCAGGGCATGCGCTCGTGGGCCGTGGTGGCGATCAGCTTCTCCAGCTGAGGCCTCTGGCTGATGATGGCCTGCTCCAGGGCGGCGCCCTGCACGCCCAGCACACAGAGCGTCAGTCCCATCCCGACCCGGGTTCTCTCCCGGAACCCTCCCCCCTCTTCACACTCACCTGCAGGTTCCAGGTCTGCTTGACGTACTCGCGGATCAGCTTCTCCTTCAGGTCCTCGAACGGGCCCACCTTGGGCTGCATGTTCTTGGGCCGGTTGCAAGGCTTCTTCAGCAGGCACACCAGGCCGTCCGTCTCCTGGGAGTGGTAGTCGATCACGTCCACGGGGCTGCGGTGGCTCTTGCCCCCGGCGATGGCGTAGGTCTCGTTGGGCTGCCTCTCGATGGTGTAGTGGTAGCAGCGGCCCAGGTTGGACACCGACAGCGCGAACCCCCCCAGGTAGTTCCTGCTCTGCCGCAGGAGGTAGACGCCGCTGTCCGAGCCCGCCGGCTTCAGGTAGCTCTCCGCCTCCTCCCGGGTGATGTTCCCGTAGAAGAACGGCAAGGCGTTGACGTTGTCGGACATGGTGTCTCTGTCGCTGGTGGGCCGAGCCGGGTTCAGCCACCAGGAAGCAAGAATCCTGCAACGCAGAGCGCCAACGAACAGGGAGGCAGAATGAGGGGAACATGATTCTTGGACTTGAATGATTGTAGTGTAAGTTCTACGGTTCTGGTACTGTCTTCGTCCATGTTGGTTTGGTCTCGATGGTTTTTACTGTAAGTCCAAGTCAGGTCTGCTTTTCATCTTTTCGTCATGTCTCATTGCGAAATGTTCCCGACTGAGAGCAAAATTCTGAATAAAGCACGCGAGCAGCTTGAGTGGGAGCGCCGCGTTCGACTGTAAAAATAGAAGCTAAACAGGAAGTCGATACGATGGGCCTTGTGTTGTGACCAGAGAGCAAACAGACGCTCACAGCCGCCAGCTGTCAAGTACAACGGCGACCGCAACGACCGCCATGAAGCTTCAGAGATACTGTAACAACAGCCGCCATGACGCTCCAGAGACACTGTAACAACAGCCGCCATGACGCTCCAGAGACACTGTAACAACAGCCGCCATGACGCTCCAGAGACACTGTAACAACAGCCATGACGCTCGAGAGCAGGGGTCTCCAACCCTGTTCCTGGAGAGCCCCTATCCAGCATGTTTTACTTCCCTCCCTGCTTCAATACACCTGCTGGCATTAACAGGCTCGTTACTGGGCTTTGCTCTGCGCCTGGTGAGGCCAGAATCATTAGATACAGGTGTGTTGAAGCAGGGAGAGAACTAAAACATGCTGGATAGGGGCTCTCCAGGAACAGGGTTGGAGACACCTGCTCTAGAGACGCTGTAACAACAGCCATGAAGCTCCAGAGACACTGTCACGGGGTCTCTTACTGCTGCAGCTGTACAGGACGTCCAGAGACGTCTGGTCCAGGTTCAGTTATGTTGGAGCGCAGCAGAGTTTGTGCAGCTGCTTTTTTAAAAGAAGATTAAAATCCTGAATCTCAGTTGCAATGTCTTTTCTTCGAAGAATTCTTAGATAAATTATTTAATTTGATAAATTAAACCCAGGACTAAACCTAGGACTAAAACCAGGAGTAAAACCAGGACTAAGTCTGGGACTAGGCCAGGACTAAATCCAGAATGGAAACTGCAACTTTTATGACCAAAAAATAAATCTTCACCTCTTTAGACCAAAAGCCAAAAAAATGGGTTTTTGGATCAAAACAAGAAAACAAATCTTCTGATCTTCTGGCGGATTTTCCAAACTGTAAATCTGAAAACTACAGTTAAACTACAGTTAAACTACAGATAATATTTCCTCATCCTTGTTGACAGTTTCAGCTGTTTTAAAGACATTTTAAGATGTTTTTCACTCTTCGCGCTCTCCAGAAGCTTCAGCCGCTTCACTTCTTTCGTCTTCTGCTGCACCGCCCGGGAGGACCGCTCACCACCACCCCTCAACGCTGAGGTGCCAAACATGAGACCCGTGGACCGAAGGGGGCCCGGCGGCGGTCCGGTCCGACCCACGGCGTCGCTCGGCTTCCCGGCCGACCGAGGCGGGGGCGTCGAGCCGCTCGCGTGAAAAAGTGAAAACGTGCACGGCGAGCAGCAAACAGGATGTGGCTTTTGGACGTTTCACGCCGCTTCGCCCCCTTTTCAAATGGCATCGTGGTTAAAGTGATCTCATTTACCTTAAAAACGATCAATTTAAAAATAAATTCAGACCAAAGACAACTGTGGAGTTACTTGTGTCTCTCTGCATGAAAACAGAAAGAAAAGAACAGCAGTTATATATATATATATATATATATATATATATATATATATATATATATATATATATATATATATATATATATATATATATATAGATATATTATAATACATTAGATTAGATCAGATTATCCTTCATTTCCATTGTTGCAGCAGCAGAGGACAGTAATAAAAAATGCAAAAAATTGTCATAAATTTTTTTTTTTTTCCTTTTTTCTTTGCCTGAAATTTAGATTTCAGAGTTTTATTGGATAAAGCATTAAAAGTCTAATTAAATGTGTCCCTTCCACAAAGAAATGAGATGTGAGTTTTGGTCAAGCAGAAGAAAACTGTGACAGCTGTGATATTTTCAACAATTCGCGCTGAGCACATGCTATCAGGAGCCGCGAAACATTTGAAAGATTAAAGAGGAAAGATAAAACAGCTTCGAAACTCAGGCCGAAGTGTTTCTGTTTTTATCAGGCCTGCAGCGTCCGTTGGATTTATAAATATTTCAATCTGCATTGACGAATTTGAAGATATGTTAGTATTTACTGAACAGTTTTTAATAGTTTTAACTGATTTGACCACTGCAGCTCTTTTAACCTCATTTTAACTTTAAATCATAAATGTTTTAGCTGTTTTCTCATTACAACTGTTTTTGAAGTTAGAACAACTTTAGCCAATAAATCTTTTTTTATCTATTAACCACCTGACAATTTATATAATATTATAGACATTTTAAATATTGCAGATATTTGACCATTTTAGCTATTTTACTATATATGTCAGCCTTAGGTTATTTTAATTGTTTAATCTTTTATTTTTTGCAGCAATTTAACTTAACAATTTAACAGCATTAAGTCTGCTTAAGCCTTTTAATCTGTTCCAGTCTTTTAATCTCTTTTATCTTTTTAATGTCTTTTAGCCTTGTAATCTCTGTAAACCTTGTAATCTGATTTAGGTTTTTAATCTCTCTAAGCCTTTGAATGTGGAGTCGCTCCAGACTCATGCACACACAGAGCTGCAGGCTGCCAGAAACATTAAAGAATAACTTAAATTCTCGCTTCAAGTGTGAGAATCAGGACATTTCCAGATCTTCTGCAGAGCTCTACATGGGATGCATGCTGAGTCCAGAACCAAATAAACACCAAAACCTGATGATTAAATCAAAATATATACATAAAATCAAAGGAAATGATCTTATTGATTGACTATCAGAGAACACGACTGTTTACTTCAGTACTTTCACCACTGACAGAAGAGTGACAGACGGTCCGAACGTCCAAAACAGCGAGAGAAAACCAGTTCAGATTTGATCTATTGATCCATAGGAGTTCTTTATAACGGGCTAAAACGCTTTCACAGCTTTATATTGATCAGTAATCAGTCGACTCTCAAAGCAGTGAGGCCACAGGAGGAAAAGGCCAGAAGAGAGACACGTCCAGTCAGAAAAGACAGAGATCAGAACGCAGAGATCAGAACGCAGAGATCAGAACGCAGAGAGCAGAACACGGCGGAGAGAACGGTTCTCCGGCAGCAGCCGTTCTTCACTGTTCTTACTGTGCGAGCTGAGCGGAGCGGAGCTGCTTCCTCGGTCCGTTCAGTCCGTCTACATCTCACCTCAGACTCGGTCTGAAGCCGTGCAGCCCTCCAACTTCCTCATTTCAACAGCTTCCTTCACATTTTAACACTGCTACTTCCTTTTTTTTTCTTTTTTTTTCAGCTGCTCACTGACCAGCGGTCTGCTGAACACACTCAGACCGCCCTGAGAAGATCATCTCTACACCTTTTAGCAGCACTGATAATGTAGATTACAGCTTGTATCTCTGTATACTTGACTGAGTTTTTCATTTCTGTTGTTTGAATCTAAAAACAGGTGTTTTTCTGTCATGCTTTATGTTCCTTTATTATGCACAGTAATGATATTATTCCATTATTAGACTTTTGAATGATTTGAGATCACTGTGAAATGTGAAAACTACAAAAAGAATATCAAAATAGGACATTAATTTATTTAGAATGAAGTTTGCAGTTTGAATAATGTAACAGAAACATTTCAAACTCCATTTGCTCTCATTATCATTTCATCAAACAGTTCTTCTAACATGAGGAATTTGTACTTTGAGCGTCTTTTCTGCTCTGCATAAAAACCTGTAACTCATATTTTCTGCTTTGTCCTTATTCTGTCTTACATTTGGTGAAAATAAAAGAAGGGAAATGAGCAGAAATGTGTAGATCTCAGGGGGCATTGATGTCAGACCGTTGACAGAGAGGTGGAGGCGACGGGGCAGGATGGAGAAGTTGTGCAACGCGGTGACATTTGGAGAAGACGAGCGAGGAGCCGGTCTTCGCAGCTCCTCCGGGCCCGTCTGGACTCCGGTTCCTCGAACCGTGGCCCTGACGGCGGAGGAAGTGCCGCGTCTCGACATCCTCCAGCTGCCTGCCTCCAGCCGCTCGCTGCAGGACGACACACATCTTCTCTTCTCTGCCGTCACCTGTTTGACACACTTCCTCTGCTTTCTGCTGCACAGCTCCACATTTTAAACCAGGGTTTATTTCACCTCAACACAAAGGTTACACAAGTAACTGAGCAATACTTTCAATGCAACAGTGATGAGGGAGTTATGAGGACAAGAAGTGGAGAAATAAACAGTGGGAACCTATGAAACACTGTATTTAGAGATAACTGTTTTTGAATTAAATCAAGTTTATGAATGATAATAAAATGACTGAAATGAGTGAAATCACTGTTGTTTCAACCCACTGTCGCCCAGTTTAGATCTGTAGCAAACAGGTAACAGGTAACAAACTGGGAACTTAATACGTAAATAGTAATAAATGGTAACAAACTGGTAAAATAACTGGTAACAAGTCCATAAAAAATGGTAAGAAATGGAAACTAATGGTAACAAAGATGTAATAATACTGGTAAAATAACCAGTAACAGAAACTGAAAACACATGTAACTAACCAGTAACAAACAGGTAACAAAATGGTCAAAAAAAAACAAATAACATTTTGATAAAAAAGGCAACTAGAAGGTAATCAGCCAGTAACAAATGGAAACAAACTGGTAACAAACATGTAACTAACCAGTAACAAACAGGCAACAAAAAAGTAACCAACTGGTAAAATGATCAGAAATAAACAGAAACTGGTAACAAACACAGCAAACTGGGAAAATAACCAGTAACAAACTTTATAAAGGTAACAAGCAGCGGCAAATCAGTAACTTCTGAGTAACAGATGACAGATTATGAAGCAGATGGAGACGTAAACGATGGATCATGAAGAAAGGCTAAAGGTTAGCATCAGCAAAGCTAACGGTTAGCTTAAAAAAAGAAGATGAGAGGATGAATGATGGACCATGAAGTTTGAACAGTTCCATGTTCGGCCTACAGGGGGCAGACTTCATCCACTAAATGAGGATTTGCCTCCTGTCCCTCATGACTCTACTTGTTGGTTCTCAACCTGAGGTTGGCGACCTTTGAAAGGGCAGCCGGAAGCTTTTTTTCTGCCTGCAGCTGGAAAAATGACACTTTATAAGATCTACAGCAGGAAAAAGATTTATTCCACGCAGAGTTTATGTAGGTGACAGTTATATTAAATAACACAGGCATTTCATTAATAACAATACTACTATCAGCCTTATTGTTGTTGTAAAAACTGTTTTTTCATAGTTTTGATAATATTATCAGAAATTGAGCTGGTTTAAAGTTCAGAATGAAGAAAATGCAGCTTTTAAAGTTTCTCTACGTTAAATTGCAGTTTGAATTGAATTCCTGAGATTTGGAGATTGATTGGTTGACTTACTGAAGTTATTTATTTGTCCTGTCTTTTTTTTTAAGTTGTTTTAAGGGATGGAGCTAAAGTGCAGGTCACTGAGGTCATCCATTCTGCTGCAGCCCTTCACTGATGATGCCTCCTCCATGCATGATATGCATCTCGTATTTTACTGCTGAAAGTTGTGCTGATTTTAATTTATTCATATAGCACTGTGTGGTTTATTCTTCAGCGGAATCCCACCGACTCTGATATCTACAATATGGTCACGATTGAAATATGAGACCAAAGATACACATCTTTCAACAGAAACCATGTGTGGCATTATGGTTTAGTCAGTGCGTCAATGTCAGGAAGGAGCAGAGGCAGCGTTTCTTTTCCACTGTTTCCTGCTACTCATGTGGAATTGTCTTTTTACCTCTTTAAAAGTGTCTTTAAATCAATAGCCATGCCTAGAAGACACTTTCAATACCAGACAAAAATTAAGTCTGCTTTAAAAAAACACAAAAAATGACCACATCAACACGTAATTACCTCCACCAGGAGGTTATGTAATCATGTCGGTTTGTTGGTTTGTTGGTTTGTTGGTTGGTTTGTTAGCAAGATCCCGGAAAAAAGTAACTGACGGATTGCAATGAAACTTTGTGGAAAGGTGGGTCTTGGGCTAACTTAGAATTGATTAAATTTTGGTGATGATCCGGATCACTGTCTGGATCCAGGAATTTTTTAAAGGATTCTTTATCATTGAGAGATAGGGAGTCTTTCACATGGTTGGGCAGGCCCGCCGACAGGGGGCGACAAACACCTGGTTCACAGGACGTGCTGCTTCCAACGTGGAAGTGAGAAGCTCCGCGCACCGACTGTCAGATCGGCGCCCCTGTTAACCTATCTGACGGTTCATACAGGAGGCGCGGGACAGCGCTGCGTGCGTAGCAGCTCGCGCCATGGACCGCGGCCGCTCCGCTCCTCTCTATTTTCTCCGCGAGCGCCGTGGACCGCCAGTTGTAAAGCTGGACAGAGCAGATCGCACCACACAGGAAGTCGGGAACGGAAAATACGAGAGAATCCGGTCCATTTTCAAATTAAAATGAAGTAAAATAACATAAATTATGTTGCTTTTCGGTTTTCCTTTTCAGATAAACACACACACACACACACACACACACACACACACACACACAAAGGGAGAGAGGGCGACAGAGAGAGGCATTGCACGCTGCAGCGCTCGGCTCTGATCACACCCCGATCACAATGTTGTGCGATTATATACGGTGTTCTTATGGTTGTTGGTGACTGATTTGAGCTGTGGCGGAGGTCTGCGCTCTCTGAGTGCCAATTTCTAGTTCCGAATAAAATGATTATTCTGAATCAAACTTTATTCTAAATTAAGCGGATTTTAAATGTGAATTAAATAATTCCTCCATCACGTAAACCTTCATTCCTCTCTAAATTCGTTCTTCTCGTTCTCTTGTCCTGTTGCCACGACACAAATATTCCAAGATGGCCGCCCGAAGCGAGCGTCCGAAGCGAGCGTTGGACCCGAGCCGAGACGATGAGTTTGACGAAAGTCTAAAAGAAATGGATGTCAAGAAACGAGTGGATGGACGGGAGCATGAGACCTGTTTAAAGCGTCAAAGTTAATCGTGAAAGAAAAAACACAGGGGCAGGATGTTTTTTTAATCTTCACCACTCCCTCCAATCAGAACCCTTCACAACCCTCCGATATTAATTCAGAATAATGAATTAATCTATTGTTTTGCCATATAATAATAATAAGAACCAGCTGGATATCGGTGAGAGGCGCTGATTGGCGGCTCCTGGTGGCCCGCTGTGCCCCGGACCCCCCTGCTGTTAGATCCGCCCCTGGTGAGGAGCAGGTGAGGCTACCTGAGAGAACCTCCTCATCCGGATCAATGCCGAACGCAGACGCGCGCTCACGTGACGATCACAGCGATTGATAAGGAGGAAGCGCGTGAACACACCTGCTCCCTCCATCACGGTTCACGCTGACACTGCGGCGGGAGAGAGGTGCGGGTCAGCGGGTTTAACGCAGAAACGCGGGGGAATCGGCGGGTGACCGGAGCGGAGGCGCGTGCCCGCGGGGTCTGCGGGGTTTGCGGGGCGTGCGGGACTCACCGGCTCATGGCCGCCGCTGCGTCCGGGCTGAGGCGCTCTGCGGCGGGGAGAGGAGCAGCGGGAGCATCCTGGAAGAGGAGCTTCTGTTAGCTGCAGCCCTGCAGCGCGCGCACACACACACACACACACACACACACACACACACACACACACACACACACACACACACACACACACACACACACACACGCTGGCCAATGGGGCGCGTTTCTAACCCTTAAACAGACAGCACGCCTGAAGAGCAGCCTCTCAAAATGTCTTCACTTTGTTTTGTTCTGATTTTTTTTTTTAACTTCTTTCTTCAGAAATCTGAATTTTTATTAAGATTTTTACTGTCTCTCCTCCTAAATTACAGGTTATTTTTTTGGCCGGTTCCTCTCTTCCAGTTTACCATTTGTACACATGTTATTCATATATCTATTTATTACTGAAGTTTTATTAGTAGCCTACTGAGTAATTAATTCAAATATTTACCTGTTTAGATCTAAGGCAAGATTGTGAATATCGGAAATAACATTGTAATTTTTATATAAATATAATGGACCCTTCTATTGGGTTTTTTTTTTTAATTTTCTTTGAAAGGGTAATCTAACATACAATGTATGGTACCAACACTGTTGGTAACATTGAAAATGAAACTGACGATGAAAGATTGTGGCTCTACGGCTCTTTGTGTAACAATAAGAAGAAACAAGAGCTGTGAGCGGCTGTGTGAGCTGCTGGTGGCACTAAAAGGTGTGAAGCACTCAGTGAAACCTTTCAAGGTTTCAGCAGGACAGATTAAAATAGTTTACCACGTACTCAGTGTAAAGGAATGTGCTAACAACACGCCGGATGGAACCAAAAGTGTGTTTTTAACACATAACTGTGTTCACATCATGTAATAAAAGAGACTTCAGGACAGTGGTCTCCAGGGGAGGGCTATGGATAGAATTAAAATCTCTAAAAAGTGGGTTCAGATGTAGGAATCGAAAAGATGACCATGTGTTCAGGTATATTCATATTAGGACATGAAGATACAATCAACCAGAACCACTGAAGTGTCGACTTCAACATAATCTATAGTGACTCTACAGCTCAACAGAATTTTCAGAATAAATATAATTATAATATATTTAAAGTGTGAAAATTAATTTGATTTATTTAGGGACTTTATAATTCATGTTCTTAGTACGAAAACAAAAAAAAAAAAAAAACTGAAGAGGTCTCTCAGTGTTCGTTCCAAACATGATTTAAAAAACTGTGTCGGTGAAAAGAAGATGTCGAAAAGTGAATAAAAACATGATGTTTAGTCACCTGATACAACTTTATGAGCAATATGTATGGATGTGCTGTATGGGTGAACAGATGTGTTGTTGATGGATAAATGTGTGTATGTATGATATATGCCTGTATAAATGAATAAATACACTGTCAGATGGATGAATGTAGATGGATAAATGCATCATCGGATGGATAAATGTGTTGCATAGATGGATGAATGTGCTGCCGGATGGGTGAATGTGCTGCCGGATGGGTGAATGTGTCTGGGGAGTCAGCCGGAGCACCACCGGCGCTGCGGTGAGGATTTGCCCCGCCGTTACGTCACTGTCCGGGCTTTCCTAGTGGAGTGAACCCTACGGCGTCATGGCGGAGGCCGGTTGTCGGAGGACCCTGAACTGAAATGCCAGCTCTGTGTACTCGGTGCTGAACGACTGGGAGGACTCTTTCCGTACATCTGAACCGAAGGACCGGGGACTAACTGAACTGTTGACCGGGGGAAGGAGCGGGATTTGAGCGGTTCCACCGGGCTGAGTTGTTCGGGGCTGCGCTCCCGGACCGGGAGAGCTAGCTAGCAGCGGACGGCTAGCTGTCGGCGGAGGCTCGCCGCCTGAATAATAGAAGAAAGGACTCTTCCGGAGGGGAAAGCGGGTTTTAAAGCCGTCTCCGTGGAGCTTCTCCGGTAAGGCGACCGCGCGGCGGACACATGCAGCCGGAGTTAGCTGCGGGCTGCGGGGGAAAAGTGAGCTAAAGCTGCATGTTGATGAGTAAAAGCCGCGAGAAGAGAGCGGAGGAAAACAAGATGGAAGAGGGAGAAGTTAGAGCGCTGCTCCGGGGAGCTGGGCTGGAGAGCCGCTCCGCGCCTCAGCCGCGAGCCCCGGAGGATTAAACCCTCTGCTTTCATTTACATAGAGGGGTGAAGCCGAACCGCGGAGCAGCGGAGCAGAAAGTAAAAACACCGCACAGCCTCCATCCGCAAACTTTGCTCCCTGTGTTAGCCTCCAGCTAGCCTCGTGTCTCACTCAAGCTAGCTGCTTCACTCTGCTTGTTTACTACACACACACTCACACACACTCATCAATAATAGTTGTAATAAATGGACCGAATCCAGTGTTTGGACCCGGGTCGCAGACCCGGGCCCTGGCTACAGACCGCGGGCCGGTGATTTTATGGTTTTATGGTTCCCTCACCCAGAAAAATGACATAAGGAGCTAACAAACAGTGCAGAGAGCGGCTGTCCCGCGGTAATAACACGCTCACTGTGCGGTGATGCGCTCACAATACTGCTCATTTATTCTCGGTCTGGACCGGGATCCTGCGGCTGGTTCTCGGTTTTGGACCGGGACCCGGCCGCTGGCTCTCGGTTCGGACCGGGATCCGGCGGCGGGTCCTCGGGTTAAACCGGGGCTCGATCCCGCGGCTGTCCGCGGTGCTCCGCATTCATCCCCGCTAACCCGCCAACAGCTAACGAGCCGTCAACTAGCCGCTACATGCTAATGCTACAAGCTAAACGAACTGCAGCAGGAACCCGCTCGGGACGCCTGAGACCTGATGTGGACGTCAGTCTGTCCCCTGCAGGACACCAGCCGTCCTCTGCGGGACATTTTTGGGCGCTGTGTGTCTGCTTTTGAGCGTTTCTCGGGGCTTGCGGAGGCTGGGAAAGCCGCTGGATGGAGCAGGCCTGAAGGCCTCTGCAGTGAGCTCCAGTCCATCTGCTCTGCCTGTCTCCAGATCACTGACACAGGCTGGAGCAGAAGACATGAACGCCTTCGATAGATCATAGTAATGATGTTTGTTCAGCTGGCTAAGTCTGCGTTTAATTAATTTGACTGTACGACTCGTGTTTCGTTCTGTTTTTGTCACACTTTGTGATCAAGTCATAATACTGAGGACAGCCTCAGTGAATGCAGCCCATTCCATCCAGCATTCTCTAATGTTATCTATCACCTTGTCTTTCCTCCAGATTAATCACGTGGAAGATAATACTACAGGCTGTTGGAGGAAGTGTGTACTGTGGGTTTCAGCATGGCTGGACGCAGTGAGGATGAAAGTGTGAGCAACAGCAGTGGAGAATCCAGGTATCCTCACCCATCACCTGTCAGGAAAACACTTCTGACCTCAGACATGAGCGCCGTCTGTACAGCTGGCAGACAACACGAAACCTTCAGGAAGCAGTGACTCCACTTACAAGACAGAAGAATGAATAATAAATAATATGAACAAATTTTAAACAGCTGCTATGCTGTACATAATGGCAAATACAATGTGCAGTCAAAATAGTCAACAAGATAATGTAAAGGATGAGAACTAATGTCCAGAAAGAGGGGGCTCTAACTATTCAGCTGACTTTCTTTACCTGCAACCCATGTCAACATGTAAACAACAACAAACCTGTCAGGACGTTCATGTCTGTGGTCAGTGTAAGTTTGTGTGCCCTGTTGTCAGAATCAGCCTGCGTGAAGCAGCCACATGCCAGTCGAAGCTAAATTGCCGTGTTTTCCTTTCCCTGTGCGACAGTAATTCTGATGATGAGTCCGGTTCTGGGTCGGGTTCGGCCTCAGGGTCTGGCTCAGGCTCCAGCTCCAGCTCCTCCAGCAGCAGCAGCCAATCAGGAAGCAGCGACTCAGGAAGCGGCTCAGACTCCGGCAGCCACTCGGATTCAGACACAGAGAAGTCCAAGGAAAAGATGGACCAACCAAATAAGTCAAACATCGACGGAGCCGAGGTACGACATGAGCCAAAGTTGAGACGGACAGTTTGTAAACTAGTGAACAGTGTTGAAATCCTCCCTGCAAACAGACTGTAATTCTCATGTTCTGGTGATCAGTGTTATAGTGTGGAGTTTGCATGTTCTCCCCGAGCCGTGTTTAGTTTTAAAGCATGCATTTTTCATTAGATGGTGACTGAATGTGAGTGAGTGCGTCTCTGTGTGTGAAGAGCTGAACCTGCCTTCACTCTGAGCTGGATCAGATCGGCACTCTGCAGCCGTGAACCTGAATCAATCAGTTATTGTCACAGTCGTCATGCGACGCTTCCGCGCCGGCTTCAGCCTTTTTGGACTGATGCGATTGTGTATTGATTTCAGTTCTGGAAGGCAAACCCCAGCATCCTCGCAGTGCAGAGATCTGCCATGCTCAGGAAACAGCAGCTTCAGCAGCAGCAGCAGCAGCAGCAGCGGCAGAGCTCCTCCAACAGCGGATCTGATGAGGTTCGTTCAGGAAAGCGTCTGGATTTAAAGCCTCGTTCGTCTCCGTTTCTGACGCTCTGCGTTGTTTCCGCGCAGGACTCATCAAGCAGCGACGAATCAGATTCATCAAGCGGATCCAAAAGGAGAAAAAACTCTGGCTCCTCCGACTCGGGATCGGGGTC
This sequence comes from Salarias fasciatus, assembly GCF_902148845.1. Lineage (NCBI taxonomy): Eukaryota > Metazoa > Chordata > Actinopteri > Blenniiformes > Blenniidae > Salarias > Salarias fasciatus. The sequence continues at coordinate 3,740,813 of NW_021941229.1, read as the reverse complement.
GGGCTCCGGGAGCGGGTCAGGATCCGACTCATCAGCGGAGGACAACAGCGACGAGACGGCGTCGGACTACGAGCCGAGTCACAAAATCAAAAGCAGAAAACCTCCAACCAAGTGAGTGTCCGCTGATTGTTTCACGGCTCTCTCAGTGCCGCTCCTCACATCTGAAGCCTCTTGGAAATGTTCCGTTTGCTTCGTGTCTCAGGATGAATTTCCGTAATGGAAAGAAAAGCAGCGTGCCGAAAAAGAAGAGCCAGAAATGTTCGTCCTCAGACGACGATGACGAGAACTACAAGAAGGTGGCGTCTGCCGGGCCTCGGCGGCAGGCCACCGTCAACATCAGCTACAAGGAGGACGAAGAGCTGAAGACGGACTCGGACGACCTGGTGGAGGTTCTGGGGGAAGACGTGCCGCAGCCCGAGGAGGACGAGTTCGAGACCCTGGAGCGAGTGATGGAAGGCCGGATAGGAAGGAAGAGAGGTAAATTCCCGTGACGTGGCTGTGGAAGCTCCCGGTCCGGCTGGTTTGGTCTGATTTCTGTCAACAAATTCTCTTTCCAGCAACTGGAAGTGTGACGACGGTGTACGCCATCGAAGCAGACGGAGACCCCAACGCCAACTTCAACCCCAACAAGGAGGCCGGAGAGGTCCAGTATCTGATCAAGTGGAAGAACTGGGCCCACATCCACAACACGTGGGAGACGGAGGAGACGCTCAAGCTCCAGAACGTCAAGGGCATGAAGAAGCTGGACAACTTCAAGAAGAAGGAACAGGAGCGGAAGAAATGGTACGAGCCGCTGTGACTGATTCACATCCGTCAGTGTTTCAGCTTCTGATCAGGGGAGATCGTTAAGTCAGAGAATCGTGTGTCAGCGTTTCTCCCTCATCTTTTTGATGGACTTTGTAGCTGCTCAGCTCCTCATGCGGTTTATATTAAACGTTATTGTAAGAAACTGTTTAGATGTGGTGATCCTTATCATCTGTGGCCACTAGATGTCACTGTATGACTACAAAAAGCTGCTACAGACTCACAGAAAAGTGTCTGCAAGCTTTAAAAAGGTGCAGCAGAAAGAGCTGAGAGTGTGTGAGGAGGTTGTGAGGAGCTGAGGAACGTCTTCACAGACGGTTCTGGAGCTCCAACTGGACTTACGAAGCTAAAAGATTCCATATGTTTTCCCATAATCTCCTCAAGTGTTTGCTCTCTCGTGATGATCGAGGAAAGATCTGGAGTGAAAAGCTGTTCTTGTCACCACAGGCTAAAGGCAGCGTCACCAGAAGACATAGAATACTTCAACTGTCAGGAGGAGCTGATGGACGACCTGCACTCTCAGTACCAGCTGGTGGAGCGGATCATAGGTACAGCGTCCTCCTCCTTTAACCGTCTCTCCGCAGTTCGGTGTCAGTTCATTGATGACGGACCGTCTGTGAGCAGGGCATTCGAACCAGAAGTCGGCGGCGGGCTTCCCGGACTACCTGTGCAAGTGGCAGGGCTTGCCGTACTCGGAGTGCAGCTGGGAGGACGGCGCCCTGATCGCCAAGAAGTTCCAGAAGTGCATCGACGACTACATGAGCCGGAACCAGTCCAAGACCATTCCCTTCAGAGAATGCAAGGTGGGTCTGCGCTGCCTCCCCGGGGTGGGCCGTTTAAAAAGCAGCGAGCCGTCAGAACCGCCGCTTCTCTCCCGCCAGGTGCTGAAGCAGAGGCCCCGGTTCGTGCCCATGAAGAAGCAGCCGTCGTACATCGGCCACGACGGGCTGGAGCTCCGAGACTACCAGCTGGACAGTCTGAACTGGATGGCCCACTCCTGGTGCAAGTACGACACGCCGTGATCCCCGAACGCCATTTTCTCAGAGCTTCACCTGCCCGCCGTCTGACCTGCCGCCCTGTCCTCCTGCACAGAGGCAACAGCTGCATCCTGGCGGACGAGATGGGTCTGGGGAAGACCATCCAGACCATCTCCTTCCTCAACTACCTGTTCCACGAGCACCAGCTGTACGGGCCCTTCCTGCTGGTGGTCCCCCTGTCCACGCTCACCTCCTGGCAGAGGGAGATCCAGCTGTGGGCGCCCCAGATGAACGTGGTGGTCTACCTGGGAGACATCAGCAGCAGGAACATGGTGCGTTTCGGCTCGGCTCGGGTCGGGGGGGTTCGCGGCGGGCGGAGAGCGAAGCGCGATCCAGACGTGTGGCTTTCTGCTCTTTCAGATCAGAACTCACGAGTGGATGCACGCCCACAGCAAGAGGCTGAAATTCAACATCCTGCTCACCACGTACGAGATCCTGCTCAAAGACAAGGTCGGCCGCTGCTCCACCAAATCCCCTCTCCTGCTTTCCTCATCACGTGTCACTGTTTTAACTGTGTGTGTGTGTGTGTTTGTGTGTGTTTCCAGTCCTTTCTGGGCAACGTGAACTGGGCCTTCATCGGCGTGGACGAGGCCCATCGGCTCAAAAACGACGACTCGCTCCTCTACAAGACCATGATCGACTTCAAGTCCAACCACAGGCTGCTGATCACGGGAACGCCGCTGCAGAACTCTCTGAAGGAGCTGTGGTCGCTGCTGCACTTCATCATGCCAGAGAAGTAAACCTCTCTCTCTCTCTCTCTCTCTCTCTGATTTGACTTGGCTCGAGAAAAATCCAGGAAAACTGCTGCTGGTCCGTCTGAATGTTTGATAACCGAGCTTCATGCTAAACGGTGAACCATCAGCGTCTCGATCCTGATGGACTTTTGCCGTCCGCTGTGCAGGTTTCACTCCTGGGAGCTGTTCGAGGAGGAGCACGGGAAAGGCCGGGACTCGGGTTACACCAGCCTGCACAAAGAGCTGGAGCCGTTCCTGCTGCGCAGAGTCAAGAAGGACGTGGAGAAGTCGCTCCCGGCCAAGGTGGAGCAGATCCTCCGGGTGGAGATGAGCGCCATCCAGAAACAGTATTACAAGTACGGAGTGCTTCTCTCTCGGAAGCTGATGGATTCCAGCTGACAGAATCCAGAGAGAAACGGGAAATCTTCTGGATCTGGTCCTAATGTGTGTGTGTGTGTCTGTGTGTGTGTCTCAGATGGATCCTGACCAGAAACTACAAAGCTCTGAGCAAAGGTACCAAAGGCAGCACGTCGGGCTTCCTCAACATCATGATGGAGCTGAAGAAGTGCTGTAACCACTGCTATCTCATCAAGCCTCCGGAGGACAACGAGTTCCTCAACCGGGCCGAAGCGCTGCAGGTTGGTTCTTCAGGGTCCTGAACGGGAGACTCTGAGGATTGGCTTTGGTCTGCGTTTCAGTTGCTCTTATCTTTTATTGCTCCGTTTTATTGTGCCGGGACCTGAGCACATGCGGAAACGTGAATGGTTTTTACTTCATCGTCACTGGCGATAAACGAACCTTTGAACCTTCCGCACTCTGCGTTTTGAAATGGATTACACAGTTTCACCGTTTATTCACCAGCTGAACATCTTTCTCCCTCCTTCGGCAGCAACTGATCCGCAGCAGTGGGAAGCTGGTGCTGCTGGACAAGCTGCTGGTGCGTCTGAAGGAGCGAGGCCACCGGGTGCTCATCTTCTCCCAGATGGTCCGGATGCTGGATATCCTGGCCGACTACCTGAAGAGCCGGCAGTTCCTGTTCCAGGTGGATCCGCGCCGCTCCGATGGGACAGACCGGCACGCCGCTCGCCGCTCTCATCCGGGAACGTGCTTGACCCGTTTCTTGTTTTTGCTCGTCTGCAGAGGCTGGACGGCTCCATCAAAGGGGAGATGAGGAAGCAGGCGCTGGATCATTTTAACGCCGAGGGCTCGGAGGTACGGCGCCGCCGCCGCCGCTCCTTCCTGCTCCAGACTCGTCAGAGTGGGCGGCGTCCTGAAAGTTTCCTGTGTGCAGGACTTCTGCTTCCTGCTGTCGACGCGGGCCGGCGGCCTGGGAATCAACCTGGCGTCGGCCGACACGGTGGTGATCTTCGACTCGGACTGGAACCCCCAGAACGACCTGCAGGCCCAGGCCAGGGCGCACAGGATCGGCCAGAAGAGACAGGTGAGCGCCGCACGAGTCCCACCACCACCGAGAGCCGGTTCGATCCCCGCCGCTGACCGCCGCGCGTCTGCCGGCGGAACCCGCAGGTGAACATCTACCGCCTGGTGACCAAGGGCTCGGTGGAGGAGGACATCATCGAGAGGGCCAAGAAGAAGATGGTGCTGGACCACCTGGTCATCCAGAGGATGGACACCACGGGGAAAACCGTCCTGCACACCGGGGCGGCTCCGTCCAGGCAAGTGACGGAGTTTCAGCCGACACGGGGCTGTTTTTATGGCTTTTCGATCAGTTTTTCTTCTTCTTCTTAAAGCTCTCGGCCCGTTGGCCACGTCGTCTGACTTGAAGGTGTGTTTTTCATTCTCAGCTCTGCGCCGTTCAACAAAGAGGAGCTCTCTGCCATCCTGAAGTTTGGCGCCGAGGAGCTCTTCAAGGAGCCGGAGGGAGAAGAGCAGGAGCCTCAGGTGTGTGTGTCCTCCTGCTCCGAGAACTGGCGGAACGGCACAGAAAGACGGAATATCAGTCAAATCGGACGCTTCCTTCCTGTAGGAAATGGACATCGACGAGATCCTGAAAAGAGCTGAAACCAGGGAGAACGACCCCGGACCCTCCACGGTGGGAGAGGAGCTGCTGTCGCAGTTTAAGGTAGGAGATGATTTTTTAAATTTTTTTTCAAGTTTCAGAGTGTCCTGAAGGTTTCGGCGCTGACTGAGGTGTGCCGCTCCGTCTCCCACAGGTGGCCAACTTCACCATGATGGAGGACGAAGACATCGACATCGACTCGGAGCGGAGCCAGCGCAGCTGGGACGACATCATTCCCGAGGAGCAGCGGCGGAGGATGGAGGAGGAGGAGCGGCAGAAGGAGCTGGAGGAGATCTACATGCTGCCCCGCATGAGGAACTGCGCCAAGCAGGTACGGAGCGCCGCCGTCCGCCGCCGACGCAGGGGACTGCGGGACAGGCGTGTGATCCGGATCGGTTTGCTTTAACAGATCAGCTTCAACGCCAGCGAGGGCCGCCTCAGCAGGAGCAGGAGGTACTCCGGCTCCGACAGCGACTCGCCCTCAGACCGGAAGAGGCCGAAGAAGCGGGGACGGCCTCGGACCATTCCACGAGAGAACATTAAAGGATTCAGTGACGCTGAGATCCGACGGTGATGCACCGCTGCGCGTGTGTGTGTGTGTGTGTGTGTGTGTTGGTGAAGTTGTCAGTGTTCCCTCCTAATGCGTCTGTAAACAACCTCACAGGTTTGTCAAGAGCTACAAAAAGTTTGGGGGACCACTGGAGAGGTGAGTCTGCCGCCGTCCTCCCGTCCGGTCTTCAGACGTGTGTTTCTCCAGCCTGCTGACGGTTCGATTCCCCTCAGGCTGGACGCTATAGCTCGGGACGCGGAGCTGGTGGACAAATCCGAGCACGACCTGAAACGTTTGGCAGAGACGGTTCACAACGGCTGTGTGAGAACGTTACGGGAGAACCCCTGCGGGCCGGAGAAGACTTCAGGTAGGCGGAGCTTTCTCGCCGGGCTGGGTTTGTTTCGTGTTGAACCATCAAGAGATGTGAAGGCGCTCATGTGTTTCCACACTGTGGCCACCAGGGGGCAGGAGAGGGAAGGTGAAAGGTCCCACCTTCAGGATCTCCGGGGTCCAGGTCAACGCCAAGCTCGTCATCTCCCACGAAGAGGAGCTGGCGCCGCTCCACAAGGCCATTCCCGCCGACCCCGAGGAGAGGAAGAAGTAAGCCCCGCCCCCCTCCCGTCCCGCTTCGCGTCGCACGTGGCTCGTGCGTTGAACTGCATGCCGTGTGTTCAGGTATATGATTCCGTGCCACTCGAAGGCGGCCCACTTCGACATCGAGTGGGGGAAGGAGGACGACTCCAGCCTGCTGATAGGAATCTACGAGTACGGCTACGGCAGCTGGGAGATGATCAAGATGGATCCAGACCTCAACCTCACTCACAAGGTGAGTCCAGACTCCGCTCAGGCCTCCTTCCACCGCTGCTCTGCAGGATTCTGTCATTTTAACGTCCTGCTGTGTGGAAACAGCTTCTACCGGACGACCCCGATAAGAAGCCGCAGGCCAAGCAGCTGCAGACCCGAGCAGACTACCTCATCAAGCTACTGAGCAAAGACCTGGCCAAGAAGGAGGCTCAGAAACTGGCCGGCGGCGTAAGTCTCGGCGCCACTCCAGTCCTCGCGCTGACAAAACCAGAACCTCTGAACCCCTCTCGATGTCCGCAGGCCAACTCACGAAAGAGGAAACCCCGAAACAAGAAAAGCAAAACTGTGAAGCCTCCCAAGATGGACGAGGTGATGAAGAGCCCGTCCTCCGACCTGCAGTCCGACAAGAGGTCGGACGACGAGGACGAGATGGAGGAGGAGAAGGTAGGTCGGCCCGCCTCGGCTCGGCTCGGCTCGGCTCTCTTCACCTCCTCACCCGACTTGTTCCCGTCCTCCAGGAAACGGCGCCGGCCAAGACTCCGAGCAGACGAGGCCGAGCCGACCGGCCGGCGCTGAAGGAGGAGGAGGACGACGAAGACGACGACTACAACGACGAGGACGAGGAGGAGGAGGAGGAGCCCGAGCAGGAGGAGCTGTCTTCGGCCGGCGAGAGGGAGCCCAAAGAAAAAGAGATCAAGAAGGATGGAAAGAAGGAGAAGAAGGAGGAGAGCTTCGACCTGAAAGAGACGAAGGAGCCGAAGGAGAAGAAGGAGGCGAAGCCGCTGGAGGCCGTCCATAAACAGGAGGACAGCCTGGACAAGGTGAGGACGCCGCCGCGAGCGCCGGGGTCACCTGATCCTCGGACTCGGTCTGACTGAATCCTTCGCTCCCGTCCAGCAGAACGACGTCAAGCCCGAAGCCCGGGAGCGGGCCAAGAAGCCGTCCGACGGGCCGCTTCACATCACGGCCAGCGGCGAGCCCGTCCCCGTGTCCGAGGAGTCCGAGGAGCTGGACCAGAGGACCTTCAGCGTGGTGCGTCCCCCGTCACCCCCCGTCACCCCCGTCCAGTCACTCCTCTGCACTGAAGCTTCCAACACTCACATCAGAAATATTAATCCTACACACATTAAAGTATCACAGGCAGAAGAAAACACTGTTCAAATGTCTAGTTTTTTTTAGGGCTGTTAGTTAATCACATTAGAAAATGATTAATTAATGTAGGAATGACTAAGGATCAATTTTTTAAATCGTAGTTGATTAATCATGATTTAAAAATCGTGATATTATGTGATTACATTATTAGACCTAGGGCTTTTTCTCAGTTTGAAAACTGTATTTTTAACATTTCATTAAGTTGATCTACATGACACTTTATTTTGAAAAAAACTGCCAACAAGGTTAAAAAGGAAATTCTTTCTCTGTGTCCGATTCCCGATCAAGACGCTCTGGTCAGAAATCGGCGGCTGCAAGAAGTCGTGATGCTGAAACTTCAGCAATGACTTTAAATTTAAAGGTGCATTAAGGAGTTTTACAACCTTAAAAATACTTATTTTCCACCATAAATATGTTCCGCATTTTTAATGATGTGTACAATGTGCTCTGAGATATTCATTATAAGTACCTCTAACAGCGCTAAATTGTCACTTGAAAGTCACAGTGCCGGTCCGGCACCAGAGTTTTTTGGGGGAGAATTTGAAAGGAATGACGTAATGCTCGCTCCGGCTGGATAGGTTTCGATTTGTCCGCCATTACTCCGCCAGATGCTTAGTGAGCAACAACTGAGCAGGAGCTTCCAGAAAGTAAGAACAGACTGGCTTCTAGCACTGCCACAGCTCCACACAGACCCACCAGGTAGAAGAAACTTAAATCTTACTTGAGCGCTACTAAACGAGCGAAGACGGAGTCCCCGTCTTCCATGCACGCGAGCCACAGGGACGAGTTTTTCACTAAGCTGCGTTACGCCCAAGGCCTGCAGGGGGCGCTGTTTCGCATAAAACGTGCAAACTCCTTAAGGCACCTTTAACTTCATAGCTGATTTTCTGGACTGATGGATGCTTTACGATTTATGTTATGGACTGAAAACAGCCTTCAAATCAAAACAACAACATTTAAAATGTGCAGTTCAAAGCGTGATTAACTATGGAAATAATGTGATTAATCTTGTTTGGGGAAAGTTAATCTTTTGAAAGTTCTAGTTTTTTTTTAAACACCAGTTTCTTCCCCTAAACATTTTTTATTGTGAAATGTGTTTTCAAAAATACAAAAAGGATGATAAATTCTATTGCTAGTTTATTTTGGCATGTGTGAGTTCATTAAACTTAAGAACATGAGACTTGCCATCAACAAAAAACGGAAAATTAGAGGAATATGGAGCATTTAGAGTTTATTTTGATGTTTGTTCTGCTCAGCACTGCCCCCTGCAGTGAGGCAGAGGTACTGCCTGCTTCACTGTCTTCAAACTGTGGGAAAGAAACCGAGTGTCTTTAAAGACTTTCTGGTTTGCATCATGAGAAACGACTGTAATCATCCAAAAATTCAATTCAACACATTAAAGATCCTCATCTCTACTTCGCCCTCACCTCAAAGGTCTGTGTAGTCTCCATCCATCAGATTCCCGCGGTTCTCTCGGTCCTCTGCTTCTCTGCCCGTTGTGCTCCTGGTGTGACTGACGGGCGGCGTTTTGCTGGGTGTTGCAGTGCAAGGAGAGGATGCGTCCCGTGAAGGCCGCCCTGAAGCAGCTGGACCGGCCGGAGAAGGGCCTGTCGGAGCGGGAGCAGCTGGAACACACCCGGCAGTGTCTCATCAAGATCGGGGACCACATCACCGAGTGCCTGAAGGAGTACTCCAACCCCGACCAGATCAAGCAGTGGAGGAAGTCAGTGCGCTTCGTGTACCGCTCTTCTCCTCGCAGCCGTTCGGTTTTCGCCGTTAGATTTAACGCCGTGACGTTTCCCCCGCAGAAACCTGTGGATATTTGTTTCCAAGTTCACCGAGTTCGACGCCAGGAAACTCCATAAACTTTATAAGCACGCAATCAAGAAGAGGCAGGAGAACGCTCAGGTGAGTCTGGAGGAGACCCGCATGGCGGCGGCGGTGATGATGATGATGATGGTGATGGTATTGTCCGTCTCCGCAGGCCTTGGAGCAGAACACTAGAAGTCTGAACGCCCACAGCTACAAACATGCAGGTGAGCCCCGGCCCGGTCCGTCTGCAGACCCTCAGGACCAGACGGACCGGTCCACACCCACCTCCGTCCCTCTGCTTCCTCCGCCAGACATCGAGCGCCTGAAGGACAACTGTCACCAGGACGAGAGCAGCCGGGACAGCTACAGCTCGGACCGGCACCCGCCCTCGGGCCGGTACCACGACGGCGGCGGCGCCAAGGAGCGGCCCAGCTCCGAGCCCCACAGGAAGACCGCCGGAGGGGAGTCCAGGAAGAGACCCTACTCCTCCTTCAGCAACGGCAAAGACCACCGAGACCGAGACCACTACAGGCCGGACAGCAGAGACCGGGACCGGGACCGGGACAGGGACCGAGACCGGGATCGGGACAGGGACCGGGACCGAGACAGAGACCGGGACCGGGACCGGTGAGGACAGAAAACTCAACACAAAACACTCATGGTTGAAATCGATGTGGTTTTCAAGATGGCGGAAAAAAATTGAAGTCAATGCTTTTCTAAAAATGCAATGCGTGTGTGTTTGCGTGTGTGTGTGTGTGTAGATACTACAACGACAGTAAGCACAGGAAGCTGGAGGACTACCGCGGCGGCAGCAGAGACCACCGCCCGGACCTGAAGGACCACTCCCACGCGGAGCACCGCTCCTCGTACCGTTACCACTCGGACTGGCAGGCGGAGCAGCGGGCGTCGGCCAGCGGGCCGCGCTCGCCGCGGGACCAGCGCTCGCCCTACGACTCGCGCTCGCCCATGGGGCACCGCTCGCCCTTCGACTACTCGTCGGACCACAAGAGCACACCGGAGCAGATCTGGAGCAGCCGCAAGACATAGCAGGAGCTGCCGGGTCTGCGGTAGCAGCCATAGACTCACCACACAGCAGAGGCCTTACAGGACTGCCTGTCGGAGGAAACCAATCAGAGCTTATTTTTCTATTTAAGAGCCGTCGGCTGCCGCCGCCGCCGCCGCCGCCGCGGGGCCGTGTCGGCTCGGCGCCGCGCAGCACAAGGTCTTTTCTTATTTTTGTAAAACTTTTTTTTTGTTTTTTTTTTTTTAAACTCTGGAAATGGACACGTTGACCCTGAGTGCTGCCTCACATGACACTGGATGTGTGTGTGTCTGTCTGTCCGTCTGCGTGCGCGCGCGTGTGTGTGTGTGTGTGTGTGTCGCCATCATGCTTCCTGTGACGACCTTATTTAAGTGTTAGTTGAGTGAGACGGCGGCGACCCCGCCGGCCGCACCGCGATCGAACCGGGCCCCCGCCTGGAGTACCTCATATACAGCATTTCTCATGTCTCAGCAGGTTTTCCTTTGTTCCGCCAGGTGTGAATTATTTAATAACATATCTTAGCTGTACAAAATGGTCATGTGGAATTTTTCAGAGCATCTTGTATCATGTTGTTTCTTAAATAAGACTGTACATTTTTTTTGTAAAATAGTAAAAGGTGGTCTTTTTCCTCAGGCTTTTGGATTTATTCGGACTCTCCTTTCCCATCGACTCAGGCTTTTTGTCGTTCTCCCAGCGAGCTTCTGTATCATGGGTCTTCAGAATGTAACTTTTGGTAAAGGGAAAGGTCTCGCTGAACTCTCTAAGTCCTTAGTTTTTTTTTTTCTGGGCGCGTTTGGATCCGGAGCCGCCCGGCCTCGCCTCGCCGCCGGGCTCGGTCCCGGCAGCGGGCCGCCGTCTCTCAGTAGAAGCAGCTGGTAGATCTTAAACCAACTAGACTTTGTTTCTTTGATTTTTTTTTTTCTACGTAGGCAATAATAATAATAATGTCAATGTTTCTATGCAGCCAAGTGTGTGTGGAACCAGCCAACTGAATGAAGTCGCTGTTCTGGTTCTCACTGTTGTACATAGATTCCCTCTATATTTCCAAATGAATTTACACTGAAAGTGCATGGATTTTTATGAGCTGTTTTATATAGTTGTTTATGAAGCCATTAAAAATCAATCACTGTACTCACCCGTACAAACCTTCTTCACGCCGGTGTCCTGTTTTTCTGGAAGCGTCTGCGCCGCAGCGCCGCCTGCTGGCTGCCGGAGGACCTGCATGTCCACAAGCTCTCAGGCTGGGAAGTTACAATTCAGTTTATCCAGCTGATGTTCTGTTTATCAGCAGAACAGACTTTAAATCTTTGACTGAATTTGAAAATTGAGAAACCAGCCTTTATCTTATTTATGTGTTTATCAATCAAAAGTTGAGAAATAATATACAGTTATAATTCACTGAGTCCGGTTAGAAGATGTTTTTAATTTGGAATTGGTTTAGTCTGAATTCTATTCCTGAGCTTGGTGTTTACGTGGGAAAAACGAAGGATTACATCCTCTTTAACAGCGGGGGCTGTGAAGCGTTCTGATTGGACGAGGGGGGCGGGTTTCAGGTTATGACTCGTTTTCAGTGATGAACTTTTGGAAAAACCGGGCAAAGCCAAGAGCATTACCACCTTGGATCTTTGCAAAGGATCCTGGCAGGTAGCTCCAGAACCTGCCTGTACAGTAAAATCCTCCAGGGCCAGAGAGGAGGTGAGGTACCTGGGTTCCCTGATTGGCAAGGGAGAGATAAAAACCCCAGGTGGAGAAGGTCAAAGCGGTAGAAATGATCCCAAGACCTGAACCTAAGAAGCAGCTAAGATCATCTCTTGGACTTACTGGGTGGTACAGAAGGTTCATCCCACATTAACCGACCACACGAAGACGTCCAGAGAATCAAAACTACAGTGGACTGAAGAGTCCAGGCTGACCTTCAAGATTTCTCATCTGCCAAGCTCCTGCATCCTTCTCCAAGTAGATGCTTCAGATGTCGGGCTGGGAGCTGCGCTGGTGCAAGGAGAACCCGGAGAAGGAAGAACCTGTTCCTGAGTAGAAACCTTTTCAGCCGGGAGAAGAGGTATTCTACCACTGAGAAGGAGGGCCTGGCCTTCAGGTGGGCCACCGACACTCTGCGCTATGCGTCAGCCACCGGGAGAAGGGGTGAGAAATGTCCTGAAGGTGCACATTCCTCGCACTTAAATCAGTAGTGGGGGGATATGTTTGGTGACTTTTTACGGTTTCATTCAAAAATATTTTTGGGTGTAGACATTTTCCCTTTTGGTTTATTCATTTACACATCTGTTTCTTTCCCCTTTGTGTTCACTGCTTTTCCTCTTGCATGAGCTGCAGGTGAGAGAACAGACACACCTGAAGCCAGTCAGGCTGACTGGAGCTGCAGGGTAAAGAGGGCGCGCGAGTGAGGCATGTGAGAGTGGCGGTAATGCTCCTACGTTGGTTGGCAACTGCCGTAAAACTCGAAGAAGAAGAAGGAGAAGAAGAAGGCGGCGGCGGAATATGAGAGGAGAGCCTGTGCTGTTTGTTGGATTAACATCTCCTGACTTGATAAAAGTATTTATTAAAAAAAATGATTGGGGGAGTAACCCTGTGTGGATCTCCTCATCATCGTCTACTTAAATAATAAACAGAAACAGTGAGAAAAGTATCTCAAGCTCTCTACAGACTGTTTGCAGAACTGGAAGCTGAATTCTCCAAAACCCTCTAGACCCAGCCATGGAGGATTTAATACTAAACACGTGTCTTCAACAAGGCTGGAGAGTCCATTTGAAGCTACATAGAGGCACATTTCATTGTCGCTGTGGATTCCAGTCTCATTAAAAGCCATTTTGTTTACATCGGGGTGGAGATGTGAGTGGATCGTACCAACCTCTATCCTAGAGAGTCTCTTTTCTCAGCAGGTATGGTTACTGTACCTTTTGTCTTTTTGCAGGATTTGTCCTGCCATGACACAGTTAACTTGTTCATTCAGATCAATAATTTGTTCATTTGAAGCCCATCCTAGCTTTTATTCTCTTTACTGTAATGTTCCTACAAGCTGCTCAAACTCATCAGTGGCTGCTGTGTGTGGTTGTAATGCCACAGTTTAGCCACCAGATGGCGCATGAGCTCCTTGGAGCAGAAAAACCAGTCTGGTTGAAATCCAGCTCCAACCTTGAAGGAGCACAGCGCAGTTTGCTCGTTTTATGCGAAACACCGACCCCTGCAGGCCTTAGGCGTAACTGTAGCTTAGTGAAAAGCTCGTGTCTGTGGCATGCGCCCATGCACGTGCACACAAGAGGGGAACTCCTTCCTCGCTCTTTTAGCAGTGCTCGAGTAAAATGTAACTTTCTTCTGCCTGGTGGGGTCTGTGCTGGAGCTGTGGCAGTGTAGAAGCTGGTCTGTTCTTACTTTCTTGAAGCTCCATCCTCAGTACTGCTCAGTTGTTGCTGCTAAGCGCCTGGCGGAGTAATGGCGGACAAATCGAAATACCAGGCCAGCGGGAGCGCGCATTACGTCAGGCTCAGAGCGATTTGTACCCGAATCACTCATACTGCTGTGCCTTCAGTGCCCTGCACAGGACAATTGGAGCGACTGCGATCTTGCAAAAATAGCTCTTGCTGCCCATCAGGCAAAGGTGAAAACGTGTGTGGGTGTGAATAATTGATAATTTAATATTTAAAACTGCGCTGTGCCCCTTTAAAAAACAGCGTAAAACAGCGTAAAATGTAAATTGACTATTTTTAAAATGCTAAAATAAAAAAACAAGTTGAAGTTTAAATGTCAGTAAGAGCCTGTCTCACTGGCGCTCAGCGGCTGGCTGTGGAAACCAGCCAGTCCGGAGAGTCACAGGAAATTCAAACGTGAGTTTCTTGGAGGCTTTTTCCCAGTCAGCAGAAGGAGGAGGAGGAGAGGGAACGAAGGGAGCGCCATCTACTGACAGCTCTTCCTGGAAATAAATTACAACGGTGTAATTATGAAATATGAAATTGGCGTTTTATTGATGTTTCTTTTAAGGTCAGCGCAGCTCACCTCTATATCACTGATGCCAGAAATATTGCAGTTGTTCCCCATGGATGATGGGAGTTTCAGCTCTATGAGGATCACAGTAGAGAAGCAGGACAGTCAGCAGGCAGCCCCAGCTCCACCACCCCCACCCCCACCTCCATCTGGGCAGCAATCAGCCACTGGAATCAAGGGCCAGCTGCCAAGATCAGTGAGCACGTCTCGGTCAATCCGAAGGTAGGAGGGGCTTCACTTCTGTTTCTGGAGCACCTGGACCTTTGGTGTAAAAATGCATGAAGAACCTGAACCCTGTGACATTAAACTTGTTCTTTTTACAGGACAAGTTGGGTTACCTGTCTGCTGCAAGAGTGTCACTTGCATGTTAAACAGTAATTTGACCTCAACGAGGAAAGACTGAATAAAGCGAATATTGAATCAGACTGACTGAATTCAGAAATCCAGCAGAATGTCACATTTATAGTTTGCAAGACAAAAAGAAAACAGATGGGCTCCGTCCAAATGTTGGCAAAACAGTGACGACTGGGTGAGCTAACATTTTTGGATATAAATAACAGGAGAGCTCACTTGGGGATTTACCATGATGGATTACTTCTATACAAGTTACCGATGTCCTCGGAGAAACACGTGAAAGAGCCGAACCCTACAAATGACCAGCTGGGTGGTCATGGTTGGAGTTGTTGAAGAAGAGGCCGTCGTACCAGTGACTGATTAAACAGTGAAGGAGGCCAAGGGGAACGATGGAAGCTACATCCTGACAGACGGTCTTGGAAATGAAACTGTAGAGTCTGAAGGCACACTGGGTAACTTGCAGTAAGACTTCCTGTTTGGTTTCCATTTAAGCCCGATAGCTGCTGTATGGATAAATGAATGGTTTTGGTGTGAATGCAGAGGCAGAACATGAAGACCAACGACTGTCTTCGTCTTCTAATGGAGACAAAATGCAAGGAAAATCCCTGCAGATGAGATGACTGCTTTCACAAGAGTTTAGCAGAGAAGATGGAGAACCAGGTATTGTTTAGATTTCAAATATTAGCTGACGAAAGTTTGAACAGGCCGATCAGTGACAAATACATTTGATCACAGAGCAGAGATCATAAACAACACCAGCAGGCCTTCCTGTGCTTGACCTGCAGAGGAACTGTGTTTATTTTACACCTTTGGAAATTACAAGTGAAACAGAAGTGATCACCTGGAGCATGACAACAATTCCTTCAGTGATGGACTGATGGATTTGATAAGTTTGATATTTTGACAGTGATTAAGAACCTCACTTTAATTTGATGTTTACTTTATGTGCACAAATAACTACTGTACATGTTTATTTTTCCTGACCCCAGTCCATTTAAAAGTCTACTCTCTCCTTAATTATTTCTGAGTCAGCAGTGTTTTAGAAACAGTCCAGAATATCAGTTTTCCTTTTCCTTTTCTTTCTAGATGTACCGACCCAGCCCATGTTCTCCTCCAGACTGGTGGGATGCAGACTCCATGGAAGAGAGGAGGAGCCGTTCTCCCACTGGCTGGACTGTTTACAGCTCTGGCAATAATTAAAAACTTGTATTAATCACCAGTTGTTTGTCAGTTATTTAGTTTGTTCATTTGTTGGTACATAGTTCTTTCTGTTGTGTTCATAGTTTTGTTCAAGTAAATAACACTTGAATTTGTGTCATGTGTGTTTAAAGCTGGCAGAGATGCTGACAATTGGATTTTCTGTTCTGAAATGGTATTAAAAAAAGAATCATTATTTGATTTTCATTTTATATTTAGAATAACAAAAAATAAAATCAGTAAAAGACAGAAAATAGAAAAGGTAGATTTTGTAATTTTCTCAGCGCAGACGTGGTCACCAGCAGGTGTGGCGAGGAAGCCATGCCCCTTTGAAATCCTCCTATGCATTTTTTGCACGTTATTTATATTTTTTCCACAAGAAAAATAAAGTGTTCTGCTCAACTTGGGCTCATCTCCTCCTCTTGTTTAGTAAGGAAATACATTTTGGTCGTTGCACATGGAGGTAAAACAGCCTTTTACTGTACATGTCAGCTGCCACTGCTAGTCTTTCCTTTTAGAGTTCCAGATCTTCAGATGACAGCTCCTCGGTGGCAAGGCGCCGGGGTGGACGAGGTTCGCCCCGAGTACCGTGAGTCTCTGGATGTGCAGGGACTGTCTTGGTTGACACGTCTCTGCAGCATCGCGTACAAACATGCCATAGGGTGACAAATCCCCAGGATTAAACTTTACCTCCCCTATAAAACTTTATGGCAACATAAAAACTGCACAGGCTACAGATGACTTCCATGCAAAACAACTTTACGGTAATATTTCCCACACAAGAACATTTTAACAATTACATTATATATAAAAAAATGTATGAAATGTATAAAAAATATTAGTGTAGAAATTGCAAAATTGTAGAACAATTATGACAACATAAACCACACAACAATATATCTGTAATACAAAAAGAAAATAAAGTGTCTGTCAAAAACAAATAAAACTAGAATAAAAATAAGAACCTGGTGAAAATGTAAACTTGTAGAACAATCAAATATCAACGTAAACACTGATTAAAAACAATGTAAACCACGCAAGAATATTTGTGTATTACAGAAAGAACACAAATAAGAATAAAGTGTATATAAAAATCTAAATAACTATAAAACTTGGGCATGATGAAGATGTCAGTGCTAAACTGCAGAACAATCTGAACAATGTAATAAGTGTAAGCAATAAGTGTGACCTGCTTTGAGGACTTCCCTGAAATTGCATTTTCCTCTTTCAGCATGTGAGAGTTTTGATTTGAATATATATGTGTGTGAGAGCAGTTTGAAAGGTTGCTGCTGCAGCAGGATCTGAGCCTTGTTTGATCGCTGGCACCTGTGGAGCCATGGGAAGCAGCTCGTCAGGCCCGTCAGCCAATCCTGCAAAGCCACCTGAGGGAATAAAAGGTCTGACTGGTGCCTCTGTGACAGCCAGGGTGGAGACGATGGGGTGTTTGTTGATGAGAAACCGCTGCAACCTGTGACAGGTGGAATTCCACCTGATGACACAGTCCTGTCTGTTCTGTTCCCAAATCTTTCACCAGAAGGTTTATGGTGTGTGCCAGACATGGCAGGTGGGGCCAATCTGTGATTTGGATGGCGTTTGTTACGCTGGCAGCATTGCTGGTTATACAGGAGCACATTTTGAAGTCCTCAGTGAAGTGGCAGGCTACAGACATGAAGGAGGCGGTCACTCTGGGAGTCCAGCAGTCTGTTGTGAGACACATAGCTGACACTTTGACATCTATTTTGTGGGACATTATCTTTCTATTTCGGTAGACTGCGCGAGGAGTTTAGAGCATCACAGAACCTTTTAAATCCACGACCTTCCACAAAATAAAATGGCTGCAAGTCAGTTGCAATAATTTGGACGAGTTCTTTATCGAGTTTTGCCCGTCTCAGTGGGGTCAGTGCAGGTTTGGAAAAACTGTACTGACACTGATTTTATTTGGTTTTAATGGCAGGAACATTGTTTTTTGAAACAGAAGGTCCTTGGCTGGATTCTGATGTGGGCCCAGCGGTGCCCGAGGGAGTGTCGGGTGATGTTGGTGCTGAAGAGAGGGCGGCCTGGCTCAGCCCACTACTTGTTATGGAGGCTGAAGTAGTTGAATTAAGCCTAATTTCCACAGCTCCGGCACGGGTCAGGCACGGGTCGGGTTGTGCCAGATGTGCGTTTCCACTGGCCGTGGTGACGTAATAAGAGTTACGACCCGTGACAATTTTTCGCCCCTGGTTGCGAGGAGTGACCAATCATGCTGCACCGGATATGGTAGGGAGGAACTGAACACCGCTGTCTGCTCATTGGTCCGTGACAATTGCCAGTCTAGCTCGCCCTTGAAGCAGCCAGCCATCTGTGGAAATCCATTCTACCAGTAACAACAACTTCACAGATTCTCCGCTTAAAATGTCGACCGAACAGTGGTCAAAGCACGAGGTTGAAGCACTCCTCGGCATAATCGGTGAGGAGGACATACAGCGTGACCTGGACGGCGCCGTCCGCAATCAGAAGACGTTCTGTGTCATTTCAGATCGCATGAGGCAACACGGCGTCAACCGCTACTGAGCAATGCCATGCCAAGTCCCAAAAAATGTGTAACGACAATCGGAAGGTGAAGGACCACAACGGCCGCAGTGGGGTCCAGAGTGAGAACTGGCGGTGGTTTGAAGCGATGGACGTCATTTATGGCCATAGACCGGCCAGCCAAGGGAAGGAAACCACAGCGGAGAGCAACGAAGCCCGGCGCAGATCTGTTGTGGGCGGCAACGGTGAGTTTTCGCAATTCTTAACTGTGCTTTCAACCACCGGTGCTGCTATGCAATTAATTATCCAGGACTTCACTCCATGCTTTTGGTCTTTAATTTGCACTGGTGTGGGGCGCTAGCTAGTAGCTTCAGCACGCGGCTCAGCCAGTTAGCACCCATGTGCTGTCGGCATTTTTTTTTAAGTGTTCTTTTCTGTGTAACATTTCTCCAGGAGGACGTGTGGCGCTCCTGCGTGAGGAGCCCCCTGCCTCTGGGCCCAGCGACGTCGACGGGAGATGCAGCACTCGGCACCGGTGAATACGTTGGCATCTACACCGTCACTCGCCCAGCCGTGCTCCCCCATACCACCTCCCGGAGGACGTGTAGCTCCATCGGTGGTATCATGCACACTGCAGCGCTCAGGTGAGGAGGACTCTTGTACATGCTGTAGATGCTGCACAGAAGTGTCACAGTCGCCACAATATGTCAACGCCACAGAAATTGTTAGTGACCAAAAGAGGAAACGGTGAATCCTTTACAGATGTGCAGAACAGTCAGTCACTGGCTACACTATGCAACCCCGGAAATGCGTCACACGTGCTCTGTGATGTTATTGGCCATGGGCATGACGTAGCAAACTGCCTCTACAGTTCCTTCGTGGGTCAGTGCAGTGTGTGGGTGGGTGGCGGTGCTGTGCTTAACAATTCTGTCGCTCTTTGCTTTGAAGCCCGGAGGCGGCGGGACCATCAGCGCGACCTGTCGATGGTCCTGCAGGAGCTCCAAGCCAACGATACGAGGGAGGCACAACTCAGCAGGAGCGGCGCCTCCGTCAGGAGGAGCGGCGTCGGTACCTGATGTTCCTCCAGAACCAGGCACAAACTGCACAGCAGAATGAAGCCACGACGGCGGTGCAGCTCACAGAGCACAATCACTTCTTCGCCCATACATTTCTGCAGAGTGTGTCTGCGTTTAGACAGGGCATGGCAGCTCTGCGTGGCACTGGACTGACTGAATAGTTGTTTTAGGCAATAAAATCAGTTTTTAACACCCTATCGAAATCTGCATGTACTTGTTTTTGGTCTACACAAGCACATTAGGCCAAGCGACAATATACCATTTGACATTCTTCCTAAATGGCCGGTGTGAATGGAAAACACGGTAAGGTGGTATTTATCACTCAAGTATATGGCGTGGTGCACAAGGTTATGCAGGATACATAAAACACCAAAACAAAAGTGTTGGCACAACTTGTATCTGCAGCGCTGCACCAAGCGATGTCCACACCCCACCCCAAGTGGTAAACCACCACGTTCCCCTGCCCTCCCACAGGAACCCGTCTGTAGCCTTTGCACTGACATGAGCTTTTGAAGAAATAACCTGTAGACACTCAGCACTGCCTGCTCACACTGCGTACCCAAAGTCATGAAGTTGTCAGAGATGCAGGAAGTTGAACCACAACACAACCCAAACAGACAGAATGTGTGTTTATGGTCTGTCAATACACTGTGTAGCACTACCGGATAAATTCAGCCAGTGGTTTTCAATTACAAGTGAGGCAACGTGACAACTCCATTGACGTTTTCACTGGGGTAGTTCAACTTATTTTCACATCTGGAGGACCTCGGCATAATAAGGATATCCTTCCACTGCTTTTGGTTTGTGTATTTCTGAGAAGAACTGAATGTGCACACGGTGTTCTCTGAACAACAAAACAGATTTGGCAGTGCTCCTTACCATCACACCAATGTCATGTCCTGGGGTGCGTGGCATAGCTGTTTGCTCTTGACCACTTTTGACAGATGAACGTGTGCATGTGATGACGCACACAGTGACATGACGCTGATGTGTTTTGGAGAGAAGAACCACTAGACTGACAATAAACTGTTGTTTTTAGATCACCATGACATTTTCACACATTCCATATATTCATTTCTTGTATTTGTATTTGCCCATGTTATTTTGAGAATGCAATGTCTGTCTGAACACATGAGCCACACGAGTGGCAGAACATGTGTAGCAGACATGCTGGTTGTAGGGGGCAAAATAACTGTTAATGTATGGATTGCAGGAGGTCACCCACTAAAGGAGACCGCGCGTTTGAGGTTGTGGCACCCCTCTGTGGAACTCCCTCCCACCTCATCTAAGATCAGCGGACACTGTCGACTCTTTTAAAAAGCAGCCTGAGACCCATCTTTTTAGACTTACTTTTCTGTGATTTGTTGTTTATTTACCTGTTTCTGTGTTGATTTCTGCTCGGTGTTTTTATCCCTCGTTTATGCTTTTTTAAAGCACCTTGTGACATGATGATCTCAAAAAGTGCTATATAAATGAAGTTTTTTATTATTATTATTATTATTATTTCCCATCTCTCATTTCACGGCTCAGCTTCAACGTACTTCATCTGGGGAGTAAGTTTTCTGAACTCACGAGTTCCAAGTGAAGGACGGTGTTGTGGAAATGCTGGATTGACATGTGCAGTCACTCCCTTGCAGTGGCAGCAGTTTTCCTGCAATGCATACCAATACATACCATTAACTGTGGTTGGTGGAGCTGGGGTTGTGAGCAGTGTGATTTAGAGTCTTAGCAGAGTCTCCAAGGACGTAGTAGCCCAAATCCATCCCACTGATGTCCCTTGTCCATGAAGAGAACAAGCAGCCATGGTCTACCAGTTCCCAGAGGGTGGACAGTCTGAAGAAACGTGTGTCATGCACACTTCGGAAAAAACACCTCCCATCCACAACTCCCTGGAGGATGATGGAGTGCCAGCCTTTGTGATTAAAGTAATCGCAGTGGAATTCTTGAGGTGCTATAATGGGAATGTGTGAACCATCAAAAGCACACACCCACTGCAGAAGTAGGCTGACACCTCTTGCAGGCTCTGCTGGTCAGGAAACTTGATGAGCTCCGGGACCAACAGCTCACAGGTGGCATCGCAGAAGTCCTGCACACAGCGACACACGGTTGTTTTGCAGACTCTGAAAAGATGGCCGATGCTCCGATAGTCAGCGTCGGTCGCCAGCTTCCACACCGCAACAGCGTGTCTGCACACTCTCTTTGGCGGCAGCATCTCTCCGAGCCTCATGGAGTCTGCTTTGCAACACAGCCTGACTGTTCTTTGCAAGGAAGTAAAAAGCAAAGAGAAAGAACACGATTTCGTCAAGGTTTACTCCACAAAGTCTTTCACAAATTCTCCCGCCTTTGCCGGACGTGTAACTGGTCACATACGGTGTGGTGAGACAGACACTCATAGCCCCGCCCACGTTCCAAACGTACCCCGTACCAGTGGAAACGCAGCGTGTCGGAGGTATTTTAATGAAACTGGATACATTCTCAGGGAAAAAAGGTTGGTCCTCTTTATGAAAATGTAGAATATGATTAATGTGAATGTTTTGGGTGTCTTTGGGGTTGTACTCTCTGGGTGTGTGTATATGTTATTCTGAGGATGCTCTGATTTCCTTCCACAAGTTTAAAAACATACATGAGAAGTTAATTTGTGGCTAAATTATCCAGTAACCGGTCCAGGGTGAACCACACTGCAGCTGCATGTTGAGGAAAATGAGTTACCTTGAGGCCTGTTGACTCACTGTAGAGCGTGGACCGGCAAGAATGAAAAGACAGTACCAGATAAATTAACAGTGATTTCTTTTTTAAGTATTCCACCCTTTTTCCCATTTGCTCACTTCACTGTGGTGGTTACCTTATCCCAGACAGAATCTCCCCTTTGGTTGGTTTCACCAACAATTTTGGACCAAATAATGTTTTCTGGTTAGCTTCAACCTGCTGATGCGGTCGGTATATGTAACAAACATTGTTAGAGGTTTGGGGAAGTGGTTGATTTTCAGACATTTTGTTGCCATTTCCATATTTTGGATTTCTCTACTGATTAATTTATTTTCTATGCATTAGAGGGAGGAAGCCATCACAGCTCCAGCATGTTTTGTTGTCATTTGTGGTGTTACCTCGGGGTTCCAGTAGGGGGCAGTAGCGTCCTTTCCCCATCACTAAATACAGAGGAGTGAGCGGGTGCGTTTATATTTCACTTTTCTCATTGTCTCCCTTTTTAAGGTAATTATCTTCATATAAAACTTGAAAAATGAGTAACATTCCAGATTTCTTTGTACTGACACACATTCTACATTTCCTTCCTAACACAGAATTCAGAAACTTGCTCTACACACGGGTTTATAAATGAAGCTCGTGGATCCGTCGCCATGACAACACGTTTGTTATGAGTTGGACTCTTAGGCTCCTCCCACTTGTGGATTTCTCAGCTATGTGACGTCACAGTCAGTGGTGACGTCATCAGCGCCTTGAATCCCTCCTGTCGCTTCTCACCACAGAACTTGCCACAGTGTCTGTGAACAGAGCACCAGAGGGCACCCCGCGTGAACAGCTGTGAGCGAAAGCCTGAAATTCACATCATGAACAACCAGAGAGAGATGGAGCCACGACAGCACGGCAACATGTTCTGTAAGAGTCCAACTTTTCTTCACATTTAGCATCAAGCAAGAGAAATCTGTTCCTGACTAGCTGCACTTTAATCAAATCACCTGCATGACTTTTAGAAATCACAGAGAACTGTTTGAAGATGTTGAAACTAACTCATATTTCTCTCCTCCCAGTCGGACCGCTGCTTCGCTTCTATGCTGAAGCTGGAGACTCGGTCAATCACATGATTGCCCAACCGAACCAGGACCAGGGCGCCGCCATTGTTCGTCAGAATCCTGGAGTGTATGAACGGGAGAACATTCCAGAGGTCCGCCTGGATGAAGGAGGGGTGGAGGACGAGGTTTTCTCCATCCCAGAAGAGGAGACCAGCTTCCTCCTGTACGACTTTGACTCGGACGACGTCTACTCCCTCAAGAGTAATTATTCTGATGAGGAAGAAGAGTCACAGGAGGAAGCCCACGTCCGGGAGGACTCCAGGTTCAGCCGCAAAAGAAAAAGGGACGACAGCTGTGACTCTGAGCGGGAACCGCCGGAGACCAAGAGGACAAGGTCAGAGGTGGACAGTAGCTCCTATAGTTCACTGTCCACCTCTGACCTCAGAGACACCTGGACCAGAGACCAGGATGAGGGCCGGGTTCCTGCTCTGCACACCTATTGGCTCAGATCCAGCACGACCAGAGGCCAGAACCAGGACCCGGTCCCAGCTGCGTCCTCGGTTCGTCGGTCCAAGAGGAACCACAAGCAGAGATGTGAGCCTAGAAGAACCTCAAGAGGTCGAGGTGGGCTGAGGGGGACGGCCATCATGGTGGCTTAATGTGAGCACCCAAGAGTGTGATCGAGGGGGTGCTGGTGCTGGACAGTCTGTGTGGGTGAGGGGGGGCAGGGAGGGTGTAGAGGGCGTGGAGGGAGAATCAAGAATCAAAGAAAAAGTTAGATTCATCCGCCCAGCGCTGGTGGAGGCAGAAAGAAATAATAAAAAGTTAGATTCATCCGCCCAGCGCTGGTGTGGAGGCAGAAAGAAATAATAAAAAGTTAGATTCATCCGCCCAGCGCTGGTGTGGAGGCAGAAAGAAATAATAAAAAGTTAGATTCATCCGCCCAGCGCTGGTGGAGGCAGAATGAAATAAAAAAAAAGGTAAGTTTCATCCGCCCAGCGCTGGTCAAGTCTGGGTTTTCTCCCGCCGCTCCGGTTTTCCCATTATTTTCGTCAAACTCAAAATGAATAAAAATACCACAAATGTACATTTTTTGTTTCTTTTTTGATTCTGTTCATCCTCAGTCAAAATGTCAGATACAATGGGGGAAATAAGTTTTGAATGCATTAACTGTTTTGTCATTACATTTATTTCCAAAGATGCAATTCATGTGACATTTCTTCCAGACACTGGTATTAACTCAAATAATCCACACATGAAAAGAAATCACAACATTCAAATCCATAAATAGTGATTATGTGGAATTAAGTGCAATAACACAGGAAAAAAGTATTGAACACACCATGGAAAAGCTGTATAGTTTGTCAAGGAAAGGCACCATACCATCTCACACCTGAAAGTAATTAGTCTTTGTACTTCCTATAAGTGCAAACCAACATCAGCTGGGTTAGTGCTAATTGATGGCCCTATAAACAGGTTGTTTTTTCACCAAGTAGTCAAACAAGACACATCTCATGATGGGTAAAAGCAAGGAGCTCTCTCAAGACCTTCGCAGCCTGATTGTTGCTCAGCATCAGAATGGAACTGGTTACAGACTTATCTCAAAGAATCTGAGTATTCCAGTAAGCACCGTTGGGGCCATTATCCGCAAGTGGAAGAAGCATCACCTTATCATCAACAGGCCGCGCACAGGAGCTCCTCGCAAGATTTCTGACCAGGGAGTCAGAAAGATGGTCAGAAGAGTTCTCAAAGAGCCAAGGACCACCCGGAAAGCACTCCAGCAAGACATGGAGGCAGCAGGTACAAGTGTTACAGAGAAAACGATAGGCAATGCACTCCACCGCCATGGCCTCTATGGACGCTCAGCCCGCAAGACTCCGTTCCTCAAAAAAAGGCATGTTGAAGCTCGTCTAAAGTTTGCTAAACAGCATCTGGATAAGCCTGTGGAATACTGGGAGAATGTTGTCTGGTCAGATGAGACCAAAATTGAACTTTTTGGCTGTCATACTACACACCATGTTTGGAGGAGAAATGGCACTGCACATCACCCAAATAACACTATACCAACAGTGAAGTTTGGTGGTGGAAACATCATGGCATGGGGTTGTTTCTCATCTCGTGGTACTGGCAGACTTCATATAATTGAAGGAGCAATGAATGGAAACATCTATCGGCAAATTCTTGAGATGAACCTCCTGCCATCCACCAGGATGATGAAGATGAGACGGGGCTGGACCTTTCAACAGGACAACGATCCGAAGCACACGGCAAAGTTGACTCTCGAATGGTTTAAAAAAAAGAAAATCAATGTGTTAGAATGGCCCAGTCAATCACCTGACTTAAATCCGATCGAACATTTGTGGAAAGAACTAAAGATAAGGGTTCACCAGAGGGCACCAAAGAACATTCAGGATTTGAAGACAATCTGTGCGGAGGAATGGGCAAAAATCACACCTGAGCAGTGTGGGCGATTAGTTCATACATACAACAAGCGTCTGGAAGCAGTCATTGCAAACAAAGGCTTCTCCACAAAGTATTAAACGAGTCTCAGATAGTGTGTTCAATACTTTTTTCCTGTGTTATTGCACTTAATTCCACATAATCACTCTTTATGGATTTGAATGTTGTGATTTCTTTTCATGTGTGGATTATTTGAGTTAATACCAGTGTCTGGAAGAAATGTCACATGAATTGCATCTTTGGAAATAAATGTAATGACAAAACAGTTAATGCGTTCAATACTTATTTCCCCCATTGTAACTAATAAAGACAGAAAGTCTCCGGTCCTTATCAGCCTCAGTCAGGTGCTACCAGCACCTTCACAACCTGAGCTCAAATAGCCATACAGATGCAAAAATGTGCAATAACTCATGGGCAGAAATTGTCCAAAAATTTAAATATGGATGACAGCAAGTGTCGGAGGAGGTGGAAGAACCTGCGAGATAAATTTGCCAAGGCGCTGTGTCGCTGACAAGAGGAGCAGAGGCCGGCAGCAGGAAACCAGCAGCAGCCCTGCTCACCAGTCTGCAGTGGCTGGACGAACATTAAACAACATCCGACAGCCACTAATATGCCCATTCAGCAGGATAAGGGAAGTACAGAATAATCCCAAAGAATGTCGCAATAATTATGTCATCATGATCAGATAATCATCATACTCATTAGAATTAATATAACATTTTATATCACGATGAAAAATGTTATCAGTTTGTGCAAACATCTCCTTTAGGAGCATTTCTCTATTTTGGAGGTCATCGATGAGTCGGACCCTGGTGAAGGTCAGTCGGTCAGTGAGTCAGGATCCATCAACCGCCTGCCAGGAGCTCTCCAGTGTCGGCATGGAAGACTCGGTCTCTCCATCTTCATCTACCTCAGGGCCACCTCCGCCTCCTGCTGAAGCAGAAGCTTCACCAACACCCCCAGCTGTTGCACCCACTCCCAGGTCCAGGAGGAGGAAGCAGGACTTTTCTGAATATAATTGTGAAGCTGCTCTCGCTGCCCTGGATTCAGTTACTACACACCACCGGTAAACTGTCACGACGGTTTCTCTGCCTCTTCTGTTCCACGTGAGAGAATTGTCTGAAAGCAGGAGAAACTGTATGTATAATTCTATGGTTATGTGATTGATGGAAAACAGAACGACTAGAGGAGGGATTTAATGAGCTTTTGCTTCCCCTGACCCCTTTTTCAAGCACGTTAAATTTTAATTTTTCATTGTCTTCACACTCAAAACATTCATTCAACATCTGAAGGGACACGTGCATCAGGATTTATCAGATTTATTTCATCTATCAGTGACAAAGGGTCTAAATATGTCTCTAGTGTCAAACAATACTCATGCATTTGATAATCTCATATTTTTAAAAAAATATTTGGAGGCATTTCAATGGCCACCTGTTTGAGAAGTATTTAAAATGACCTCCATCCTATCATTAGTTGTGCAACCAGTCCTTTAGTATTTCTGAAAATTGAATACATTAGAGAGTTTTTTTTTGTCAAAAAAGAAAAAAAGTTATTTTATATTTCCCAGACCTGTCTCAGCTCACTGGACCGGTACGTGTTGAGATTCAGTTGACAGACTTTCAGGGCACTTTTTACTGGAGGGAAGTCATTTTTATTTTTTTATTTACCGTATTCAAGGAAAAAAAATGATTATATGTAAGCTAGTTTCAAATCATTATTGTATTTCTAGGGACCTACGCAGCCCGTTCATCTAGTTCCTGAAACCCAGCTGGACGCACCAGAGACGAGTGAAACATGGTGAAGACGCGAAGAGCAGCTCGCGCGGAGTCCAAGGAGTTAGCCAAAACTCCTGCAATTTGGACTGTGGGTCGGTTTCTGAGGAAATGTGGCCTATTAGATAGAACCACAGTGATCACAGCGGTAGTGAACCCGGGAAACAACCAGGACAGCAGGAGCGAGGACCAGCCCTGGCTGGACATCCAGCCGGGGGCTGAAACACGCTGCAGAGGCAGCTGGGAACTCCAGGCTGTGGAAACCCAGAGGACTGTTTCTCCTCCGTTGACTCCAGCCTCCTCAGGCTGGTGGAGGTCGCTGAACGCTGGCTCACAGGGGAAAACCGCGCCCTCCAGTGGCGGGTGGGGGTTAAGATCCCGGACCAGGAGAGGACGGCTGTCTTCAGGCTCCCCCTCCTTCTCCAACCAGCAGTCCAAGAGTGAGAAGAGGACAGGAGAGTGGGGAGTGGGACATTTTTCAAAATCCCACACAGAGGAAAGTGATCAGGGCTTTGATGATGAAAATAAACTAATCTGTACCATGTGTTGCTTTTACCAGCTCAACAGTACTTCCCCAGTCTAGAAGTACTTCTACAAGATTGTATTGACCAGTATCTATTAAGTTCACAAACATCAAGAAGTCACAGGCAAAGGGAAACCACACCATGCCATATCTTTACACAAGGAGAGTCTTTTCAAAATTAATCAAGTTAAAACGCTGGTAGCTCCATAACATCAGCCTGACTCCAGACAGAACTGTCACATGATGTTAAACAGAAGCTGTTGCTCCATCCTGCAGTGGAGCCTCCAAAATGAAGCACTTCACTCAGGCTGATCTTCATTCTTTTGGCCACCAGATGAAGCCAAAGAGGACCGAGTTGAAACCTCAGTATTCCAGCCTTTTTCAATACAAGCTTCAGAAAGCAGGACACAAACAGCAGCACCAAGAAATGGTGTTCAGCAGGTGGAGGAAGGGGAAGGTGGAGCAGACATGAGGGGAGTTCTTCATCTCACATTCTGTTTATGTACTTGCTGCCTGTTTTCTTTGCTTTGTTATTTAAGTTTGAAAGTTAATGGTTGTGTGATCGATAAACAGTGACTGTAGAGAAGGTGAATTCAACAAGCCTTTGCTTCCTTTGACCCCTTTTCAAACGTTAAATTTTAACTTTCATTGTCTTCAAACAAAACATTCACTCAACATCTGAAGGGACACATTCACCAGGATTTATCAGGATTATTGCAGAAATATCAGTGACAAAAGGACTAAATATGTCTCTGATTACAAACAATATTCATGCAACTGACAGTTTCACCTTTAAATAAACAGAAATGTATCAAATTGGAGGCATTTCAATGGCCACCTGGTTCAGAAGTATTTAAAATGACCTTCATCCTGCCATTAGCTGTGAAACCAACCTTTTAGTATTTCTGGAAATTGACTGAATAATGTGAAGAATTGAATTTGACTCAGAGGAAGATTCAGGACACTGCTGATGGTCGAACAGATGCTCATCGTCTTTCCCAATGAGAAACAAAAACAAAACTCCACAAATGTTCAAAATAACATCTAAGACGTCACAGATCTGACTGAGGCAGTGGAAAGCAGGACACAGAAATACAGACCGAGACAAAACAGACGTCCCCACACAGAAAGACAGACGAGCCAACAACCAGAACACGCTGAAGACGGCCGATATATAAAGCAGAGCCAGCAGGTGAAGACGATCACACACTCAGCACAGGTGAAACACATCAGCAGCAATCAGACAGGAGGAGGGAGTCCCAGACACAGTCTCCATCTGGAAAGAACCAGAAATGAAACTGGAACCAGGACAAGAAGAACACACGTGACTTTCTGGCAAACACTTTAGTATTCAATTACTTTAAAAATAAATAAAAACAAGAATACAGGAGATTTGTCACTTGCTCAGTGTATTTTCTTTCAAGAAACATTTACTCCAACACAGACACTGAAACCTAAAGTATTATTAAAGGCTTATGTTTTACATTAAACAATAGATTTTACTTAATTTCTTACCTACATCTGAATAAACCTTTAGCTTTATTTATCCTCTCTTTTATGCCATTCCTGTTGTCTTTGAATGTTTTTCTTCATATTCATCACTTCAGATGAAGATTATTACTCTCTTTATTTTAATGCATTGCTTTTTTTTTTTTTTTCTTTAGTGAAGCTGTGGAGCCGTTTGAACAGCGCTGCAGAATAAATCTGCCCTGCCTCATGGAGAAACTCAGTGTTAGTATTCTTTTTGTATTTCCTAAAGAGCGTCGTGAGACAGGTTAGTTTTCCTCTACTGATGATGTGTTGTTTCAATGATGTCTAAATTATAAGAAGTGAGCTTCTCGGTCCTCAGGTGTTCTAGAAGGTTCTTCACTGGGATTTCAAGTCCCGACATGACTTCAAGTGACAACACATTCCCAGGTCCACCAAAAATTCTCCTGGGTACTGACTGGCTGGCTGCTAGCCGGCTAGCTTGGCTGCGCCATCAGCGTCCCACAGCTCTGTGCCCGCATGGCGGCAGCCGCGCACCGCGGACTTAACCCGCACTTCCTGGTCACAAAAACTGAAAAACTTATTGCTAACTTGAGGTCAGCGAGGAAGACGCTCTGCTGGCACAGACCCAGGCGGTGGCCCACGAGCAAGGATGGCGTCATTCTCGGCCCCCGCCCACCCAGCACCCTGGGCTCCCTCCTGCTCCGCGCCAAACCACCAGCCATCATGGACACAAGCCCAATCCCACCGCGGCTCCGCCTCCACTCCCTGTCTCAGCCCGCCTCCTGGCCCTGGCCCAGCACCACGGCGGCGGTGAAGACTGGCGTCCAGCCTCTGGGTCTGCTGCTGTGGTCTCCGCTGCTCCCGCACCCACAGGTGTGTCCACCGCTCCCCGGTGTCCCCGCTGATCCGGCGGTCACGGCTGGGGACAGTAGCGTCAGGATATTTGTTTATTTTTATCTCAAAGATGGCCACAGTGGTTTGAGCCGTGATGTCAACCTCACACTGGAAAACGGTGTATTCCTGGTGCTCCAGTCCCCACGATTCTACAGACTCCCGGAGCTCCTGCAGTCCATCTCCTCCACTCTTCGCTGGGTGTTCGTCCACATCGGGGCTAGCAACACGGCCCGGCGGCCGTCGGAGGTCACCAAGCAGGATTTTAAAGACCTTTCTAAACTGCTGGAGAGCTGTGGGAGGTCACACATGCAGCCCATCCACGAGTCTGAACATGGCGCTGCTGAATGTCTGCTCTCTTTTAAACAAATCTTTCATCATAAATGATTTTATTTTAGATCATAGTTTAGATAGTTTTATTTTTACTGAGACATGGTGGCACCGATGCACCTGTTAAGCTACGTTCACACCGAACGCGATTTTGCGTCAAAAAGCGCGTCAACGCGAGAAGCTGAACGCGTGTCAATTCTGAGGTCCGACGCTGAACAACGCGGGGCCAAAAGCCGCCTCCCCACCAGACGCGACGCGTCGTGTCTGGCGGGGAGGCGGGGCTCCCTGTAAAATGAAGAAGTTTTGTCCCAGAGCTCTGGGCGAGCGTAAACGGCCATTATATATAACACGCTCCTCCATGGTCGTAGTGCTTCTCTTCGGACCGGTTCCCGCTCCCTGGCCGACGTCACCATGGACACGCTCTATGATTGGCTTGCCGCAAAATCGTGACGCGCCAAAGTTCAGATTTCCCAACTTCAGCGTCGGACGCAAAATCGCGATGCGTAGCGCCAACGCCCCGACGCGCCGCACGACGCGTCATGACGCATCGTGACGACGCGCCGCGTCCAACGCGTTGCGTCTCATCGCAGCTGGAACGCGCATTCCCATTTGTTTTCACTTGTCTTTGACGCAAAATCGCAGACAGCACTTGGCGGTGTGAACGTAGCATTATCCTCACCGAGGCTTCCGCACCAAATTTTAACTGTTGCTGTAACAGTTTTATTTCATTTGAGCGTCGTACCTTTCTTTTCGTCAGTCCCCAATCCAACAGTGTACGGATCCCCTCAGTACTCTAGTCTTTTTTTTAGTGAATTTTCAGAACTTCTATCAGTTATTCATTCTAAATGCAACAGAACTTTAATTACTGGTGTTTTTAACTGACATATTGATGTTATCTTGGACTCAATGTTCAGATAATTTTTAAAATGTTTTGATTTTAAACGGCATTTCACAGACCCGACTCACAACAGACACACCCTGGACCTGGTTCTGACCCGGTCTTTCCATCAGTGTGTGCTGTTGTTGACCTGGCTGTTTGACCATGTCTTTTCTTTTAGCATCACCAGTTTTACCAGAAGGAAGTCCCGGTGAGAACAGTGAGGAGACCTACCTCACTTCTGAAGTGGCTGCAGACTTTATAGAGCTTCTACAGAGCATCCTGCCGTGACTTTACCTGCACCCTGTGATTTTAGCATTAAAAATTGTAACAGTAAACTGAAGTCCAGCCTGGACTCATGTAGCTCCACTTTTAACAAGAACAATCAAATTACAACCCAAACCTGCACGGAGGAAAAATGTGAGAATCAACCAATTGATGAGAAACTACAGGAGTTTTACAAATACAAAATTTACAATAATGCAATTAAACAGGCACAAACTTCAAACCAGCATTGTTGTCACGTGAGTCTGCTGCTGTGTGCCGCACAGAAGTGACCATAAATCGATCAGTTTTCAACTTCTGATCGAGTTCATTATGAACATCATACACAGAGGACACACAGACATGAACGAAGTCATAAACTCTCCAGACAGAGATTTTTATTGAGAGAATTGGTTTAAGGATGTATATTGTACTTGATTTCTATTGATATTATGGTTGTATGATTCTGATCAGCATTATTGTGATATTGTGCTGTTATATCTATTATTATCACATGTTGTTATCACAGTTAGTATAATATTTTTGTTATATTTAAATTTTGTAATTGCTGTTATGACTATTATTGCCATTGATATCTTTTAATCATCACAGTATTGCTGTTTCCATATTAATTATTATATTGTATTTTATTTTGATAACCTAACCTAACCCTGATAACATGTATCAGCCATATAATAGTTAAGACTAAGAGGCATTGTCATAATTTAGTTTTCTTAAAAGCAAAATAAAAGGAATCTTTTGGAAAGTCAAACTTCTTGTTTTTTTAATGCAAAGCACAAACCGAAACCGAACCGAAACCGTAATCCCGAAACCGAGGTACAAACCGAACCGTGGGCTAACTGAACCGTTGCACCCCTAACACACACCAGAGCAGGAACGCTCCCTGTACTGCGTTTACCAGGACAGGTGAGTCTGTTTACCATAACGGGGCTTTTCAGTGTCGTTCCAGGTCATCTCCCAGGTGATTTCATGTTTACGATTTGAGAGAAAACACAACTATTCCACATCAGGAAGAATCAATGTGGAAAAGAAAAGAGAAAATCCTTTTTAAGAAAAACTATAGCCAGAGCTCCCAGTTCCCTCTGCTGTGATGCAGGTGGTAGAAACACACCCACAGCTCGCTGCTGGTCTTCTAACAGCATGCAGACTTCGCTGGATGGATCTCCGGTGGCGAGGAGCCGTCAGGATGATGAAGATGATGAAGTCTTCAGGCTGAATCGGACTGTGGAGCGGAGGTCTTCTGCACATACAGAGACAGGATGCTCTCTGCCTCCTCATACATCTGAGAAACACACACTCAGAACATCAGAATGTTTGTGCTGTTCCAGCCCTGCATGTCTGAACCACAGAGAGGGAGGCTTACAGGGAGGAAGGACACGTCCTGGAAGAGCTCCTGGATGAAGCGGCGTGCAGGCAGGCGGAACTTGCAGTGAGCCAGCAGGTTGGACACTTCTGAATACAAACAGACGTCATCGAACGTGTGGGGGAACTTCTCCTTGATCCTGATCAACAAAACCAGAATGAGCCGACGCGTCCCGGGAGGCTGAGGTGTTCGGGTTCAGGGGTCAGGGTTCAGGGTTCACTCACTTTAACAGGCTGTTCTCGTGGTTTTTGGTCCCGACCGAGGAGCTGAGGTTGACGACAAGTCGAAGCACCTCCTTCCTCAGCGGGACCCGACCGGCTGCAGCGTCCTCCGGGAGGAACTTCACTCCTGCCGACACAAAGAAAAAGACTGAGCGTCAGAACTCTGCTTCTGTCTGAGCCGAGACAGTTAAGGTTTTGGTATTTCCTCAAACACAAACACAGTAACGTCACTGAAAGTCTGCAGCTGAGCTCAAAGCACGCACCCACAACAAGCTCTGCACTGCCAGTGCTGCCCCCCGACCCCTGGGACACGATGTCACTGCACCCCGACACCCCCGAGGGCCCCGCAGCCACCGGGGCCTCCAGCAGGCTCCTGGAAGGAGGAGGGCTCTTCTCCGGCGGCGGGGGGACGTCTGCTCCCTCTGGGGAGGGAGGAGAGAGAGTCCAGGTAGGAGTCATTCAGTACCACACTCCTTCAGGGTTTGGTTAACTCCTGTTCACAGGGAGCCACTGATGAAGACCACCGTGGAGGAAGAGGGCCCACCTTGGCTGCTGCTCTGGAGGTGCAGCTCCAGCACAGACAGAGCAGAACAGTACAGACAGTTGTCGTGTCGGTGCTCCTGGAGTCCGGTCTCATCTGATCCCAGCTGCTGTTCTGCAACGCTGGACTCCAGAAGACCCTGAGAGGGAAGACCGAGGGTCTCACAGCCGACACTGGATCCTACACACACACAGAGACACACACAGCATTGGCATCAGTCAGTACTGACCATGAGTCTGTGCTCATGGTCAATACTGATGTGGGGGTCAGAGGTCAGTGAAGGTCAGTAAATTTGATTTGCTGTTCTTCCCAAACCTGCTGTTGAAATGTGAACTAACAGCAGGACAGGTCGACTCTGCAGGACTCATTCACCCTGCTGCTCAAACACACGGCTCACTGACTGACTCTCACCGTCTGAGCTTCCAGAGGTGATCCCAGCAGGATGCTCCTCAGGAGGAGAGCCAGTCCTCTGGAAATACAGACTCTCTTTAATCTGAAAACACAAGAGACCAACTATTTGAGTCAGGCAGCCAGAGGAGAGTCCCAGAGGGGATGGAGTCAGCTGTGACGCTCTCACCTGGAACATGCTGCTGATGTTAACGGGTAAGGCCAGGCCGATGTAGTCCCGGGAGGAGCTGAAGGCGGCTTTGGACACGATGGAGCGGACAGACGACGAGCGCTGCAGCGTGCTCTGGTTGATCGGGCTGAGCAGCTCTTCTTTGTCCAAAGAGGTAAAACTCAGAGCTTTCAGAAACCTCAAATCAGACATGAGGAAGATTTGATTCCGTGAACCCCAAAACATGTTGCCTCAGTTTCATTTATTGTGTTATGAGATCAGTTAGAAATATATATGCTGAAGCTGAAACGGGTCCGGCTGTAAGGTGAGTCTGTCTGAACTGTACCTCTGTGACGTCCGTCTGGAGGCCAGGCTGCCGGTGCTCATGGTGATCACGTCGGCGAAGAGCAGGTCCGTGGCCGGGGACACCAGGGCCTTGCTGCGGGACAGAGACGGCTGGATGCGCAGCTGCTGCAGCCTCCGCAGGGTGGCGTAGCCCTGAGCGTCCCGCGGACTGGTGCGGCCGCCGTGGAAGCTGGAGGACTTGAGCGTGGCGGAAGGCAGCGCTCGCCTGGAGCCCCAGTGCACGAGGCCGCGGTCCTCCGACCGGCTCAGGGCCCTCACGCCGGGGGACCTGAGGGACTGGGTTCTGCGGGGGGCAGCGCGGGCAGAACCGGGGGAGTCCAGGGACATGGAGCAGGACTTGTGGATGGAGGGCGGAGCTAGGGGTGAGTGTGTGGTGACGGTGAGGCAGTCGGAGGAGGGCAGCGTCTCTCCGGACGGGCTGGAGCTCAGGGAGCCGACGCCGCAGTTCAAGCTGTGGCTGCGCATTTTCACCTGCGCTGCATCTCCCGCAGACTGCTGGGAGTCCTGCTCCGTCTGGACCCCGGACTCCTCCACTCCCCCACCATTCTCCAAACCGCCCCGGTCCTGCAGGCTGCCGCCTGTGAACCGCACAGCAGCATCTCACGTCAGCAGCTCCCCGGCAGCCCTGAGCCGGATCCTGCCGGGTCTTACCGGCGTGCGTGGAGCCGCCGTCGTGGCCGGGCGGGGCGGTGGAGGGCAGCGGGGCGCAGGGTTTGGACGGCGGCTCCAGC
Source organism: Salarias fasciatus (assembly GCF_902148845.1). Taxonomy (NCBI): domain Eukaryota; kingdom Metazoa; phylum Chordata; class Actinopteri; order Blenniiformes; family Blenniidae; genus Salarias; species Salarias fasciatus. Next base: position 3,705,565 of record NW_021941229.1, on the reverse strand, counting down.
TCCTCCGGGACGACGGGCCACAGCGTGTTGAGGCTGTGCCTCACCGCATCCCAGCCGTGCTGCTTCAGCGAGTCGCAGCCCTGCCAGGTCTTACTGATGAGGCCCAGCACATACACACACGTCCTGCACGCACACACACACACACACACACACACACACACACACACACACACACACAGTGGGAGCTTACAGTGACGCCATCCACGGACGTTACAAGACACTTCCTGTGCTGTTCGGATCCCTACCCTCGGACCGACAGGACCTCACAGTGGTGGGCCAGAGACACCAGGTCCGGGATCAGCCCGTCCTCCTGCAGCAGCTTCACCCCCCAGTTTGAGGAGCCGATGTGTCCCTGGACAAAGACGCTGCTGGTGAACAACTGCAAAATGCATTCAGGTCAAACATCTCAGAGGAGTCAAGCAGACAAGCTGACCAAAGCCCAGAGCGCCGCCTTCAGCTGTTTGATCCCCTGCCAGTGCTCCAGGACTGGACTTCGGACCAGGTTGCTGAGACCGGGAACCACGCCCTGCAGGAGAACCAGACAAGCACATCAACAGTAGATGAGTTCAGAGCAGCAAGCATGAAGACTCATGAAGCATGAAGACTCACGCTGACCCTCTGCAGGCCTGCAGGGAGCACAACTCCTCTACAGCAGGGGTCATAGACCGTTCTGGACCTGAGCTTCTTCCACCCACGTTTACACACATTTCTGATTTATAGTTCTTGTGTTCAAAAGACCGACCTGCGTTTGAAGCAGCTGGCAGCCGCTCTTCTCCTGGACCAGCTGGCCGTACAGGTGGACAGGCAGGTAGACGCTGGGCCTCTGGAGCCTGAAACAGCAATGGGGGGGGGGAGAACCACATCTCAATAAGAACTGGTCCTAGTCTGAACACTTCTGAGTGGAGAAGCGCTGGGCCTCCGCCATGTGGCGAGCGCTGGGCGCAGGCCGTCACCTCTGGCTGCAGCGGTGGAGGGAGCCGTCGCCACCGGCAGGCTGGCGGTTTGTGGTGAGGGCCTCGTTCAGTTGGCCCTCTATCAAATCCACATATCTCAGGTTGTACCCCTGCAGGGACACACGGCGGCGTCAGAGGGTTCGCTTCACGGGAGGAGAGAGGGAAGTCACGTTTGTACCTGCTGCCATTCCTCCAGCTGCTTCTTGATGTATCCTCTCTCGCTCAGATAGGACAGTCCCTTCGGAATAGATGCAAACCTGGAGACGGAGCAAACCAGGAGAGATCACAGCGCAGCTCCAGGGATTCTGAGTTATTTTAAGCTGAAAACATCTAAATACACTCTGAACCCCGCTCCCAGACACAAACCGAGTCTGAACGCAGTACCTGAGCTGCAGCAGCATCCCCTTGTCCCCCAGGTGAGTGAGCGCAGGTCTGATCTCAGTCAGGGCGTGGAGGTTGGTCTGAAGCAAACACAGAGCTCAGCTCGGCCCACGTGACGCCAGGCGCCTCCTTCAGGCCGTGGCTGCAGCCTCACCTTGTCCTCGCAGGCCTCGTCCAGGATGTCCAGCGCCTCCATGGAGACCGCTCTGCTGCGGTCGTGGAGCTGCGTGACCAGCAGCTCCATGCCCCAGTTGGTGAAGAACTCCACCCCGGCACGGAGCAGCACCCGCAGGTGTTGGGTAGCGTACAGCCTGCAGGTCTGCGTTCAGCCCAGGAGACGCAAGAGTGAGAACCAACAGCTCAGCACTTGACGTCCAAACGGAAGATCTCACACATCACTATGCTCAACTAGAGATGGAGTGCATGAACTTCCTGATGCACTAACTGTGTGTTCTCAGTCTGAGTGTGTATGACCGCTATCAGTGTCGTTTTCCAGTGGAGACTCGGAGCAGTGTGTGTTCTCACATCGGAGGCAGCCGTGAGGATTTTGGACAGAACGATGCGAGCCAGGCCGTCTCGGCTGTAGTCCAGCGTGGAGACGCTCAGCTTCAGCAGCTGCTCCTGATTCCTCACGCTGCACAGTCTCAACAGGCTGACAGGAGAAACACAAGAGGTCAGAGTCACACCTGACCTTTCCTCCATCTGAGGAAGCTTTTAGAGAAATACTTGTTTTTCTTCGCCATCAGTCGGGTTCTCTTGTGGATTTCGTGATGTTTGGTGCCGTGACATGAACACACAGGTCTCATGCAGGTGCAGGCCCTCACCACTGGAAGACGCTGCACTTCTCCAGCACCTTGATGCCGTTGGGGTGGGCCGACAGCGTGCCCAGCAGCAGGAAGTACTTCTGGCTGAGTGTGGCCAGCAGTCGGCTGCGCTCGGCCCTGAGGCCGGCGGGCGAGAAGAGGCACACCACCACGTCCCTCACCAGGTCCTCCAAGTACACCTGACCGTCCTGACCAAGACGGAGAGACGGACGGGAGTGAGGGGGACCGAGATTCACACAGTCCACCTTCTGAAGGTGCTTCATCCTGTCAGCTCTGAGGCAGGGCGGAGCTCAGGAACCGTTCCCTCTAACCTCTTCAGACGCCAACAGGAAGTCCATGAAGTGACAGCCCACCATCGTGAGCTGCTTGGCTTTGGGATGCTTCAGCTCCAGGTGGCCGTACAGCACACTGCTGGGCTTGTAGAAGGAGAGCAGCCTCTGTACAAACCTGCACACCACAAGGCCAACATGAGCCCAACGAGGCGTTTATCAGCGCTGTGAAAGGCGAATGAGGCCGAGTGAGAGGAGGAAGACTCACTTGTGCATCTGTTCGTCTTTACTGCCGCGGAGGCTAATATTTGGCCACTAGAGACGAGATACAGACGAGATTGAATGAATGAGCCTCATTTCTGGTACAAAACACAGCTTCAACATCATTCTGCATCAAACTTACAGACACATTTGAAAAGGAGCGAGTACAAGCAGAGAAGTGTGATCGCGATGAGGTTTTTACAAATGTACAGGAACGCAGCTCATCGAGTCAAACTGGACGGAATGATTAATCAGAATAGCTTCGCACAGCCACATATGTGACTGATCAGTGTTGAAGCTGGATGTTTTCGACCTTTAAGACGGTCTCGATGAGGTCCCAGTTCCATTCCAGGCTGTCTTTATGGCTGAGGACGTGGCTGTCTCTCATGATGCTCATCAGAGTGTCTTCAGTGTCCTGGAGGAGACAGAAACTCTTTCACATTGCAGGACTGACTTATACTCTGGCACAGAGACCCTAAACTTGGACTTGACGTGACCCCTTCTTGTCATGTCCAGTTATCATATAATGACAGTTTTTTTCAAAATCCAAAGTATAATAAATTTGTCATTTCTATGTTTCATGACTTCATTACAAGATTAAACAAAGTCGGTGTCGTGACTCCCGTCATCAGTCACATGGAGGTTCAAGGCTCCATGTGGAAACCCCCCCCCCCCCCCCCCCCCCCCCCACAACGCCTCCACCCCTCCTCCGTTTACAGTTGGAAGAACTGAATTTCAAAAATGACCAAGTGGTTAACAATAAACAGATAGCTGAATGCAGGTTTTGCAATTCGACGATCACAGACGGTCATGGAACTACTTCAAACTTCAACAAAAGGTTAAGTACAGGTAAGGGCCTGTTGTTGCCATTGTTAGCATTTGACTAGCAAGTGAGCTAATCCTGAGGACACTCTGCTTCTAGTCCAGTCTCATAAAATCCTGAATCATTGTCTAACGTTGGCACACTGTTGACAGTGACTGGCAGCTTGAGCTTAGCTCATGTTTTTGCCATAGGCTAGTCAGGCTAGCTAGTCGTTTGTCTGTGCCCCAACTGCCCACTGTCCTTGACTAGGATTCAAAATTATTCTTAGAAAACTGGAAAAAGAACTGGTCCAATGGAGAGCTAGAATATGAAATGATGAATAATTTGTTTCAGTTTTGGTTTTGAATGACACAGCAGGTGCTAATGGTTCTTGAGTTTTTTTTTGTTGAGGTCCTATTTTGGGGCTTAAGTTTAAAGTAACGTGACTAAAATATAAATTACCCTGGTATTTGATTAAAACGTGAAGCTGTGAGCACACCTTGAGAAATGAGTTGTCTCTGTGGGATCTGGAGAGGGGGTTCCCGCAGGCCTGGGACTGTCCCGATGTGCGCAGGATGTGGTCCAGGTACAGACTGCTCGCTCGCACTCCTCGCTTCTTCCTCTCGTGGAAACGCTTCAGGCGGTTGACGGCGGTGCCCGCTCGTCTGAAAGAAGCCTCCGTGTGAGTCGCCGGACGGTAACGCCGCGGCCTCCCGCCAAACCTCCCGCACTCACAGTCGCTTCTCGGACGGGCCGTCGAAGGAGGCGGCCATGTTGATGAGGCTGGGTAAGCAGTGCAGGTGGTGGCTGTGGCTGTGAGGGAGGAGTGTGTTGGCCTGCAGGAGGAGGAAAGTCCTGCTTTCAAGCCGAACTGGCACCAGAGTGGCGTGTGTGTGTGTGTGTGTGTGGACGACGGGAGGAGGGTACCATGTGCAGGAGCTCCCCCACCAGGATGGTGGCCTGGATGGACACCACGTCCGTACTGCAGGTGATCACCTCCACCAGACTCTGCGGAGTCACAGTCAGCGTCACAAAGAGGCGGAAGATGGGGAAACTCTCCTGGATGGTCGCTGTACCTCCAGCAAGCCGCTCTTGATGAAGGCGGAGAGCACGAAAGCCAGGTAGTTGTTCACCAGGTTGGGCCTGGAACAGAAGCCGGGCAGTAAAACCTCTGAGCACAGATCAGAAACAGGACATATCAGAGCCTCGGGCCCGGTTTCACCTCGAGCTGGATCGGTGAGGAAGAATTGATTTGGCTTCAGAAGCCACGAATCCATGAGACAACCTCCAGCTGTCCTGAAACCTGTTGGGGTCTGAGCAGACGGCAGTCTGGACTGAGCTCCAGTCAGTGGGAGAAAAAATAACCCGTCACCGAGGCCACTGGGGTCCACCAACCGATACTCATCAGGGCTTCGCTGAAGTCTGCTGTCGCTGAGGGCGGAGCCAGCAGGAAGACCTCGAACAGCACCTCCAGCAGAGCCTTCTGAGGACGACAAGGCCGAGAAACGGGACGCGTTATCGTTTATGCTTCTGATCATCACGGCTGAAAATGTAAAGAGCAGCTGCTGCTGTTCGTGTCGCGTCGGCGTGTCAGCTGAAACATCCTCAGACCTCTCTCCTCACACTGTGAGAGACGACAGCAAAACACTGACCTGCACCTCCATGTTCGGGATGCAGAACAAGCCAATCAGGGACTGGATCCCAGAGTTTCCTGTCTTACAGAGGCTGATGATGCCTGTGAGGTGATCAGACACAGAGGACACTTTGGATATTTGTGTACAAAATAAATAATCTAATTACCCATTCACTGCTGGTTTCTGACGGTCCAACACTCCAAACAGTCAATAGCTATGAAGGATTTCCCACAGGTGTAAATGAAATCCATGACTTCAGAGCACCACTGTGAACCGACTCATTTACCTGACCAGGACCGAAAAGACGCCACGATGGACATTTTACTGGCCGTGAAGCGAGCCTCCCTGTCCTCCCTGCGGGACACACATTCAGATTACTGTCGGTGTTGGATCCAGCTGCCCCGGACCCTGCCGCTCTCACACAGTGCTGGACTCACTGGAGCTGGCCCTCTGCGAGCTCCGGGGTGTGTCTGTAGTGGAAGTCTGTGTACGGAGCCAGGATTTGCTGCGAAACAGTAGATGGATGAGAGTCGAAGTCCACACACACACTCACACACACACACACACACACACATGCTGGATGTGTGATGGAGGAGTGCCGACACCTCCAGCCCGACGTCGGAGCGGATGTACTGCCTGGTGTGCGGGTGGTTGAGGAGGTGCAGGATGGTGGTGATGAGCGCCTCATTGATGCGGCTCAGCTGACAGTCGGTCACGCTCTTCAGCACGGTGCTGAGGCCGCCTCGCCGCGCCGCCGCCACCGGGTTCTTCACGGCTGGGGAATAAAGGGCCCACACAGAGGTCTGCCAACGCCGCTGACCTCACACTCCGCCTCTGTCTGAGCGTGTGTGTGTGTGTGTGTGTTTCTACGCACACAGCTCGCAGATGATGGCGGTGCAGGCCCGGGCCAGACGGTCCCGCTGCTGCAGCCCGTCGTTGCCCACGGCGATCAGGGAGTTGGTGATGGAGGAGGGGAAGAGCAGCGCGTTGACGCTGAGCATCTGGACAGGCAGCAGATCCACAGCACTCAGGTCTCAGCCACACAGGCAGCGCAACACCGTTTTCACTCCAAACATTTTATCACCCTGAAGCCTGTCGCAGAGCAGGACGTGTTCCGCTCCAGAGAGAAGCGGTGGCCGTCCGACCTCTCAGTTCGGTCCTAACGAGAGCTAGCTCAGGCGAGGAAACATCCAGACCTTCACTGTCTTCTTGAAGACGTTAGTAACATGAAGATTTACGCTGTCAAAAGTCAAAACCGGGAAAAAGAGAGACCGGCCTTGTGTCTCACCAGGTCTCTGACAGCTGTGGAAAAAGGTGGTCAGAAAGGTTTACCAGGAGACAAGGACCACATTCAGAGACTCCTGAAGACCTGCAGCCATCAGGTACAAAAACAACAAGTCAGACCACTTCAGTCTGTGGTCTTAGTAGTCTCAGGGCTCCTGTGGGATCCGTGGTGTTCTCTCCCAGCTGAGAGCTTCTCAGGCTCAAATCAATGTCTCCATGTTGAGTGATGGAGTGTTGATCACTGGTTTGAGCTGTGTTTAAACTGCTCTGGAGACTATATCGAGGCAGAGATCTTTAAATGTTCTTGATCTTCTATTAGAAATGGTGGTCTCTATATGTAATGTTTCATAACTACGAGTCATTGATTATTGTTTCTCTTATAGTCCACATACTCTCTGCTTATACATGAAATGTATGTAGATACAAGAAACTGTCCTCTCTCCTTCTCTTTCTGTTCCCTCACCCCAACCGGAATAGCAGAAAGCCTCCAAATGATGAAAGAAAAGAGTGTGAGCAGCAGATCTCACCTTGCGAGCCAGCCTGAGAGCCTGCGTCCGCTCCACTTCATTATTCTGCTGGATGTCTATGCACCTGCATCAGCATCCAGAGGACGACGGGGAAACAGTGATTACAACTCGATCCGGTTTAACGGGGGCATTGTGGGTAGCAGCTCCTCACAACGCGCCTCACCGTGCGATCAGGTAGTCCACCTGCAGCAGGAGCAGCTTCTCCAGCACGCCGCCGTCCCTGGTCAGGTGGCGCAGGGCTCGGAGTCCGGCGGCCCGGACCTCCTTGGCCTCGTTCAGCAGGGCCAGCCGGAGACTTGGGAGAAGCAGAGGAGTGAGAACTCTGCAGGGGGGCAGCTGCAGGCGAGGCGTCCGCAGACTCACCAGATGATGATCTCCTCCAAGCTGAAGCCGAGCCGGTCCTCGGATACGCCGACATGGCGGAGGAGCTGGAGGGAGGAGGGAGGGAAACGCTGAAGCCACCGGCTCCACCTTCACTCCCACAGCAGTCACACACACTTTGCCTCAAGCCAAGCGGGAAGTCTGTCTTGACATTCTGTATTTTCACAATAAGTTGCTGTTGCAGATGAAGTCATTGGCATCTGCTCAGAGATGCTTCAGAGATCGCCTAATAGAGAACATTAGCACCCACAATGCACCAGTTTGACCTCCTTGGCAGCAGCATGACCACAGCGACCTGTGACCTCGACCTTTCTCCGACTGAGCCTCGTTTGGACCGACCTTGACGAAGTTGTTGAGGTGCGCCAGCTTGAGCACGTTGGGGATTCCCTGCTGCTTGGCCACATTCTGGAGGATTTCCCGGACGTTCTCTGCAGGATCTGGAAACAACGTTCCAGAGAGGCGAGTGAGACTCTTCCTCACAGCGTCGCCTGCAGCCACGTTTCCGAAGACGCCTCATTACCGAGTGTCACCATAATAACGTGGAACAAAAACACTCGGGAGGTAAATACAGGCGGACGAGTCCGCCTGGGGGCCGGCTGAAGTCCCTCCAGCCTGGGTCTGACACACATTTCACAACTTTTTGTACCAGTTTGAACGGAGGAGAGGCTTAGAGGCTGATGACATGAGAAACTGGTGAATGTGGAACATCGGACGCTCCTCTCGGCACGCCGAGCTCCTGAATGGCCGACGGGTCGCTGTTTATACCAAACTTCAGACACGCCGGTGAGACTGGACTTCCCCGCTCACGTTTCACTGACCCTCACTGCGCCGCCTGTTGTGTTGACAGCGGCCTGTTTGCAGTGTAAACTTCACTTCGCTCAGCTCCCCACTGACCTACAGCCACATTTACATCTCTGATTGTAGTTTTATAGAAGACCCTGCTGCCAAGGTTGATTTATTATTCCACATATACTGAAATGAGACTGAAAAGGAGGAAACGGTGGAGGACTGTTCTCCTGCTGCCATGCTCAGACCGCTGTGGCCCTGGAGAAATGAAGCTGCTGTGACATTAAAGCTCTCAGGATTACTTTCCCTCAGTAGGTGACGGTCGTTTCGAGGCTGTCAGCAGGAGTGAAGCTGCACATCCCTGCTCTCCACACACTCTGGAAAGCTTCACACCCTGCAGTTCTATAGTGGAAACTCATACATTATAAAAACAAAAAAAAAAAAAAACTATATTTAAATCATAAATAAAACTGTCTCAGTTTTCAACTGAATATAAGGCTTATTGTATTTTAGTCTCTTTTTTTTCAGATTTGTAAATCCTTCATAGACACAGCAGGAGAGGGCTGATGGTTAATACGCCACATAAAGTTGCAGGTTTGATTCCTCATCTGCCCACGTATTGAGATCTCAAAGGAGGAACTCTTTTAAGTTGCTCATAATAAATTATCTGAATGATTGGACTCTTTATATTGCTTCTCAATGAATTGTGGTTTAGTGGAGAAGTCAAAGATAACATTTATAAAGTGTATCCTTGGTGGGATTCGAACTCGCGACCTTCACTCACATTAGACCGAAGTTCAGATCCTGTTAAATCCGAACTGAATGGGACTTCTTAAAGAGCAGCAGCAGGACCCGGAGCCGGTCTTACCTCTGCTCACGTCCAGCGGGACGCTCTCCTCTCCGCTGTCGCCTGTCGGGACCAAGACCGGGGGGGTCAGCAGGGTCCTCACCGGGTCCCGGGGCCCCTGACCCCCACAGACCCGCTGAGACTCACCTCGAGTCCGGCCGCTGCGGAGGCTCCTCACCGCCATCCTCTGCTGCAGGGTTGCCAGGTCGGACTGACAGCTTCCAGCATAAAGTCCGCCCAACCCTGTGGAGACCAAAACACTGGCCCTCAGGAGGCGCGTGGGCTCCGGGCCTCTCTCCTCCGGGCCTCCGCGACCTCTGCTGCTACTGAACTGATCTCACAAACAAAATATACTCAAACTCCAAAATATCACTGCAAACCTGACATTACTAGGCAAAAACTGACAAAAATAAAACCCAACACTGCCCCCAAGGGCCCAGAGCAGAGAAGTGCAGACAGACGCAGCACAGTAAGAACAGCTTTATTCATTCTGAGGCTGTTCCTCTCACATCACAGCGGAGTGAAAAAGGCTCGTTTGATTTCAATCTAAAGCGCTGACCAGTTCCAGTTAACTGTGCTGTCAGTATGACCTCTGCAGCCGTCAGCCTGTCCTCACCGCAGCAAGACGCCCCCTGCTGACCTCCAGTCAAAGAAAGCACCAACGACACACATGCCTTTGGAAAAGGACCGGGTTTTATTTACAGAGATGCCATCAGAATTACAATACAAATGATTTATAGAGCGAGTCTCCGCAGAGGGACGATTCATTCAGGGCTCAAGGACGACATCTGGAGGCTGGCTGTGTGTGTGTGTGTGTGTGTGTGAGAGAGTGTGAGAGTGTGTGTGTGGTTGCTTTGGCAGAAGGAAAGTCCTTGGATGTATGGGCAGCCTCTTCCTCTTCCTCTTCCTCAGTGACTCTCACCTCTCTTCCCTGAGATCTGCGTGACGAAAACACACACACAAACACACACACATTACATTTTGTCAGTGAAGCAAACCGGACCCCCGGGAGGAGGAGGACTGCAGCCAGGAGCCTCGTACCCGTTTGAAGTCGTTCATGTTGGTGGCCTGTACCGGAGTGCCGATAAACGTCAGGTAGTTGATTTTCGTCGTTTCCTCGTCTGCTTGATTCGACTTGATGAACAACTGGAGAGGAAACACGCATCAGACACACGCTCCAACTCCTGAAACCTCCTCCAGCGGCGTGGGGCCCGGGCTCTCACCGTGACGCTCTGAACGTTCTGGAACTTGACGTAGCGCAGGGCGACGGAGCCGTCCTCCTTGTAGTCCTCCTCCGACAGCTCCAGGCTCTGGGTGGCTTCGCTGCGCTCGGCGTCGTCGAAGCCCATCGACCGCGGCAGGTTGATGAACACCTTCACCTCCTTCGGCGCCTGGGCTGGAGGGGACGGGGGGACAGGGGGGACGGGAGGGACGGACGTCAGGACCGGTCTCACTGTGTCGACCTCAGACAAAACCAAGAGAACTCACCGAAGTCTGAACACTGGAGCTTCATGGAGAAGAGCTTCACCGGCTGGTTGAAGGCCATCGTTATCAACAGCTGGACACACACACACACACACACACACACACACACACACACACACACACACACACACACACACACACACACACACACACACACACACACACACACACACACACACACACACATTAAGTAACACCCCCACAGGGAAAACACTTGAGAAGACGTCTCAGACGCTCGGGACCTGTTCATCGCAGTCCGACTCCAGGTAGGAAGAGTCTTTGATTAAACAGTTGTCGAAGCCGCAGTCGTCGCTCTCGTTCAGGCACTCACAGCCGGCTTTGTTGACGAAAGGCATGAGGTCCATCTGGGAACGACACGGCGAGTCACACCGATTTATATCTCAAATGTCAACTTTGACTTTTGTCAACTGAGAAACATCCAACAGGATGTTTCTCAGTCTGCTCCCGGCTGAAAGTCGGCGGCGTCGGAGCGCCACTCACATATCCTTTAGGAATGTCCGAGTCCTCGCTGTTCCCGGGGTCGTTCTCTGTGTGCTGCTTGATCTTCTCCTCCAGCCCCGCCGGGTCCCCGCCCTGGTACTGATCCACCCGGACCCGGTTCCTGAAGAACAGGAAGGTGGGCGTGGCTGTGATGTTGTGGGCTGCTGCTGTTGCCTGAAGACAAGCCGATAAACGAGAATGGATTTGTTTTTTTTTTTGTGTGTGTTTTCCAGGACTGTTCCACACTAACAGAAACAGGAGAGAAGAGTTGATCCACCCTGAGACGTACCTGACAGACGTGAACGTCCACCTCCAGGCAGACCACCTGTGGGTACTTGTTGCTGAGCATGTTGAACACGGGAGCTATTCTGACGCAGGGGCCACACCTGAGGAGGCAGAGGGGCCACAGTGAGCGTCAAGCATCAGCTGATCTCAGATCAGCAGATTCAGAACACAGAATACCAGATCACCGTTTATATAAAACTGCTCTTTGATTTTTAACTGAAGACTGGAATTCAGGAATTTTAAAACATGCACTGAAAGATCTTGATTTTTTTTTGTCTTTATAATGATTTTTGATGCTCACGCGCAGAAAAAAAAACACTGATTATTGGATCATTTTTGGCTCCTTATGATAGAAAGCATCAACACTGAAACCAAGAATTTGACTGACTTATAAAGGATTTACAACTACGGCGATGTTGAGGTACATATCTTGGAATTGTAAACACTCAGACTTTTATGTTCATCACCAATATGAAAAAAGAAACACGCTTGTGTCTCATTAATCAAGGTTATTGACAGTTTGAGAACAAATCTGTTGGTTTTAAGCTTTCTGGCAGGTGTACAGTATGCAGGTTCAAAGACAGGAATGACAGCGCTCAGATGGTGTGTGTGTGTGTGTGTGAGTGTGTGTGTGTGTGTGTGTGTGTGTGTGTCCTCTGGCTGGGATGCAGATCAGATGACAGCAGTAGAAACTTTGAGAGTGGATTTCATCACTGAGGCGATATGAGCTGGAGTCTGCTGAAAGCTTCACGGCCCAGCTGAGAGTAAACATCTGAATTACATCCTTGACAGCAATTCACCAGCAAAGACAACATATAGTAATGTTATATTAATCTTATAAAACTGGTAATAACTAGTAGTTTGCAGTTTTCAGACCTGCAGTTTGAGGAACTTGATGTTTCATCTGTTAGATTATTGATTACATATTTAAATAGTATTAATGTTGACCACGTTATTGATGACAGTCTGTTCCTTTAAATGACTAACAGACTTTAACCTTTAGATCAGTGACTGTAAATACATTAGTTACAGTAAAAACGGCGAATTACTTTAGTTACCGTGAATGCTTTAGATAATGTAGATCCTCCCAGTTCTGTGCTCCACTGACAGTTAAATAGTGCTAAGTCATTGTAAGCAGCGCAGCTAGTTAGCTCCCGCATGCTAACGGAAGCATGCTAGCCTGGAGGAAGCTCGTTATTCCAGCATAGGGTCCCGTTTCGGACAGAATTACAGACTCGGTTCTGGTCGTTTTACAGCTTGTCCTGGCGGTTTTCCACTCTGAAGCTGGATAAAGACCGGTGACAGCCCGCGGAGCCTCGAGGCCTCGCCGCCGGTTCGCTCAGCTTACCCGGCCATTGTGAACTTCACCACGGCGAGCCTGGAGCCGGCGGCCGCCAGCTCCGGAGTGAAGTCCGGGTCGCTGCCGATCACTTTTACTCCCACCATGGCGAAGCGTTCGGCGGCTGAGTGAGCTGGTGACCCGGGTGGAAGAAAACTTGGGGACCCGAACAAACCCGAAAAACCCAAAGAGTTTCTTGTTTTTAGCTTCGTGTCAGTGTTTAGCGGTTCCGAGTCACTACAGCGAACTAGTCAAGCGCTGCAGTACTCCTGATTGGCCAATGCGAACCGGAGGAGGCGGGGTTTACAACCAGGAAGAGCTGGGAGGCTCCTGATTGGTCGATACACCGCAGAGTAGGCGGAGTTTACAACAGTGAAAGGCTTAAGGACTCCTGATTGGTCAACAGTAACCGGAAAAGGCAGAGTTTAAAACTGTGACGTAATACAAGATACGAACTCCTGATTGGCCAATATAAACCGAAGGAAATAGGGGTTTGTTTCTTCCTCTGTAACAGAGTTACCGCCCCCTAGTGGCGACAGCACGACATTACAAACAATAAAGCCATGTGGGGTCCGGAGTTTTTACACCTGTAATGTCAGTTTTTTAAAACACATCAAAGTTCAAATTGTAATTCATTTAAAATACTTTATATAGATTTTTTTTATTAATATCAATTTTGGGGCGGTTACTCAAAAAAGTAATTAGTTACTAGCTACTCATTACTTCGTAAATTTCAATGACATTACCAGTTACTGTTTTTGAAAAGAAATTTCACAATTTATTACTTTACTGTTTGCTATTTCATGTGTAGTTTTTTTTTTAAATTGTATTCACACAAACAGAATATTTACATATGGAAGATTTATGCAAGGCACACATAAAAAAAACAACTTCTGCAATATAAAAAGTGCAAAAAGTGAGAACATTTGCCAGGGAGTGAGAGAGAGAAGTATGCAGTAGTACACACCAAATAACAGAGAGAATAAAAAAGATCATTTTCATAATATGTTATATTGGGAACCGATCTAAAGACATTTCACAGCTTTCTGATTTTTAGAGAAAGGTAGAATTAAGATAATATTTGACCTCCAAAATAAAAGTCAAAAATAGGGATTTTCTTTATAAAAATCTGGTTTTGTGAATTCGAAATTTTGCTAAAAAAGTAGCAGGTTAATTAAGAATTCCTTTGAATTTTTATATTCACACTGCCTGATTCAAACATTTTTTAGATAACTCCTGCAGGGGTAAAATCTATGAGGAATTCTGAAGGATACTTCTTTTTCCAACTTGAAGAAGTAGCAGTAAAACTGATGAATGCAGTTCATTTTCAAGGTGTTGGTAAGCCATGAAAGGGAAAGTGTTTAGATCACCACATTCAGAAAAAAAATAATTGAAGAAGATTTTTTGATTTCTTTATTAAGATGAGAGATCTCTAACAAGCCAAGGATTCAGCTTCTTTTGAGTCTTTTTGATTGTTATAATAAAGCTCTCTGAACATGTGTCATGGTGGTTCTTTGTGAAGATTAACCTCAGTTTGAACTGGAATATTCATCATTTCACTTTCAGAGCAGTTCTTCATCAGCATAAGTTCATATATTTTTTGAAATTCAAAAGACTGATCTTGAGATCTTGAGATTGGAAAATGAATATTTTGCTCAATCGTGTCAAAGGCTTTGTAAAAGTCTAAAAATAAAATGAAGCCATCATCATCAACAAGTTCAAAACAAGTCTAATATTGTTTTTAATAAGTCTGTTCTTCACAAAGCCTGATTGTGTCTCATCGATAATCGAGTTAAGACTAGTTTTATTCTATCAGCAAGAACTGCAGCCAGGATTTTGTGATGATCACTGAGGAGACAAACTGGATCCCAATAAGTAATGAATCTTTATCTAATGAGTTAAACCTGAGTGAGAGTAGGGGGAAGGGCTTCTCTTTCACTGCTTTCAGAAAACAGTTCTCACAGAGCAGGGCTGAACTCGAGGAAAGGCTTTATAGGATTCAGAAACGAGGCCATCAACCCTGGAAAGTTCTGTTATTTCTGAAGCGAGATAGCTTCTGAGACTTCTTGCAGTTTGAACTCAAAGATGGATTAACAGTGAAAGAGTTTAAAAAGGCTTCATTGTTACAGAGATTCAAACAAAATAATATATGAACAAATAGAAGGAAAGTAAGGAGCTTCTCATCATATGATCATTTCATTAATTTTCACTTTGTTGACTGTATTATTGGAAGAATTATGCTTTTTAAAGGACAAGCCTTTGCTGCATGAACAATGGAAGCAATGGAAATTCTTCCAAAACAAGTTGCAGCTAAAACACACAAACAATCCTGGCTGTAGACTGCTGGTTTCAGTCCAGACCAGTCGACCCCAGATGGAAAGAAGTGGATTTTAAGAGAGTGAGCTCTTTATTGTTCCTAGTGGGCATCTGGCAGGTTCAGAGTTTGAACATTAGTGTGAAGTTTTGTTTATAGATCACAGCGGCAGTGGCCCCGGCCGAGCTCTCTGGGCCTCCTCTTCTGTGTCATGCTGCTCGATGAAGTTCAGTATAAAGTCTGTTTTTATGAATCCAGACAACAGTCGGGTTTCAGGAGTCTGGCTTTTTGAAAGAGTAAAGAGTAACTTTGATTCCTGGAGTAGTTTTAACATCTCAGACTATTTTCCAGACTCCAGGTGAGGGGTAAAGAAAGAAGGTATTAAATCCAAAAGATCCAAAAGTCCAGGTGGAGATCAAGGACTGCAAATCAGGTTTAAAAAAATTATGTGAGAAGTTTTACTTCCATGGAATTTTGGTGAAAAATATCTCTTGTCACACAAAGTAAACACTCCAGCTAACTGCTGGAATCAATTAATCAATAATTCTGTTTGATTTGACTCATAAAATCCATTCCTGTTTGAGAGAATAAAAACAAATCAAATTTCTTTCTCTTTCATTATTCAAAATTTTCGTTGTGATTTATGTGTAGATTAGTGCACGTGTTAATTTGATGATTTAACAATGACTTTGATTTAAAAAAAAAGTGATTTCAGCTGTTTCTAATTGAGTTGAGAAGCTTTTTCTGTTGTCTGGAAACTGTCAGTCAGATATGGAAACCTTACGTTTGCAGATGAATAGATGGGTGTGTTTTTGGCACAATGTGTTTTCAGGTGAAAATAGTTAAATATTTTTCCTGCTTTTTTTGTTGAACTGAGTCTAAAGGAGGCGGACGGTGAGACGAAGGTTAAAACTGTTATTCACATTACAAATGTTCAGAACACGGATGTTTAGAGCACAATAATCCACATTCAACCCTCCATCTGCTTTAATTAGGAATTCAATTACACACCTCCACCTGGCGGGCACGTGACCAGAGGCGCGCGCTTCCGCTGACTGACACCCGAGCTTTTTACGCAGCGGCCGCCCGTCGCTGTTTGGAGCGCGGGACACGTCGGACCGGTCCTGCGGGTTGTTGGTGCGGGCTGCTGCGGGGCGGAGGAGGCGGAGGAGGCGCAGCGGGGCAGCAGGGCGTGGAGCCGCCGCGGGAGAGTCTCAACAGGAAGAGGAGTCCAACATGGTGCGGTGCCACAGCGCCCCGGACACCGACTGAGCGACGCCTTCACCTGCTTTCTGCTCACCTGCGGCGCGCACGGAGTAAGTCCAGCCGGAACACGCGCGCGGGGGTCTGTGGAGGGCTGTGTTTGGGGTTTTTGTCGGTCGGAGGCTCACCTGGCCAGCGGCCGCCCGTCACACACACCTTTCCTCTCAGGGGAGCCTGGAGAGGGAAAACAAACCCGACCGGTGGAAGAGGCTTCAGATTCACGCTACAAATCTCCCACACCTGTTGATTTTATATTCTGTGAGAAGTTAACAACAAAAACACTTTCTTTTTCTTTTAGAATTTGAGGCTCTTCCCGTTTCACGGGTTGGAAACGCGCAGAAATGGCACGGCTCTTTACGCACGCTGTTATCTCTTTAGATTCGCGTCTGGTTTAGTTTTTTTTTCTTTCTCTAACTTCATTACATCCCAGAAATGTTGCTAAAACACCGATCTACAAAATTCCCACATCCACCCAGAACATGTAGGGACGTGAATCCGGAGGCCTGATGGCGACACGCTGCGTTTCAGCTGTGGCCTTCCTATGGAGTCCCAAGCTGTGTAGTGTGTGTGCGCGTGTACGTTTATTTTTGAGGCTCAGTCACTGGAGCTGGTGGCTCGGATGCCACTTCAGGTTCTTGCTCTGGTTCTGATTTAGTTCTCATCCATGCGTTTTTCAGGTTGTTGTCGGTGTTTCTTCTGGGCCTTTTGGGCGCCAGACTGTTCCTCAAGGATACAAAAAAAAAAAAAAAAAAAAAAAAACCTGACACAAACCTGGAACCTAGGAAATGTCCTGTTTCTAAGACTCTCTGAAACTCCTCTACACTCTGGCTTCACTTTGAATTCAAACCTATCTGAAAACAGTGCTCTGTTCAGGATTCTTGTCAGTGTTTGTTTTGGTGCAGAACCTTTAAAAAGCAGGTGATGAGACTCAGTTTTCTTTAACAGGTCAGATTCTCAGCAGGGCGGATTTTGGAAGGCTGTGCTGTAAAAAAAAAAAAAAAAAAAAAAAAAAAGTCGTCAAAAGCACTGAAATGACTTCTGATGCTTCCTGGTTTTGATTTCAGGAATGTGAACTCCTTTTTCTGCACCGATCTGACGGCTTTTTGACTGAATGTTAAGAAAAATTTTCATGTTGAAGCAAGTTTGAATTGAACCATCAGACATGATCAGATATCATGAGCTTTTAGTGCCGTTAATCTAAATATCCAGACTTTTCAGTCCTCTGGAACTTACTGTAGGTTTTGGAAGTTTGCTCTGAGATTCTGGGCATTTTATTGGCTTGGGGGGAAAAAAAGAAACAACCTGATTGCATTTTGACCATTTCCCGTTGCAGAGAAGTTTCTCCACTAATTTTCCACATTTTAGTTTCTTAACTCAAAGCAACTAAATAGGAACTTGTTCCAGAACAAGACTTGAAGAATCCCAGGACTTCTATTTTTATCTGGGAAAATGTCACCAGATTATTTTTAGGCTCTAATGTCGGTTGGTCCAAGTTTTTCTGAAACTTATTACTTTAACATTTCTTCTCTTAACCTAAAGTAATCCGTATTATTATTGTTTTTTTTTACCGCTTATGTTATATGTGGTTGTTTTTATTTTTCCAAAGTTCCTCCTGAGACCTCGAGCGTCGTGTTTCCGATCAGGTCCGTCGTCCTGAGCTGATTGTTGTGGCTCCAGCTGCTCACGTGTTGAAAAGTCCTTTTATTTCCTTCTTGATCCTAAAGATGTGTTTTGCATCTGGAGTAGATCTGGGTCAGATCTGCGCTGCGGCTGGCAGTAAACCCGCAGTTCCTGTTCACAAATAATTACTTTCATCAACACAGTGAAGTGTGAGGAAAAGGTTTCAGAGTGTTGAAGCTCATTCTTCATGGAGGACGACGTCAGAACACCGGGAGAGCTGCTCCAGGGTTCTTGATGGAGTCTGGTGATCGGTATTGGTGTGTGTGTGTGTCTGCGTGTGAGTGTGTGTATGAACACAGTGGCAGCAGCACGATGCAGGTTTCTAACCCGTGTGCGTGTTTTTCCATAAACAGGCGGCGAGGCCGCGGCCGTAGGGTGAAGCAGGTCGCGGCGCTCCGCTCAGGGAAATGTCTGTCCGTAGGAAAATGTTCCGCCCCGAGAGCAGCGAGCGAACATTTGAATGGAGCCTTGAAAGTCAAATAGATGAGGGGGTCACGGCAGGTGAAGACGACTTGGCCGCTGATGGCTTCCAGTCTGTCTTATCAGGCTGGGGTGTGGCGGCACGCCGCATTCCTCATCCAGTGACTGAAACCGCACAACCCGAACCACCTGATCCACCGAACCACCCGAACCACCTGATCCGCCGAACCACCACACCAGCCCTGCTTTTGGAGGGCTGGAGGTCATAACGCTCACCTAACTTCTGCTTTCCATGCAGTGGGGTTCAGCTGAAATGCTCCCAAGACACTTATGCGACTGATCAGAACCTGCAGGATTTCTGCAGAATGCTGACTTCACCGCTGAGTTTGGGTCAGAATCTGTCAGCAGATACATTTTTACACCTTTTGGCTCCATGCCGGCGATCGGAAGCCCTCCATTCGTGTCTAAATGGCTGCATTTGATGCCCAGATCAGGTTGTCACTTTCACTACTGCTTGGCAGGTCTTCAGCCGAAGAAGGCGTTCACAGGGCTTTGTGTTGCTTTAAGTTAAGCCTGGAACATGACTGGGGCGGAGAGAGCAGCTACAGACCCTTTCAAACCCGAAGAGCGGCTTTCAGCTCTGAAGACTCAGCCCCGGCAGTTCTGACTTCATGGTTTATGTTCGGGTTTGATCTCATTATAAGAAACCTGCTTCTGGAATTCTTCTTTTTACGGCACATATGAGTCTTTGTATGAGTCTGGAAAGCCAGTGCTGTCCTGTGCGTCTCTGTCCGTCCTGAACTCGTCCTCTGCACTGGGCTCACGCCGTCATGTAAACTTAAAGTTAGTTGAAGTTAAAAGCTGAGCTAAGCAGATCAGTCCAGAGTGAAATTAACTGCCAGTGAGACCAAAAACAAAAGCAGTTAACCAAAGAGATGCAAATTCTGGTTCCGGATGATCCTAAAACAGACTGCAGGGATTAAGGACGAGAAGTGAATGAAAATCTATAGACTTGAGACGATCTCTGCACCTGGATTCTCTGAGCTGATCTCTGCTGGATCGTGATTGTGGTCATGAATCTGGTCGAGTCTCGCTGAACGTCACAGAGGGGATTCTGAACCGGCGAGTTGGTCGTGAGCCTCGGCCTCCGGGCCCGAGCGGCCGGTGGGGCCGGTCGACCTGCTGGGCGTCCGGCGGAGAACAGGCTCAGTGTTGGCTCTGCTGCTCAGACGGATCGGCAGGAACCCGACTCTGCCTCCGTCCGGGTCTCACATCCTCAGAGAGATTTAAAGCAACCGATCATCTCATGATCATCATTTCAAATGAAATGAATAAAGCACCAAGATGCTAATAATGTAAAGAACTTTTTTTTGTCTGGTTCGTGTCTTCAGTGAACCGAACGCCGCCGCTCTGCCTTTAATGAGGAAAGTTTACAAGAAGTTTTAGACATTTAATTTCGGTTTCTGCATTATTTCTTTGACGGCAGTTATTCCATTTTTAAATGTTTTCTTTATTAATGCTAGTCCAGTCATATAATTTCCAGTTAATCTAACAATGAAGTTATTTTTAAAGTTAATCTAAAATTGAATCAATATTTTTAGTCTTAGCAATTTATTGTTTTATGTGTTTTGTTACATTTAAAATGGCCAAAATGAATCAATTCTTCTCCAATTAATACTCTAAATCCTAGTTTTATGTCATAAGGATTAACAGCTGCGATTTTTGTGCCCAGTTTAATTTTTTTTAGTTTAATTCTTCCTAAAATGAGTGTTGTAAACTCTTCCTGTCATATTTAGTAAATGGCATAACACAAAAATAGCTGGACATGTTTGTATTTAACTCCAAAGCTGGGATTTCTGGGAATTTTGAAGAAGAATATCCGGGGACAACAGAGAAATGTTCATATTTACAGATAATTTCCAGGCAGCAGCGTCTTTGGATTTACAGTCCGAGTTACGCAAGAGGAGAGAGAGCGCAGAGGAAACGGAGCGATTAAACAAATTTAATGTGATCATTAAAAAACAAAAGTTGCGTGATTCACACGGAGAAGCAGTGGAGTCGAGTCCGACGAGCAGCTGTTATGTAAAAAACAAGGAAGATGGACTTGATTCACTCGCTGCTTTGCATGAGCTTCAGAGGCCGACTGTCCCGTCCTGCTTCCATCCAGCTTCTTTTTAAGTAAAGTACGAAAAGTGAAAAGAGGCTGCAGAACTTGTCCCTCCCGTGCTTCTCCCTGGACTGCAGCTCATTCATGGACCGATACGACTTATGTAGGACGTTTTGTCATTTTGTTTTCCGTTACAGAGTACTGTGTAGTGAATTTCTCCATGACGTCTCTTCATATGCAGACCTGAAACTACGATCTGCATTCCTGGTTTCTGTCTTCCCGTCTGGTTTCCATCTCTCGAGCGCCTCGTCAATCGGCTCGGATTTAAACGGATAGAATGACTCCATTGCTGCTCTATCGTTTCCTGGGCCGCCGCCGAGCCTCCTGCGGCCCGTTTTTGGCCTGCCGGCCTCATGCTGAGCACCCCCCCGGGCCGCGTGTCTCGCCCAGGCGGCGACGCCGTCGCTGTGGGGAAGTGGATATCGGTTTGCATTCAAAACATTCAGCCTGCGTTACCCACAATGCAACGGGGGCTGGGGCCTGCTGTGTTTTGTTTGGCAGGTGGAGGTGTTGAATGTCAGTCTGGTCTCACTCATTACCCAGAGTTCAACGGGTTTCTGGTCCCGCTCCGCAGTTTTTTCTTTCTTTCTTTTTTTCTTCATCCTCTTCTACCTCGCGCCTCCTGCTGCTGCTCCTCCCTCCTCTCAGGTTTCACTCCCGTCATGTGGGTATCTTCTCCTCCGTCCCGCTCGGCGAGGCGCCCTCTCCCCGCCGTTGCCGTGGCGACGCCCGGGGCTCAGACACTGAACCTGTTCTCTGAGACGGGCCTGCTGGCTCCGGCCTCCTCTTGCTGATGTTGGTGTCACAGCCAGAAAGAGAGCCAAGGCTTTCTCCACCCAGTTATTTTTAACTCTCTGGATCGAGGTCTATTTTAAGAATGATCAAACCAGCGTGTTAAGAAGTGATGCCATTACATCCAGAGATGGATGGAGAGACTCATTGCAGGATTTTTCTGTTCTTTCAGGGTCATGAATTTAGATAAACTCTCGTTTTTTTTACATTTGTTTAAAGAAAAAAAAAAAAAAACTAATGGTTTGAAAACTAAAAAGTTACGGGTAGTCAAGGAGGACGATAATCGATATTTACAGCCGATATTCATTTAAAATTGCAGTAAAATTTAAAATATTGGTGTCAGCTTGTTGACTAGTATAAAGCCTTTCAGACTTCTGTAGCTGCTTCCTGTTTTTCTTGTAGGCTAACAGCAGAGTTTCTGAGTATTTCGTTATTGTTCCTTCTTTTACTGAGTGAGGGAAATATCTGCCTGTTAGTATTGAAATAATTTGTGTTTGTGTTTTGTATTTAGTGAGTGAAATGCTGCTCAGTTGAATTTGTTCCAACATGTTCCGTGGCTATTATGCTAACTGTTAGCATGTCAATTGGTTTTTCCATTCAAGTTAGCATTAAGCTAGCAGGACTTTTTTTAATAATGCATGTTCTGATTTACTGTTTTACGGCATCACGTCTGTGTGGAAAGCAGAATTCAGCCTTTAATGATTAATCTGCCAGTCATGCTGATATGCGTCAAAATGCTGAATATAGGCGCCGATAATCAAAACTGCCCCTCCCATCGAGGGCGAACAGCTGGTTTTTACAAGATAAAGTTAAGAGTCGTCAATTACTGGTCTTTTGACAAAAAAATCCATTCCTGGAATACAAAGATCCTTTTCCCTCAAACTAAACTCATAGCTTGACCTTTGACATCAGTGAAGGAGTTTTGGGATGTTCCCATCTTGGTCAAACCTCCAGGTTTATTTTCTTTTCCACAGAGTAGACTAGAAATATTTTATTACCCCAGAGGGAGATTCAGGCTTTGTTTCCCTCAACATGAGAATAAATCATTAGTGTAACTCACACATCATGTCCGCTCACTCTTCTTTTGATTCGGCATGAGTCAAACATTTGTCACGATTTATTCCAGAACTAAACTACATAGACGATCTCTGACAAGATGTGCGGACAGGTAGTTTATTTTCTTTGATTTAATTTTGCTTAGATTTTACAATTTTTTTTTTTTTTTTTTTTATATTTATTTTTGACTTATTTTTGAAGACAGTAGAATTCAGTCTTCATCTATGTTGTGGTTCAAAATAATCGAACCATGAGAAGAAAAGTGAAGCCAAAGTACGTGTAGTGAGGTGTTCTCCCACATGATAATGGCTCTGTGCTTCCCTCTGGTCCAGGTCTTCTGTCTTCTCGCTCTTCCTCCTCCTCCAGCCGTCATGTTCAGGCTTGTGGAGCGTAGAGTTTGTTGTTAAACCGCTGACATGTTGAGCTTTTACAGAGTTCTCTCTGTCGTCATCTCTTTTTATGCAGCAAAACTCTCCACAGGTTTTTTTCTGCATGTGTTTTTCTTCAACATTAAAAAAACCAAAAAAAAAAAAAAATAGTTGAAAGAAAATAAACTCTTCCAACGTGTCTGAAGAAACACTCAGTACCTGCTGCTGGAAATCTGGGTTATTCTCTTTTTTTGTTTCTTGTTAGTTTAAAAAAAATCAAACAACAAAACTACATTTCAGTCACTTTTGTTTAAAGCAGTACAGAAACATGAGTGTGGCAGGAGAATTCCTCCGATCTGGTTCAGGCTTCAAGGAAAAGGGAAGGGTGAGAAGACTTCCAGATTTGAAACTTTCTGCAGTCCCTCAACTTTATCAATACTTTAGAAATGGATACAGCCGAACCAAAGAGTTGTGCATGCGCAGACTTTAAAACCTGCAGTCTTAACATGGTCTTTAGAAATCTGCCCTTCCTGGTTTCTAACTGCTGTGTACTGTGAAATCTGTTGCTTTGAAATATGCTGAATTGAGGTTCAGTAAAATAAAGCCCAAAAATATAAAGTGTCAGCAAATCATAGAAGAAAAATAAACTAAGACAGAGACTGAATCATGATCACGTCATGATTCTCTGCAGCATTTTAAAACAATGCAGACCAGATTTAAGAAAGAGAGAGGGGAACTTGACGTCAGGCTGGAGCTATGAAATGTTGATGAGCTCTGAGTTGAACTGTTCGTGGCGAGGAGAGAAAATGGGCATGTCCTGCTGCGCTGAGTCACTTCACCTTCTGAGCCGCCGTGAAGCGTTTACACTCTCAACTCTCGTGAACAATGAATTCAGAGAACCTGCATGTTGGGAAACACATGATTCCATGGGTATTTTTTTAATCTATGACACACAAAGTGCAATGTCATCCAGCCAAGCAAGCTTTGGTTGAAGTGATTCAACACTTTCGTTCTATTAAAAGGCTTCCCGATCTGGAATGAGAGATTGAAGCTATAACCTGGGTTGGGCTTAAAGAAGGAGAGCATTTCCTCTCTGACTGAATAGTTTTCTATGACGACTATAAATATTCAGGCAGCTTCAAAACTTGATTTTCACGACTGACGGGTGGGGAGGATTTCTTTAAGTATGCAGCTCACTTTGTAAATGTAACCAGGAGGACGGCTGGTTCAAGCTGAATGAGCCGAGTTTTGACTCGTCGCAGGTTAAATTAGGACGTTCAGACGAGTACGGTGGTGTGGAACAGAGAGCACCCCTGAGAGTGCACATTCTTTTCATTTCTGAAGCATTGGCTGTTTTTATCATGTATCCAGTTTCTGATGGACACAGTACTGTTTCAGTAGAGGAGTGAGTTTATTTTGGATTAACAGAAAATCTGCAATATGCATCAAAACAGCATTAATTTGACACCCCACAAAGACAACTCGCATTAATATCTGATGAGCTTCCGTTAGTAGAAGTAACAGTCCTGGAACCTTTCCTTGGAATGCTGTGTTGTTGGCCGCCTGACACGATGCTGCTTGTTATGTCAGAATAACTCCGGCTTTGTTTAACCACGAGCGAATATCCGGATCTCAAAGTTAAGATCATATCACCAATACGACAGAATATTCAGATGTTTGGGTCCAGCTCTAGTATTTTTGTTTGGTTTCCAAATCTTTAAAATATTACCTCCACGTCGGAAAGAAATTATTCCTCCTTTCTGAGGTAAACTGAGGGCCTTCATGGATGATAGGAACCGCTGGTCTTCATGGTTTTTATGCTTTTTCTTTCTTATCCAGTGAAACTCTTCCTTTCTCAGGGTCCTGTTGGACATCCTCCCGGGGGTTGTGTTGGGAGTCCCATTAGGTCTTGTCAGGTTCCATTTGGGGTCCTGTTAGGTCTCGTTCAGGTCTTTTGGAGGTTTTGTTTAAGATCCTGTCGGGGGTTCTATTGAAGTCCTGTCGGAGTTCTCTTGGGGTTCTGTTGGGTCTCGTCAGGGTCCTGTAGGTTTTCTACCATGTTCTTGTTGAACCCCCTCCCTGAGGCCCCTGCCTGAGGGCCCGTCATGCCATTCCCCCCCCCCCCCGCTGCCCTCCTGGCACTGACCGCTGCCTTCTAGAGTGGTTTGTTCTCTGAAACCGGACTAATGAACCTTATCAGGAGCTCTAATGGATCCTCCACTCATGAAACATTAAACTGGCGGGAATCACCCGCTGGACGGCGGCAGCAGCCAGACACTCTGACCGGAGTTCCCCGTAACACACTCTCGATTAATTAACCTCGCTCAGCAGACGCTGCAGTCAAGTCATCGATTAATAGGCTAGTCTGGTTATCTTTCAAACTGTTTCCTGGCTCTCACTGAGCAGTTTCCTTCTGAAATTTAACACATGGTTGTTTTGATTACATACAGGTTAATACTACCAACAATAAAGATTGATTCTCAAATAGAATTAAAAAAAAAATCTCTTTGGAAACTTCTGATTTTATGACTTTATTGGCACAAAAAGTCATTTTGAAGTTGAAGGATAGTGACGGGTTTCATTGACTTTACACAGCTGCCTCTTAGATTTACTTATTAATAAATCTTTTCCTTTAAGTGCAACTTCCAGAAAACTGCCAGACTAGTTGGTTTTATTAGATTTACCAAATTTCTGTTTTGCTGCATTTTTCACATGTTAGATTATTGTGGTTTGGTCTATAAAGTAGTTGAGTTTGGGCATCAACCCTTATACTCATACATTTACAATCTCTTGCAGAGATGCTCTGTTCCTGAAGCCATTCGGACACTTGACTTGGTTTAGAGGTTTTGATGCTTTTGAGATTGAATTCAGTAAATTGAAATATCAAGAAAGGATCCTAAAGTGATTTTGACTGTTGCCAATGTCTGTTTTAGTTGTAGCTTCCCTGATGTTTCTTCCCTGGTGAAGCTGTGGCTTGTGAATGGGAGCGGGCATTTTCACCAGAGGGCGGATGCTTTTACGGAACGACTGCACGTGTTACTCTTTGAAAAGACACACTCTGACTCTGTTTGATTACCAATGAGGCCAGAGGTCGCCGAGCAGGACGGCGCGGTTCACGAAGACCTTTTCAAAACGCGTCTCTGACTCAGAGGTAAATGATTCCTCTGAGGGTTTCTGGACATCTGTCCTACGGCCAGTAGAATCGTGGTCACGGGTACTTCCTGTTCTTCCTGTCTGACCATTTTTACATTTTGTTTGCCCTCCTGGCCTCTCTCCGTGTTTCATTCTGAAGCCAGGCGTTGGGCTTACCGCCCACCATGGCGTCTGGTGCTGCTGAAACCCGTCTGCAGATCTCCTGAGAAGATGCGGCGGTCAGGAGGAGGGCGTGCTCACATTCTTCCCTCGCGGCTACGCCTCCATCACGGCTCCCTACGTCACCGGCTTTGTCTGTCAAATCAGAGAGAACCGGATCTGCAGCTGTGGATGTGTTCAGTCCACGGATCCGCCGGACGGCTCACCTGGCTGGAGGCAGAGCTTTTACCTGTTAGATATTAGCTTCATACGATGGATAAACCTGCCTGCTGACATTTCGCCGCCGGGCAGATTGATCTTGCAGGATTGCGTGAAAAGTACGTAAGAGCGAAGTGTCGTGAGTCGCTGTTTGACTTGGTGTGACTGTTGGCACAAGCAACATTTTCCAACTTTCTGTTTGAGCAGTCGAAACTTCCGGAGTAAGTCATCTGTGCCAGAGTTCAGTTTATCGGAGAGCATACATTTATTTTTCTTCGTCTATCAGCTAATTGTTTCTGTTCTAATCTGGCAATGTCTTCCAATGACTCATTTCAGGTCTGCCTCAAACGGAAACATTGGGTTGAATTTCTTGGAACTTCCTTCAATATCAGGATCCCTCAGAATCGACCCACAGATCAAGTACATAAAATTCAACTGCTTACCATTATAAACCCTGTTTAATTGATTTAAATGGCAGAGTTGCCAGTGATTACCAAATTGATTAAAAAAACAGTTGTAATCAAACGTTAAATTACATTGTTTAGTTTGTGTTTTGTGTAACTGTTGTTCATGGAAGCACTGATGGGTTTCTTCAGGTGAAAAGTTGATCTGGTATTGATGCTCTGTATTGATGTTGTGGATGATGATGGAGAGGTGAGGGCAAATATTCAGACCTCAAAATTAATACTTAGATTCAAATAGTTATTGTAGAAAATCCAACAATAACTAAACTTTAAAGTTAGCTTTCATAAAAAAGATCAATCTAATGCACGCTCAGGAAAATAAAATAAGCTGGTAAAAATGGATTCTTTCTGCAGAGCCCGTTGTATTGGTGAGTCGGTCACGGTGCAGCGGTCAGGTCTTGGTGTCTCGTGGTTGGACCCTGGTATTGAGGAGTCTTATGGATTCATCCGCTGTTTCTGTGGAAGTTCAGCACTTATGACCGAATACTGTGAAGAGGAAACATCACAAGTGACACTAATACAATCTCATTATCAGAAACTATCACAGGGGTCATGTACGACTGTCTCATATTTAAGTACAAATTGACATTTATCTTGATTTAATTTTATGTAAATCCAGTTAAAAATTTGCACACTGATTGATGGCTGGGTTGACATCAAATTCTATGCAAACCTTCTCATTTGGACCGGAAAGGACAGTCTGGCACAGTCTGGGAAGGTTCAGGTTTCGCCTGATTGCAAGTTGTGATCTAAACAAAGTCATGAGAATCCGTACTGAGGTGGACATGCATCTTCATTTTTAAGCTTCTTCATCTGCTGGATCATGTTTTTCATTGGGTGCTGTGGTTGTTTAAAGTGTTTGATAGTTCTAAGATCTGTTCACACGGTGTGAGAGCATTTTCAGCTACTGGTGTGGAAGGTCTCTGAAGTGTTTTGTTGGTGATTCCAGCGCTTTAAAAAACGATTCTCTTCCTTCTCAGGGACACTTGAGGTGCAGCCATGAGTCGGCGGCGAGCGGACTCCCAGGGTTCCCTGGGGCCGGACGATGAGGTCATGCCGTACAGCGACGACGAGACGGACGACGAGCTGGACGTGACCTCGGAGGAGGAGCCCGAACAGCCGCCGGGGGCCCCACAACCCCCGGCGGAGACCAGACCGAGTGGTGAGTACCTCCAGACGAGTCGGGCGCTTCTCCAGCAGTTCAGGCCACAGACAGCAGTCACTGGTTTGGACAGTTTGGCAACTCCAGTGCTGGAGAAAGGACGTAAACTCTGCTGGACTCGCGTGTTCTGAAGCTGTTCTGTAGATTTATTTCCATGGAAAGTTTGCCGATTGTCACATCAGTCAAGCTTCAGTTGGTGGACGACTGTGTTCTCAAGTTCCACATACTGGTGTTCTGCCGACAGACATGTTGAGTGTTTAGAGGACGTTTCCTCGTGGATAAAGATAACAGAGCGCAGATTTCAAGTCTCAGACCTGAGTCCTGGTCTGTTCTGTTTACGATGTCTTGAATAGGGTTGTCTGGACCAATCCTGGCCATATCAGGAAATGTAGACATTTCAGGACTTGTCCAGGACGGTCCAGGACTACTATTTGTTTATCCTGCCTGTTTGTGCTGATCCAGGTCTGCTGTGTTTGGATTCAAAGCTCAATGATCATGTCCAGTGTGAACGCACCGTACGCTAACAAGCTAACAGCTGACTGACACCAGTGGCTAAGCTAACAAGCCAACAGCTGACTGACACCAGTGGCTAAGCTAACAAGCTAACAGCTGACTGACACCAGTGGCTAAGCTAACAAGCTAACAGCTGACTGACACCAGTGGCTAAGCTAACAAGCTAACAGCTGACTGACACCAGTGGCTAAGCTAACAAGCTATCAGCTGACTGAC
Source organism: Salarias fasciatus (assembly GCF_902148845.1). Taxonomy (NCBI): domain Eukaryota; kingdom Metazoa; phylum Chordata; class Actinopteri; order Blenniiformes; family Blenniidae; genus Salarias; species Salarias fasciatus. The sequence continues at coordinate 3,677,081 of NW_021941229.1, read as the reverse complement.
ACCAGTGGCTAAGCTAACAAGCCAACAGCTGACTGATACCTGTGGCTAAGCTAACAAGCTAACAGCTGACTGACACCAGTGGCTAAGCTAACAAGCTAACAGCTGACTGATACCTGTGGCTAAGCTAACAAGCTAACAGCTGACTGATACCTGTGGCTAAGCTAACAAGCTAACAGCTGACTGACGGTCAGTCAGGTTGTGACTCGGCTCATCTCAGAGCTGAGAGTGTTTTGTTTAAATGGCCACACTCGATAAAGACGTGGAATGTTGACCTGTGTTTTTAGGTTGAACACGTGAAGAGTCTGTCTGTTTTTTTTAAATGCTTTATTCAAATGTATGAGCTTCAGTTGCCTCGGACGCAAACGTTGTTCATTTGTTACATGCGGATGTCGTCACAGTAAATAAACCATACAGTCAGATGATGTAAATCTCCTTCTGTGTTTCAGAGATGGGCTGGAAGGTGAAGGCTAATGACCGGGCGTATCACCAGCTGCCTGAGTTCCAGAAAAAAGTCTTCCTGTGCGTAAAGAAGAGCAGATACTCGGTGAGTTTGGCCGGCTGCGTAAACTGGACCCTTCATATAAAGCTTCTGAACGCCGTTTTCGTCTCCAGCTGAGATGTGAATAGAGATTTAAATGAAAGCTGTTGTGACATCCAGGCATTTGTCGGGATCCTCAGCGGCTGTTGTTCTCACCCACATGATTAAAATGAGACCGGCTCTTTGTGTTTTGTACATTTCTGCTTTATCAACCAGCTCATTTGTTAAACCAAATCTTGTTGAAGTATTCAAAGTACTCCGGCCGAGTGGCGTGGGTGTCTTCTGTTGTGTTGTTTAAAGTGTGTGTGCACACGGCAGAGTGTTTGAAGGCTGAAACCTGATCGTCCGGCTGACCCGGCTGTCAGCAGGAGAAACATTAGACTCAGTCAGAGCCGCTCAACGCATGAAAATCCGTAAGGTAACAAACTAAAGGTAGCCTCGATGTCCCGGCCGAGCAGCGAGGGAGGAAGTGGTGCATTCATGATCAATGGAGGTGTATCTAGACGGAGCAGCAACATGCACACGGGATAGAAATCTGAAAAATCTCACTGTGAACGACGTCAAGGACAAATTCAATTAGCTGGAAAGCTGGTTGCATTAATTAATTAATGTAGGGATGACTAAAGATAATTTTTTAAATTGCGATAAACACATAATTAGGCTTAGGACTTTTAGGGCTAAGACGTATTAATTTGGTCTACATGACACTTTATTTTGAAAGAAAATCCAACAAGGTGAAAAAGGAAATTCCTCCTCTGTTTGATTCCTGATGAAGACGCTCTGGCCAGAGATCAGCAGGAAGTTTCCACGCTGAAACTTCAACTATGACTTTTAATTCAGCTTTAGAATAGACAGTTCGGACTTTACGTTATGGACTGAAAACGGGCTTCAAATGCAAAAAAGGATAATTTAAGAAATTCTATTCAAAGTGTGAAACTATGGAAATAATGTGATTAATCATGATGAAAAAAAAAAAACGCAATACTTTGACAGCCCTAATAAAATATTATTGCTTCAGTGTATATTCACTTCATTTAGCGCTGCTTTGCTGGAGGTTCTCTATATTTTACATTTCCACACACAGCAAGGCTGAATTCAGGCGTTTTCCTGCTGGGAGTGTGTTTAATCTCTGTTTCAGAGAGCAGACTCTCACATTAAGTGTTTATAAGGACACAGAGACTGATCAGAATGGAAACACTTGTACTGGAAGAAAAGTCTTCCTGAATGAGAGACGCTGCTTCATTGTTTCCGGATTCTCTTTAGTTCCCACGATGTGGATGACGATTCCTCCTGCGGTCGGTCAGAATCAGTCTGTAGTCTATCAGACTGATGGATCACAGCATCAGTTGTGTTTTAACATGTTGCAGTGTTAAGATATCCAAACTCACCAGACCCACCTCACCTCCCAGTCGAGGAGGTATTTACATTGTTTATGCACAAATGTCGCAACGTGTGTGGAAAACTTTACATTGGCGTGTTGGAACTTGTTGCGCTGTTGCAATGCAGTCTTAACAACGGAACTAACATGAAGCGTTCAAACACAAATCAGTCAAAACCAGGACACACACACGTCCGCGGTCTCCTGACTGATCCGAACACACAGAATAGATGCCCTGGAGTGCAGCTCTGCTCTTCCTTTAGTGAAGCTGGCAGCGTTACGCAACATGCAACATGCAAATCCAGCTGCGGGGAGATACTGGGTGGAGTTTGGCTTCGGATTTATGTACCTGTTATAAAATTAACAGCATCAAAAACACACACACACACACGTCCTACCTGCCCTTAAGAACCCGCAGTATTCTCTCTCCTTGTGTGTGTGTGTGTGTGTGTGTGTGTGTGTTGGTTAAAGTTGATCTTGACCTCATTTCTTCACCTGCTAATAAAGACGTCGTGTTTTATTCCGTCACAGAGGACTGATCTCAGCTCCGGTCCTCCAGGATTCAGATACTTTAATCTAGAGTAAAGTCAGAACCGAGCTCCTCAGGAACCCAGAGAGAAACTGTCGTGAAGCGCCGCGGCTTGTTGGGACGCAGCAGAGGAACGTCGGAAACAAAAACATTCATATCTGTCTTGATGGCATGAAAGAAGTTCTGAGAGCTCCTGAAGTCCAGGATTATTATTGACGACTTCCAGTAGCTGGACAGATGGCTGTTTTCTTCTTCAGCGTACCGTTACAGGAGTACATGTTATCAATACTGGCAGAAATCCGCTTTAAACTAGTTATTTTCCAGATGTGAATATTCTTGCTGATCTGACGGTCCCTTTTGAAAATTTAGATGTTTAAATTGTTCCCTGATCAATGAGTGTTGAAAAGCAATAATTAAATTTTTTCAGTCTGTTAATGTGCCATCAACAACAGACTGAAAAATAAATCCACCTCAACGCAGAGTTAATGTTTTAGATGGTTTAAACAGTCTTCAGCTCTAAATGCTCTCACGAAGTGTTGTTTAAAAACAGTTTACAGTTGTTTCAGAATGTGATTTTGCAGTTCTGCTCTAATTCCGGGGTTGTTTTCACGGTCCACATTCTTCACATGCAAACTGCGTTTCGTTCAGGAGTCTCTGATTCTGCTTGATGACGGTTTCACGTCGTTGCTGTATTTCATAGTTAAGTACAAAGATTTAAATAATGAATATGTAGATCGTCTGTTCCCCCTTTAAAAGAGTTTGTCTTAAATGGTCCAGCATGTCCGATTTGTTGTGTTGTGTAGGGAAACGCCATCAGGACCTACAAATACAACGCGCTGACGTTCCTCCCGCTGAACCTGTTCGAGCAGCTGAAGAGAGCCGCCAACTGCTACTTCCTGGCGCTGCTCATCCTCCAGGTGTGGTGCCAGATGTTCCTCCTCCTCCCCTCAGCAGAGGCTCAGGGTTCTGACCGGCTCTGCTTCTGGTTTGTTCCTCAGGTCATTCCTGACATTTCCACGCTGCCTTGGTACACCACGCTGATCCCCCTGGTGGTGGTTCTGGGAATCACAGCCATCAAAGACCTGGTGGATGATCTGGTGAGATTAATACCCCCGCTGCCCTGTGGGGCAGTGTTTAATACCCCCGCTGCCCTGTGGGGGCAGTGTTTAATACCCCCGCTGCCCTGTGGGGGCAGTGTGGAGAAGTGTAGGGTCCTTGGAGGACAGCGCAGTGTGGTGAACGTTGGTGTGTTTTTCATTTTTTAATTTCCAGGCTCGTCACCGGATGGACAAGGAGATCAACAACAGGAAGTGTGACGTCCTCTCAGGTGGAAGGTCAGAACAGAGACGCTCGTCCGGTCGAATCGGTGACGATAACAAAGGTGAAAACTGATCATTTTGATCTGCATCAGCTTCCAAGAGTCCAAGTGGAGACACATCCAGGTGGGAGATGTGATCCGGCTCCGGAAGAACGACTTCGTCCCGGTGAGGAAGCTTTTGTTGTGAAAGAAAATGACAAATCCTACCCACTGCACCACAGCGTACACTTTATCCTCCGAGTCAAATGCTGGTGTTTCCCTGCTGAGCGTCGTTTTGTCCCTCCAGGCCGACGTGCTGCTGCTGTCCAGCTCCAACCCCAACAGTCTGTGCTACGTGGAGACGGCGGAGCTGGACGGGTAACGGCGGGGGGGATCGGCATTTTAACGGCCTCCAGCACGGCTCTGAGGCGTGTCTGAGACCGCCGTCCTCACGCCAGCTGCACTTTTTATTCAGCCTCACAGAGTTATGTCAATAAATTACTCAGCGATGGGAGAAAAGTAAATTTGAGCAGAGCTTTTCCGGAGCGCCTGCGTGAGCAGATTAAGAGAGGAAACACCTCCAGATCAAACAGCCAAACCTGTTCCTGGAGCGACCTTTGCCCTTCATCAAGCCAGTCATGATGATAACAATAATACCTTGAGTTGCAGCAGTCACAGAAGGCTTCGCTCTCTGGTGACTCTGGTGTCATGTAGTATTTTATTATGGGAAATAAAAATCATAATTTTCTGCTGTTAAAAGGCGTTTGTTCCTGGATCCAGGATATGGTCTCAGTTTCTGAGCAGTCCTGCTAACAGAGAAACCAGGAATTCATGCATTCATTCATTCTGAACATGTAAATCACTGAAGACAATAAAAAGGCCCACACCAAGAGCAAACGAAGAAATAAAGCCTCTCACAGCCAAACAGAAGCTCTTTGTTTTCTCTCTGCCTGAAAAGGAAATTTAGCTGTATCTCTTCTCACCCCGTGTCTTTGAATAGTCGCTGACATTACATCCTTCTGCCTGAGTTTAAAAAGTAGTTCTTGATATTTTGAAATTGTCCGACACCAAACAATCTCTTCTGAACCTGAATCTGGATTTCTGTGAGACGTTAAATATTTCAATTTGATTCACGGTGGTGTTGAAAATTCTTTCCTTTCTTTTTTTTTTTTTTGTTTCAACATCAAACCTGCGTCAGTCATGGCATTAAAATCAGTATTGCATTAAAAAGCGTTAAATTTGACTGAGCCGTTCAGCCTGCCCTGACCTTTGACCTGATCCTCTGCAGAGAGACCAACCTGAAGTTTAAGATGGGACTGCGGGTGACCGACGAGAGGCTGCAGGAGGAGCGGCAGCTGGCGGAGTTCGACGGTGAGAGCACACACACACACACACACACACACTCACACACTGGACTCAGACTGAAGCTCGTCCCGGTTTCCGACTCGCAGCCCTGATCGAGTGCGAGGAGCCCAACAACCGTCTGGATAAGTTCACGGGGACGATGCTGTGGAAGGGCGAGCGCTACCCGCTGGAGCTGGACAACATGCTGCTGAGAGGCTGCAAGGTCCGCAACACCGAGGTCTGCCACGGCCTGGTCATCTTCGCAGGTACGACCGGAGATAAACCGCTGCATGATCAGAACCCTTCAAACCCAGGAACATAGTGGAGACATGAATGGAACAAGACCTCTGACATCTTTCTGTTCAGCTCCACTTCCCCAATACTGTCGATTCATTACAGTCGGACTACGTGTCTCGTGATGACTGATGGCAGTACCTGGCTGAATGTTTCCACAGGCGCCGACACCAAAATCATGAGAAACGGAGGGAAGACCCGGTTCAAGAGGACCAAAATCGACGAGCTGATGAACTACATGGTTTATACGGTGAGTCTGGATCAGTGCTGGGACCTCTCTCATGGGGGTCTGGACGGACTCTCGTGGTCTGAACCAGTTCGTCTCGGCAGATCTTCCTGCTGCTCATCCTGATCTCAGCCGGTCTGGCCATCGGCCACTCCTACTGGTACGACGACATCGGCTCCAAGGCCTGGTACCTGTACGACGGCAAAAACCAGGATGCCTCGCTGCGGGGCTTCCTCAGCTTCTGGGGCTACATCATCATCCTCAACACCATGGTGCCCATCTCCCTCTACGTCAGGTCAGTAAGGTCGAAGCGCTCGGTGAAGAGGTTCACCATATCGTGACAAGTCCACGTTGATTTTAGTTTTCCTGCACTAAACCATGCAGTTGGAGCTGCTCGGTTCTCAGGCTTCTCGGTTTCTGCAGCTGATGCTGCTTTTCTAGAAGTCTCAGTTGTTTTTATTGAAAGATCGAGGTGAATGTTGCCAGCGGAGGTTTTTCACCCTCTGTACGGATCGTCTGGTTTGCTCCTGAAGACTTGTGTGTGTGTGTGTTTTCGTGTGTTTTGGTGTGCAGTGTGGAGGTGATCCGTCTTGGTCAGAGTAAGTTCATCAACTGGGACCTGCAGATGTACTTTGCAGAGAAGGACACACCAGCAAAGGTGGGGATTTTTATGCTTTTACATACTGAGAAGGCTGAGATGCTTCTGTGTGTATCAGATGTAATCGTAGCATTATTCTGAAAAGGTGGCGACACCATGTCAAAATCTTTACTTCTTCCTGAAGATGATGCTTCCCAGGTGAAGGAAAACATTTATTAGATCATATAATTTGCTGTAATGATTGTAAAAAATAAAATCACAATATGCAGTTTGATCATTTTAAGTGAAATTAATCCGTAATGGACTCATTTCACAACGTTCAGCTGGTTAAAATGAAATAAAAACTGCTGTTCACAGCTTTTCTACAGATATAAAGAGGAGAATAAAGACATCCCTGACTCTTTGTTTTGGAGCTTTTTTGTATTTCCCCCTTTAAAGTTATTAAGTGTCAACTTGAATGTTTGTTCTGAACAAACTGTAATCAAACCCTTCGAACTAGTACAAGTTATATTAAACAATGTTTTTTTAAAAATCTGTTGAATCAATGAGTAAATAAAACTGTGTACAAATATAAAGCGGCGCAAAAATAAAGATTTAATTATTTCTGAGGGAAATTCAGTTTCAATGCTAGATGATGTGATTCGAATAAGTTGCAGACTTGTGTGTATCTCCTGGTGTTAAGTCCTTCCCAGCAGTCAGCAGTGTGTGTGTGTATGTGTGTGTGTGTGTGTGTGACGGCCGCTCTTCCCCCTCCTGCAGGCTCGGACCACCACCCTGAACGAGCAGCTGGGGCAGATCCAGTACATCTTCTCCGATAAGACGGGGACGCTGACGCAGAACGTCATGCAGTTCAAGAAGTGCACCATCGCCGGGCGGAGCTACGGTACTGCAGACGGCCTCCACCCTCCAGAGAGCAGCGGTCATTCAGGCCGGAGCAGATAAAGTCTGCTCTTATGCTGCTAAATGCAGTAATATTACTTTGAAGAGACAGTTCTTCTTTGTGTAAACTGAGCTTTATAAAACTCCAGCTGTTATTTTTCACTCAGTTGACCAGAATTTGAAATGTAACGCCATGTTTGAGCTCTTCGAAATACAATATTCCACATTCAGTCTGAGCTCCAGTTTATCAAAACATGAGGACCACAGAGCAGAAGTCAACGGAGAAGACAGATGTCACGCTGAACCGGAAGTCTTGGATCGGCTCTGCTTCCCTTTTTCTCATTCCACGCCGTCTTTCTTCACACAGGTGACCCAACCACAGCGGAGGGAGTGTCTCTGGACCGAGGGAGGGTGAGTCTCACGGAGGAATTCCGTTTCAGACGCTGCTTCTGGAGTGACCGTGGTCTAAAATAACCCGTCCCTGCTCTCCGTCAGCCGGTCGACTGGAGCTGGAACCGCCTCGCCGACAAGAAGTTCCCCTTCATGGACCACCTGCTGGTGGCAAACGTCCGGTCCAAGAAGGACAAGGAGGCCAACGAGTTCTTCAAGCTGCTGTCGCTGTGCCACACCGTCATGGTGGAGCACAAAGACGGTGAGTTCCATCGCTCCGCCCCCAAGATCCACGGCCGCTGGTGAGCTTTGACTATTAAACCATCCACCTCTCTCTCTCTCTCTCTCTCTCTGTCTGTCAGGCGATCTGGTGTATCAGGCGGCGTCTCCAGACGAGGGCGCTCTGGTGACGGCGGCCAGGAACTTCGGCTACGTCTTCCTGTCCCGGACGCAGGACACCATCAGCATCAGGGAGATGGAGCAGGAGAACACCTACGAGATGCTGGCACTGCTCGACTTCAACTCCGACCGCAAGCGCATGTCCATCATCCGTACGCTCTCACGCACACACACACACACACACACACACACGCGCTAAAGCTAAAATATCATTCCAGTTGTGAAACGTGCCATTCCTCCCCTCCTCTCTTCTCGTCCAGTGAGGTTCCCTGACGGTCGGATCCGTCTGTACTGTAAAGGAGCGGACACGGTGATCTACGAGCGCCTCTCTCCCAACTCCAGATACAAGGAGAGCACGCAGACGGCTCTGGACGTGAGTTCCCCGCTCGCTTCCTGCGCTCCGCCGCTGGATCGCATCGTCTCGTCTGTCCAGTGGGATCAGGTCCTGTGTTTTCTGCCGTGCAGGTCTTTGCCAACGAGACCCTGCGGACGCTTTGCCTGTGCTACAAAGACATCAGCACCGACGAGTACGAAGCCTGGTCCAGGAGGCACAAAGAGGCCCAGGTGGCCCTGGTGGACCGAGACGGCGCTCTGGACCGCGTGTACGAGCAGATCGAGAACAACCTGCTGGTGAGAGGAGGACTGCTCATACATTAATGAAGCATCCAAGTTCAGACAGGATTCAAGAACCATTGTTAATTAAACTACAGTAGCCTGAAATCCTGGCTTCAGTCTAAAGATTAGCGTTTGTGTTCAGCTGATTGGAGCCACTGCTATTGAGGATAAACTGCAGGACGGAGTACCGGAGACCATCGCCAAGCTGGCCAAGGCCGACATCAAGATCTGGGTCCTGACCGGAGATAAGAAAGGTACGGCAGAGAGGACTACGTCCAGTCATTGACTGGAGGGGAACTGGGCATCAATCAGAACAGCTGATCCTTTGATGGAATGAGACCCAGAGGGTGCAGGAGGTTCCATAACCCCGGGCTCCAACCAGGTGGAACCGGCTCCCAGTTCTCCTTCACTTCTTTCTTTCTCGCAGTGTTTCATAACTGATCTATAAATAAGGCTGAATTGAATGACATGCCTCTGCTCAGAGAGCTCATGTTTGTTCCTCTCCGCTTAATTTATCCCCAGAAACGGCGGAAAACATCGGCTACTCCTGTTCGCTCCTGACCGACGACATGCACATCCACTACGGCGAGGACGTCAAGTAAGCTATCGCCGAGACTGTGGTGGACGGGCTTCCGCGGCGCGCTCAGCCTGGACGGCTTTTCCTTCCTACTGTGCAGAATATAATTTACTTTTTCCGTTATTTTACGACTGAGCGCTGAGCACGTCGGAGGAGAAAGCAGAGCGAGCCACAGTGCGAGCAGCTGGGGAGAGAGAATGTAAACATGTATGGGAGATGAAGTGTGTGTGAATGTGGAAGATCATGTGTTTAAAGGGACTTAAAGGCTCTGATTCAACAGGTGTGTGTTTTATGATTCGTCTTTAATCTGAGGCTCTGAGACTTTCAGTCTGAGGTGACCCCTGACCCCCCCACCCTCCTCGTTTTCCGTACATTTTGTGTAACGGTGCGTCTCCGTCTGCAGCGACAAGCTGAGGATCCGACAGGCCACCAGGAGAAACGTTCCTCAGACTTTCAGGCACGGAAAAAAGAAACCCGAGGAGCCTTTCTTCCCCGAGCCCGGCAAGAACGCTCTGATCATCACCGGAGGATGGCTGGTGAGGAAGTCCTCTCTCTTTAAGCTGGTTTCCTTTCTTTATCGCTCTTGCTTTGGACTCGCTGCAGTCTTTAGAAGTTTCCTTCTGATGTTTTTCTCGCTGTATTTCATCAGAATGAGATTCTGTATGAGAAGAAGAAGAAGCGCCGTCGCCTGCGTCTTCGCCGTCTGGGAAGAAGACCGCCTCCCAGCAACCCTCAGGACGGACAGCCGCAGAACGAGTGGGAGAAGGAGATGAGACAGGTATGATGGCCGACAGAGTTGTGGACACACACACACCTGGAAAGGGGCGGAGCTTACGGGGCTGTTCTCCCTCAGATCGACTTTGTGGACATGGCGTGCGAGTGCGAGGCGGTCATCTGCTGCCGCGTCACGCCCAAGCAGAAGGCCAACGTGGTGAGTCTGGTGAAGAAGTACAAGAAAGCCGTGACGCTGTCCATCGGAGACGGAGCCAACGACGTCAACATGATCAAGAGTGAGGAGGCCGAGTCGCCCCGCCGCCGTCCACCCGGGACTCGGTGTTTCACCAGACTGACTGTCTGTCCTCTTGTCCCTCCGTCCAGCTGCGGACATCGGCGTGGGCATCAGCGGTCAGGAGGGCATGCAGGCCGTCATGTCCAGCGACTACGCCTTCGCTCAATTCCGCTACCTGCAGCGCCTCCTGCTGGTCCACGGTCGCTGGTCGTACATCCGCATGTGCAAGTTCCTGCGGTTCTTCTTCTTCAAGAACTTCGCCTTCACCCTGGTTCACTTCTGGTACTCCTTCTTCAACGGATACTCCTCGCAGGTCAGCGGCGCCATTCTGCTCATGCTATCTCTAGAAAGTGTGCGACGCGTCGGCCGATCCAGGAAGACTGAACTCCGTCCTCTCCCTGCAGGTCGCCTTTGAAGACATGTTCATCACTCTCTACAACCTGTGCTACAGCAGCCTTCCCATCCTGCTGGTCGGACTCCTGGACCAGGTAAAGACCCTCAACACATGGACACATCATAATGAGACAGAACGCAAACATGACCTTTCAGATTCAAACTAAGGTCACCGACTTTACTTCTTAAAAGTGCTGTAGGCAGGATTTTGCTAGTCGATGCTAATTTTTCTGTGTTTTCTTTGGATTAAATGTTAAGGTATCCATTGATAATCCTTTAAGAGTGTAGCATAATTGCACTACCGCGAAGGCGTAGCGTTTCCATCTGTCTCTGTTCTGAGCTGAAAAGGAATCTCCACAGTTCCAGGTATCTTTGACCAATCAGAAGAGCCCATGAGGCTCTAACCATAATTGGTCGAGGGGTGTTCGTCGCACGTTCTTGTGGGAGGGGCTTAACTTGCGTAAGGTCGTAATGTCACAGAAAACAGGACAGGATTGGCTGTGCTGGGTTTCAAATCACCATCTTAGATGGGTCAAATCGCCATCTTGCTTAGGTAACCCTAAGCAAGATGGCAGAGATGCGGAATCCTGCCTACAGCACCTTTAAAAGAGACTCTTCTTCCTCCTCTTCCTCCCCCTGAAGGACGTGAACGACAGACTGAGCCTGAAGTTCCCGAAGCTCTACCTTCCGGGCCAGCAAGGCCTGTTGTTCAACTACAAGAACTTCTTCATCAGCTTGTTCCACGGCATCTTCGTCTCGCTCATCATCTTCTTCATCCCGTACGGGGCGTTCCTGCAGACCATGGGGCAGGACGGCGAGGCGCCCTCGGACTACCAGTCCTTCGCCGTGGTCACCGCCTCGTCCCTGATCTTCGTCGTCAACCTGCAGGTCAGACGTTCTCCTCAAACTGAAATGTCACCATCAGGAGTCCTTCCTCAGCCTGATTGAGACTGAACGCACCACGTCTTGTGTCCTTCGATCAGATCTCTCTGGACACGTCGTACTGGACCTTCGTCAGCTGTTTCGCCGTTCTGGGCAGCATCGCCATCTACTTCGGGATCATGTTCGACATCCACAGCGCGGGAATCCACGTCCTGCTGCCCTCGGTGTTCACCTTCACCGGTCAGTCAGCTGGACCACGGTTTACTCCTTGTTTTGCGCTTGACTGAGCAGTGTGTAGAACTCCACTGCTGTAGCTTCACCGAGGGGCCTCTTGTGTTCGTTGACCCTGTTCTTGCTGCCAGCTGATCTTCGGCATGCGGTCCGGCTACAGTCCTTCCCATCAACGTGTGTGTTTCGTGTGTTCTCAGGCGCCGCGTCCAACGCGCTGCGTCAGCCCTACCTGTGGCTGACCATTATCCTGACGGTGGGCGTCAGCCTGCTGCCGGTCATCTGCATCCAGTTCCTCCATAAGACCATCTACCCCTCTGTCGGAGACAAGGTAGGAGGGGGGCGGGGGGCGTCGAGTGAACTGATCTGATTGGAGATCAGCCGTTAACGTGACCGATGACAGTTTGTGTAACTGATGTCCCTCCATCCTGCAGGTCCAGAGGAACAGGAAGAAGTACGAGATGGAGCTGGAGCAGGACGAGAAGAAGAAGCCCTCGGCCTTCCAGCGCGGCGGCCGGTCCCGCCGGTCCGCCTACGCCTTCTCGCACTCCCGCGGCTACGCCGACCTCATCGCATCAGGGCGGAGCATCCGGCGGCGCCCGACGGGCAGGGCGGGGAACCAGGACACCATACGGGAGGCCCCGCGGAGGGAGGCGGAGAACATCTGAGAGACCCGGGCGCTCCTCCTGGTTCCTCCTGGTTCCTCCTGGTTCCTCCTGGTTCCTCTGGAGTCGCAGCCTGATGAGACGGACATGTTGATGAAGCGCCGCTGAAGGCTGTGGTCCAGGCTCCCAGTGCCGCACAAACTTAAAAAAAAAAAAACCCAACTCACCGAAGAGAGACTCGCCATCAGCGGGGTCAGAGGTCACACAGCTTCTGTGTGACCCTCAATGTCATTTAACTCAGGATTTTAATAATGAAAGCCTTCTTTTTAGCCAGTGTATCTCTGTTCCGCCATTAGGTAACCTCTTGTGTGCAGATCACATGACGTGTTCTTCCCAGCTGTCCTTCCGTTCATAACACGTTGAAACTGACCAATAATCTGTCCAGAAATCCTCTTTTAAAGGTTTTACTCCAAACCAGGGTGGGCTGTTACTATGCCAGGCTATGCAACGGTGGTCGGATATTTTGTAGTGTTTCTTAATTTAAATATGAGATGTGAATCATCTTTTCTCTGTGCTGCTTCGATACGCCCAAGTGTACTGATACTGACGTTGCAACGACTTCTTTAGAGGATGCCGTCTTTTAAAACGTTGAAATACCTTTTTGAAAGCTTCATCCCGGTCAGTGCCTCACGTTTTTGATGTTTGTCCTGTTTAAACTGTGCCTTACCTTTCACTGATGCTTCTGTCGAGGAATGTGCATTTAAACATTGAGGTTTTTCTGTTTTATCTTATTTCTATTTTTAACTGTTCAGAAGTGGCATTAAATCTGTGTGTGTGTGTGTCTGTTTGCGCGTGTGTGTGTCTGCGTGTGTGTGCGTGTCACAGGTTGTTTACAAGTGACCCAAAGATTCTCTGAGTCCAGTCGATCAGATTTAGGCCAAACGTTAGGTTACTTCCTGCTCCGACTGTTACTGTCCGTTCTTCCTGCTGGTGGCGCTGTCTGCACACCAGCTGGCTTTGCTCCAGAGCGAAGCTGTTCAGGACCTCTGTGGCTCGCCAGCAGCTCAGTGCTGTTATGATGATGGTATTTTAACTTGTGATTGTTAATTAATAAAAGCCAAGGGCATGTTTAGGAATCTGTAACGCCGCCTCCTGCTCTTCTGTCTGTGGTGGTTTTCGTTCTTTTTGTTTTCTCCGAAAGTGTTGATAATCCCCTGAGGTTTCTAGAAATGTAGCGTACTACCACCGTACCGCCCCGCCAGCAGGGGTGTTAAACTCTCAACCCCCCTTGTCCTGGTTCTGACGTTCATTTTTCATTTATAGATTATTTCTTTTCTGTCCAAAGGAGATGACAACTCAGGTTATTGAAACACTTCAATGAGGCGTATAAACATGAGAGAAGACTGGTAACTCTAATTTGTATTACTTTCATGTTTGAATATTTTTGAAGTAATAAAACCAGAAAAAAGACTGAATCCACTAGCTGCTCCCCCGACTTTTCTGGGGACAAAATGTTTTTTCAACTTTACTGTCACGTCTCCATCAACGGGCTGTATGAGCAGTTTTAGTTTGGTTTCTGAAACAAAGCCACCTCTGGGCTATCATCCATCCTCCTCCACAGATTAGCTTCCATCAGACTATCAAGTCAGACCTCTTTGGTCGCACTCAGAATCTTTTACATCCCAGATATGTCCCCTCTCCTCTGGTGTCCCTCAGGGCTCTGTCCTCGGTCCCATCCTCTTTGTCTGAACTCCCCCTTGGCCATATATCCATCCATCCATCCATCTTCAGCCGCTTATCTGGGGCCGGGTCGCGGGGGCAGCAGTCTCAGCAGGGATGCCCAGACTTCCCTGTCCCCAGACTCTTCCTCCAGCTCTTCCGGGAGGATCCCAAGGCGTTCCCAGGCCAGCCGAGAGACATAGTCTCTCCAGCGAGTCCTGGGTCTTCCCCGGGGTCTCCTCCCGGTGGGACATGCCCGGAAAACCTCCCCAGGGAGGCGTCCAGGAGGCATCCTGAACAGATGCCCGAGCCACCTCAGCTGGCCCCTCTCGATGTGGAGGAGTAGCGGCTCTACTCCGAGCTCCTCCCTGGTGACTGAGCTCCTCACCCTATCTCTAAGGGAGCGCCCAGCCACCCTACGGAGGAAGCTCATTTCGGCCGCTTGTATCCGGGATCTTGTCCTTTCGGTCATGACCCAAAGTTCATGACCATAGGTGAGGGTGGGAACGTAGATTGACCGGTAAATCGAGAGCTTCGCCTTTCGGCTCAGCTCCCTCTTCACCACAACGGACCGATACAACGACCGCATCACTGCAGACGCTGCACCGATCCGCCTGTCAATCTCACGCTCCATCCGTCCCCCACTCGTGAACAAGACCCCAAGATACTTAAACTCCTCCACTTGGGCTAGGGTCTCTCCACCTACCTGGAGAGGGCAAGCCACCTTGTTCCGGTCGAGGACCATGGCCTCGGATTTGGAGGTGCTGATCCTCATTCCTGTCGCTTCACACTCGGCTGCGAACCGCCCCAGTGCATGCTGTAGGTCCTGGTTCGATGAAGCCAACAGGACAACATCATCTGCAAAAAGCAGAGATGAAATCCTGTGGTCCCCGAACCGGACCCCCTCCGACCCCTGGCTGCACCTAGAAATTCTGTCCATAAAAATGATGAACAAAACCGGTGACAAAGGGCAGCCCTGCCGGAGTCCAACATGCACCGGGAACAGGTCCGACTTACTGCCGGCAATGCGGACCAGACTCCTACTCCGGTCATACAAAGACCGGACGGCCCTTAACAAGGGGCCCCGGACTCCGTATTCCCGGAGCACCCCCCACAAGACACCACGAGGGACGCGGTCGAATGCCTTCTCCAAATCCACAAAACCGTTCCACTAACTGACCTCCAGAACTCACTCCCTTCTAACATCATTAACCCGAACCCTAACACTTAAACCCAAAACATTTTTAAAACTCATCTTAAAATGTATCCAAATGCATACACACAGTATTGTTTGAGCTCCTGGCCTGGACAAAACACTGTAGAAGTGAATACAGGTTGAGCAGCTGAGTGATTCACAGAACAGAGATGGTTCTGGAGGTGTATTGTATATGAGGAGGCTTGAAAACAGGCACCAATAACTGCTGGCATGAACATTTTAATTGTATATTTTAAGCTTCTAACATGGTTCTCATATAAACTGACATGAAGCCAAACGGGACACTGCCGGATCTCACTGCAGCTACTCAGACCTCCACGTGCAGGATGGAAGATGGGTCCTGATGAGGATCAAAAACATGACAGTCGGTTTACAAGATGAGGATAAGAAAGGTGGTGGAATGTTTTGTAAACCTTTCTACAAAACATTATCTCTCTCACCCAGGAGACCGGACTGGGCTTGATCAGACCCCAGCAGCCTGTAGTCCAGGTCCGCCTTGTGGCTGCTTCAGTTGCAGACTTGCTGGTCTTCCTCTTCGCCTCCCCTCCAGACGGTTCCCAGCAGGCTTTCCAGCCTCACCTCCTGCACTCCTCGACCAGCTCCTGGTTCTTGGTACGCTTCCTCCTGTTGCATGGTCTCTTCCTGGTGCTGGTTGGGAACTTCAGCTGTTTTCTAAGGTTCTCTTCTGGCTCCCAGGCGGTGGCAGAGGTGACTTTGCCCAAGGTTGCGTTGGGCTTGTAGCGGTCAGTGGCTGTGCTGTCAGGAACTGTTCTAAGCACCTGGTCACGGTGCCAGCAGGAGTGCTCATCTCTGAGGCCTGGGAAATCGCCCAGCCTTCCCTCCCTGTGGCGGTGGACTCCAGCAGTACCTCCTGCCCCACGACTCTGAGCTCTGTCCGCCCTCCTGCTCCTGCCTCTTGGTGTCCTAATGATGCCGCCTTCGGTTCCCTTCACTCCCTCTACTGCAGCAGTCCCTGTGTTCTGGACTCCAGGAACTCTTAGGAGGGTTGTTGATCAGTGACTGCAGGATGGTGCTGGTGCCATCTGCGTGGTCGATGGAGCCGCCGGCTGATCTTTCCCTCCATGGCCTTGATTGGCCCACCAGCAGGAGCCAGAGGGGCTGGGGTTGGGTGGAATGCTGGTAAATCCAGACCTTGAACCCTCCTGATAGACCTGACTCAGCCAGTCCTCCAGCTCTTTGCCAGTTTTCTGGAAGGAAGCAAAATCTTTGAGGCTGCAGTCAAAACCTTTCAGCCTTACCTTTAATACCTTTGAGCCTCCGACACACGATTCTCATAAACTTGCTTGATGATGACCGCTGCGAAGCAGTGAGTCATGTAGGGTGTAAAACAGGCCCTGATGAGGATCGAACTCATGACCCCTGGTTTACAAGACCAGTGCTCTAAACCACTGAGCTACAGAGCCACTACACTTCCACAGTGTTTTTAAACTAGATTCCTTGGATCACTGTTTCCTTTCACATTAAGCCTCATGATTTAAATAAATGAGTCATCCTGCTCTGCAGAGCCTCTTAACAAACCAGTCCTTTGAATCAGGTGTGTTTGAGCAGGAAGCCCTCTGAAACGTTTGACAACAGTTTTGATCACCTCCACTGCTGCAGAGCAGCTTGAAGTTGATAATTCATTTCGCCTTCCTGATAAAGCCCATTTTGTAAACTTTGGAAATTTACATTATTTTTCACTTTTTAGTGATTTTACCTTTTCAACCTCTGCCATTTATCTTTACGCCACTTTGATGAGTCTACTCTGGCCTTTCCATCTGGGATCACTGTGAAACTGCAGAACAACAGACCAGAGCAGTAAAAGAGTTTTTCAGTTCAAATCATCTTTATTCACATCACAGTCATTCTGCACTTTTACAGAAAAAAACCCAGAAGCCACTGTGGAGAGGAAGAACCCTGCAGAACCAGCTCAGAGGACGAGGCTCTCTGCTGTTCTGAAGAAGAATGGAAGAAACAGCTGAATGGTGGAGTTTGCATGTTCTTACTGTTTCAAGTTTTTTCATCCTTCCCTCCGTTCTTCCATCTTCTCCTAACATGGATGTGAACATCTGTTTTTCTCTCTGTGTGGGAACAGCTAGTTTTGAGCTAAATATATTTTAAGTGTAATTAAATTGCTCAATTTGGAGTGTATCTAGTGTATTTTTATTAGCTAAAGTGGAACAAACTTTAAGCATAACACTTTATGGTTAATTACTCAAACAAAAGTGTTATTTGCTTATATTATGGGTACATGAAAGATTGTTATTCGTGTCTTAAAAATATACAACATTTATACATTTAATATATTCTTACTGTGCTAATAATATCTGTGTATGTACACAGCAAACAAATTTCATAAATGGATTTTGGTGCTTTTTTATAAAATCACTACTGAACATTTTCTAAAAGAAAGTCCTGAAGTGCAAGTGGAAAGAACTTCAGTTCATTTTAAGTTACATTTTACTATAGACTCAAATGTACCTTAAAATACACTCAAACCCAATAATACAGCGTTGATATTAAAATGTGTACTTTTAACATGTTACAAAGACAATTTTGAGCATGTCTTTCAAAATATAACAAAAATGTGTGGAAAACAAGCATTTCAAATAGTATGCTTTCAAAATGACACACTGTGAGTATGATTTTGTTGTGTAAGAAGTGTTAGTGTGAAAGTGTCATGTTAATATACTTGTTATGTATGTACAAAAAGTACAATTTATGTCTGTACATTTTCAATATACTCGAAATTATGAATACACTTGAAATACAATGAAGTACTTTTTTCTGCAGGGTGAGATCAGCAGATAAACATGTTTTCAGATGGTTTTAACGTGTTTTTTGTTCCATGATCATGAATCTGATGTTTATCTTCATATTATAATTTAACTGGTTAACTATCAGTGGAATAATAAAGATTTCATGGCTCCATATATAAAATAAATGCATTAATGTGTCATTATTTCAGTGTAAGGTGGAGTCCAGTGTGTGAAGCAGTACCGCGTGTGACCACTAGGTGTCAGGATATGATCACCTTTCAGCTCTGACTGCACCTGAAGACTTCCTGCAGGGAGGAGGAGGATGCAGAAGATGGATGGATGAATGCCTCCATGAACTCCATGAATTAAAGCATAATTAATGCACATATGGATACATTAATGTATGAATGAATGAACGAATGAAAGTAAATAAACCAATAAGAATAAATGCTGGATTGATGTGATGTTAAATGATCAAATACCAAATAATGAAAGGATGAATGGATAAATGGACTGGGGATGGATGAATGGATGAATGAATGAAGTTCGTGAGTTCAAGTTAATGAGTAAGTAAGTAAACCAATAAATTAAAAAATAACTGACCAACTATGTGGATGGATTAGAGGCGATAAGGAAAGACTGGATCGAGTATTGGATAAATGAACAGATTAATTGATAAATGAATGAATTATTATATAAATAAATAGATCAATCAATTATTGAATCAAATGGACTAATTTCAAACCCAGAAGAAAAAAAAAAACAATCAAAGGAACTCCAGAAGATTCAGACTAAAGAGATTACAATGTGATTATAAATTTACTTGAGTCTTTTTCTTCAGGGGTAGTTTTCTAGGAACTGCAGAGCAGGACGGCAGGGTTCGTGTTTTGACCCGGGAGGAGGCGTGGCCTGTGGTCCAACGCTTCAGTATCGATAATGATCAATAATAATGATCCGTCCAGCAAGCTGAGCAAGACCCGGACAGTTCAGGGAGTTTGATAAAACATCCCTGGACATGATTTTGTGTTAAAGGAGGACATGTCCAGGCGTGTTCACCCCCACGGGAAATGTTCCAGGTTCACTCTGTATCATAGAAAACATCTCATTTAGGTTTAGTTTAACGGCTGCAGATCAAATTTCAACCACCTGGGAGCGTGCAAAGCCCTGAACTTTGGCCCTGTGGAAGACAATGCGATCTGTGTGGACTGCTGCTGGAAAGACTCATGAAGGAACACTCCTACAGCATGGACCTGAAGTGAAGAGGCACCGCTTTGCTTTGGACCTGAAGGCAGCACCATCAAAAAAAGAAAAAAAAAAAAAAAAGCCTCATCCCAGTTTTTCAAAGTTGAAATTCACATCATTTCCACTCCAATAAAATTAGTGGTGTAACATCCTAAACTGCATGTTAAATCATCTCTCTTTTTTTGGCTGCTATCTCTCAGTCTCTCTGTCAAATCTGCATCAGTTCCACATCGGGGGCCTGCGGGCCGACTCAGATAATGCTCTCCATATTTACAGTGGCAGGAGGATTGGGAGGGTTTTCACCAGATCCCATTTGTGTGAACCTATTAGTGCCGAGCGCTCTGAGCTCCCTCTGATACGCCTCTGAGATTAGGCAATGGTATTACTGTAAGAGGATCGACTCGCCTGGAGGTGAGGGCCGAATGCAGGGGAGGGAGGGGGAGGGAGGGGGAGGGAGGGGGAGGAACACACACAAAGATGGGAACGCGCTCGCACCGATAGGACCACAGAGGAGAAACGAGGCCTGGCAGAGGGAGCAGGAGAGGCAGGAACACGTCTCCAAACCATCGAATGAATGAATGAGTGAAGGTTTGGAGAGCGGAGACTGCGCTTCAGATAAGACTCCGCTGAACTTCCACGGTGAGATCCTGCTCTGGAGGGAGCTTCGCAGTAGAAACATGCATGCTTCTGTAAATCTGTGGGGAAAGATTATAGATGATGGAAAACAATGCAGTCATCAGCGGTACGGATTCCCCCGTGAACGGACTCACTGATGTGCAGTGCTTTAATTAATGCTCCTGCAAGTACAACAACCAACACATTCAGTCCTACTTTTATACCACAAAACACAGTTTGACAAGTGACCAAACCTGCAGGACTGAAAATGTGAAAACCGGCTTTGCGGCCCTTGTCGACCGGGGGAAGGTGCTTTCATGAATGTTGCACATTCTGAAGGTTTTACTTGACTGGCATCACATGCTCATCATTTCATTATATCAACAAAGCATTTACAGATTCAACTCGTCCATATTCCTTGAACATTACCAGAACTCTTCTCTTTATTTATGATTCTCAAACGTCCACAGACTGACGTCTGATTCCTCAGCCTTGGTTTGAGACTCGGAGCGACCGCTGACCGGCAGGTCTGCAGGCCTCAGCTCCTCCGCTCCACCAAGCTTTCAGAACATTATAAGGACATCAGCACACTGACTTCATCATGCTTTCTTTGAACATGTGTCTAATTTTGCAACATGACTTTTATCTTCTGGCTGAAAATAGAAAGTAGCAAAGAGCGAAAGCAGCTAAAACTGATGAAATGGTGAAAATCGCTGGAGAACTGCATTTTGACTTTGAAACCAGCAGAATTATCGCATCCTGCCGAAAGACCGTCACGTTTCCATCTGTGGGGAAAGGAATTCTCTCCTTTTCACAGTGAGCCCAGGTCAATAAGACAGAGGGTAATCAATCCAGTGGAGACAATCACTGAGTCCTTCAGCATGTGATGAATGGATGATGAACTAAAACTGTCATAAAGCTGGTGTTTTCTTAAAAACAACGCGTGCATGGTTTCCACAGTTCTTATTGACTGTTTTTTGGACTAATTATGACACGAGGACGTGAACTTCAACTAATGGCTGAGGTCTGTCAACACAGTGACGGCAGAGGAGGGAAGTCAGGAACGAGCGAGAAGCCAGACAGGTTCAGAACGAGTCAAACCACTGGATGAACTGCTGTGTGTCGATCAGACTGAATCAGACTGAATCAGACTGAATCAGACTGAATCAAGAAGAATCAGACTCCACCAAATCGAATCAGATTCAATCCGACTGAGTCAGATTGAGTCAGACTGAGTCGTTGTGGATCAGGACCTTCAGAGCCTGATCCTCCCTCCCGCTGTGGTGGAGACGACACCAGTGGCATGAGAGCGTCAGGGGAGCTCCGTCAGGAAGAGGGAGCTTGACGCTGAGGAATCTCAACCTCCCGCCTCCGCCCGCCTCCACCCGCCCCCCACCAGCACCGCCGGCAAAGCGGGAGAGCAGCGTGTCATAATTTATGACTTAAAAAGCATGAATTTTTCAGCACACAGTGGCAGGAATGGCACTTCATGTTTACGGCAATCATTTCCTTAGTGAATGATTCATGTCGATGTGCTGCTTATGAATCTTTCAGCGAACAAACAGAAATACTGACGCTCGCTGCCTCAGACTCTCCTCGCCAGCCGCTGTCTCAACACCCAAAAGTGAGCGTCGGGGAACAGAGGAGTTTTTGTCAGTCTGCTTTCTTGTTTGAGACGTGGACACGTGGCTTTGGTTCAGTCTGTCCGGCCGCTCCGTCCCTGACTGGAGCCCATCGTGGCCGAGATTAGCTGAACGGAGGACGACACCCTGAAGATGGCAGCAGCCCGTTACTATCTGGAGTTTTCTTGTTCCGCTGTTAAACCTCACAGTAATAATTCACTCACACTTGGCAGCAGTGAAAGAACTTTAAGGAAGTCTTTGAGAAGTCTCCAAATGATTCTCATTGCTGCAACAAGAATAAAGAAATCATCAGACTGGTTTTCTTCACTAGTTTGAGGAGAATTTATAAGTGTTCTAAAGTAGAAAAGTCTCCTTCAGTCCGCCTGATGGAATTATCTCCGGGTGCCTTGATGTAGAATGTCTGTCCAGAGAAGACTTGTCACTGGAAGTCCTCCAACTTATGATAGTATTCAACCACTGGGTGATAGTTTTCTCACACTTTGTGTCTTGACTCTCAGTCCAGATTCTCCTGGACTTGGTAGTTTTCGAGGTGACAGTCACCGTTAAACAGTCCAGCTTGGTGTTCTGTCCATATGAACGTCTGTGTTCTAGTGTGTATTGTTCTCTGCAGCATGTGTGTGTAATTTTATTACAAAAACAAGCAACAGCGCCAACTAGTGGCTCAACATGCTAACTCCGTCATTTTCTGCATTTCTGTCGTTTCCATGGAAACAGATGTCATTTTCATTACGCTGCTGTGTAAATGTGAAACATTTCTGAAACAAAAGCACAAACAGGGTCTTGGAGGCGGGTGATGACGTTCTTATAGGAGGACAGAGACTGGGTCTGGGTCTGGGTCTGGGTCTGGGTCTGGGTCTGGGTCTGGGTCTGGGTCTGGACCTGGACTGGACCAAACTGGGTCTGTTCTCTACCTTGAACAGGACTGCTCGTCCCGCCGTGCTGGGCCTGGATGGTGAATGTTCCGGATTTGATGAGGCTGAGGACTCAGTAAACATGAGCTCCATCCAGCAGGCTGATAGCAGCTGAATAAAGACGGCGGCCGAGGCACTCCATCTCGACGTGACATTGCCTGTCACTTCCCTGCTCAGTGGAGCCGTGTCCTCCTTTAGAAATCACATTTATCTGTTGCCTAGAAGCTGCGGTGGCCTGGTGGAAATCTTTCATCTTGCCTGCATAGTGCCCTTCAGAGGGCCCTGCCGGCTGTTTGGATTTTAGCCAAGGTTACTATAGAAACACACAGAGGGAGAAGAGCAGGATGCAGGAAAGCCGGTCTCTGGCTAATGGGGAGAAGCTCGCTGATGCCCAATATAACACCGCTCTACATGTAAACAAAAGATAGATTAAAAAGCCAATTACTTCTTTATTATTGTTTCATAATTAAGTTTAATATCTTGAAAAAGCACCGCCGAGAAATGCTGCAGCAGTTCAGCTCGACTCTTTCATGAAATTTGTGAAATGTGACAGGATGTTACCGTCGCTCCAGACTCCGGTGTCGTTAGGGAGGCGTCAGAGCCGCGACTCCGGCCCTGCTGGGTCTACACTCCTCTGGAGAAAAAAAACTCTTTCTGCCTGGTTCTGTCCAGCTCGACGAGACGATGCTCAGCAAACACTCCCGCAACATTAGCACCTCACTCGAAGCTGTCTGTTACTGTTTCTCTAAACTCGTGTTTACTGGAAGCAGAGGGCCTCGTTCATCCTGAGCTAATTCAGTCCTGACAGCAACATGAGAGATTTCACACATTAGCGATAGCATGTCATCCACAGGAGCCGGGACGAATTAGCAACCATGAATAAACTCCAGCTTCTGTTTTTAACAGCTTCCTGTTACGTTATAATTGTTATTATTATTATTATTATTATTATTATTATCAATTTCTATTGACCAGTGATTTTAGGCTCATTGCTGAGCATCGTCCTCCTCTCACTCTGTCTTCAGATGACCTTCAGTCATACTGCTATATCCCCGTCACTAAAACTGTCCACTCTCCAGAGTTACTCATACTGCGCTCCACTACATCTAACAGCAGCACCCTCACTCGTAGCTGTGATCATTTGCACGTTTTGTGCACCACTGATGTTGTGTATAAAACTTACAGCGGCATAAATTATCGGTGAGGCTTTTCCAAATAATCAGATCAAATCTGTCGCGTTGTGTTTGTTCTCGTGTCTGCAGCCACTCGAAGAGATTAGCTGCAGGAGCGGCGGAGTGACAGAACGCAGGATGCCGTGTGCACGTGCGCGCGTGCACGCGGGGCCTCGGCGGAGCGCTCTTCCCTTTTGAGCCGAGTTTGATATTCATGACGGATACCTGCACAGGTCCCAGCTGAAATATTGAAAGTGCTCCAGCGAGGAGAGGACGGGATCGTCTGCAAACAGGCGAACCAACCAAACGGCTGACATTAAAATGGATGTTGGACTGAAGTCAAGCGCGCTGCCTGCGCTGCACATGCATATTATTAAAAAATAAGACATTAACATGAACGAACGCAGGTGATTGAGAGAGCGGGAGAAGTGATGAATAAATGGATGAACAAATGAGAACGAATGAATGAATAAGTCAGGTTACCGTGTGCGATCAAAGCAAGGGAAAGTTCAGGAATGTTTAATTGATCCACATCAGTCTACAGTTATTGTGAGATCCCTCTGCTGAGTGACGGCTAAATCAGTTAGCTCAGGCGTTAGCATGACATCCATGGATGAAAAGCCAAAGTTTCACGATGTGTGTGTGTGTGTTTGTGTGTGTGTGCAAGAAGTACTTGGTATACATCAGTACGATATTTACATTGGGTGATTTGACATGAAGTCTCTGAAAACAGACTCTTGCTGTTTTATTGTCATAATCAACTTTTTTTCCCTCAAATTCAGATTTCGTTTCAACCAACCAACCAACCATCACTTGTTGTGTTTTTTGGGGCACAGAGCTGCATCCAATGGCAGTAAAAGCTACAGCAAACGAACATGATGTGACGTTCATTCTGACAGAATCTGCAGGCGACGGCGCTCTGGAGCCGTTCTGAGCGGATCGCTTTCAAAACCCAACCTCCATCGAATTTCAGACACTTTGGAGTAAACCGGGCTCACATCATGTCTACACACACAGAGACACACACATGCACACACACAATGCTCCGCCAGCTGAGACCCAAACAATAAAAAAATAGAACGGTTTCTTTCTGCCTCCAGGCTTTTCTGTCTTTCTGAGCTAAAGTAAACAATCGGCGTCTCTCCATAGAGACTGTTTGCTTAATGGCCGCCACGGGTTCTCTCTTGGTTCTTCGGCTGGACTTGAAGATCCGGTTCATCACACTCATAGGTCTTTAAGTCTGCAGCTCGTGGTGTGAAGTGACGAGACGCTGGTCTGTGATTGATGAAATGCTTCACTCTGTAAAGTCTCCACAGCAAAAGCCCCGAGGCCGATTTATACCAACTTCTCCACAGCTTCACCTCGCTCGGCGGAGTGTGTCCTGGAACAGTGACGCTTGAAAATACGACGAATGTTTGGAGGTGATTCGACTTTTCATCTGGAGTTCTTCTACGTTTTATCATTTTGATCTCAAGACTTACACCAACAAACACACCTCTTTATGCTTCTTTCTACTGCTGTGAGCGTCTGAGCTGAATCTGTCTTACACACACACACACACACACACACGGGCGTGCGTCTGTCCACTGAAGGGTGCAGTAAAGGGAAGCCTCGGCTCGCTCCCTCTCCAGCACGTCAGAAGCATTTTGCCGGGTGATTAATCGTCGCGGCGAGCGTTGGAGCCCGGCGGTCGGCCCGGGAGCGTCGCCACGATCCCTGCACCTGCCACTCTGATCCACTGACCCCCTCCCCACACACACACACACACACACACACACACACACACACACACACACACAAACAAATGCCATCAGTATATTTCGCTAAGCTGAAGAAAAGAACAGGAAAGATTAGTCAAAGTTAATTAACTGAGCCCTTTAATTTACGGATGTCTGCCTCCTCCACCCTCTGCACCCTTCACACCCTCCAGGAGGAACACACAACCCAGCTACGTATCACATCTGCTCTCAGCTAACAAGGTAAAACACATCAGCCTATGGATCAGCTCCGGCAAAGGGAGCAGTGCCTTGCTCAGGGGTAAAGGTTAGCTCAGTGTATAAACGCCCTTCTAAAACCGATGGACCCGGTTTACTGAGATTCTGCATAAAACGAGCCGATGTCTGTTTGTGCAAACACACTGCAGGAAATATCTGCTTATGAATATGTAAACTCCAGTACAGTGATTTCCTGTTTGACAGAGACACGTTAATGTTGTACAACACCAGGAATTGAACGCTTCAGACACTTTTAACACTCTGGTGAACGCTGTGAAGGAGTTCTATGGAATTAGACTGTAACACTGTTTTCTGAACAGAGGTCAGGTTTTTTGTGATGCTTGGAAAAAGTGAATGAAAAAAAAAAACAAGCTTCTGGTTGAATCCAGTAAGTTTTCTTATGCAACAGTTTTGTTTTTCTGCCTCATATTTAGAGCGTGTCTGTTTCTATCAGTGACTTTTTCCTCTGTAAATAAAAGCGGAGTGAAATTCAGCCGCAGCGTCTCCGTCCTCAAACACTTGTTGCTCGTGCTGGCAGAGGTCAGACATGTTGGTTTTTGCTGAATAATCCTCCAGATGACGGCGGGGGACCGTCCTCCAGGTCCCGGCTGGACGGCCGGACGGAGGGACGGACGCCGCGCTTCCTCCGTCTCCGTCTTCCTGCGACGCCCTCTGCTCCCTCAACACCTGAGCTGGAGGAGGCCCGGCATGTGTCTGCGGCCCACACTGCATCTGGCACGCCGCGGCGGCGCGTGCATGTGTGTGTGTGTGTGTGTGTGTGTGTGTGTGTGTGTGTGTGTGGCAGCAGATGCCGTTTTTTCCTGAAATCAGCAGCTGGATGCTGAGTCTCCGGTGGGACTCGTGCTATGTCTACAGCTCACACACACACACACACACACACACACACACACACACACACACACACACACACACACACGGTGGCAAACACCAGCCACACCTGTAGACAACACACACACAGGCAGAGGTCATGTGTGATGTGTGTTTGTCGGCAACCAACAGGTTGTGTGTCTGAATGTTTGAAAAGATGAGGCGATGCTGTGTGTGTGTGTGTGTGTGTGTGTGTGTGTGTGTGTGTGTGTGTGTGTGTGTGTGTGTGGATATTAGTGCTGTTGAACTGCTGACCAGGACCATATGGAGCATCTTCCCCTGCATACATTAAACACATTAAACACACACGACTGCAGATTTTGTTTTCTGCACAAATCTTTGAAAAAACTTTCCCGGGTTCAAAGGTCACAAAAAACTCAGGATCTAAAACTTTTCATTTCCCTTTTTCTTCCCTTACACCGATAAAAACCAAGAAATGTTGACTTAAATGGAATATTTATGCAGGTGGAATGATTTTACGGTTGAACTGAAAAGTGTTCATGTTGTTGTGATTATTCTTTATTTTCTGACCATTTCTTCTTCTGTGGTAAATTAATTAACTGACAACAACGACGCCAAGCTGAGCTGCAGCTATACTGGGAAAAAACAAGGAGGAAGGACGGGTCGGTTTGGGGGTCAAACAGGAACCAATGACTGCTCGTGATATTCAGACTGCAGCTCCACAATCAGCTCGATCAGAGCAGAAGGAACATTAGCTGGCTGAAGTTATGTCAACACTAAATTGCAGTGCGCTCTGTCTCTCCTCTCTTTTGTGGGATGTAACGAGCGCATATATATATATTAAAGTACCTGAGGACGTGGGCCCCGGGGCCCGGCGCCATATGGCCGTCTCGCACAGGATCCACCCAGTCCTGACGGCGAGGACCACGGGCGAAAGTCCTGCTGAATCTGGAGCACGGCCAGATGAGAGGCGAGAGAGGAGAGGAGAGAGAGGGGGAGATGGAGGGGATGGAAGGATGCCGTGAGAGGAGGAGGAGGAGGAGGAGGAGGAGGACTGGAGGAGGAAAATAGAATGGAAATAATAAAGACAAGAAGAAGTATAAAAGTGACTGAATGGACGAAACAATGTTTAAACAATTAAGCATTACAGCGGAATCCATGAGAACAATGAGAGAGAGAGAGAGAGAGAGAGAGAGAGAAAGAGAGAGAGAGAGAGAGAGAGAGAGAGAGAGAGAGCAGCTTAATTACAGCCTGGAGAGACAAGAGGCTTCATCCGAGCAGAAAGAGAGAGAGGAAGGAGGGATGAAGGAAGGAGGGGAAAGAGGGAGGAAGGAAAGAGTAGGAGGAGGAGAGCAGGAGCAGAACGAACGACACACACACACACACACACACACACACACACACACACACACACACACACACACAGGGGCAGAAGGTAAATTACAGTTGTGATATAAAACCCAAACAACCCAGAAGGTGCGTAAAAAACTCCAGAACATCGTCCAGAGTTTATGAAAGGAAGTGAAAAACAGGAAACTCTTCAGCTCAGACCGATCAGGAGAGCAGGACGAGTCAGAGCCGCCGCCGTGACCTTCTCCTCCAGGATGTGTGTGTGTGTGTGTGTGTGTGTGTGTGTGTGTGTGTGTCCTGTGTTTGATGTGGAGGTGTGACTTCCCTTGCTGGGACTGTGTGTCCTCCGTCTTCCCGGCCGGAGTGTCTTCCTCCGGCTCCCCTCTTGACCTCCAGGAGACGTTTAGAGAAGGTGTGAAGGGGAGGAACGGAGAAGTGTCACCTCACATCAGTCGGTCCTCCAGAAACGACGCCACCTGCAGGCGCCTGGCGGGACTGCGGGTGGAGGTCTGCAGACTGAAATCCTTTCAAACACAGCTGTCCTCCGGCCTCTGGACCCGGACACAGTGACCGTCTCTCACCACACCGTGGTCCCGTCAGCAGGTCTTCATCAGGTCTTCATCAGGTCCTTCAGCAGGTCTTCACCAGGTCTTCATTCGGTCCTTCATCAGGTCCTTCAGCAGGTCTTCATCAGGTCTTCATCAGGTCTTCACCAGGTCTTCAGCAGGTCTTCATCAGGTCTTCAGCAGGTCTTCAGCAGGTCCCTCTATAGGTCCTTCTCTGGGTCTCTCTGAAGTGTCTCAGGTCAGGGACTCATGTGGTGAACCGGACTGTTCTCGCTCATCCAGAGTTTTGAAGACTTCAGACCTTGTCATGAGGTGAACAGGGTCAATGGAGCAACAGGTAACCTGCAGCCTGGGGGGAAAGTCTGGTCCTGTCAATGACAGGCTCCGTTCCAACACCCGCCATAAAACCTGGATCTGGTCAGGGTTCATCTGGAGTTCAGCCCATAACAATAAGACTAATCATTCTATACCGATGCTTATTTTAACATCTTGTTTAAAAATCCTGACTTGAGCACTTCTGACCGTTCAGAGGAGACGGTGGGACGAAGCTCAGTCCATCTGTGTCTCAGGTAAATCAGACGAGTCGCTGAGGAGGTGAAAGACTGACCACATGTTCAGGAAGTCACAGAGTCACCCTGCAGTCACGGATCTGAAGACTTCAGACTCACTTGAGGACATGCTGAAGACGTTCAGCAGGACCTGACTGGACTTGACTTCAGCTGGAAAAGTGTTGCTGCCCCCCAGATTCAAAAGCCAGACATGTTTGGAGGTTGTTCTTTATAAAAACGCTGAACCAACTTCACACAGTTCCAACAAGAGTGAATGGAAAGACGGCATGTAGAAAACCTGGGCCGGAGAACGACTCCAGATCCCGTCAGAAGCAGCGACAGCTTGTTTAAAGTGACGCACTGAACGTGTGCTTAGTGTGTTTAGTTTCCGGGTCTGACGGTCCGAGTCCCCGTCCACCTGATGTATGGGGGCCGCGTGAAGGCGGAGGGGGAGGGGGGACACGACTCCTTCTCCATTTCTTTTCTGCGGCGCTGCCTGGCACATGTGTAGCCCGGGGTGGCGGCGAGCGGCGAAGGGCTTCTGAAAACAGGGCGATTCTGGAGAAATCACTGGCCGACCAAAAAAACAACAACAACAAAAAAAACCCCTCTTCCACCACTGCACCCACAACCCCCCCTCCCCTCCCCCCCTCGTGTCTTTGGCTGGGTCATTGCATAATTTAGTAATCAACTGAATTAAGGTACGGCGCGATGAACTCGCTTTCCTGTCGAGTTCAGCGGCAAAACGCCGTCCGCGCTTTAATGGATCTCAGAACTGCCTCCCGATTTTCATCTGCAGCGGCGAGGGAGGGAATTAGCCGGGGCCCCGCGCTCGCGCACACACACACACACACACACACACACACACACACACACACACACACACACACACACACACACACACACACACACACAGGAAACAGGCACCATTTGGTGTTTATGTAAATGTGCAAAAACAAAATGGCTGGCTGCCAAATCCTGTCAGTAAACAAAGCTTGTTTGAGACGCCAGGCGGAGTGTTGTTAAGGTGGACCGCTCGGGATGGAGCCCGGGCCGGCGGCGGGCCGGCGGGGGCCCGGCGGCGCCCGCGCACCTTAAACCGGGGCGCCGGTCACCGTGTGAAGCAGCCATTAGCTGGTGGCGGGATGCAGGGGGGGGGGGGGGGGCGTTGTCATGGCAGCCGAACAACCAATAATCACTCAGAGCTGGAAGAGTGGATCTGACCTAGATGGGCTGGTGGGTTTGTGACTGGAGGTCCAGTCCAGAGCCCTGTGGGCGGAGCTTCACTGCAGCGCCGGGGGGGGGGCTCCAGGTCGGTCCCAGGTCACTCTGCTCTGTCCCAGGTCA
The DNA here is from genome assembly GCF_902148845.1 of Salarias fasciatus. Classification (NCBI taxonomy): domain Eukaryota; kingdom Metazoa; phylum Chordata; class Actinopteri; order Blenniiformes; family Blenniidae; genus Salarias; species Salarias fasciatus. The sequence continues at coordinate 3,646,969 of NW_021941229.1, read as the reverse complement.
CTCTGCTCTGTCCTGGGGTCACTCTGCTCTGTCCTGGGGTCACTCTGCTCTGTCCTGGGGTCACTCTGCTCTGTCCTGGGGTCACTCTGCTCTGTCCATGAGTCCGTGAGGACGGACAAACCCCTCCATCCGTCTCCTCGTCTGCAGCTCTCTGATGGACGTCACAACCTGGAAGTCAGTATTGAACCCAGAATGTTTCCTTCATCACAACCTTCCTATGAAAGCACAGAGAACTTCAGCTCCACCCCTTCATCCTTCATGTTCGTCCGTTCATTTGTTCATCCATGGAGTCAGAGCCGGATGGTCCTTCAGGCCGTCCAGCCTCAGGCCCAGGAAACCCAACGTCACTATATAAATATTAAAACCAGTTATTATTACTAATAATTTGAAACTGTTTTCAAGTTGATTAAATACAGTTTGAGGACTGAATGAAGAACTGATTTTGATTTTCAGTGTTTGATGAATTCTGTTCGGAGCTGTACCCTGCCAGGGACAGAGTTACGGACGATGTGATGAATGGATGATGGATGGTTGTGTTTGACACTTCCTACTATAAATTACTGTCCCTGGTCCTGGATCCATGTGGTTCGTCCTCGCAGCGCCAGTTTGAGAAATTATGTTTTGGGCCTGGAAAACTCCGTCCGGGCCTTTATTGGGCCTCAACAGCAAGTTTCCCAGATCGGCTCTAGGCTTTATAAAGCATCCTGTTCTGATTCTTCGATGAAAATCGAATTTTTCGCAACATTAAAGCGAGCAGAGGCCACTGCGGGGTTCCAGGACTCTGTGCTGGACCCGCCCTGTAATGACAGTAATGATTAATCTTTCGATCATGTTACACTGAAACAGATTCCTGCGTCGACCTGCTCCTGTAAAATCCCGTTGCTCTCTGAGTCTGTGGCGCCTGAAAGCGGCGCTGAGGTTGTTTCCTGGTGGCGGTCTGATCGCACGCTCCCCTCCTCCCTGAGGGACTCCTGAATCCTGCTAAACGAGTGGCGAACCAATCCGCACCATCCCTCATCAAACTGAGCGTTTACACCGAGGAGTCAGATCTCCGGGGGTCCCTGAAGGCATCGCCAGGTATATTTAACCACTTCGGTGGGTTTTGGGGTGCCGGGGCGACCTCGCTGACCTCCCGGTCCTCGGGGATTGAGAACACGCTGCTACTTAAGGCAAGTAAGGAAATATTCATTAGCAGCGCGTGATTAATCGGTGTCAGAGCGTCTGATGTATTGAGGCCATTTCCTGGAAGCTCGGCGGCGCCAAACAGCTAAATCAACCGCGGCAGAGGATTCTTGTTCCCGTCGCTGCTCCGCTTTGAAGCTGTGATCTATTTTCAATAAAATATCAAATTAGAGGGAGTAATATTCCAACAATAAATCCAAATGTTGTGATTTATTCTTTCCTGCATTTTTAATCCACAGATGCTGTTGTTGCATTTAAGGATGTTTATAAGTTTTTAATCACCGAAACATAAAAATTTAAATTTCTGTTTCCTCACTGCTCCCTCTGGAAAGAACAGCTGCTGTCAACACTTCTCACTGCCTTTGAAATTATCTGGAGAATATAGGAAAAAATCCTAAACATTCGTCCTCAAATGGGTCGCGCTCAACGTCTTTATTCCCCGTTTCAGCCTGAAGTTTCAACACCGACGCTTTCTCCTGACTTTCCTGCTCCTCAGACAGGATTCGACCTGCGGTGGAAAACATGAAGCTTCTGATTTCTAACATGGACACAAGATGTTCTGCTCTTCATGTGACGAGTCCAGACAGGAAGTCCGGTTCACCGCTTCATCCATCCTCCGCACCTCCATGTCCAGGTTTTCTTTGTGCAGTTTGTTTCCTCCACAGTCCGTGAAGTCATTGAAGACACAAACTTCTCCAAATGTGAGTTAATGTCCAGATCGGAGGCTGCTGGGATCGACTCCACTGACCCTGAACTGCATGAAGAAAAACACTAAGCTCATGAAATTTCATTTCATTATGGAGAATGAAAACATCTCCTCTCAAATCATGACTCCCCGAGACCAATGAAGTTTATTAAAGTGGAGAAAATGAAATTATTGTAAACTCTGTTCATTAGAAATGTGCACGTTCTTGGTTGTATCACAGATTCTAACTACTGGGAATCGTTTTTAACCACATATGAGCCTGAATTCACATCTGAACAATTTTTTAATCACAGTTTAATTTAAGATTTTCCTGAAATAAACATTCTAAAACCTAAACCTGAAGCTTTAGTCTCACAATGATCAGAGATTCTTAACATCCAGGAGTGAAGATGGACGTGGTAGATAGATCGCACAGTCTGTTGAAATGAGGCACAACAGGACAGCGAAGTTGATATTTCAAAGATAACTGAGGCTGATTTAATTAAATCAATATGAAGCATCATGTGGATGTCTGTGTGTCTGTTGTCTGTCTGTGGATTACAGTCGATCCGGAGTCGTACCGTCTCCTCCCTTCATGTGAACATAAACATCTTCATTACCGGTTCTATACTCGCAGCCTCACACATCACAGGCTGTATTAAATGTTTCCTCTCATGTTTCAAGAGTTTCCCTCAGGGATTAATAAAGTATTTCTAATTCCAATTCTAATCTCAGTCCTGCAAAGCGGAATGGTTTGTTGAATAGTTTCCTCCTTTTCAGCCTCATTATCCTGCCTCCTCCTTCTTTTCTCTTCCACGTTCAGTTGCTTTGCTACTGACAGCCGTGGAATCCCTCCACCCGCCCCCAGCTCTGCGTTTGTGTAACTAAACAGTGAAAGTGGGTGATGCTGATGAGCGCCCGGCGGCGGCGGCGGCGCCCCCTGCAGCGCCGCGGTGTTTGCTCAGCTCCTGGTCGGACGGCAGGGAGAGGAAAACACACCGGCTAATTATTTCAGATAATGCAATTAAGATATGCATATTTAGCATAAATTCCACAATGAAAATGTAAAAGTCAGCAGATACCGTGTGTGTGTGTGTGTGTGTGTGTGTGTGTGTGTGTGTGTGTGTGTGTGTGTGTGTGTGTGTGTGTGTGTGTGTTCTTGCAGTAGTCTCTGGTGGCAGGTAGCTACATTAATCTAGCCCTGTTTTGGGTCTTTTAATGACACAGAGGTGTTGGTGTGGATCTGCGTGTGTGTGTGTGTGTGTGTGTGTGTGTGTGTGTGTGTGTGTGTGTGTGTGTGTGTGCACCAAAGCTATCAATAAGCATGTTTGAAATCTTATTTTAAGAAACTTTTCTCAAATCTGACACCCTCAGCTATGCATGCACACACACACACACACACACACACACACACACACACACACACACACACACACACACACACACTGGACTAACAGGCTGACAATTGACCTACTGTGTGTGTGTGTGTGTGTGTGTGTGTGTGTGTGTGTGTGTGTGTGTGTGTGTGTGTGAGAGATGCAGCTTCATACCCTCTACACTAATGTAACGCAGCTGTCAGTAACACACGTGCACAATGGAGAGTCAGTCGCAGAGAGAAGGCTGAGAGACAGAGAATCGAGAAAAAAATGACAGAGATTTAAGAGAAAAAAATAGAAACACACAACAACATGAATGAGGACAAAAAGAGAAAATAGAGTGATGAAAAACAACAAAAACAAAAAAGAAATCAGCAAATAATGTGAGGTGTAAAATCAACTAAATCAGACAGGGTGAGAAACTTTGGCTGAAAACTGTGAAACAGGTGAAAATAGCAGTGATGAGGACTGAATGTATAATGAAACAAATAAAAGAGACAAAGGAAAGACAGAAGAAAGAGGAGAGGAAGGAGCTGGCATCCGTCCAACAGGCAGCCGCTTCTTCTCCTCCGTTCAGCTTTGAATACTGTTGCATTTCATTAGAGCTGCCAATCAGCAGCTGCTGAGCTCTGCTGCAGCACAGACACCTGCAGTACAGACAGCTGCAACACAGACAGCTGCAACACAGACAGCTGCAACACAGACACCTGCAGTACAGACAGCTGCAACACAGACAGCTGCAACACAGACACCTGCAACACAGACAGCTGCAACACAGACACCTGCAACACAGACAGCTGCAACACAGACACCTGCAACACAGACAGCTGCAGTACAGACACCTGCAACACAGACAGCTGCAGTACAGACACCTGCAACACAGACAGCTGCAACACAGACACCTGCAACACAGACAGCTGCAACACAGACACCTGCAACACAGACAGCTGCAACACAGACACCTGCAACACAGACAGCTGCAGTACAGACACCTGCAACACAGACAGCTGCAGTACAGACAGCTGCAACACAGACACCTGCAACACAGACACCTGCAACACAGACAGCTGCAGTACAGACAGCTGCAACACAGACACCTGCAACACAGACAGCTGCAACACAGACACCTGCAACACAGACAGCTGCAGTACAGACACCTGCAACACAGACAGCTGCAGTACAGACAGCTGCAACACAGACACCTGCAACACAGACACCTGCAACACAGACAGCTGCAGTACAGACAGCTGCAACACAGACACCTGCAACACAGACACCTGCAACACAGACAGCTGCAGTACAGACAGCTGCAACACAGACACCTGCAACACAGACAGCTGCAACACAGACAGCTGCAACACAGACACCTGCAACACAGACAGCTGCAACACAGACACCTGCAACACAGACAGCTGCAACACAGACAGCTGCAGTACAGACAGCTGCAACACAGACACCTGCAACACAGACAGCTGCAACACAGACACCTGCAACACAGACAGCTGCAGTACAGACACCTGCAACACAGACAGCTGCAGTACAGACAGCTGCAACACAGACACCTGCAACACAGACACCTGCAACACAGACAGCTGCAGTACAGACAGCTGCAACACAGACACCTGCAACACAGACACCTGCAACACAGACAGCTGCAGTACAGACAGCTGCAACACAGACACCTGCAACACAGACAGCTGCAACACAGACAGCTGCAACACAGACACCTGCAACACAGACAGCTGCAACACAGACACCTGCAACACAGACAGCTGCAACACAGACAGCTGCAACACAGACAGCTGCAGTACAGACAGCTTTGTAGGATTTCTGCCCTTGTATATGAATTTAGCAAAGCTAAAAACAAAAAGTTTTCTGCAATTCGGACTCTGAGCAAACCCAGAATTCCTTCAGCATCTTTAAACATCACAGCGTTCATTTCCACACCTGTTCTCTTTAGAAGAAGAGGAAAAACACTACGAAAGACAAAGCGGGACTTTGAGTGGTGGCTGGATCTGAATCCGATACCCTCAGCTTTTCCAGACACGGAAACCCAAATGTCAAAATACTGGGTTGGAAGAATGTCCGTCGACATGGCAACCAGGTAAATATTTAAGGTTGTGGGCAGCTTTTTTTGTTTTTTTAAAAGCGGCTTTGTCTGTTGACCGTCTGTGTTTCAAGCTGTCAGTCTAGAAGTCTGGATGAGTGTCTGGATCAGACCTTCTCCTCTTACTTCATCCATCAGTGTTTTCACTGTTTCTCATGCGAACTCTCTTTCGTCGAAAACGTCTGGACTCCGTGGATCATACAGATGGAACATGTTCTGGAACATGTATAAACTGAGACGTTCCTTCATGCAGAGTTGAGTTGAGTGAGGCATCACTCGGCACTGGCAGGTCAGAGGTCAGGGAAGCCAGCTTGTGATTGGAACTCAGTCGGTTTGAATTCCACAGCTGTTCGGTTTCTGCTGAGGATCCCTGAGTGTGACCTTTGACCCCCAACAGTTCCCCGGGTGCTGAATAGTATCTGCTCCCGAGGAAGAGGTTAAAATTTCACATTACAATTGTTCAACATTGGATGGTCTTCGTCTTCTAAAGTTATTGTTTCCACTATTGAAAACTGTGTTTCTCACCCTGCGTTTCGGGAATCCTGCTTTCTAATATCTGAAAAAAAAAAAAAAATCTATTAGACCAGCCTCAAGAGGCCAAGAGGCATCGATGAGCTTGTGACGGTTCTGCAGCAGGGTTCCTTTCCTTGAGTCACATGTGAAGTTTCCAGTCGCAGCATCGGGGATGTTGTTACATTAGCGCTCATGGATGAAGATGGATTTACAGCGAAGCTTTCTTCCGTTGAAAAGGGTGTTTCCACAGTTGCTTATACTTTTTCAGGGGGATCTGCTGGGTTTTTCCCTGGAAAAATGTCTAGAAATGACTGTGTTGTAACTGGCATCGTAGAAATAAAGCTGAATTGAATTGAATGGCGAGATGTGTCATTCACATTATAATGTCACAATAATTTGAATAAAAGTGCATAATGTGAAATAATGACGATATTTATGTTAAATGCTTGATCATTTAATTAAATCTGATGCACGTTATTCTGTTGGTTAAAAGAAAGAATGTTGCTTTAAATCGATACATTGTTGCAACTCCTCAGTCAGGAAGTTCTAAATGACATCATCAGCTAATTTGCATCACTGCTCATTTGCATATCCAGGTCAAATGTCACTTTATTATCAAGACCAACGATGGGAGTAGAAAAAATCCAGCGTTATTTACTGGGTTACTATATTTAGTAACAAGTAATCTGATTACTTTTTCTAGCTTAACAATGCTGTTACTTTTAGTAACAGCATTAAAAACCAAATAGAACCAGGATCTGATACAAATGTGGTAACATGTGAACATGAGAAAACTACTTGAATAAAGAGGATGGTGTCCTCTGCATACGCCACGTCTGCTCTCTCTCTCTCTCTCTCTCTCTCCCTCTCTCTCTCTCTCTCTCTCTCTCTAACAGCTGACTCACCTCGCCATGAACCCTAAACTGGGATTCTGGGATTCAATCACAATGAAGTCATGATGGAGAGAAAGTTTCACTTGGAAAGAAATGTTTCCCACAATACAGCAGGATGAAAGGATGAACGAATCCACAACAGCTGCTGAGACTCACCCCTACAGAGAGAGAGCGAGAGAGAGAGAGAGAGAGAGAGAGAGAGAGAGAGAGAGAGAGAGAGAGAGAGAGAGAGAGAGAGAGAGATCAGATAACCCAGCATATTTTCTCACTGAATGGTAGACAGATTACTCTGAAAGCAGAAGGTTCACGTTTCTTTACAGTTCCTGTTTCACAGCTTCAGTCTGAACACAGAAAACAGAGTTTCAGTGAAACATTGTTGAAAAGGAAGTGGAGGTTGAGCTAAATGACTGAAGGTGGTAAGTTGGGCAGCAACCAGGTGGGTAATTCTCCCTTCCAGGTCCAGAGTCTTCCTGTAATCTACGGAGAAAAGCCCACCGAGCTGGATGAAGCTGAGAGTGGAGTGAAGTCTGTTTAAAACAGGGCGTGTTGTTTTTGGGTTGAGGATTCATATCAGAGCACCTTCAGACACTGACAGCAGTTTCAGTCAGAACAGTGTCGAAGTACAGAGAGAAACATTTCTTTATATTGTGAATATATTGTTCTGAGCCTAAACAAGTGAAATAAAAGCAGTTTTTATATTTTCTATGCTCGTGCAGGGTAAATCACCAACTTCTTGTATTTAAAACATTTCAAGCGGACTGTGCGTCACACACACACACACACACGTGATTTTGCTGCTCTTTGTCTTTTCGTGTGCGTCCCGGTCATCACTGAGTTCCTCCAGCACATGTTTAGCCGTCAGCAGGTCAAAGGTCACGGTGTGAAAACACGCAGAGATTACGGTAATAAATGCCAGAGTCGGTGTTCGTCAATCCGAATTAGGTCACTTTCTACCGGCTGAACATCGTCCCCAATCTGCAGCTCTGCTAAAGGTCGGAGGTCAGGGCTCCACTTCTGCTAATGAAATGATTGGACTCTAATCTAACGCGTTGGCGTCAGTCAGGTTTATTGAAGAGCGGCCAGAGGAGCAGATTGAAGCCTCGGTTTGACTCAGATTACAGGACGTCGCAATATTCCAGAGTTTGTTCTGAAAACTGAGAAAGTTTAACTTTATCTTAGCTTTTCAGGAGTGTGTTCTCTGAAACATGATCCGGCAGGATCCATCGATGGAGGAGGGATTCATATCAATCCAATTCCCTGATTCAAATCATCCCGGTGCTGTCTGGAAACAACAGAGTAGAGACGGAGTCAGAGTCCAGCTCAGGTGGGTTCTTCTCAAACTGCAGCCTTCCCCTCCAGCTCCTCTTCCTCCTCCTCCTCCTCCTCTTCCTCCTCTTCTTCTTCTTCTTCTTTCTCTCTGATGGACTAATTATTGTGGTTGTTCTGCCGCTCGCGCTGCTGGCTGCCAAATGGAATTAAAAACCAATTATTGATAAATGAAGAGTGGCTTTAGCCGTGTGTGTGTGTGTGTGTATGTGTGTGTGTGTGTGTGTGTGTGTGTGTGTGTGTGTGTGTGTGTGTGTGTCTGGAACTGAGCCTAGACCAGAGTACTACATCTGTCATCCGAGCGCCGTGACAACCACTCATGTGTGGCACCACATCCTGTGCATTCGACACACACATCTGCACTACGATGCCTTCGCTGCAGGAGTGTGTTTGAGTGTGTGTGTGTGTGTGTGTGAGAGAGACAGAGAGAGAGGAGAGAGAGAGAGAGACTGTATTTTTGCTTTCATATGTGTGGTTGATGCATATCTGTGGCATTTAAACACGTGTATGTACACAGGTACACAGGTGTGTGTGTGAGTGTGAGTGTGTGTGCGTGTGAGACAGATTGACACGTGCGCAGGTGGCAGATGATGAACGTATGAATTTCACTTCACACTTTGCATGCTGACATGACGACAGCGTTAAGGCAGCGGCTGCAGGAGAGTTTTCAGTTGATCCAGACTTCACTGATCCGGCCGGAGCATCGGTGGGTTTCTGATGATCACGCCCGATCCCTCCTTCAGTCCACAAGTTCCATTCTTTCATTTTCTGCAGTCTGGACGCACTCAGCTGCAGATCAGCTCCATCATTCAGATCTCTGGATTCATCGATTGGCCAATTCTCGACAAGTGACCAAAAACTTTGATTTGGCTAAAAAAGAAAAAAAGAAAATCCTATAAAAAGAAGCTTTTTTCTGTCCACCATCTCATATGGAACAGCTGTTTTTTTTTCTCATTTTAGCAGTATATATATATGTGATTACAACAGATTAGAGCTGAGTTCCTCCCTCAGGCAGCCGTTTCTCTGACTTCTCGAGCAGAAGTCTGGTTGAGATGCAGACGGATCGTTTTGGTTCGTTTGGTCCTAAAACTATTTGATCCAAAACACCTGAGAGAGAAATGATCTAAACAGAGTGACCCTGGATGGTGTTGCTTTAACCTCCAGTAACACTGTGAGGAACCTGGGAGTGACCTTTGACCTTCATCTCCCACATTAAACAGGCCTGCAGGACCTCCTTCTTTCACCTGTGGAATATTTCTAAAATCAGGAACATGCTGACTCAAAGCGATGCTGAGAAATTAATCCGTCATTTGTTACCTCCAGAGTCGACTACTGCAGCTGTCATCAGGAACCAACAACTGGAGTAAAAGTCTCCAACTGGTTCAAAATGCTGCAGCGAGAGTTCCAATAAAATCATCCTGATTACGTCGTCGTGTGTATCCACCTTTAAGTATCATAACATCAGTGTGACGATGACAGCCATCACTTCTGGAGTGTGATGTGTGTGTGTGTGTGTCATCCCGTGGGAGCGGTGCAATGCCTCATTTCAACTGAAACCACTCGTTTTCCTGGCGCTGTGCTGCAGCAAAACCGATCGGTACGAGGAGGAACAGCCACAACAGGAAAACAGCCACACACACTCAAAACGGGCAAAATGATGAGCCTTAATAACTTGATTAATGCACACACAGAGAGCGCACATATAGGCCGCTTAAAACACACACACACACACACACACACACACACACACACACACACACACACACACACACACACACACACACACCAAAAGTGACTATTAATCCCAGTAATAATGGCCTCGCCATGAATCCATCAGCTGATCCCTATCAGTGAGAGCCGCGGTATTTTTAGAGCTGCTGCAGGGGGAGATGTGTGTGTGTTTGCATGGATCTATATATAAATGTATATGTGTGTGTGTGTGTGTGTGTCTGTGGGGGTCGCAGGACCAGAGTTGTTTTCCAGAAAATAGTTTTGTAATTACATCTGCGAGGGGGGAAACTCGTTATCAGCGTCAGCGAGCGGCCGACGGCGAACGCTTTGAAATATGGCTCCTCTTCAGCGTGGCGACGCCAAAATACTGGTAATAACCGCTGATAAACAAGGCGGCGTAATTGCATCTATTTGCATTTTTAAATAATGCCGCTGAAAAATAAATGTGTTTGCTGGAGACTGTGGCTGCTAGGTGTAGAACACACACACACACACACACACACACACACACACACACACACACACACACACACTGACAGAGCTTCTTTCCCCCACATTTCTGCTTGTTTTCATTTCAGATTATCTTTTCAGCTTTTTAATAAGCTGATGCATTATCTCATTATTTTAAGGATTAATATTAGTATTGTGTGTCGGAGGTTGGCGCCAGCGAGCGCCGCCGTCCTTCAGAAAAGTTACAAATTCCCTCCAATGACAAAAGATCCTGTTTGGTTCCTGGACCGTCTGGATTCCTCTGCTGTCTGCGACCAGGTCTGGACCGGACCGGGGCCCCGGATCAGTCCGGATCAGTCCGGATCAGTCCGGCGAGCGGACACGGGCAGAATGTTTCTGATCTTAGAAGCAACACCGAGGCGTTTACTCTTGAAAGGTGAAAATCTGCAGCTTTGCGTTACGTGAAAATATAATTATCTGTCGTCTTTCGTTTGGTCTGCTGGTGAAATAACTTTAAGATGGAATCTGTTTTCTCCACATGTGGAAGGTAAACTGCTGCTCAGAAAAGAACCTGAATCCAGAAGAGAGCGCGGGAGAGGTGAGCGACCTGCTCTCACTGCGTGCTGCTGCGTAGGCTTCGCCTGGCCGTGCTGCAGGGCTGCGCGGCGATCAGGATCACCTGAGACCAGATGACTACACTGATAGGGTTGTCTCAACACCACGCAGCCCCGGCAGGCCCCGGAGCCCCCGGGGGACAGACACGGATCCGTCAGAGACCATCTGCTCCACAGAAAGCTCAACTTCAGCAGTCACAACTCCACAGAGGCTCTAATCTCTCCATTTAAATGGCCGACAGCTTGGAAACGCGGAGAAGCAAAGTGGTCTGTGTTGCACTGGGGTTCTGAGACGTGCGGCCGAGTCACACATGTGGAAGTCTCAAGATATTTATTCTCGGGCAAGTCAAGCCACCTTATTTTCACCCACTGCTTCAAGGTATATTTATTGTGTTTTGCATTGTATCCACTTACTTTGACGTTTTGAAACCATATTTATGTCATGATCGGATTTTCAGCAGTATTTATGTTTCAGCTTCATCATCTGGACTGGACTCCACGTTACCCCGGAACCTGCATACCAGCAAGACCGTGGCGACCATAGACACGTGATACATAGACCCATGCCGACCACTGAGTCTATATTGTATACATCTATCTTGTCTCCATACCGCCATCTTGTGGAAGTTGCCAGTAAAGCAGCAGTGAATGAAAGTCTCTGGAGGTCAGAGGTCATGCATATTCGGTGCTTAATGATTGGTTCAACCGGTCTGCATAGATCGGAGGTCGGTCAGTCGTTTGAGGGGGGAAGGAGGTGGGGTCGGAATATTCTTATAGATTATTCAAATATGGACAAATGAAGAGAAACACTGACTTAAGTTCTTATGAAGCAGTTGCACACTAACAATGTTAAAAGCTCATAAAAGTTCATTTTCCATGATAGGGCCTTTAAAGGTGCATTAAGGAGTTTTTCAACTTTAAAAATACTTATTTTCCACCATGAATATGTTACAAATATTAAATGATGTGTACAATGTGCCCTGACATACTCATTGTAAGTATTGCTAACAGCGCTAAATTGTCACTTGAAAGTTGCAGTGCCGGTCCGGCACCAGAATTTTTTGGGGAGAATTTGAGATGATGTGACATAATGCACGCTCCCGCTGGCCTGACTTGCTTAGCTTTCGTTTTGTCTGCCATTACTCTGCTGGATGCTTAGCGAGCAACAAGCAGTGTTGAGGATGGATCTTCCAGAAAGTCAGAACAGACTGGCTTCTAGCACTGCCACAGCTCCAGCACAGACTCCACCAGCGAAAAGAAACTTAGATTTTACTCGAGCGCTACTAAAAGAGCGAGGAAGGAGTTCCCCTCTTCCGTGCACGTACATGGACGCAAGCCACAGGCACGAGCGTTTCACTAAGTTGCAGTTACACCCAAGGCCTGCAGGGGCCGTTGTTTCGCATAACACGTGCAAACTCCTGAACGCACCTTTAAGTCAGAAACAAAACATCACGAAAATCAGGAACAAAATCATCTCTGAGGATTGTTTCCAGCATCCCTCAGGCCAGCGTTACACGCTGTTGTTCATGGATATTCTACATTTATAAGCAGTCATTCCTCTCACTCTTTTTCTTGAACCTTCTTTTCATTGTATTCACTCAGTTATATTTTACCAGATATTGTCAGTAACATGTTATATTAGAAAAACTTTGTTTTAAGGATCCATCACTTATACTTACTTATTATTATTGACTTCAGCACTTTTATTCATTTTAAAGACTTTTTTCAAAACATACCTGTTTATCTATTTATTTATTAAACTTTTCTGTCATTTTTATGTAAGTATACATATACATACATATACATAAAAACCATATAAATTCCTTTAATATGTGATGGATCTTCAGGAAAGTGCGAAACTGATCTAACAACACGTCATATTTCACAACTGACAGTAAAATATACAAAATAAAAAAAACTGAAATGGAAAAAAATTCTCACGGATGTCAGTGACAGCTTGTTGTTTCACCCTGTTCACACGAGAATCTGCTGGAATGTGATGTTTTAGAGTTGTTTAGAAACCAGCTAACAGGCTTTAAACTCACTCCGTCCCATCGTTAGAGTCAAAGGAAACATTTTTTGCTTTTATACCTTATTTCTTATTTTCACTTCTGTAAAGTGAAGCAAGGCAAGTTTATTTGTATATGACCATTCATACACAGGGACATTAAAAGCGCTTCAAAAAGAAAAATACGGAAAATTATGTTAAAATCATAGAAACAACAAAGCAGGTCAATCAGAAAACAAAAGAGCAATTAAAAAAGAAAAAAGCAATAAAACAGCAGAATAAATAGCTAAAGGAATTAAAATGAGTTTAACAGAAATGTGTTTATAATCGAGCTCCGAATCAATATTTCTGTTTTAACCAAACTTATTTCTCACTAGTTTCTCATCGTCTCACTCTTTTTCCTTCCTGTTGCTCATTCTTTCCCACCTCATATTGGTTTTTCCTCCAAACTTCCCTCTTCCATTTTCCCTCCTCCCCCTCCTCTTCCTCCTCCTCCCCCTCCTCCTCCTCCTCCTCCCCCCCCCTCCTCCTCCTCTTCCTCCTCTTCCTCCTCTTCCTCCTCCCTCCCCAGTCTGAGGGTTGTTTTAATTGATATCCCAGCCTCTCCTCTCTGCTCCCTCCTCTCCTCCTGGGCTCTGGACATTAATCAGAGGTATTTTCGGGGGAAGCGAGGCGACGCAGGTGCAGATCGTGGAGGGCAGAGAGGGAGCCGGCCGGATGATGTATGGAAATACACGGCAAACCCTGATCCGGCTGTCCAATCATCATCCATCATCATCCGGTCGCCGGCCGGAACCAGCGTTTCCCACCAATGGAAGGAAGGGAGGCGACGGATTTATGTCCACTTTTATCAGGACAAACAAGGCGGACGCCTTATGAGGAGGCAAAGTTCCTGCAGGCCCGACCGGACCCGCGCACGCAGGCTTTATTAGTTCTCCAGCCCCACTGTGGAACTCTGGGTAATTTCCTCCATACACCACAATACATTGTGCCTCTGGCTGTGACCCAGAGTTGGCTCTCTTTGGTGTGACGGGACGTTTTGGTGCAGACTTGGGATTCACTCACTGCCTGACGGTGTGTTTCAAGCTGAGGGCCACCGTCCTGAAGCTCGGAACATGAGCACGGTTCGATTCCCTACCTGCTATCGGACCTTGTTTGCTTGGTTTCAGAACTCCCCGTCATATCTAAAAACATCTCGAGGCCCTTCAGGGATGGAAAGCAGACTTTGGAAACTGCCCATTGCTGTATGTTGGACGTATGAAAAGTCATGGGATTAGATATAAAGACTACATCAGTTTACTGTCTGTACAGCCAAAGTGATTTTTACAACTCCAGTGATAATTACAATTACATCCTGTTAATCTTCTCAACGTAAAATGAAAGACTGGAACAGAAATACTCCATTAATCCCAGAGGGAAATTCTTTAAATGCAGGCAGCTGCCATGTGGTGCCCACAAAAACCTGCAAGCACATTTGGTTCTATTGTATGAAGTTTAAAGCTCGTGTCCAGAGTTTTGAAAGAAAGAGGTTTTTTTAATCCGACGTCTGGAGGTTCCGCCCTCCCTCTGCTTTCGTGAGCTACCAAGCCACGCCCCTTTAATTGTGCTCGTGCATTACCTGTGGACTGTAGCGGAGCCAGAGTGGGGGCAAGGGGGCGGTCGCCCCACGGCCCACAAGGTCATAGGGCCACGTTTCATTTGATGTGTTCACATTTAATCGGAAATAAATTATTATAATACAATGTGCAGTGTGTGCGAGAAGGTATACGCAGATGAGTGTGGGCTCCAATTTGCCAATTCTTACATTACGACTGTCCATGAATGCATCAGAGCTGTAAGCCAGCTGATTGGCTGTGCGGCATTAAGCATTAAACAGTATGCTAAACACTATGCTAGCCGCTAGCGGTACTACCCAAAACCTAACATCGGAGCCACTGGTGAGTCAGTGAAACCTTCAAAAATATTATCTTTATCAGAATGCTGTGGTCTTAAACACCTTTCTATTTGAATGTGCCTTGTGTTGCTCTCAACTACAAGAGAACACTGAGTCTATTTTTTTTCTAATATACGTGAATTCCAAAAGATATAGATATCTGTGTCTATATCTGTCTGAATAGATTGTGTAACTTTAGACCAGCTGTGTTCATTTTATATTGAAGCTGTATCAAAGATGGTACAGATTTAGCCCGTGACTTTTTATCTGAGCTTTCAGCACCATGGACAGCGGACGCTCTGAGATTGACGCCTGTCGGCTGCATTTGTGTGCGGGTGTGCTTATGTGTATTTGTTCTAAAAGTTTGTGAACTGGTTTGTGACTTTATTCTGCTTTCTGAGGCTTAGAGGTTTGCTTGGCTCAATAAAAGTGAGCATTAGTGTGTTGTTTGATGGTAGCATGAGGGATTGTTTGAATGGTAAAATTACTATCATAAGTACCCATCGAGAATGCTCCGCCCCCTCTGGACTGAGACCCACGCTCCGCCTCTGCCTGTGGAGTGAAAATGAGAGCCTCCGAGTCCTACAGCATCCTCCATGTTGAGCTGTTTACGGTGGATGTTCAGCAGACAGTGGATATATCCGAGGTAAGCGCGGCGGCTGCTGCGGAGCTAACTCTCCTCTGCTGGGCGAGCGGGGCGAGCGGCCGTGCTCTCTGGCTGCACCACACGTTGACTGACAGCATGACAAAGTGGAAGCTCGAAATCTATTGGCTGAAGCTGACCGGCGCTTTTTCGGATAACATGGGGATCTATGAGACGAAGGCGGAGCTCATGAATAAATTTGCACATTGCTTTATGCTAATATTATATTATAGTTTTATTAGTTGTATTATAGTTAAAGGTGGAATACAACATTTTCTCGAAAAGACGAAGCCCCACGTCTGTTACTCACTTTTTGAACAACGCGCATGCGCCAGACCATCCGCCCGGCTCTCCTGCTTCTCCCAGAAAACGCGGAAGTGTACGAGCGCGATCTCCTCTTCTCCGGCGTGCACGGCTCTGTACAGTTTCTGCGATCCGCCTCGCTCATAAATAAAGCTTTTTTTTCCGAAACAGCTACAGTTTCATTATGTCAGACTCGCCATCGGTAAGTACGAGCTCAGAAGCTCACCGGCTACATAAACACTCTGAATGCGCATGCGCAAAAGGGAGAAGCTGATTGGGCGCAAGCACGGAGAACCGCCTTACGAAAGGTGTATTACACCTTTAATCAATGATTCATAGATTGAAAACGAACAGAAACTCTGGACACGAGCTTAAGGACTGAACTTCATCACAAAAGCTCCTAGTGCACCCAGTTAATGAAGACAGTTACTATTTTACATTTATGAGACGAAGAATATTGTTTAGTAAGTGAGAGATGGTCAGGGGAATCCTGGACACTATCTTCTGATGGTTGTGATTCTGACTCTGACTCTGCCTTCAGTTTACAGATAACACATGTATACATGTATGCTTCTCAGAAAGGTCCTTCACCAAAGCCAGGAAAGCAAGATGAGAGTGACGAGACATGAGTCACACACCTTAATATCTGCTGAACAAAACTATACTTTGCGCAATGGAAAATAAGTTTAAGGATTACCTATGTTATGCCCCACAATTCACCTCTGCTGCTCCAGCAGACTATCAGCCGGGGTCTCCTGCTCGGGTTTCACTTCACTATGAGCTCCTCATTAATCCTCATCTGATTCAGTCATGCTGACAGCAACACAAAACACTTTACAGCTCAAAGTAGCATTAGCATTAGCATTAGCATGCTGCAGTTTATCTCAGTTGCTTGTTAATGTGTCTGTTGCTTCTATGAAGGTAGAGGATAGAAGAAACTTGATGATTTTACTTCAAACATACAGGCTCACAAAGACAACTAACCTGTTGCTTTTTATCTGGAGTGCAAAGTACTGAATAATGTCCTCCACTGACTCGAGGAGCGATTCGGCTCCATGAGGGAAACGATCCAGCACGGCCTCCTATCAGGAGAACTCATGAGAAACCAGAGATTCCATGTCGGTCTGAGGCTCGGTGACATGGTGCTTAAGAAACAACGTAATGGGAGACATTTAATCACACGGTGGGTTTTGGTCTTTCCCTTGTATTTGTTAGCGAGAAGAACAGCAGCTTTATCCTTTAATTACAGTGAAGACAATTACAGAGTTGACACAGTCAGATAAAATGTTTCACACCACTGGGCCAGATCAGGGTTTAGGACGAATTAATTAAATCTTACATAGAGTAAATTAATTGTTGATATTAATAATTATCATATAAAGGATGATGGTGATGGTCATGATTACAGACAATAACAAGCAGCCGCCGACAGATAACTGCAATGGTAATTGCTACACCAATAATGTCAGAGTTATCTGATTAATTATGATAATGGTGTTAAACCAGGCGAACGCACTCTAAACCTCTTCCGCTGTGTGTGTGTGTGTGTGTGTGTGTGTGTGTGTGTGTGTGTGTGTGTGTGTGTGTGTGTGTGTGGCACACTGCATGTCAACACAGCTCTTATAGGAAATTCATGGATTGTTCAATTTTTTTTCCTCTAATGCAGAACGCTAATATACGCTAATGCAAACATGCTATACGTGTGGGTGGCTGTGCACGCGCGTGTGCACGTGGGATAAGTCGGCCTGATGCTGCATTAGTGCTCTCAATTAACTGGAACTATTTGATCTGCATTCACCAGGCCCGACCCGACACACACACACACACACACACACACACACACACACACACACACACACACACACACACACACACGCACACACGCACACACACACACACACACACACACACACACACACACACACACACACACACGGGAGAGTGTGAAGCGTTCCTGTTGGTGGGGGCTGCTTTTATGTTCTGAGAATTAGAAAAGCGCTCAGAGCTGTTTTTATTGGAATAACTTCCTTTTTGATAAAAACTCTCCCTGCCCTAAAAATATGCGTTGACTCTGTGTTTTGTTGGAAAGTCGACCTCGAAAAAATATTCCATGTGCGTCTGGAGTTTTTCTGGTAAAAAAAGGTTTTTTAGTGGCTGAGTGTATCGTTTTGAGTGGTGCTGGCTCACCTTTGGGATTTATCGTCTTGCCAAACAGCGGTGGGTCCGAACGGCTACTTTAAAGACCTGATGTCGGACTCTGTTAGCTGAGTCCTGTTCCTTGATGCTCTCCTTCTTGCGTCCTTCTTGTTTCATTGTTTGCATTGGCGTCCGGTAAACCTTCTGTCGGCTTCATGTCCTTTTGTTCCTTTTGTGCTGGGAAGTGGGAAACGGGAAACTTAAAGGAGGGGTATTGCATGTTTTTTAGCCCTTTAGTATCAATCTACAGCACACTCAAGCAACAGCTTTGCTGGTTGGATGGTGAAAGCTGCATGTGTCAACAACATCTTAAATCAAATTTGCCTCTGCATCAGGCTGCCTCAAACGACTGGAAATGGATCCCTGTCTCTTTAAAGGAATACTCCGAAGATTTTGGACCCACGCCCTATCCCTATCATTTACAAAGTGAGATAAGCTCATAAATACCTTTTTTGTGTCCGTTCGTCAGTCCAGCTCTGTCTCCTCTTCACCTCCCGCAGTTGAGCTAAGCTAACTACGATGCTAACAGCTGGGATCCAGCCACTGGACGAACGGACACAAAAAAAGGTATTTATGAGCTTATCTCACTTTGTAAATGATAGGGATAGGGCGTGGGTCCAAAATCTTCTGAGTATTCCTTTAAGAATCTCCTCACCTTAGTGACACGCCCCCCTCAGAGTGTCCATCTCGGCTATTTGCGGTGTATTTCCCCGTCCTTCTCTGAGAGTGGAGAGGGGTGGGGGAGTGTGAGCTGTGCAGGACGAGCTGTGCAGACCACGTCAGAGCTGGGGCGGAGCTGTGCATTATGGGCGGAGCTGTGCAGCACTGAGGGTTTCAGCTCTTAACATGGCTGCCAGGGGGAGATTCAGGGATTGCTCAAATATGCGTGTATGGTTCAGGAAACAACTCCGTGCATTTTCTTTAAATGGGGAAATGACACTATATCATTATACAAAGCTCAAACAAGTGGATTTTGCATAATACCCCTCCTTTAAATGTTGGGGAATTCCAAATAAACCAACAAACGAGGTAAATCTTACTTGTCTAATATTTGAAAGTGGTTTGCAAAACATGGAGGAGGCAGCCTCATGGAAGGTCATGCCTCAAACTTTTCTGTTTTTTGTTAAATTGTGCATTTTGTTGATTTCAGAGACAAAATACAAAATTGAAATAAGCTTTCATGTAAAATCAAGATGTAACTGACACGGCGGTGTCTGATTGTATGAAAACTCAGCAGAAAGCGTCTCATGTGGCTTTGAGTGACGCTAACTTCCAGCTTTAACTTATTCAATCAATCTGAGTTTGATGGCATCAGAATTTCTACTGTGTGGAAAGTTCT
The DNA here is from genome assembly GCF_902148845.1 of Salarias fasciatus. NCBI lineage: Eukaryota > Metazoa > Chordata > Actinopteri > Blenniiformes > Blenniidae > Salarias > Salarias fasciatus. The sequence goes on along the minus strand of NW_021941229.1, from coordinate 3,627,670 downwards.
AGTCTTCTCAAGATCTACTGTTATGTCATATCATGTGTGTGTCCTCTGTCCTCCGTCCTCTCTGTTCTCTCTGCAGCCGTGGAGCTGGCAGTGAGTGACCAGAGCTTCCAGCCTTCATCAATTGTTCATCGCTCTCTGTCCAGTCTGATCTTCTTCTCTCTGACTGTCCCCGACAGAAAGCGTCCCCCTGACTGTCCTTCTTCACCAGTCCAGTTCTTCTTCAGTTCAGTTTTGGAAAGTTTTACTGTTGTAGATAAACGTATTGATGAAAAACAGTTTGTGTCGTCTTGCATGTTCATTTGAAGTTTCACCTTTAATGGAGACTCCGGCGATCACGCACGTTTTTTTAAAAACTGAAATATGCGCATATACATGCAGACGTGTGTTTGTACGTGTAAAGCTGCCAGAGCAAATTTATCTGCGTCCACGCTCATTACGAGCCCGACTGTGTGTGTAACGGCAAAGCGGTTAAGCTAATGCTCTGGTATTAATTTGAGGGGGAGGTTATCCTCCTAAGGTTGTTCTGACATGGCCGCTAATCTCACTGCCGGCTCTCCTTTTAATTTAATTACAGTTAGCTGTGTTAATATTTCATTAAAGTATTAGTTAGGAGAAAGAACGTGTGTGTTAATCAGACCAGTGAGACTGCGGCGGCGGCGGCGGCGGTTCGGCCGGGTGTCGCGCTCCGTCCCTCCCTCACCGCCAGCCTCTGTCTGCTCATCCGTTTGTTCTCTGGAGACTTCCTCATCCTTTCATCCCCTCTTCTGACAGACGCTGGTACACACACACACACGAACACACACACAAAATGTATAAGCGACACAAACACACACAAACACACACAGGCTTATGCAACTGTACCCATGCAGGAGTGTCAGCTAAATGCCCAGAAATAAATTTAAATGAGAAGTTTTCTGTGTAACCCCCTGAACTAAACAACGGACACACACACACACACACACACACACACACACACACACACACACACACACACACACACAGCTCCGTCTTCTCTCCACAGGCCAGAGCAGATGTCTCTTGTCAATGTGAACAAGCGTCAAACGACCAGCCTGTCATATTTTCATATTTAACTATTCATCTCATTCAAATTCATGGGGCAGGAGTACACACACACACACACACACACACACACACACACACACACACAAACACACACACACACAGTCATATATTTACCATAAAGCATGAAAGCTTTCTTACAGGACACTCGAAGTATTTGCATTTCCTGGTGACCTTAAAGGCAGCATCCTGCAGACAGGCGACTCGAACTCAGATAATTACTTCACTATACATTCACTTCCACCTTACATCCATCTTTTTATCGCCAAATAGTCCATCTGGGATCAGAGTGACAGCCTGAGCGTAGTTCTCCTCAAGTGGCTCTCAGAGCAGCTGAGACATGCAGCTTCAAGCAGCTCAGAGGGAAGTCATAACCGAACACACGACGATGGGATTATCAGCGTCGACCATCACCATCCTCAGAGCTCTGGACCTGAGATCGAAGCCAACCAATCCAACCCGGCAGTATCCAGGTACTGAGGTATTTCCTGGCATAACTCCTCCCATCCTGGCGTCTAACCACCCAATGTTCTCACTACCCTGAGCAGCTCCACCAGGGAAATGGATGCAGAGTCTCCAGAAACCTCCAGCAATGCCTTGTGAGGGAGAGATGGCTTCTGGGTAGAGGAGATCCAGCAGGTGATCCCTCCTCCTACTGACAGCCGCCGTCATTTGAGGTGAGAGGACAGTCTCTTTGTCTGAACACACTTTCTGTCCCCTCAACGTCCTTCCCTGCTTCAGTTTTTGGTTTTGCTGAAGGTAAACATCCACCAGTTGAGTCCTGGTTGTCTCATCTGAATCCAGACTCAACAAAAAACTTCTCCAGAAAAAAATTGGGAAACCCTGACTGAAACATTCTCCCCACACTAAAAAAGATTATCACGTCACGGGATTCCTCTGGGCAGCTAGCGCATTCACTGACTCATCTTAGCTAACGCCAGCAAGCAAGCAAGACGCTAGCTCTCTTTCACTGCTGTGTTCCTAATCTCTCTTGAGTCCGGCTGAACCCTTTTGAGGGACAGTATCTGACTCCTCAGGTCTTCAGGGTCTTCAGCCTGCAGCCGAAAGCTGCTGTTGCTCCAGTGGAGCATGATACCTATTAACTGTTGTTGTTGTTGTTGTTGTTGTAAAAAGTAGATTATGCAAGTGGCAGATTAACTCTTATTTCCAAAGCCACGCTTGCCAGAAGATGTTGGCTTCACCTGATCTGCAGGTTGTCGCTCTCTGGGCGTATTTACATTCTGCGCATTCCGTCCGTCTCTACTGGAAATGGGGCTGTAAAGCATAAAATCAAGATTAATGAAGGGAAAGTTTGAGCTGGTTCTTATTAAGTGCTCACCTCACATACGTGTGCAGAACAGATGGCTGGTTTAGATGCAGCGTATTCACACCGATTTACCTTTTACATTAAAGGAGGGAGAGAAGGTTTATGATGCAGAGGGAGCGAGGCGGAGACGTCTCTCCTTCTCAACGTCCTTCTCAACCCCACCGACGTCCCTGGTCCTCGTACTAATACACCGGGTTGATATTCAGGAAAGTGTTGACTGTCAAATGGTGGACTGAGAATGTGGTTCAATCTATACTCTGCTCTGTAAATCGAGAAACTGTTTTATTTTTAAGCTGTTTGAAGGACTTTGAGGGTTTGGTGGGTTGGGGATTCGGGGAAGGTGTGCCGTCCTCCTCGAACTGCCACGTCCTCTGTCCCTCTGTCCAGCCTCGACTCAAAAAACACTTTTATCACGTTTGAATGTAAAACTAAAAACACAACAAAGGCTGCCGGGATGATCACACGTCACGCAGCACCGGGTCTAATTCCTGCAAAGATGTGAGACTGAGGTGTCTCTTTTTGATCCTCGCCACTTCAGTAATTTGTGGACACACACACACACACACACACACACACACACACACACACACACACACACACACACACACACACACACACAGCCATATTAAAATATGTGTGTGTCAGTAGTAATATTTGAAGCTTTGATACACAGATGGTAGTGCTGTCTACACCTGCCCTCCACTGGGACCTGTGTGTGTGTGTGTGTGTGTGTGTGTGTGTGTGTGTGTGTGTGTGTGTGTCAGTCTCACACACTTGAAAGAGACCTGTCAGCATTCCTCTCTGAACTGCCTCTGTCGTCTATTAATCTCTCTCTTTCATTCTCTCACCCCTCCTCCCCTCCTCCTCCTCCCCCCCCCTCCTCCCCTCCTCCGTCTCTTCCCTCCTCTTCCTCCCATTAATTCTTATTCACTCCTCTTCTGTCCTCTATCTGAACATCTCTCTCGTTTCCTCCCCTCTTCCAGGATAGCCTCGGTCGCTCTCCTCCAGACATTTGGACTAAACGTCTCTGGTCCGACGTTCTCAGCAGCTGGTCAGGTGGCGGCAGCCCGACGTTCTGACCACCATAAACATTTCATATCAACGCTGTCATTCAGTCGTGAATCAAGGAGGAAGGAAACAGGCGTAGAGCTCGATTGGGAACTCAGGGTTTTGTGTCTGTCTCACACACAGAGTGCAGAAAGCCTCGGAGAAAAGCTCTTGTCACAGAACGTCTCAGAGGTCACGTTTCCAAGGTGTGGCAAGGTTTCACATTCATGAAGCCTCAAATGAAAGTTCATGAAAACTTTCCTTGTGTGTGCCGCCAGCGGGTCTCTTTTATAGCGGAGAAAAGCATGTTTTACTGTGAACTGCTTCAGGGACGCCGCTTCCTTTTGGTCCAGGAACTCGCCGTATTAACAGGCGGTCAAGGACTTCTGTGCTCTTGGTATTTAAGAAGCTGCGAAGGTGTTTATTTGTTGGGTTTACGTTGCTTTGATATAAATTAAAGAAGAAATCTTGCGATGTATAAACAGAATTCCTGAAATACATCCAGTGCGAATCTGAGATGGTGGCTTCAAATAAGACAAAGTTTGACTTGGATTTTTTTTATTTTTAGTTCTTTAGAAAGTTCCGCAAAAGAAAAGTCTAGCGGAAGATAACTGAAGGTCGGACAAAGTTTCTCACACACAACACCACACACACATGTTCAAAACCCGACTCCAGTTTCAAGAGTGTTTGAGTGTGACTCCTTTCAAAGGTGGAAAACAGCTTTGAGTCCGACTCTGGTTTCTCTCTGCTGGCTTCATGTGAGGTTTAGGATGAAAACTGAAGAGAGACAGTCCTCCATCTCCACAGGGTTTGAACCGCCGCTCTCAGAGCAGCGACTTCCAGGAAGCACCGGCGATCCAAAACAGCAGTTTTCAGGAGAATCAGCAGCGGCTTTCGCTTCGGGAAGCCGTCCTCCTCCTGGTGCTATCTGACCAGGCTCGTGCGCTGAACTGGACCACTGAAGCATCTTCTCAGTGTTGCTCCTGAAGGTTTGGACGTCTGAGAGTTCTGACTCTCTGATCCGCCGAACGCTGCGAGCAGCGATCACAAAGGGACGAACCGCCGCGGTATTTAAAGTAACGACGTATGGAACAAAGCCGGGCGTCCTGCTGGGCTGGAGATCTTTGATGCAGAGCTTTCATGCATGTTTCTGATACCACACACACACACACACACACACACACGAACACACACACACACAGAGACACGCACACACGTGTAAATACAAACACTCTCATTGCCAAGAGGAAATCAAACGGTGGTGTGAGGATCATTTCTTCATGGGACTAAAATATGTTTTGCTGGCCGTGTGAGACAGAGCTGATAATGTCCCATATGGCGGAGGACAGGAAAGGTGTGGGGAAAGGGGGGTGCATGGGGGGGCATGGGGGGGCTGGAGGGGGCTGAGCCAACGCAGACAAAGAGAATCATGTGGAAGGAAACACTGGATACGAAACACTGGAAGGACAATAACTGAAGGAGGGAAAAACTGCAGAAAGAATGAGCTTTCCTGTTGCCATATGGTGAACACATACTGACTGTACTTACTGATTATTTAGCAGGAAACATGACGAAAAGTGTTGTTGCTCCACTGGGTTAATGGGACTCTGATGTTTCAACATGGCGGCCCTCTTGAGAGCGAGGTCAGGTCCACAAAGAACCGCTTTTCCACTCTGGTGGTGAAAGATTGACGGAGCCTTGACTGAGCCACACTCCGCAGCTCTGAAAGGACCCACAATCCCCGCCACGCCTCAATGGGGAGAGTGGCTCATCCTTTCGGATGAGAGTGCATTCAGTCACGTGTTGAAATTCTTCACATTTCTCAGCAAAGTGACAGTTTTCTGTCAAACCGCCTCCAAAACAAACTTCATCCGGTTCTAATGTACATGAGCTGCAAACGCAGCACGAACTGTTCTTTCATCAGGAAAGACGTTTTTACACTTCATGCATTAACTCATGTTGTCACTCTACACACACACACACACACACACACACACACACACACACAAACACACAAAACTTTCAGTTTACGGACACTCATCACGCTTTTCTGTGAAATACCACTGAATTTAATGTCTTGCTCCCGTTCCTTGGTGCTGCAGGAAGTAATTACGGCGGGAGGTAATAGCCGGTGATTACCGCAGACTGCTTACTGCTGCATCAGTAATTAACCTTTCAACTATTGGTCCTGTTTAAACACACGGCCGGCGCTAATGCAGCACGGTCTGTTTAAAAAGCAGCCGGGGTAATTGGCTTTTTGGCATGACAGCGGTCAGTCAGTGTGTGTGTGTGTGTGTGTGTGTGTGTGTGTGTGTGTGTGTGTGTGTGTGTGTGTGTGTGTGTGTGTGTGTGCATTTATACATGGGAGAGAAATGCCAGATCCATATGAGAAGCTCGTGTTTACAATGTGTGAAAAAAATGGACCAAAGAAATATGTGTGAGCAGAGTTTGAACGTGTGTTTGAAAGAGAGAGAGAGAGAGAGAGAGAGAGAGAGAGAGAGAGAGAGAGAGAATTAGAGTTGGACATCAGCTGGCTGCTTTCCAGCAGACAATTTCTCTCAAAAAAATATACAGGAAATTAACATTCCTGCACAAACGCCCCCGAAACGTTTGAACCACAAACCTGCACCTGTTGAGGGCTGCAGTGTGTGTGTGTGTGTGTGTGTGTGTGTGTGTGTGTGTGTGTGTGTGTGTGTGTGTGCGCGCGCGCACGCGCGTGCACGTGTTTCCGCAGCTTCACTTCCATTAGTTACTGTTCAGAGCAGTTTCCTCCACTTTGACTTGTTGAAGGATAAATAAGAAAGCAGAGGTTGGTTTTTATTTGTATTGTTTTTAGATTTGTTCCTTTCTGCAGTGAAGCAACATTTAAATATTGTTAAAGTTGAAAACTGTGATTGTTTTTTTCCCCTCTCTAATGTCTGAGTTTCATCCACTGATTCCATTTTTCATTGTATTGATGGAGTTTTCACGGCTTCCTCCTTCACAGCAATGAATTCATTGAAAAAAGAACTTCAGATAAAAAAAAAATAATAAGCAGACAATCAAACCTCCTTTTTGAAACTAAAACACCGTATTTCAGACCTGAATGTAACAAGACAAAGGAAATCAGAGGAGAAAACTTTCAGTGTCAACAAATCAAGTTATTGACAAATTCTTTATAAGGCAAAAAACTGTCCATTAATCAAATGTATCCAATAATTTCATCAATTTATTGAGATTATTCCGTGTATTTGGTGAAAATATTTAACAATACCTTTGCGAAACAAATATTTGTTTTTTTTTATAACAATTTCATATAATTTACTTTTTGTATATATATATTTTTAGCTATGTTAAAGAATCATGACTTTTTATCATTGAATTTCCCAGGTTAATATAAAGAAATGAGAATTTTCTTTTCTTACTTCAACTTTTAAACAAAACTCAGGCTGATTCAGATCAAATCAAGAAACAACTAAAACTTTCTTCGGCCAATAAACACACTGAGACAGAAACAGTGAAAGTCAGTTAGCTTAATGCTAAAGTGTAATGGGAAACCCCATGTATAGGCTAACAGAAATTAGCACTGTGTTGAATTGAGTTAGAAATCAATATGGTCCACACAACAGGACGATCAGGGCAGGTATTGATCAGAGAGGAATATACAGTTTGAGCATTTTAAAAAAAGTTGTGTTTTCAGTGTCTCTGAGCAGCGTTGTCGTGTAAGCAGACGCTAACGGAGCTAACAAATCTAACGAAGCCAACGAAGCTGAGAGATGATTCTCCTCATTGTTTCACGTTGGGTGGCAGATTCCAATCAGTCGTCAATCACTCCAGAAAGCATCGGGTCGCGTTCGCAGCCTTTCGCTGGGCTCTTGTCGGCGCGGCTGCTCGTTAGCGCTAACACTCATTAGCGCTAATTGGCAGGGATCTATTAATAAATGAAGGAGGCCGAGGAAGGCGGATTGACAGTTGGAGGAGGTTACGGCTTCGGCTTTTACGGGACTACCGGCGTTTTGCGTCTTCCACAAGTGTCAGGAAGCTCTTTCACACTTCTGCTGCCACTCACATCCGCGTCGCGGGCTGAACGTGAGTGTGTGTGCTCATCGGCAGCGGTGTGTGTGTGTGTGTGTGTCGTTATAACGTGGTGCAGAATGACAATGAGGCCCGGACCGGGACTTCTGCACGGTTTACATGGAAATGTGTGGCGTGGCATGTTGTGTTCCCATCATGTGTGTGCTTGTGTTTAATGTGTATGACAGCAGGCATGAGAGCCATAAAGAAGCAATAAAGCCAAAGCTGGAATCATCAGGAGGGATTCATGCTGGAGCTGAGACGCCGAAGCAGAAGGCGAGTCTGAGAGGAAGAGTGTGACGCAGGAGAAGAAGACGTCCTGGAGCTGAAAACACTCCGTTCACACTCCAACACGGACATGAATCACTGTTACTGCAGAAACCTTCAGGTCTGAAACGCGACGCCGTGAAACTACCTCCATTATTAGACCCAGGTTCAAAACGAGCTGCGCAGGTTTGAATACATTAAGATAAATCTGCAGCATAAATAAAAATCAAACACACACATATCCATTCCTCTTTCGGTTCTCCTTCATATTAAAGTTTCATGGTTCTGCTTTCCCACAGCAGGTGGCAGAATTGAGTCACTTTGGGTTTTATGCAACTCTTAAATTTCTGTCCTGACTTTGACTTTTCTTTTCTTCATGAGATGTTAGAAAGCTCCATTTTCTGTCGCGTTGTCTAACACAGCTGGAGCTAGCTCAGTAGCTCGTTAGCTCGTTAGCTCGCGGCCTTCATTATAAACACCAACAGTATAACACACACAAAACCCTGGTGGTGTCATGGCTGACGTTACACACTCCGTTACATTGCATCTATCTGCTCCATTTGCTATCTGAATGTTACTTGTTCCTACAGTGAACAGAGAGACGGCAGTGATAAAATCAAATTAACGTTTATTAAAGCTTCTAATGGATCAAAGCTGCTGCGGCTACATGCTAATGCTAACTTCACCGATAGCAGTACACCAGTTAAAAGGAGGACTGCAGTGGTTCAGGACCAAAGCTTTGTCCTGTAAACTGGAGGTTAGTGGAATAGTAAATGAGACAGCTAATGCTAATGTTCAGCTGTGTGAGTGGGATGGAGAGAGACAGCAGCTCTGCAACTCTACAAAACTAATTTAAAAATTAAAATTAAAAAAAGCAAAAATCTTGAAACATTATGAAGATCTACTGAAGCACAGGAAGCCAAACAGAAATAAAACACAAGGTGTAGTCCCAGTTCACCAGGCGCACGGTGTAATAATATTCCATAAATATCTGCCACACACTTGATTCAAGCCTCCTTCGCCGGGAGAAGCGAGAACTTTATTCAGAAAGCTGTCACCAAGCTGACCTCTGGACTACCGTTCACAAAGTTTTCCAGTGAATATTCTTGAATTTGTCATGATTTTTGCCTGGATTTCATTGATTTCATTGGATTTCATTGAGATTTCATTGAGTAAAACATTTCCCACTGAAGGGAACGACTGAATGGCTTTGAAATGGTTGAAAGTGCGATGAAGAGGTGGAACTCTTTACTCTCACTCTTCATATCAGATTATATCAGACGGCTCGGACTCACGTCAGCTCAGGTGCTTCATCAGACCAGAGAAATAAAGTGTGAAATCTTCAACTCACATCTGTGTCTGAACCAAGAGAAATGTTATGTTCTAACAGCCGAAATGGTTAAAAATGTTTTTTGAAGGTAAAATAGGTAAAACTGCTAAACAGCAGAGAACTCTTAAACAGTGAAAAACGGTTAAAATAGGAAATATCTTAACATGTTGAATAGAATAAACCCAGAGAGACTGTTTAAAACTACAAAATGACTGAATGTGGCTCAATCAGCTCAAACTGGAAAAGACTGAAAATGACTGGAAACAGCCAAACTGCTAAAGGAGCAGTAAAACTGACTAAACTGGTAAAATTCATAAAGTAGTAAAATCAAAGGGAAACAGAGACAAACTGTCTAAAAGTCTCTCTTGCAGTAGAAAGTGCAATATGCAAACCTTTTTAAAAGGTTCAGATGAATGAAAACGGTTCATAAAGCTGAAAATCTACAAGTCCGACAACTGAAATGACTAAAACAGCTAAAGAAAAACGCAAAACAGCAAATAAATGATGGCTGAAATGTTTAAATGACTCAAAGCAGCTGAAAAAGGCTGGTTAAACATGTTTTTTTTTCAGTTTCAGACAAATTTTATTTGGTGTAAAATAGTGAAAATACATCATTTAGTGGGAGAGGATGCAGAGCTCCTATCTCTGATTTACGTTTCTCAAACTTTTGACGCGTTCTCTCTCTCTCTCCTGACACACTCACACGCGCGCACACACACACACACACACACACACACACACACACACACACACCTGGCAGAGTCTTCCTGTGCCTGTCGTCTTCTTGCCAGTTTGCTCGTCCCTCGCTCGTCTCTGCTAATAGACTTTGTTTGGATGCCAGAGGTTCAGCGCGTCTTAAATCACCGCGCCGGTCCAGCTCTGACAGTGTGTTCTGTGATGTTTAATTAGGAATAATAGTTTCTAATATTCCTCCAATTACAGTTTGTCTCCTATTCAGTCAAGGGAGAAAGAAAAAAAAACCTGAGACGTAGAATGAAACGACTGCACAGGTAATGCCAAGCTGGATCGTCCCTGGGGTTTTATTTTAGTTTTAGAAGAAAAAAAAAAAAAACTGGCACTGCTGATGGATTTCTGACTAATGATTCATTTAAGCTCTTCTCGGAGGAAATCACTAATTAAAATGAAGCTTAAAGTCCAAATGTTCAAACCACCAAAATATGTTTCAAAGCAGAACGTTAAACAGGGGCTGCTGGTGGGCACCTGTATATCTGTGTGTGTGTGTGTGTGTGTGTATGTGTGTGTGTGTGTGCTGCTTCAGGCAGTGATTTACAAAAGGCTGCTCGCTGAACTACATTATGTTAAATCGTCCTGCAGCCAGAGGCCCTGCTGTGTGACGTGAGCCTCATCAGACCCGGAGGCCTCTCAGTGGTTTTACACCAGCGTCCTGCAGGAACGGAGGAAAAACCTCAACTGATCAAATCCATTTCCGCCGTTCGGGGGGCCGCATGCAGCCACACCTACGAAATAAGAACGTTTATATCGTTTTATAGACCACCTCCTGAAGTACTTTTCACTCCACGGGGTTGTTGGATGCTTTATAAGGTGACACATTCCTGTGTATTTATAACTTAGAAATGAGTAAACTTATGTCGGCTGCATCGTTGCCACATCGTCAACACAGCAGTGACTCTCACCTGTTGGTTTGGGACAAATCAGTACTGAAAAGAAAAGTCAAATTACTTTGCATTTCTTTAACACACAACTAAATAAATAACAGTTCCTCTAACTTAAACAAATCTGAAGTCATGAAGTCCTTCCATGGATCAATCTTTTATCCTGTTCATCCACATCGGGGTCTCTGGAGTCGGCTGTGTGACTCTGGGTCACTTCTTCACAGCTACTCACTATAAACACTCAGATTAGCCTCAAATCTTTTCTAGACAGAAGAAGAACATGCAAACTCCCAATTTGAACCAGGATGTAGACCAGGACAGAAACCAGGATGTCAACCAGGACATAAACTATGATATGGACCAGGAAGTCAACCAGGATCTAAACCACATCCTATAAACCACAACCTAAACCAGGATGTGAACTGGGATGTAAACCATGATTCAAACCAATACATAAGCAGCAAGTGAACCAGGACCTAAACCAGGACATCAACCAGGAAGTGAACCAGGACATCAATCAGGAAGTCAACCAGGATCTAAACCACATCCTATAAACCACAACCTAAACCAGGATGTAAACTGGGATGTAAACCATGATTCAAACCAATACATAAGCAGCAAGTGAACCAGGACCTAAACCAGGACATCAATCAGGAAGTGAACCAGGACCTAAACCAGGACATCAACCAGGAAGTGAACCAGGACCTAAACCAGGACATCAACCAGGAAGTGAACCAGGACCTACACCAGGACATGAACCAGGAAGTGAACCAGGACCTAAACCAGGACATCAATCAGGAAGTGAACCAGGACCTAAACCAGGACATCAATCAGGAAGTGAACCAGGACCTAAACCAGGACATCAATCAGGAAGTGAACCAGGACCTAAACCAGGACATCAACCAGGAAGTAAATCAGGAAGTGAACCAGGATGTAAACCAGAGCATCAACCAGGAAGTAAAGCAGGACCTAATTAGGACGTAAACCAGGAAGTAAACCAGGACCTAAACCAGAACATCAACCAGGAAGTGAACCAGGACCTAAACCAGGAAGTAAAGCAGGACCTAAACCAGGACGTAAACCAGGAAGTAAACCAGGACGAAAACCAGAACATCAACCAGGATGTAAACCAAGAAGTAAACCAGGATGTAAACCAGAGCATCAACCAGGAAGTAAATCAGGACGTAAACCAGAGCATTAACCAGGAAATGAACCAATACGTCAACCAGAACATCAACCACGAAGTCAACCAGGAGGTAAGCCAGGACCTAAATCAGGACATCAACTAGGAAGTGAACCAGGATGTAAACCAGAGCTTCAACCAGGAAGTAAACCAGGAAGTAAACTCGGACGTAAATCAGAAATTCAACCACGAAGTGAACCAGGATGTAAACCAGGACCTAAACTAGGACATCAACCAGGAAGTAAAGCATGAAATAAACCATGAAGTAGACCAGGAACCATCTCTCTGCGAGGAGCTGCTTGGCTCCACTGAGGGGTCTAAAATGAACCGAACGCCGCTCCTTTCTGCTAAACTGTAGTTTTTGTTTCGATGAGGTTCAGCCGTTTCCCACAGACTCTAACAAACTGTTTCTGCTGCTCCGTGGAAAACATGCCAGTTGTTTCACTGTGTTTCTGCTTCTCTTTTATTGGGTCACTGGAGGCTTTTGTCCTGTAAATAGGACCAAGCTGACACACACACACACACACACACACACACACACACACACACACACACACACACACACACACACACACACACACACACACACACACACACACACACACACACACGTGGGCTACAGCATCAACAAACAATAAAAAAGAGGAGTCACCCCGACCGGCTTTATCAACCCAGTGAGAGGCAGAGAGGATGTGGTGTTTTAGGATGTCCGTGGAGGAAAACTAGGTCACACACACTCACATACACACACACACACACACACACACATACATGGTGTACAACCTGGACCAAAATTTGCAGCTACACACACACATAAACGGATATATTTGGCGTTTTGTGTGTGAGGCTGTTTTTCATGGTTATTTAAAGATTTCTGAACCTAAAAACTGAAGCTTCGTGGTTTTTTTTCACACAGAACCTCACTGTGTGTGTGTGTGTGTGTGTGTGTGTGCGCGTGTGTGTGTGTGGTATTCCTAGATTTGTTTGGACTAACTCCAGGCTTACACTTGGCAAGGCAGGGACAATTTGGGAGTTTTAAATATTTTGATGATTGGTTAGTTGTGTAAAAATCATATTTGGAGGTTTTTTTTCTTAAGTTAAGACTGTCTTGAAATTTATCTCATCATTTTTTTCTCCCTCAGGTTGAACACAGATACACTTCTTGCTCTTTGTTCAAATTGTTTATATGTTTGAGCCTGTTTCAACACACCGTGTTGTGTTTGAACATTTGTTTCATATGTAAGTTATAAAAACCTCACGTCTGCTCATCAGTAGTGTTTGATTCACTGCAGTCTCACTGATCTACTTTGCAAACATCAGTGCTAGCTAATCAGGGCCAGCATGCTGCTAATTGAACCAATTTAACACTTTCAGCTAAACAAAGTTTTATTCAAACATGAATTGAGTCTGAGGTTAATCCAGAATATATTCCTCATGTGGAGACCTTCAGTTAATCTGATTACTATCTCAGAGATAAGTTCCTCACATACTTTAAGGCTTGTACTTGCATACATGGGTGCAAACTTGACATTGTGATGCTGATTTTTAACAGAAAGAATGAGTCTGATGTTTGTTCCTGATCATGAGAATCTACCAGAAGCTGACACATAGATTAAATCTGTATAATGTTGCTCATGGTGGCTGAAAATGCTATTTGTTCAGATTGAGATCATTTCTCCAGCTGGCCCTCCATGGCTCCTATCTGCAGACTTTATCTGGAGATGTGCGTGTCTGTCTTTTCTGTGTCTTTCAGATGTTTCAGACTCGATTTGTGGTCTGTGTGTGTGTTGGAGTTAAAACATCCTTGTTGGATTCTGAGTTTTTTTCAAAGTGATCATAAAGTGTTTTGCATTCCTATTTAACTCTCTTAGAGAATAATCTGTAATTGATAATAAATAGCCATAAGCAGGATTTTGAGTATAAACTTTAAAGGTGCCGTACAGGATTACCAAAGCAAGATGGCGATTTGAAACCCAGCACAGCCAATCCTGTATTGTTTTCTCTGACATCACGTCCTTAAGCCCCTCCCACAAGAACGTGCACGCGAATGCGACAAATGCCTTCCGGTATCAAAACACTCAAGCACTCAACGGCTTTACAACGAGGAGCAGGACAACTTTTGGAACGATGTCTGATTCTGAGGTGAGTTTTCAATGCAATACCATAACTACAAGTTGTGCTCATTAGGGTACGACCAATCGTGATGAAGGATGAAGCGCCGCCCCTCGACCAATCAGGATAGAGCCTCAGGGGCTCTTCTGATTGGTCAAAAATACCTGGAGCGGTGGAGAAGAATTCTCAGCTCAGAACAGAGACAGATGGAAACACTGCGCCCTCGCGGTAGTGCAATTATGCTACACTCCTAAAGGATTATCAGTGGATACTCTAACATTTAATCAAAAGAAAACAGAAAAATTAGGACTGACTAGCAAAATCCTGCCTACAGCACCTTTAACTGTTTTTTGTAGTAGTAGGTAATATGCTTTTTTTTTAATTCAAATGTTGTTTAACTTGAGCTTATTGGAATTCTGGAAGTCAAAATTTTCTCTTTCAATCAAACGTCTCTGAGGAAAAGTCCCATTAAAATAAAACGGCACTGAGCAGGGCAGCCGTCCTCTGACCAGCCGCCGCTGCAGACGCTGAAGGACGCTGGTCGCCAGGTATTCTGAAACGCCGCCATGCTGCCTGTGATTCGCTGATCCCTCTGAAGAACGGACAGGTGAACAACTTCCTGTCTGAACACCTGGAAGGCGCAGCTTCCGCTTCGTCTTTAATACTGGAATCATAATTCCTTTTTTCTTGAATTAAAAGCGTCTGAAATGAGCCAAATTGAAGAAAAACGAGAAACAACAAAACAAACGCACCTCCAGAAAACTGCTCAGCAACAGAAAGCTGCTGCTGTTTCCAGGGCGCGCTTGATTAATGGTGTTTTTTTTGTGTGTGTTATTTCTTTTACCAACGTCTAATAAAAGGTTCACAAACCATCTGCTACACTTCTCCCCCGATGCCTTGCCCAAAGGTCCCCCCATCAAGGGACTGGCACCGTGCCCACCCATCCATCCAGCCATCCATCCATCCATCCATCCCCCTCTCTCGTTCTTCCCTCTCTCTCTCTCCATCCTTCCATTCCTCGTCACTCTGCCGTTTCTCCATCTTCCCTTTCTCCTTCTTCTTATTTATGTTCTATTTACTCATTTCCTGTTCAGGACCCACTTCATTCCTCCTCCTACCGCTCCCCGTCCCTTTTTCTTTGTCCCTCATTCATCCCTCCTTCCATCTTTCTTTGCATTTTCTCTCCATTCAGTGTCGAACTCTCCTCTTTTTGTCTTTTCCTTCGATTCTTCTCTCTCCTCTTTCACCTGTCTTTCTCTTTCTCCCTTATCTTTTCTTCGCCCTCCCTCCTTTTTTTGTCTCTCGTTCCCTCTCACCTAGCATCTCATCCCTCATTCCAGCCCCTCTTCCCCTCCTCTCTTCGCTTTCTACCCATTTAAACCTCTCTCCACCATGATGCATATTCATAAAGCTGCAAACATTCCCGTCCAATAGTGTTTAATCCCTCCCTGGATGTGTGTGTGTGTGTGTGTGTGTGTGTGTGTGTGCGTGTGTGTGTGTGTTTCCTCCCCTTAACCCTTCACGAGCACACAAACACACACACACACACACACACACACACACACACACACACACACTCGTCTAGCAGCTGGCCAACAGATGGGGCCCGCAGCCAAAAAAGCAGCAGCGGCTTCGCCACAAAAATAAAAATTTACAAGACGCTAGTGGAATTTGTTTAAGGGGGGACAGCGAAGGCGGCGCGAGGCGTTTGGGGGGTGGGGTGGGGGGGGGTCTGGGGTCTTTCCTGAGCCACATCCCCCCTTCCTTCTTCCTTCTCCTCCACCAAACCTCCATCATTCCCCCGAAACAAACTCACACTCACCATCATCCAGCAAAAAACCTGAATGAATGAATACACTCAATTTTTTTCTTTATTTTGCAATTTACACAGATTTAGCTGAAGCGTATAATTTTAAATATGCAGATACCGCAAAATAAACATTAAAAAAAAAATCATAAAGATAAAAACATTAAGAAAAAAAAACTGTGTGCCCCAAACACCAACAGTGGATTCAAGGTGAATTAAAGTGAATTAAAGCTACATGTCATAGTTAAATATCTGAAAACGAAGACGCTCCCTGCCGTTCCGGTCCGTGTGTTCTGCTGCTGCGTGGAACAGTGTGTCCAGCGTCTGTTTGTCTTCGGCCCTTCAGGAAATGGCAGAAACAAAACTCATAAATGATTCAAAAACACCAGTGAATTTCACAAAGTTCCCCTTTAAGCAATTTCACCCAAAAAGAGAAGATTGCTTCCACTTATCTTCTGAAAATAATTAAACTCAATCCATAATGCCTCCGACGTTACGCCAACTCTTCAACATCTCTACTTTTATGGCGTGTTCCATATTTACACTCTTCATTGAAAAGATGTAACTTTATGAAAATATTGTGGAGGGTTTCCACCAGTTTTCAATACTTTAAAGCAATTACTGCATTTTTTGTTTTTTTTTATAAAGCAAAATGAAAATTAAATGAATTTTCATGTGTTGTTCTTTGAATCCAGCAGGTTGTATGTTTTCCCTGTGGATGGATTAGGGTCAGGAAGTTAACCCGAGATAGGGTTAAGTTAACCCTAACCTACCCATAAACCCCTTGACCAGTCCAGACTGCACACACACACACACACACACACACACACTGAAAAGAGTAGAGTGAGTGCACGTTGTTTAACCACATAACTTCTCCTCTCTCTCTCTTTCTCTCTCTCCACTCATCCCTCTATTGGCAGCCATAGTTGGAGGGGTGACAGGAGAAAGGAGGACAGCGGAGACGGGGTGAAGAGAGGAGGGAGGAAGAGGGAACAGCGGGAGGAGGAAAAGAGGGGAAAGGTGACAATGAAGCGGCGAAGGGAGGAGAGAGGAGAGGATACTGGAAGGAGACTCGTCCCCAGGGGGCACTGTTTGTCCTTGCAGGAAATGTGACACACACACACACACACACACACACACACACACTGAGCAGAGTAAAAGTCTTGAATTCTGTTTCACAGAAATCTAAACTGTCTGATCTTGATGACAATAAAAAAAAACACACTTTCAGCCATGAAAGGCTTCAGGACTTTCCTCCTTGAAGTTGAGACTGCATGTTCTCCCTGAGCAGTGTTGACCTGAGGTTACTGTTGGAGCGTTTGTGATCAGATCAGAGATTGATGTCTTCTGTCCTTCCTAAATAAATTGTGGTTGGGAACCTCAGAAACTGAACAGAAACTGTATTGAGTAGTCCACTCATCAGTGAGGCTTGTTGGTAAAGAAACGACAGTAAAAGACGAGTGAATTGTTGTTAATTGTTGCTTGTTTCTCTCATGTATTTCCTCCTCGCAGGAGTTGATGATGTTTATGAAGAACTGTTTTTGCGTCACTGAAAAAGAAAACAATACGCCAGTGAACACTGAGCTCTGGGATGTTCCTGGACCCGTGCCACGTGCGCCATCAGTCGGCTTTTATCTGCGACGGCGTCACAATAAATGCTCGCCGCTCCGCCGCTGCAGAGACCGCCGTCTCATTCAGGACCGTCGGAGTCAAACCTCAAAGAAATATGAAACACAAGTGAAACGGCGCGGCGGGTTTCTCCGGTTCAGCCTCGCAGCCCTTTGAATTGTGGGTGTAATGACCACCGCGGCCTCCAGGGGTCACAAACAGCACTCCAGCGAGAGGAGACTCTCCCTTTGATGGATGAAGAGCCGCTCTGCTGCAGTCATGCATTCTGCAGCCGCCGCCAGCGAGATCAGGTGTGTTTATTCTGTAGACCTTTTCATCCCTTCCCCCTGCTGCCCACCTGCGCCGCACCTGACGTCAGCCGAGCTGCGACTCGGTGGAAACAGGCGGCGTGGAGCCGGCGTGACCCCGGCCGCCGCGCTGCGCCGCGTCATCGGCTCTCGCTCCCATTTGAATTCTTTTCAAAGCCGTCGTTCCTTCAAAGAGACGTTCATGACAGCTACAATCCAACTTGTGGCCCACACACACGCACACACTCACACACTCACACACACATTTTTGTCCCCATCTGGTCACCATTCGGCGGGGTGAAAGCGTTCTCTGTTGCTGTTTGCTGGAGCGAACACTTTCACAGCCCCGACGAGTTCAGTTCAGCTGATTGACCTTTGATCTGCCGCGACCCCTTTAGGTGACCAGGAGGAAGGCGTACACAGAGGACAAGCGGTTTTACTGAGGATAACGTTATGAAAGACGCTCACCTCGGTAAACTCTCAGGTTAGGGTGAGCTAGGATCTGAACATGTTTCCACTGCTGAGGTCGGATTTCACGGGTTCTGCTGAGACCAGGTGGAACCATGTGAAGGCTAAAGGATTCACTTCCACCTTTTTTCAGTCGCCAGCTGATCTGAGGTCCTGTTCAATTCAGAGTTTATTCTCCCATATTTAAGTCATATTTTTTTTAACATTTTGAAAAGGTAAGGAAACTAAACAGCAGTGTCATCATAAGATCATCTAAAAGACTTTCTTGCAAAGTCTTCTTTCTATAATTACCAGAATAGGATTGTTTTCCTTATTTATGAGTCTGTTTGGTCTTTGGAGCACAAGCTTGTGTTTTGAGTCACTAAAAAAGCAGCAGGAGGATAAAATGCACAGTGCTGTGTTGGACATGATGAGGACCTTCACACCATTTACCTCCTGGAACAGATTTCATCAAATAGCAACCAATAAGACCTCAAGACCCAAAAGTCTGGACGAACGAGTTCTGAAGCGATTCACCCTCAATCAGTGAACAGCAGAGACATGACTCCACGTTTACATGACGCCCCTTAAAGATCCGCCAAGAATGAAACTGAAAGTCAGGTTTTTCCAGTGGAGAGGAAAAACTCCCTTTAGCAGGAAGAAACCTGCAGAACCAGACTCAGAGGAGACTTTCTGTAGGACCAGACTCAGAGGAGATAAGCCAAAAGCAACAAACAGACTGTCGTGGTGGGTTGTGGATTGTGGGGAAGGAGTCAAACCCTGGTCTGGGTCTCTCCAGTCCAGCAAACAGATTATCTTAAGAAAGTACTTGATCCTGTCACTGCAGATATGATGGTCCAGGAGCTTCAGACTACGAGCTTCCAGTCCCACTGCCGTGCCTCCTAAACCGACTGAAACAATCAGATCATCAGTATAAACTGGCTGTGAAGCACAATCTGGATTAGGCTCACAGATTAGATTATATGCTGACTGAGTGCTTCAGACCATGAAATGCTGGCCCTGCATTTGCAGGTTTCATTCACGGTGTGACACAGTGTGTGTGTGTGTGTGTGTGTGTGTGTGTGTGTGTGTGTGTGTGTGTGTGTGTGTGTGTGTGTATGTGTGGAAATGCCAGAAGTCCAGGTTGGCGGGATCTAAAACAAGCAGTTCGTTTCTCTCTCTCTCTTTCCTGGTCTCCAGCAGCCACCTGTGGTCAGCACTGGGGCGTAGCAGCATGTGTTTCCACTGAGCGTCTCTCTGAGGGGCTGCAGGAGGGCTTGGTGCCCCGCAGCCCTCCGCTCTCTCTGGGATGGAGGTTACTGGTCATCCAGACTTCCAGATGTTCGCTCAGATGAAGCTGTTCCACATGCTCACTTCAAAACCTCAAGCAGTGTCGGGACAGACGTCCAGAATAAATCATAAGAGAGTTAAAACAAACAAAGACGTGTCCGGGACAGACGGACGTCTTTACAGAGGAGAAAGAGGGTTGATATGAACGACAGCTATTGACGTTTAAAAGTGAGCCCCAAAGCTTTTTTCTGAGATTGTCACAATTCTATCTTTTATTCCTCAGTTTTGAACAAACACAGAAATGAAGGTGAAACTACTTTTTTCTGCTCTAAGAAGTTTGTGCTGTTTGCTGCTGCTTCTGTTGAAATCCTGTTTTGTTTTTATAATGACGGCTCCTCATCACCTCTCGCTCTGGACTTAGGCTTCGATAAGCTCCTTCCAGATCCAGGCGTCTCGTTTGATAATCGTTCTGTGATAAAGATGAGAAACCAAAGCAGATCGTTCTCACGGAAACACGGTAAAGTCTGGTTTGAATGCTACTGTTTGCAGATGACTTCACTCTGAGTCGATCAGCAGTGTGGTTTCTGTCTGCGACTCGGCGAGCTCGGTGCAGGGACTCGGTGATCCTGAAATCGACCGACGATCCCCTCCTGCTGCCGCCAAAGAAAGACGCTGCTGGGATGGAAAGGTGCATGATGGGAAAAGAGGACTAACACTGCAGAAACTCTAGAAGTGTTTGATCCTTAAACTTGACTTCACCAAATTCTTCTTTTCACTGATTCATTTCATTTCATTCTTTGACTGTGACGAGAGGAGAGGCCAAGAGCTATTTTCCCATGACTCATTGCTTCTGACATCTTCTCCGGTCATTGATCCAGGTTCAGGGCTGAGCGACAAAAACATCTCAGTAATTCCCCAAAACTTCAGCTGTCATAATGTGTCGAATATTCAGAAACTGATTTTTTGGTCTTCCCCAACTTCAAATAAATATTTTATGACTTAACTCCACTTCTGCCTACAGGCTGTCCAACATCAACAGCAGCTAGCATGGACTTTCCAGACGCCTGCGGCATTAGTAGATGTAACGTCTAGCTCCGTGCAACGTGGAACTAAAACTGACAGTTTGGCTTTTACAGGACGGAAAAACCTTTCATCCGTCCACGGGATGAGTCTGTGTCAACGCAAAGACAGTCAGATGGATTCAACTGATCAGTGATTCAGTTTGAATCTACAGTTAGCCAGCGTTTCTCTCAGGTGCTGGCGAATTGATATACAGAACAGGTTAAAGAAAAATGTAGAAAGATGAGGGAAATGTTGTGTACTTTTTGGTTCTGTTTTCATCAGAAGGTCACAGATGAAATTCCGCTACATGAACAGCTCCGGGATGCATCTGCAGCGGGCGACCTGCTGGGAGAATGTTTGAACAAATTGCTATTGTGTGATTTGTGGCCAAACTTTTGGTTCTCTCTTGTTAAAAAGTTTTTCTCCACTTCCGTCCAGTCCTTCTGCTTGTTTTTGGCTTTGACTTTCAGTTTCCGGCTTCCTGTTTTCCGTGCTCATCATTTTGTGACTCTACGTACGAAGGAACGCATAGCCCGCTCGTATCTGCTGTCCTGAGCCGAGGCATCAAGTGGATTATAAGGACAGACTACCTCTTATAATCGGAAATTTAATCCGATCCAAGTGAATCTGATCCACTCAGGTGTTTATATGAAACATTTACGATCCGCTTCGCTCCACAATCCCATGATAAGAAGCATTTTTGGACCCATGTTAGCAAAAACACCAAATTCATAGATTTGAAGAAAAGTACAGCAGTTTTCAAAAATATTTTCCCACAATTGAACATCTGTACAATGAAACAATGTTCATATAAATGCCTAAAACAATATGTTGCTATTGTGGCTCATGTTTGAACCTTGACCCCAGATTGAGTGTCCTTCAGAAATGTGTCCATATTTTGTATGAAGGTGTAGAAATCAGCTGTTTCATGGCTTCATTACTGTTTTAGAGGAAAAACTGAACCCCCCCACATCCCCCCCCCCCTCCTCCTCCACCCTCGCTCTCTGTCGCTGACGTCAGGTCAGTGGTGAACCAGACCACAGCGGCTGCAGAGCTCTTTGATCCAACACTCTCATACGGTATTCACATTACACACACACACACACACACACACACACACACACACACACACACACACACACACACACACACACACACACACAGATGGTTTGTAGCCTGTAATTTAGAGTGTGGTTTAATACACTCCTTTGAAGAGGCTGGGATGAACTAAGCTGTCAGGTGGACAAAAGCTCAACACACTAAATACTTCAGCGTCTGCATGATTCATAAGAACCGCCGATCACACTCAGCTATGCATCAAACCGGCATTATCACCAAATAAGTCAGGATTAATCTAAATTATTAGGCTATAAGTGCATATATTCAAGAGACTGAGGTGGGAAGATCAGGGAAACACACACTGTGGCTGCAGAGATGTGGACAAGAGGATAAATACTGCAAGTCACTGAAAAGAAAACTGATCAACTCAACCGCGAAAACTAGCAGGAGGTTGGAAGATAAGTGCATTTCCTGTTGTTTTGAAGTTTTTGTTGTTGTCACAGTCGAAGCAGCTGAAGCGACGGCAGGATTGGTTCGTTCAGTCTCTGCTGCAGCTCTGCGCGAACGTCTCCTGGATGTTTTTCATCCTGCAAACCTCCGTGGATCAGACGCTCAGACACATTTGTAAATGACAGAAACAATCCAGCGCTTCACAGCCAGCGCGGCGGCGAGGAAGCTGTTTATTTGTGTGGAGGGTGTCACCTTCCTATTAGAGTCGAACAAACAGCTTTCCACTCAGGTGAACGGTGTGGACGACTGTGCTCTGACAACTTCACAACAATAGGATAATGGGGGGGAAATAAATAGTTCCCTGGTAGAGATCAAATTATCGGCTGCGCCTTGCCTCCACCTTCCGTCTTCTGGAGTCGCTCCCGCTCCTCTTCTCACCCTCCCCCCTCATCAGAGGTGAAAATTTACCCAAAGGGAGTCACTCAGGCTCCTTCCCTCGCTCGTCCCCCGTCTTCGCACCTCACTTCCCCCCCCGAACCGCCGGGAGGTGTGCCGCAGCTCGCTGACTCGCGGCGGCAAACGCTAACGAGGAAAATCTTCCTCGCCTGTTCAGACTGTTTATTTTCAGCTCTCGGGTTCGGTTGAAGGCAGTCTGGACGCCGTCTCGTTGTCGCTGAGGGTGTGTAATTAAATCAGGAGGCAGAAATACCTCGGCTCAAAAGCTTTGAAACTTCCAAAAGAGCCTCTTGACGAAGTGAAGCTGTTCGGTCGGTCACCTGACCGAGAGGTCTGACCAACCAGAACACACTCCGTCACCACGTTTCGTCTGGTGGGCTGAAAGATTCTGCGTCACCGATCTTCTCAGTGTCACTCTGACAATGTGACTAAATAATAAATAGCAGATGGTTCGACAATAATCCGGCCGAGGCGGAGTCGCCGATACTTTAATGGAAGTGTCCTCGCTATGCAGTACCGCCGGCAGCCACAGAGGGCAGTGTTGAGATGTTGGCTGGGGTGTGTGTAAACGAGCTGCTCCACACTGAGAAGGTCTGAATATGATCGAAACCGAGAAGAAATGCATCATTTAATCTAATCTCTGGAAGGAGCGATGCTCAAACATTTTAATCACTTTATCATTTTGCTTTCCTATTCGTGGACATCACCTGCGATATTTACTCATCTTTGATTGATGTAATAAATATTTTATTTCATGTTTTCAGAGGAATTTTTAGATTATTTTCCCCATTTCTTCTCAGGCCCCAATTTATAGCCTCTTATATTTACTACTTTATAAATACTCTTCGTGTTTCTGTAGTTGAAATGAGTGTTTTTCATGTATTTTTTTCCTATTTGCTTTCTTATATTCATGTTTGACTGTTCTCTTTTTACCTTGCTCATTGTGTTTTTAATAATGGTAATATTTTTCCATCTTTTATGCTCCCCACTTGACAAATCACAGTTTATGAGTGAAAAATAAAATCTTGCAATAATCTTTTGTGGCATTTATCTTCCATTAGAGTGGCTTTAATGCTTTCGGAGGCTGAACAGAGTTAATGTCGGCATTCAGACAGAAGTGGAGCCGCTGGTCTTCATGTTCAGCAGTGAAATGTTGAAAGTGACCCCCGGATCCCACAGCACGCGTTTTGGGAGCGTTCGGCCGCGTTGCGAATAGGTTGCCATTGTAGTGGTCGGGAGCAGTTCCACATCCAGCGTTCACTCGCGTGCGTCGCCGACGCCTGCGGCGCGCTCAGCCACGTCCGGGATAAAAATACGCGTCCCACCTATTTTTGGCCGCGGCCGCACGCAAGCGCGTCAAGACCTGCTGTTCGGATAGCTCCAAACAGGAAAGAGAACTGAAACATCTTCTGTGTTTTCAAAATTGAATAATTTGAAACGTTTACATTTTTGGTTTTTGTCAGAGATGTTTACTGAAGTATCTGTATAATCTTCAGTACTTATATTGTGCCAGGTCACAAGTTTTGGTTAGTCATGTAGTTATACATCTATTTGTAACAATATTGTTTTATATTATGCATTTTGTCATAAATAAAGCTCATTACAAGTATCCAAAAAACTGAAGATGTGCATATTTCGATATTTTAATACATTTGTGGAGTCAAGAAAATAGCATATGGTTTGTTTTCCATGTAGTGGTAATGTTTGTCCCCTGAATACAGTACGTTTGTGTGCTTATTTTATTGTGAAAGGGTAATGGAGTTAAACGCGCAGCACAGACCGAGTGGGTCGGGTCTGTGTTTACTTCCGGATGCGCAGCTAAACTGTCGCCATGGATGAAGAGAGACTCATCGTGGAAGTTGAGAAACTGTTTGGCAAAGAAACGACGAATGAATGAGTTGTTGTTGTTGTTGTTCCGGCTTTTAGTACTCTCAGTATATTGCGGGATCTTGAACATCTCGTGCATGCGCGTCACAATGTTTTTGCGCTCTGCTCTGCGCAGGAGAAGGCGTGCAGTGGGCTTTGACGAGCGCACACACAAACGGACGTGAACGCGCAGCGGCGCACCGCAGGTAGACGCGTGCTGTGGGATCCGGGGGTGACACTGTTAACAGGAGATTCAACATTTCACACTACAACTTTCTTTTCCTTGTTTTCTAGCCCAGGCAAATGGTCTTAAAACTGGCTGATGTATGAAAACATATATTTACCACCTGGAACCAGAAAACACCGAGGGGATTCCTGTCTGCTGCATTTAGTCTCCTCATGACGCTCGAGTCGATTTATTGGCCAAAAAATATGCAATTTCTCTGACTTGTGTCAAAATCTGCTGCTTCTTCTTTTCTTATGATGGCAGAAAGTGTTGAATTGACTCACTGCACACTCTGGTGGAACAACGTGGTATTACAGGACGGAGTAAAGTAAATTTCTGCGGCGTGATGTGGTGGTTCTGGTGAAGTGGTTCTAAAACTCCAGCATCCACCGTTGATAATGCCGATGACTTGTATTTGAAGATGCTGTGACAAAAACGTGAAGCTTTTAAAAAACGGTTCTTTCAGGTGAAAGCAGATGATTCTCTAGTGTCTGATCAGGCCTGGAGGTGGACTCTTGTTGAAATAACAAAAGAACGGGAAGAAAACGATGATGAGGTGGAGAAACCTTTACCTGTGAAGAGCAGGTGAAGCAGGAAGCAGACTGGAGCTGAAGAGTGAGAGGGGGGGCGAGCGAGGAGAAAATAGAACGATGAACCTCTGCTAAAGGGTGTCACTTCCTTCAGCGTGGAGCGAAGCCGGGCGTGCTGACACCTGCCCCCCCCCACTCCTTCCACCCCCACCTGACACAACAAACTCTGCCAACACACTCCTCACACACCTTCCATAAGTCTTAATTGACTGCGCGGCCTTTTAATTACGGCGCTTTGTTCTCTGCCGCGAGGTGAAGTGTGAGAGGAGGCGTGTGTGTGGAAAAGGTGTGTGTGCATTCACGTCGGCGCGAGTCCCTGTTCGGTTCCACCAAAGGGCCGACGCTCAACGGCTCCATTAATAAGAGACGCCGCCGCCGCTAATAAGTTTCTAATGAAGAACGTCTTTGAAGAACGTCAGCTTGTTTCAGTTTCCACTCAGGCATCTGCACAGGCAGCCTCTCCTGAGGGGCAAACGGGGGCCTAAAACCAAACTATTTAAAGACACTTTTTAAATATAGAATCAGCCAATCAGATCCTCTGATTTGTTTCATCAGTCCTGATTACAGCCGATCGTCGTTCGTCACGAACTCTCAGTTTAAAGTGTCAGAACATCATTTAACTGCTTAGGTTTAAACTGCAGGAAGGGATCGTGTGTGTGTGTGTGTGTGTGTGTGTGTGTGTGTGTGTGTGTGTGTGTGTGTGTGTGTGTGTGTGTGTGTTGCAGGCTTTAGCAGGTTGAACAGGATCTGTCTTACATTAACTGGTTCAGACTGAGGCCTCTCCACTGATACTCACAACCTGCCGCACTGCCACATCTGGCTGTTCAAAGGCTCCCAAATATGCATCTGTGTGCGTGTGTGTGTGTGTGTGTGTGTGTGTGTGTGTGTGTGTGTGTGTGTGTGTGTGTGTGTGTGTGTGTAGGTATTTTCCCAGCAGCTGCCTGCAATCTCTGCAAAGTGCTTTGGTGTCTTTCTCTCTCACACACACACCAGTTCCTATCAACACACATTATTAAAACCATTAGTTGCTGTGGAACAAGTTTTTTTTTTACTCATTTGCCTTAAAGCTGTATGTCCGTGTGTGTCTGGTGTGTGTGTCTGGTGTGTTTCTGTGTGTCTGTGTGTGTGTGTGTGTGTGTGTATGGAATGTGCACGTGAGCCTATAAAAGTGAAAGGTTAACGAGAAGCAGACTCAGCCGTTGTGTCCGTGCTGCACGCTTTGCTGAAGTGACTTATTATTGACAGAAAGCTTCAAAAAGTAACAAATCCACATTTGGAAACCAGTCTTTTCTCTTTTCTCTTTTCTGTTTTTTTTTTTTTTTGCACAATTTACCAGTCAACTGTCGCTCAATGACGGCGTTTGATTCAGAAATTCCCACAATGGGACTTGAGTGTTTGAGCCTGTTTGCTACCTGGACTACAAAAATTAAAGACGATCACAAAAAGACACAATATGAGAGCAAGGGAGGGGCTGGACAGCAAAGAATTGAGTGCTTGTAAGGATGTACATAGCATAGATTTTATGTTATGGTTTTAATATTTCCTCAGTCTTCAGCCTAGCTTAGCTTAGCTTGGTTTAACAGCTTGGCTTTATTTTATATTTTGGGATGCATTAACTTCTTTAGCGGAGCTGCTTGTGCTAATTCATTCATTAGCAAACTATACGTGAAGGCTGTGTGCTGCCACGACCCACCTCCACGAAGCCGCTATGTCGGCTCCACGAACACTTTCAACATAAAGCAGCGAGGTGGAGCAGAGGTTTGGCCCCCATCAGTCACAGTTTAATCATGTTTAGCATGTAGCATGTGTGTGAGTCTAGAAACTTTAGCATGTAGCATGTAGCATTCACAGCATTTAAAAATGTTTTTGTTGCTAAAATCTAAGTTTTTAATGTCTGTGATAGGAGATGTGGATCAGTCCAGTCTGTGTTTTCATGATGAGAGACGCTTCCCCAGCTGGCCCCTCATGACTTTGATTTGCGGTCTTTTTCTAGGTTTTGTTTTTTGTGTCTTTTGAGCTGACCTCTTCATGATGAACACAAACAAGATGAACTGATCGTTCTCACGTAAAGGAGAAGCCTGCTGTTAATGGTTCAGCGATACTTAGTTGAATTATTTTAGTAACAAAAGCTGCCATGGACACATTTATTGGAAAGAAAGGGACTAAAGTCACGGATCATCATCATGGTTTCATTATGGAGTCAGTCAACCATCTGGTTTTAATGCAGTGAAGAAAATAGAAATTAATTTTTTTTCTGACTTGACTAACCACACGTCAGCTGTATGAAAAATGGAGAACAACACAGAAAAGACAAGCAAAACATGAATAATCAGGATAGTGTGATTTTAACTTGGTATGGGCGTGCATTCAATAAATAGAGAGTTTAAAATGTGATCCAGATGTGCTCAGGTGGCCTTGGTCGTTGTTGGCACTCGGGCTGGATTTGCTTCACCACACACTCGTTTAAAACAGCAGCACGCAGTGTGTCTGTGAGTTAGCGGAGCAGCGGAGTCCGGGAAATAACCTCAGCCTGGCACAGGAAGCAGCAGGTCATCGGTGCACCAGCCCGCCGTGCACCTGCTGGAAAATCAAGTCCTGTTTGTACTAATGCCGATTTTCCCACAAGTTCAGAAAGTTCATTCCACGTTCTCCGCAGCCAGCCCTTCAGAGCTCGGTCCAGATTCACAGCCTGCCAGTGGAAATATCCTTCAACACAGAGGGTGGTGTGTTCTCTGAGATCTGAGGAACCTGCTGGACGCGAGAACGACGAGAACTTCAAGAATCCTGCGAGTTTCACTTCACTGCTTTTCTGATTCCTTCTGTCGTCTTTGTATGTAAAGGAAGATGCTCTATAATCTGGACGTTAGAGGAGGAAGATGCTCTATAATCTGATTGTTAGGGTTAGGGTTAAGATTTAGAAGCTATTAAGATTTTAGGATTTAATTATTTTATTTTTTCATTTGTAGTTTTTGATTAAACCTTGTTTCCACCAACCTGTCATTAGATTTAACATAACTTATTCGCAGGAGTCAAAGTTCACATTATTAAGGGTTTTATTATGTTTGAAAGTGTTAAATATTTGTGTTTAAATCAATCATATTAATGTTTCAACGCCTATTGATTTAGAATCCATCCATAGTTGAGAAATGTGAAAACTTTGCTAATCAAATCGTCTGGGTCACCGAGGCCGACAGAGAAAAGGAACAAAGCCGTAGATTTAGAAATGACAAGATTAGTGCATATTTACTGAATCGTGTGGCTTTTATTTTAGCCTCCTGTCTCTTCTGGTGAGCCCGGTCACTCCTGGACATTCGACGCGCCTCCTCTGCCTCCGGACTCCGATGCCGGAGAAGCGTTACGACGTGAGTCTCTGCAGATGAAGGAAGGAAAGCCCCTTCCTGATGAGTAGCGGCTCTACTCTGAGCTCCTCCCTGGTGACTGAGCTCCTCCCCCTGTCTCTAAGGGAGTCCAGCCCCCCTACGGAGGAAGCTCATTTCAGCCGCTTGTATCCAGGATCTTGTCCTTTTGATCATGACCCAAAGCTCATGACCATAGGTGAGGGTGGAACGTGGATTGACCAGTAAATCGAGAGCTTCTCCTTTCGGCTCAGCTCCCTCTTCACCACAACGGACCGATACAACGACCGCATCACTGCAGCCGCTGCACCGATCTGCCTGCCAATCTCACCTCCATCCGTCCCTCATTCGTGAACAAGACCCCAAGATACTTAAACTCCTCGTCTTGAACCAGAGTCTCTCCACCGACCTGGAAGAGGGCAGGCCACCCTCTTCCGGTCAAAGACCATGGCCTCGGATTTGGAGGTGCTGATCCTCATCCCTGTCGCTTCACACTCGGCTGCGAACCGCCCCAGTGCATGATGGTCCGGGTTCAGTGGAGCCAACAGGACAACATCATCTGCAAAAAGCAGAGATGAAATCCTGTGGTTCCTGAACCGGACCCCCTCCGGCCCCTGGCTGCACCTAGAAATTCTGTCCATAAAGATTAAGAACAGAACCGGTGACAAAGCCATGTTTTTACCAGGTGGAACAGCTCTGAGACCTGAGGAACCGGTCTCTGTAATGGTGCAGAGTTCTCCGGCATCGCCCTCTAGGTTCTGGCTCCATGTCTCTAATTCTGGACTGTCTGGATTGAATGAAGGAACCAACACGGCGTTTTTTTCTGTGGAATTCTGTGGAACAACAGAGAAGATCCAAAGAGAACGTCGCTGCTTTTGCTTTTGCTTTGTGTTGTTGAAGATGAAGAAGAGAATGTTTTCCCTGTCAGGTGTGTCCTTGTGTGAAAATGTCACTCTGTTCTTCTTCAGGGCGTTTCAGCGTCAACTTTCTCTGTTTTTCTGCTGTGGAGACAACAGGCGCTTTCTGGAGCGGCGTTACATAACAGACTAATGTTGTGTCTTCGTGTGTGTGTTTGTGTGTGTGTGTGTGTGTGAGAGAGAGAGAGAGAGCTGGGTTCATGCTGATTTTAAGACAGAACATTCTGGAGGAGGACAGAACGAATGTTTCTTATTCCACAGGTGCTAAATTCTGTGTGTGTGTGTGTGTGTGTGTGTGTGTGTGTGTGTGTGTGTGTGTGTGTGTGTGTGTGTGTGTGTGTGTGTGTGTGTGTGTGACCTTGCCAGCATTCAGAGCTCATTCAGTGGACATCTAGCTCAGTTTTCATCTGATTCATGCAGATTAATATAAACCATCAAGACACATTTCTTTCATAAAGACACTGAGTAACACACAAACACACACACACACACACACACACACACACACACAAGCTAACAAACCATGAGGGAAGGGTTTAAAGGAGCTTGAACCTTCACATCGTACTGTTGTTTAGCACCCACTAGTGGCCTGGCAGGCAAACTACAGTGTTTCCAAAATGGTTTTGGTTTTAAAACTTCTCTGAAATGAAAATTAAGGAAAATTATTGGTTTGATTGTTTCTGTATTGATCATGCAAATGTAGAAAAGTCTTACTAGTCGCCCTTGTGCTGTAAATATTGGTTCATCATGAAGCAATAATTGATGCGGTTCATGGAAAAAGGACGGACTACTGATGGTTACAACACGCTACCTGTGTGAGTTCCATTGAACTTCTGTCTTCTGGAGTCAAGACCATCGACCTAGCGGCGGCCGCCATCTTGGATGAGGACCCGCTTCTCCTGCAGTACAGTCACTGTTCAGGAGGGACGTTTGTTTCTGATTTAAAATAATCACAACTCGTGGAATATTTGACCCAAGGAGTTCATGCCTTCTTTAAAGTATGTTTTTGTTTTCTGTGAGAGGATGTTAGAGTGGAGGGAACATGCCTGTAGATTATTTTATTCCATAAGCATTGAGATCCAGTTTGATTTTCATTGAGTAGTTATCCTTCATACAGACAGTCCCTCTTTAAAAACATGGATGGGATTTCTGGCTTCCTTTTAATTAACCAGGCAAGAAGCAACAGTTGACTTCAGCACTGCAGCCGCTGCATCGTCCCGATTCGCAGAGCTCAAACATTTACCCGAATGAGAGTGAGCCACACTGACAGTCAATAAAAAACCCTAAATGTAATTAATGAGAATTATTTCAGTGTGGGAACCAACAGTGAGGAGGGGCTGGGGATCAGCGAGAGATTATACCGCAATCTGCTCGATGAGAACACCCACATGTATAGATATACACACACATATTCTGATTAGATTTTGGAAGATGAGCTTTCCAACAGTAAATGACCTTTTGTTTAAATATCAACACACAGAAGGTGCTCGGGCTGACGGCTGCCAAAAAAAATCGCACTCCTTTCATCAAGATGTGTGTTCATTATCAGGGAGACGAGCTAAAAATACAGTCCAACTGTGGAGCTGCCAGCTAAACCCAGACTAAACACGAGCAACTCATTACACAACACAGCCCTCTAATACTGCTGACTCTTTTAGAAAGGAATTAAGGAAGCGGAGGAGGCTTCAAATTTCATTTTCATTACAATAATCACTTTTTTTACATCAACTTTGAAGTTGGCGAGTTGTTATATAATGGATGTCAGCGGAAACATTTGGGTTTACTGAATCCCAGAACGTGCACGTGTCCGTTCAGAGACTTGTGCACAGGTAAGAGCCACCTTCAAAACCTCCACAACCCTGTCTGTTAGCCCGACATGATGGATCAATGGATAATAATTAAATCTGCTTTAAAAAGATTAAAAATGACCTCGTAAACATCTAATTCCAAATAAAAAGGATTATTCCAAATTCAACTTAATTCCACAGTAAGTGACTGATTTATTCTGATTTATTTATTTTTTGTTTTTATTTTCAGAATTATAAATTCCTCCATCATGTAACTGAACTTAGCATGAGCTCCAGTCGTTCTGCTAAATCTGTCGTCCTGTCGCGACGATGCACATGTTCCAAGATGGCCGCCCGGCGCGAGCGTCGGACTCGAAGAGACACGATTTATTTAACAGAGCCTTAGAAGAAATGGATGCAATGAAACGAGTGGATGGATGCAAACACACAAACACAGAGCATTTTAAAGCTAGCATCAGAAAAAGAAAGAAAAAAACGCAGGAAGTGCAGCTTGTTTTCTTCCAGTAGACGTAGTTACGCCACTTCCGCATCTTATCCAATCAGAATCCTTCACATTTCCCACATCTTAAAAAAAGGTGAATAAATGTGTTTTCCATCTAAACCTGTATTTCTATTC
This sequence comes from Salarias fasciatus, assembly GCF_902148845.1. Taxonomy (NCBI): domain Eukaryota; kingdom Metazoa; phylum Chordata; class Actinopteri; order Blenniiformes; family Blenniidae; genus Salarias; species Salarias fasciatus. The sequence continues at coordinate 3,595,771 of NW_021941229.1, read as the reverse complement.
CCATGTAAACATGAAGACGTGATCTTGTGAAGATTCGAGTGTTTGGGATGTTGGTCTCTCTGCGATGCAGATCCCAGTTTTCCATTCAAGTCGACATGGTTTACAATGCAAATGTATTGAAATCCGTCGGAGTGTGTCGCGTGGTTATCGTGGAAAACAACTGACCAAGACGGGACGGTCAGGGGTGCGAGTCACGAATACGACCAGATCCATGGAGCACGCACTCTGCACACAGTTATTCTCACTGATTCATCCGGTGACTGTCGTGAAATGACCATTTTTAATCACTTATGCTTCATTCAGTCGGTCGGCTACCGTGCTGAATGACTGCTGATGATTACTCAGATGCTGCTATTGAAAGGTCAGCTCGGTGCTGATTGCTGCTGAATGTACACACTGCAAAGTTTTAGTAAGGATTCAAAGCAAAATGCACAATCAGAGGGATTTAGGGAATGTTAAAGCCTGTCGTGAAACAGATCAGGTCTTCTGGATGCAGTTGAAACGATGCTGAAGATCACTGTTGGTGTCAGAGCTCGACCAACTTTTATGGTCACGTAACTCTCTGTGTTTTTATTATGTTTTTGTTTTTTTTCTACATGTCTTATTAAACTCTGCTGTTGTTGCATGGTGTGATGAAAGGAACTAGAAGAGAGAGAGAGAGAGAGAGAGAGAGAGAGAGAGAGAGATCGGGGTAAGAAATACACTGAAATACCCTCCTTGCATTGAGTTAAGTTTTTTAGCCTGAATTTTGCAACTGAAGTGGTTCTGGTCTTTTTATATAGAACTTGAGGGCACACACACGAGCGCACGCACACACACACACACACACACGCACACACACACACACACACACACACACACACACACACACACACACACACCACAAAGAGCAGTGGCTTGGTTGCATGCGGTGGTAAAATGAAGCAGCCTCTCTTCATCTGTGAGTGTGCGACCGGAGTTTTGAAGAAACCAACAAATCCACGGTTTATCCCGCCCTCCATCTGCCTCCCTCTCTCTTTTCTCGTCCTCTATTTTTATTTCTCTCTCTCTCTCCCTCCTTCCTCCTGCTGTAAGGTCACTCTTTCCTCTGCTCGCCCTCCACCAGAACACCTCTCAACATTGCTCTCCCTCTTTTCTGCTTTGCTGACGAGGCACTTTTGCCTTCCTTTAAAATCTCTCAGACACACACACACACACACACACACACACACACACACACACATGCACACGCACACACACTGCACTTAAGCACAATAGTTATATTCAAATGTGCTCCCACACGGCTGCTGGGATTCGTCCACGTCCAGTCAGCAGAAGTTGGAGTCGAACACGGCAACCTACATTTGAGGTTAATAAATCAAGAGAAGGTAAAAATAATAAAACATATTCTGTTTTCTCCTAAAAGATCACTTTCAGGGTGTTTTTTGGGTGTGTGTGTGTGTGTGTGTGTGTGTGTGAGTGTGTATCTCACCGGGGTGAACTGATAAGACAGACCCAAACAGAGGACAGCGGTTGAAGGACGGGGGAGAAATGTTTTATCAATTGAAATGAAAAACAAACGAGGGGAGAAACACGGACAGGGATAAGCGGAGCGTCAAGGTCAGCTTTCATCACGCCGTCTCAGTCCGTTCAGATCCCACACGGCTTCTTCGTGTGCCGCCCAGACACCAACTCTTCACGCTCATTTTCTCATCTGATCTCGTCTCATGAAAGATCCCAGAGTTTGGGGTCGTGAGACGTCAGACTGCAGCTCCGGAGGGTCACAGTGGTTCAGCCTCTCACCTCACGCAGAGGGGACGAGGGTTTGATCCTGTGGATGGATGGATGATGGATGGGTGATGGATCGGTTGTTAGATGGATCAATGAATGGAGGGGTGATTGGTGATGATGGATGGATGAACTAGGATGGGTGATAGATGTCTGGATGGATAGATGGATGGATGAATGAAGCGATGGATGGATGATGGAGGATTGATGATGGATGGATGGATGGATTATGGATGGATGGGTGATGGATGGATGGATGGATAGATGGATGGATGAATGAAGCGATGGATGGATGATGGAGGATTGATGATGGATGGATGGATGGATTATGGATGGATGGGTGATGGATGGATGGATGGATATCTACTCACAGTTCTCGCCTGCCTATGACTGTGACTGGGTGAAAATGAATTCATGAGTCTGGAATATTGACACGTTTCACTTTGGTGAAAACTTTTCAAGGACCTCTGAACAGAACATAAAAAAGTTTCACTCTTCCTGCTAAACATATAAACATCCCTCTTCATGAATTTAGAATTCACTCGTTCACAGGCCTCAGCATTTAAATGTTCTCTCCTGCTTTATTTAACGAGATGAAGTGTTTTTAAAAGTTTTGTCTTTAACAACAAATTGTGTTTATGAATCAGAAAAAGTTAGTTTTTAACTTTCTTTCCTACTCAGCTTTCCTCTTCTGGTGGCGTCTTCTTATTTTTTCAACATCACTTCTTCCTTGAAGGACGTTTTTTTCTCTGATTTGCTGTTTTGTCTCGAACTCTTCGTATCGGCCGATCCGCCCGGCGCTCGGCGGGGGAACAGCTTCACTTCATAAACAGAACGAGGTGGCCTAAACTTAACCCCGGCAGCCTCCTTCAAACACACACACACACACACACACACACACACACACACACACACACACACACACACACACACACACACACACACACACACAGTAAATACATAGTGGAGACACCTGTGTAAACCACTGCTACCATCTGCTTGGCACCCGCCTCCTTATCCCAAAACACCAGGGCCAGGGATACGACACACACACACTCACACCACACACACACACACTTTCTTAAACACACTCCCTCTCACTCTCAGCCAGGCTCGCCGCGGTGGAGAAGCGGTGCGACCCTGCAGAGCCGGTCCAGATGAAGAGCGGCTCAGTTCCCGCTCAGGTTGAGGAGGCGACGCTCCCGCCTCGCCTCTCGGCCGCCGGGCCTCGCTGAGCGGAACTCATGAAGGGGTGAATGTTTAACCCTCACACTCAGATCTGCTGCTCATCCCACAGATGCATCTTCACTATGAATGTCTCACATTTAAAAAAAAAAAAAGACAGTTTTTACAGCCAATAGAAGGAAGTAATCCACCAAACACAAATGATCCCCACTTTGAGCTATTTTTGGAAGAAGCCTGACCTACATAAAGTCACTGCAAACTCTGCGAACCAGAGGCTGTGATGTTTGTTTGTGATTTGGGATGCGAAGCACCAATCTGTGGAAATGAAAAAAGGTGAAATACGTCTGTTTTTACACTTTAACTGACGTTTGTGTTGGTGTTTCACTGAACACAGAGGAGCGTCTTCACGTGTCTTGATATTATCGGGAAGCTTGCAGCCATGTGACTGACTGGAGGTCACAGCAGGGGGCAGCGAGGAGCAGCGTTAGCCGTTAGCACTGAGCTGCTAACGGCCAACAGAGACCGGTGGATCACTACCAGTCCAGAGCTTCACCAGAGACTCACCGGGACTCAGTGGTGCCAACACTCCATACCTTTGTGTATTTTAAAGTGGTGATAAATGTTAATTTGTCACTGGATGCTAATGCTGCCCTGCTAATTGATGCTAGCATGCTAACAGTGCTGAATGCCGTGATCTGAGGCTGGTCGCTCCTCAGCCTGGAGAGAAATCTGGTTCTTAAGCAGGAGCTTCCAGATTAGAAGTTTTCCCGTCACATCGAGCGGAATCTGCGTCGTATTCTGTAAAGTGGAGCCGTACTTTCGTGTGATTTCTTGTCACGCTGGCTTTGTCGACATGCTAGCTACTGTCGTAGTCATGCTCTGGCTCTGCAGTGCTGCATTCAGGTCCAGCATGGAAAATCCCCTACTCCTCCACTCCCTCACAGTCTCAAGGATACGTTCAGGCGCTGAACCATGGCACCGTTGGATTTTACGTGATTCGGTACTCGGGCACTGAATTCGGTGCCCATCCCTAATATTTCTAAGCTTCATTACAAATTATTTACGCATTTAAAGCAGAACTATGAAAGTTTTTTTTTACCTCAATACATGTTTTTCAGAATCCCTGTGGGGGTAAACAAAGCCTTGGCGGTGATTGGCCGGTCCCTCCCCTCCCCCCAGGGTCTGTGTCCTGAAAACAGCACTTGCAACTTTGAGAGGAGCGACCCGACTACATCTCGCCAGAACAAACCTGCTTTGCGGCGCTCATACGGGAGTGCAAGTATAAAAGCGCGTAAAACAAACATGAAACCCTCGCTAGCGTGGTACGTTTGATGATTTGGATGTTATTTTCGGTGATTCTTTGTTTTTGTGTAGCACGCTGTATTACCTTGTGTATGAATGGTACTATATCTAAACAAATGTGACTTGTGAAAGGCATATTGCCTTGCTCGAGGACACTTCAGACAGGTGAGATAGAGGATTTGAACCTCATGTCTTAAGGTTGGAAGATGATCTGTTTGACAATCTGAGGGAAAATCCAGCATATTGAGTCATGTTTCTGATAGTTCTGCATTGATAAATGTGTGGGTATTAATGTGTTTTCAGCCCTTTAGCTCCTCCTGACATCACGTCATGAGTGACGTCTTCACGTCGCGATCGCAGTGATCAGTGTCTGTTTATTTCAAGTGTTACTTTTTGTAATCAATTACACGACGTCTATCGATCCTACACAAGAAGCTCCACTTTCCACATGTTTCAGGTCTTATTTTCCACGTTTTCCGTGAGGATCATTAACTCATCGCTGTTACTTTGGATGAAATTGTTGAGCTGCCTGTTATGGTCACTTGCTTAAAAGAGGTTTAATCGCTGAATCTGAGAAAATAGAAGACGAAGACACAGAAGGTTTTCTGTCCTGCAGCAGAAACGGAGGCCAGTCTTAATGAGAAGCGTGGCACAGCCGTGCCCGCTGAGAGCTTCAGAGAAATTCAATAATTTTGCAGGGGCCCTCTTACGCTGAGGACACGGGCAGAAGCCCCGATTCTCCAAGAGGCCACAGTTATTACTTCTACATTTTGTGGTTTATTGAGTCAGACTTTGATTTTCTGTCTGTGAAAGAACCGAAAAATCCAATTCATTTATTTTTATTTATCTGCTGCAAGGTAGGAGGGAAGGCCCGGCGTCCATGTCCGGCGCTCTGCAGCCTCCGGCGCACCGGGAATCCGGTTAATGCGATTCCGCTGTCGGAACGCTGCAGCCAACACGGAACACCAGGAGAATCGGGAACGGAGGCGCTCAGGGCCATGCTGAAGACTTTCCAGAGGACTCCCCAGAACCGCCGGGTCCTGAGAACTTGACGGACTGGAGGCTCCTGAAGCGTCTTCATCTCCTGCTGAGACGGTCTGGGAGGACAGTCTCCGCTGGGACACAGTGCAGGAACAAAACTGAGGATGACCACAGAGTCCACACTTCAGACGAGGCTGGAGAAGAACTTCTTAGTGTTTGTAGTGCAGAGAAGAGACAGATACTGCTGGGGGTGTAACGAAATGGTCAACTCACGAAACGATACGAGATACGAAACAGGACTCACGATACGAAATAAAGATTAAAGAAAATCCCCAACAGTAGGAAGTCAAGCAAAAATCTCATTTTCTTTACTTTATTCTTTATGCAGACACACAAAAAATAATGCTGCAAAATACAAAATAAATTCTCTGAAAAAATACAAAAGCTGCAAACATGAAATCTCAATTAAAAAGTGTTTTATTGCTATAACAAACAGGATAACTAATACATTCTTGCTCCCTGTCTTCAGTTCAAAACAAAATGCTTTTTGAAAAAGGAAAAATTGTAGAGTTTATCCTTGCATTGTTTATCGTGGTAGTTGTCCTCCCCGCAGTATTGTAGCGGTATATTTTGCATGCGGTTCATGTTTTATCCGCAGTCTTCTCTCCGTCCTCTCGCCAGAATAGATCCACACAACCCATTTATTTGAGGAAGGAGCGACAGCCTAGCAGCTAATTCAACTTCGTCTTCCTCCATATTGAAGCAAGTGTTTTGCTACGGTAGGCGAGGAGGGTCAGACATCATCATTCTCAGGCTGCGCGGCGCCCTTTCACATTTTTTATTTTGTGCGTCTTTGAATTTTATTTCATTTTTTTTTTCTTTTTTCGCCCCTCGATACTACTGATGATACAGAGCTAAACCTGACCCCAGAGTCTGATCACCACTTCTCAGGAGTCCTACTCTGACATGTTTGAGCTTAAATGAGAGGATTTTAAAGAGAAGTCATGTTTTGCAAAACGCTGGAATAACTTCCTCTGCATGTAAAACCTCTCACCTGAACTGTTTCAAATGTCTGAATGTGTTTTCTTATGAATCTGACACAGTTCACTATGAGCTACAAACAAAGCTCCAGTCCTGCAGTCCTCCTGTCCTCCTGTCCTCCTGTCCTGCAGTGGCTCTGAGTGATTTCTTCTGTCCAACAAAACAAAACTGGAGAACAATCCTCTCCGGGCTCCGAGTGTTTTCACAGAGAGGGCGCTATCTGGATTCAGCTGGGAGACGAGGAGGACAGAAGAATGTTCTGCAGCGTGGTACTACACACACACACACACACACACACACACACACACAGAGTGATCCGGGTGGAATCAAAGGGTATTAGCTTTGTGGTGTTCAGTTCCCCCGGTCCTTTCCCAGCATTCTCCACAGCTGTACGATTACACAGGTGTTTGGCAAAAACACACTGCTAGAGACCGCAGAGGGGCTGCTGCGCGTGTGTGTGTGTGTGTGTGTGTGTGTGTGTGTGTGTGTGTGTGTGTGTGTGTGCGTGTGACTGAAGAAAAGATTAATATGCATGTGTGTGAGTGTGGTGCCTGCACTGATTCCCTGCAGGAGTGTGTGTGTGTGTGTGTGTGTGTGTGTGTGTGTGTGTGTGTGTGTGTGTGTGTGTGTGTGTTTACAGTCTTAGTTCCTCCCGGTGACTCAGTCCAGATATTTCTCGGACCACCACCAGCACCGTCTCCTCCTCACTCTTCTTCCCTCGATGGGATTTTCAGGAGCGTCGTCAGCCGGAGTCTCGACTTCCAGAGAATCCAGATTTTATGAATGAACTGAACTCGTCTCTCTGCGGCTCCCCACGGAGGAAGTCTGTCCGAGTTCCTTTGTTCCATGTTACCTCCTTTTTTACGCTTTCCTCTCCACACAAGTTTCCTCAGATTAGATTAGATTAGATTAGATCAGATTAGATTAGATTAGATTAGATTTTCTCACCATTAGCTCGGGTACTTAACAGCACTAATGTGATCCAGATGTAAACGCCGTCAAAAGGTTTCTCTGAATAATTTGTTTCAGAAACACAGTGAGTCGATACTGACGGAACTAAACTGGACTAATGGCAATGAAAAAAGCAAAAAACCCCAAAACAGAACAAAACAAAACAAACAAAACAAAACAAAACAAAACAGAACAAAACAAAACAAAACAAAAAAAACCCCCAAATCTTTTCAGAATTTTTTTTTGCTAAAGTAATATAAGTCAGTATGATATTACTTTCCGTTTTTAACACTTGTTGAAAACACAGCAGGCGAATAAGAAACTCAGGTATTTTGCTGAAGTCTGTTTCCCACTCACACATGAAGTGGAAGTTTTCATTGGGTGGTTCTCCAGCCAATGGGAAACCAACTTCAAGAAAAAAAAAAACTGGATTAATACAGAGATCTGGTTAGAAAATATATTGTTGGTTATGTTATGTCTACACATGAATAAATGAACAACAGACGGATTGAAGCAAGATGTTGTAGAACGTGAATTCCGTCCTGGTTTCTGTTACAGTAAGAAAACCTGCTTTATTCCAGCTGCGTCAGTTTGCATGTTCCCCCTGTGGATGTGAGTCATTCTCACCCTCCATTCAAACTCCTGTGATTTAGTGACTGTGAACCTTCCAGCCCAGCAGCGGCAGGGATCCAGACTCACCAGACCACAACACACTGTTAACCCCTTCATCTCCTCTGACCTTTGACCCCACCATGACGTCGCTACTCGCTGGACATTTTCTCATCCGCCTCTAAAACTCCGCAGATGGCCGAGTGTGGAAATCCCGGCGGATCAGATCAGCCAGCTGTTTTTCAAATAGTGAGACCAGAGGTCGGCGACCTTCATGGCCAGGAGAACCGTTTCTGCCACTTTTCAACAAATAAAACTTGCTTCACCTCCAGCGTGAAGGTGGCTCAGCTCAGAAAGTGGCCGTCCAGATTTCTGGACTGTAAATTGCTCATATAAAAGAAAAGAAAAAAGTATAATGAAGATAAAAAAACAAAAAGTCTAACGTGTAGCACACAGTATTCTAGTTGTTCTATATCTCTGTCTATATCTATAGATCTCTGGTCTAATGAACGGGTAAAGGCCAAGGGTTGAATGTGAAATGCTGTGTGTGACTGAACCAGTGGTTTATTATTACAGTAGGGAATATATTGTTGCGTCTCTCCTTACGTTATAATATTTTACTCAGGACTGTCAGATTTCAGACCGATGTGTGATTTCGCTGGAAACTAATGATGCTGTTTATATGTGTTTATGGATATTTATTCTTTTAGGTTGATCTGTAAATGTTACATGAAGCAAAATAATTTCCTGTAAAACGTCAACATTGGATCCGGGACAACCTGGGATAAAGGAAGTAGTTTTCCAGTGACGAAGGAGTTCTGGAGCCGGTCCTAGAACCAGTCCTAGAAATGGTCCTGTAGCTGGTTCTGGAGCCGGTCTGATGTTGGTCCTGGAGCTGGTTCTGGATCTGGTCCTGGCGCTGGTTCTGGAGTCGATCCTCGCTGACTTCAGGTCTCCAGTCCGTCTCAGATGCTCACATTCACGCCGATGGACCATTTTCAACGACAGAAAACTGGAGAAGTCAGAAGCCTGGACTGGAACTGGGGATCTTCTCACTGTGAGATCAGAGCACTAACCGCTGCACGTCAGCTGAGGTCTGACTGAAGTCCAATGGGAGTGAATTAAGCTCATTCAGACTGTTGAACCTGTATCCTCACAGTTTGCTGCTGGTTCGAATCTTTTCGGCAGTTTAACACTTTTTCAGGTGTCAGAGGATTAAAAAGCTTCCCCAGTACTTCAGCCTGCTTCGGGTTCGGATGAGCACGGCGCAGCATGAATGTCCCACATGTGTTTTATTTGTTGCTTTATTTTCCTCGGTGTTCTGCTGTCTGGAGGCAGTGATCCGTCCGTCCATCCACCCCGAGCTCCTCCTGGAACTCTCCCTTCTCTTTGTGCCTCCTTCTGTTGTCCTGCTATAATGAGCACCGCCACTAGAGGGCGAATAGCACTGAGGCATGGCTCCGGTCAGGAACTGGTGGTCATCCTCCCCAGGAGGATGTAGGATCCAGGAATCCGGGCTGGGCCTGGGACGAGCCTGATTCGCTGCTCGGGACGTTCGGA